>NC_140587.1:322816660-323441660 GCF_964204655.1 Triturus cristatus | reverse complement strand
ATTATAATGCAACACATTGAAATGCAACACATTAGGAAACAATATATAAAGGAACATAGAACTATACAAACGACCAGTCCTTGGTTAGAAAGTGCACTGGTCGGACGTTACACATTTACTAAACAAAAGGCTTCTGCCTGTCCTGCCCGTGTCATAAGCTAAGGGGTTGTAATTTTCAAATCGGGAGTTCTCTCAACGGGGAAAATCAGATAGAAAAATATTCCCTCAAGACACGCCCTATGGTAATTGGCCCAATCGCTGGAGTCAACGCGTTACGAACCCCATCTTTCCGGGGGGTTCTCCTCAGGAGTAGGTCATGGTCTTGACAACTGAAATCAATGATAACAAATAAATGTTTTAATGACATGAGCCTTTTCTACATGCCGATTTCTCTCAGGATTAATTGTTTACATAATTTCATACCTATTTGTATGCTGAAAAATTAGAACTAACTCATATCATGAGAACAGCGCAGAGATTGGATGGAAGTCTGTCCCGGGGCTGCGGGGACCAGGAAGAGGACAGGAGGCCCAATGCAGAAGGCGGCTTCAGGTCAGTTCTTTTAAAAAAATATATTATTACTGATTCCCCCAGCACGATTCTTCCCACCCCGCGCTCCCTTCACCCGCCCTACCATCCTTTCTTTGCAGCGGCTGCCACAGATTATGAGTGCACTCGTAATTTGCGGTTGTATGATAGAAGCATGCATGGTTAAACCACACATGCCTCTACCATGCAGCCCAAATCACGAATGCGGTATAACCATGCCTTTACCACACAATTTCGTGGTATAGGCATGAATGGTAAAGGGGTATGAGTGGCTAAGGACGCCACTTCCCTGACCCACTCACCCGACCACCCCTCAACCCCATGCAGTTCCTAAAACTCTGCCCCTTTACTAACACTACCTAATCCTCCACCCCCCCTGACTCTACCCATTTCCCTCCCCCTGTCCTAAGGCCTAAAACCCTTCCCCTTTACTTACACTACCCCCGTGCTGTCCTTAAACTACCCCATCCCCTTCCTCTGACCTGAAACCTACCCAACACCCCCATCCCTAAAAACTACCCTGACTAGCTATTCTCCCACCACTGCCCTAAGGCCTAAAATCCTGCCCCTCTACATTTACTACCCTGACCCCCCCACCCAGCGATGTTCCTTAAACTACCCCAGCCCTTTCCACTGCCCTGAAACCTACCCCAAACCCACCAGCCCTAAAACCTACCTCGACTACCCATTCCCCTTCCACTGCCCTAAGGCCTAAAACCCTACCTCTTTACTTACACTACCTCCCCCACCCCATGCTATCCCTTAAACTACCGCAAACCCTTCCACTGCCCTGAAACCTACCCCAACCCCCAACTCTAAAAACTACCCTGACTACCCATTCCCATCCCACTGCCCTAAGGCCTAAAACCCTGCCCCTTTACTTACACTACCCCCCACAACCACGCTGTCCCTTAATCTACCCCAACCCATTCCACTGCCCTGAAACCTACACAACCCCCCCGCCAGCCCCTCTCACCTCACTGCAGCATCTTCCTGTTTCAGTCTTCACCATCTTCCGTTTGGCCAGCAGCTAGACCGCGCACTTGTGGTTAAGGCAAGCGTGGTTGCGCTTGCGTAGTTGGAAAACTCGTGGTTAATACCGCGGTGTTCCGACCGTACCCTGTAATTTGTGATCCTTCAACAAGTACCAGTTTGTGCAGTGATTGTAATTCAAAATGCTGCAATGTTTATTGTTTATTCCACCCAGTTGTTCCCAGGGGCCCTATTAAACATCAGAGCTGCCCGTAAATCCCACATTGTCTTCCAACTGTCTGAGGCTGGCAACGACCCTAAACTACTGTACCAGGTTCTTTGCACATTTACCAAGCCCGTCGCCTGTGACAGTCCTGAAACGCTGACCCAAAAACTGTGTGAGGATACCGCTGGGTTTTTTGCCAATAAAATCGATTCCATTTATCGTAACATCTCCCAAATAAGCCCACCTATTGAGGAGATGGTCCCCTCTTTTAGCCCCCAGCCCGGAACAGTCGGTGCTGTTTCCGCTGCGCTGTCCTCTATTCCCGAGATTAGCTTGGACCAAGTCAACTCCCTGATCGGGACTATTAAATCAGGCAGCCCAGTGGACCCTGTACCTGCCCGTGTCATGCACCTCATTGGGAGTGTCCTCAGTCCTTCTATTCAGACGGTGATCAATCGCTCCCTCTCTGAGGGACTGGTCCCCCGGGAGTGGAAGGAGGCCATGGTCAAGCCTATCAGGAAAAACACCTCCATCCCCTGGTCTGATATGACTAATCTGAGGCCTATCTCCCTCTTGCCGTTCATCAGCAAATTGATGGAGAAGCATGTGAATCACCATCTTTCCAGCTTCATTGAGCAGTCCGGCTGTCTGGACCACTCTCAGTCGGGGTTCAGGCCCAGGTATAGCACCGAGACGGCTCTTCTTTCCGTCACGGATGCTATACGCTTGTCCCTGGACAGAGGGATGTCAGTGGTGTTGGTGCTGCTGGACTTGTCCGCAGCATTCGACACCATATCCCACGCAATTCTCCTTACCAGATTAAAGGAGATTGGTATTGATAGATCCGCCTTGGCGTGGTTCACCAGCTTTCTCTCTGAACGTACCCAGAAGGTGAATATGGGTTCCTTCAGCTCCCCCTCGGCCAGCATCACCAGAGGAGTCCCGCAGGGCTCCTGTCTCAGCCCTACGTTGTTTAACGTATATGTCTCCTCTTTGGCCAACATTGTGAGGTCTTTCGGGTTTATGCCTATCTCCTACGCTGACGATACGCAGCTACTGTTCACTTTTAAAAACTTTACCCCGGAGATAAGACAAGCTTTCTCCAACGGCATGACTGCGATCGCCAGCTGGATGGCCCAGAACTTTCTCCAGTGTAATGTGGGGAAGTCTGAGGTCATGCTATTCGGAGGGGCAAAAACCCTGTGGACCCCTGACTGGTGGCCCTCCAGTCTGGGTCAGGCCCCATCCCCTAAACAGGTGGTGAAAAATCTGGGGGTCCGTCTAGATCATGATCTTACCCTTGCTCATCATGCCAGCACCACGGCGGGTTCCTGCTTTCACATTATTAGCCTCCTTCGGAAGGTGTTCCCCCTTCTACCAGACCATACAAGAAAGACCTTGGTCCAGGCCCTCGTTTTGAGCCGCCTGGACTATTGCAATGGCCTATTCTTAGCAGCCAATGAAGGAGTGCTTAATAAACTTCAGGTGGTTCAAAACACTGCGGCCCGCCTGGTGACCAATGCCCCCCCTAGAACCCCATCCTTGCCCCTCCTCAAGGCCCTCCATTGGCTTCCCATCCGGAAACGGGTGGAATTTAAGATTTGCTGTGTGGTGCACAAGAGTCTTCACAACCTCGGTCCTCACTACCTTGCCGAGAAATTTGTATACCACCGCCCTTCCCGCATTCTTAGGTCCAGCAATCAGCTATTACTTCAGGTTCCTAGACATAACAAGACCAGACAGGGAGGTCGCGCCCTCTCCATCATGGGCCCACGTCTGTGGAACAGTCTTCCTCTTTCCCTCAGAGATTGTCCTAGCCATCTAGCCTTCAGGAAACACTTAAAGACTACCCTGTTCTAGTTGGAGCGCTGCCCTACCTGTTCTTCACAGCACCGCGCGGAGATACACCTTCGGGTGTGATGCCGGCGCGTTACAAGCCCATAAATAAATAAATAAATAAATAAATAAATATTATGTAAAGGATGCACTTTCCCTGTTTTTGGCCAGTGTACCTCAAAACAGGTGCGCCGGGCGCAAACAGGGAAAGTGCGCCCTATTACATGGAATGTGCTTCCCCCCAGGGTCAGCGCATTCATGTGAAAAACGCAGCGGCTGCTTTGAAGCTGCTCCGTGTTTTTGCAGTGCAGGCGGCAACCCGCCCACACTTTGATGGGGAAAGATTTAATTTCACAGAGCCTCCTTTTCTTTATTAGCACATATGAGATCACTTTTAAATATTTCAGCTCAAGATGTCAGCTATAAAAGCACCTCTTATATTTGATTTAATAGACTATAATGTTGCTCCATTTACATTAAAAATCCAGTCAACGTTTAGGGTTTACATGACTACTGACATGCCTCTTAGTTCACTAATGGCATTGTCACTGGGGAGCAAACCATTAATGTTCTTAAGTTAGTGTTAAAAACTATCATTTTTAATTAATGCCTGTTTATACACTAATATAATTCGATGTATTGAGGTGAAACGGATCTGCATATTAAAGAAACACATTTTTGAACTTTGAAGAGACTTTATTTTTACATAATGTTTGTCTCACGAAATACACGTCAAGCGTTTTCAGTTTCAAACGCTTAGCTCATGCATGGATTTCAGAGCCAAACCGGACCCTTGCCTCGGCTCACCCTATTAATCTGCTGGAGACCACACCTCTATTTGCAACTGGGGCTTAGTACATGGGGTCTTGAGTCACTTGACAAAATTATTTATATGAGGTGAGGATAAAAACATGGAGCCCTGTCTACATTCACCAATTTTACAACTCTACCATTAAGGCTTCGCAGAGCAGAGAAGAATAAGAGTGCAAGCAGTTTTTCCAGTGCAGAGACTCCAGGCTGTTGTGTTACACGTGGCCGCAGTCATGAGTTCCCAAGGAGAACTACCAGACCCTGGTGGGACGGGCAGCAGCGTAGGTTCAGGGGGGGTTATTTGGGGTGTGATACCCCCAAATCCATTATTGGCTTGGTAGAGGGATCTGTGAGCCTTGAGTCAGTTGTGTCGTTTTTTTTCGTCATTCTCATTTCACTAAGAGCTTTAACCTTGTTCATTTTTTTAGAGCGGAAACTAAAATATATGTAGATATATATATATATATATTTATTCACTGAAAAAAACATAGGTTTCAGGGGTGTTATAGTTAGCTAGACATTTCCCTCGTACAAAACCCTAGAAATTCCCACGTTATAGTTAGTTCAGCTAACTATAACTCGCGCGCCCCCGCAATGCACTGCTGATGACGTCACATATTACATCACTCATGACATGGTCAGTGACATCACTGATGACATCACTGATGACATCTCAAATGACATCACTGATGACATCACTGATGACATCATCCAGTGAATCTGTGTTTCCTAAAGTTTTAAAAGTTTTAATGTGTTTAATATATATAGGAAAAAACCTATGGAAGAATGAGTGGGTGTATAAGTGTGTGAATGGATGATTTTCTAGGTGTGGGACTGACTCTATAAGTGAGTCATTAAATGTATCTAACTGCAGACTAGTAACTAAACTGTGTGAATGTCTGTATCTATCTGTCTGTTGGTGTATAAGTGGCTACATGGTTTTGTGAATAGCTATATGAGTGTCTATATGGGTTATTGATTGGTTGTCTGAGTATCTGTATGGGTGCCTGAGTGTTTAAGTGGGTAGGATGTGTGTGACTCTGTGCATAGATGTGTGAGTGGGTGATTCTATGGGTGCATGGTTTTAAGAGTGCATCTATGATGGACTGTATGGTTGGGTGAGTGTATGTATGGGTGTGTTATGTTATCTTATGTTAGTAGGAGCTTATAAAGCGCACGGTCACCAATAGGTTTCATGGCGCTAATTGTTTGATGTGTTGCGGCGGGAACAGGCTAAACGTAGATTTGCGTATACAGCCAGGCCTTGAGAGCCTTTCTGAAACCCATCAAGTTATCCTGCCTCCTGATGTCCAATGGTAAGGAGTACCAGAGGCTCGGGGCAAGGTAAGAAAACCTGCATCCTTTTTGGCGTTTGAGTTTAAAGACTGGGACAGTAAGAAGTCTTAGATGGGCGGATCGAAGGTTACGGTGTAGGACATGTTTAACAATCAGGTGACTGATGAATTTGGAGCTCCTGCAGTGCAAGGCCTTGAATATCAAACATCCGGTCTTGAAGACTGCACGTTGGGCGATGGGTAGCCAGTGCAATTTGGCTAACAGGGGGCTGGCTGAAAGCCATTTGGGATGTTTGAATATCAGTCTCGCCGCCTGGTTTTGTACTATTTGTAGACGCTTGAGTAGATACACAGGCAGACCGAGATAGATGGAGTTGGAGAAATCGAAACGCGATAGTACAAGGGAAATCACTGCCTGAATGAGTGCCGATTGAGTCAGTAAGTGGCCGATTTTCCTTATTTTCCTCAGTTGGAAGACACATGAGGAGACCACCGACCCCACCTGTCCTCTGAGAGAGAGGTCGGAGTTAAGGGTGACTCCCAGCATTTCACTGAGGGAGATGGGGTGGGGAGTGGTCCGAGGTCCTTAGGCCAGAAGTGTGGGCCCCATTCGATCTTGCTCCTTCCCGACAAGACTAATTCTGTCTTGCCGTGATTGAGTTTAAGAGGATTAAGGTTCATCCATTGCTGGATGTGAAGCATGGTGGCTTGGAATTCTAGAGCAGAGTCCGGGGAGTCCAATGTAAAGATGAGTTGGAGATTGTCTGCATAGTTGAAGGTGGTTATCTTCCTATTTTTTAAAGAGTTTATCAAGGGCTTTAGGTAGATGTTGAATAGGTGGGGGGAAAGGGACGAGCCCTGAGGGACACCGCAGGAGGTGGCGGACCTAGGGGCAGTAAAAGGGCCGAGGCGGACTGCTTGAGTTTGGCCGTCAAGGAAGGACTCGATCCAATTGTATGCAGAGCCCTGAAAGCCGGCCTGCTCGACGCGGGCCAACAAGATGTTATGGTCGACCGTGTCAAACGCGGCCGACAGATCGAGAAGTACAAGGGCTTGGAGGATTCCCTTGTCTGCGTTTGCTCTCAGTGTGCCCATTACTACGAGGATAACTGACTCAGTAGAGTGGGCGGGTCGGAAGCCAGCTTGGTTAGGTTCAAGGTGTTCAGACTGTTCTAAAAAGTTGGAGAGGGACTTAGCAACTTGGGCCTCGAGAATCTTAGCTAGGTAGGGGAGGAGAGAGATAGGGCAGTAGTTTGAGGGATTCAATGGGTCAGCCCCTGTTTTTTTCAGTAAAGGGACCACTATCGCATTCTTGAAGGTGCTGGAGAAGCGATTCGTTAAGGAAGGGGAGCACGCTATGAGGAAGGGTGTACAAGGCGTCCTTTAGGATGTGTGGGGGACAGCAGTCGTTAGGGGAACTGGATTTGACCTGAGCCAGCAATTCTGAGAGAGTCTGGGGGCAGATGGCGGGGGAATGGTCCATGGTAATGGGGTTGATTGGTGAAGTGGTCGAGTCATCCCTGACTGGGGAAGTAGGGATGCTGGCTTTAATAGTGTAAATTTTATCCAGACAGTAAGTATTGAGGGAGTTGCATAGATCTTGAGTGGGTGTCTGATTGGGGTGGGTTATTTCGGTGTTGCAGAGGTCGTTGACTATGGTAAAGATTTCTTTGGATTTGTTGTGGGCGTTAAGTATTCTGGCCGAGAAGTAGGTCGCTTTAGCTTCTCGAATAGCTCTTTTATAATCCTTACAGGCTAGGGAGAATTGTAATTTATCCACCGTGGAGTATTTTTGCCTCCATTTCCTTTCTTTCTGACGAAGCTCGAGCTTTGGTTTTTTCAGCTCGGTGGAGAACCATTTATGAGCCTCTGTGTGTCAGGTGCGTGTGAATTTAGTCAGTGGGGCAAATGTATTGCAAGCCTTCAATAGCCATTCCGAGATGTTATCGTCCATGGTGTTAACGTCTGGGTTAAAAGTAGGTATAGACCTGGCTAAAGTGTCTATGAATCCCAGTTTGTCTATGGACTTCCATTTCCTGGTTATGCCTCCTCCTGTTAGAGGGATCTTAATCCTGGAATTGGTGATGATTGTGATGTTGATTGAGTGGTGGTCAGACCATATGCAAGGTGAGATGATGAGCGTAGATATTATAAGGTTTAAGGACCAGATTTGGTCCAGTGTGAGTCCTTTTGTGTGGGTGGGGGAGGATATGTGTTGAGCCAGGTTTAGGTTAGACAGTAGTTCCGATAATTCTGAAGTTTGTGGTCCACCCGAGGTGTCGTTGTACCAGTAGTTCAGGCCGCCTATGAGCATGACCCTTGTGTGGTTAGTGACAAGGTCGGCCATTTGTTCGCTTAAGGAAAGCGGGAAGGTGGGCATCGCCTGAGGGGGACGGTAGATTAGTACGAGGATGACAGGGCCAGTCGTGGCGTCTAACTTGATGACTAAGTTCTCCACCTCAGGGAGGATGAGAGGAGTGAGGGTGGTGAACTCATGATTTTTGTGGATGATAGCGGCTACCCCACCACCGTGTTTTCCTGGGGGACGATTTGCCGCCAGGATGTAGTAGTCCGCGGGGAGAGCTGCTAAGATGTCAGGCGCAGAGTCTTCAGTAAGCCATGTCTCTGTGAGCAAGAGGACATCTGGTTTCTCAAATCTGAGTAATAAGAAGATGTCGAGTTGATGTTTAACCAGGGAGCGCGTGTTAAGGTAGATAATGCGCAGAGTGGACTGATTAGTGGTTTTAGGAGTGGCGGTAGCAGGGTAATAGGGGCTTGGGGTGAATGAGGCTACATGCTCGCGCTCTTCTGAGTAAATGCTGTTTTCCCTGTTGCGATTGTGAGTGGCCTGATTGAGGTGTTAGTGATTGAATGTATATCTCAGTGGTACATGTGTGAGTAACTACATATGTGAAAGGCAGGGTATATGTGTGTAAGAGTATATAACTGAGTATATGTGAGAGTGTGTGATTGTGAGGGTGGCTGTATGGATGAGTGTGTGCTTGTATCAGTAATTGTATAAGAGCGTAAGAATGTGGTAGTATTTTTATGAGTAAGTGAACTTGTGTGTGTATAACTGTATAGGTGAGTAAATTGGAGTGTGATTAATTATTTGCATGATTGACTAGGTGTGTGAGTATGTCTATGGATGATTGGCTGTGTCTGAGTGTCTATATAGGTGTATAAATGCATATGATAGTCCTGTACTGAGTGACTGTAAGTATGAGTGACTCTATCGGTGAGTGAGTGGAGGTGTGTGTAGACCTAAGAGTCAAAGAGTGGGTATGTAATTATTGGTATTGGAGTATCTATGGTTTTGAGAATGGCCGTCTGAAATTTTGAGTCGGTGTATCAAAGGTTATATTAGGGTGTGAGAAGTTGCACTAATTTATTACATGGATGATGTCATCAGTGATGTCATGAGTGATGTCATTTGAGATGTCATCAGTGATGTCATCAGTGATGTCACTGACCATGTCATGAGTGATGTAATATGTGACGTCATCAGCAGTGCATTGCGGGGGCGCGCGAGTTATAGTTAGCTGAACTAACTATAACGGGGGAATTTCTAGGGTTTTGTACGAGGGAAATGTCCAGCTAACTATAACACCCTTGAAACCTATGGTTTCTTCAGTGAATTTCTAAGGTTTTTTAAATGCCAATTCCTAACTATAACGTGCATGAAACCTATGGTTTTTTCAGTGAATTTCAAAGGTTTTTTAAATGCTAATTCCTATCTATAATTTATCTCTAAAGCTATGATGTTTAATGATTTTCATTGAATTTCTAAATTTTTCAATTTCAGTGTGTCAATTCCTTTAATTATGTTTTTTTAAAATAGTTTTTTATCACCTTTTTTTAACTTATTTTTTCAATTAATTCTTTTAAAAATTAAAAAATAATATTTGTTTTTATTGGGTTTAAAAACAAATTGTTAATGTTTTAAAATATATTATATATTTTTTAAAATATTTTTTAAACTACATTTTCAAAACGTTATTTTTTATTCCATTTTTTTGGGATCTGCGCACCTTGTGCGCACCTTTCTAGACCACTACGCGTAAGCATCCGCGTACGGTATGCGTTGGGTACGTGTTTGGTGCGCGATTGCAATGCGACCGGTACGCGACTCCAAGCCTATACGCAACGCGTACGATGCTCGTTACGCGACGCTTGCGCACTTCCGCGATGCGTCATGTGCTTGCAAGACGCGGTGGGTGCGCGAATCCCGTGAAATATTTAACATTTGAAAAAACATATATATATATATGTTTTTTTGTGAATATTAATTGAAGAAAAACTGTAAACTACTCATAAAAGTAATATATTTTTACATCTAATCCTATATTCTTTTCTCCCCAAAAATGTTTCCTTGGATCCGCCCACCCAACGTGTTAGGAACCGCGCACCCAACGCGAAAGAAACCGTGCACCCAACGCGTTAGGATACGAATTTTGCCGTAAACAAAAAAATAGCCCCTATCACTAATTTTTATTATCCCCGGGGACCCCATCCCCGGGGCTTATAAAAAAACGTTGGAGACCGTGGGGGGAGCCCCAACGCCCCCATGGTCCCAGCCGGCTCCCCGTGTTCTTCGGGAGCCGGTATTGCTTTTCCACATGGGGAGCTGCTGACATGCAGCTCCCCGTGTGGAAAAGCAATATCGTTTGGATTTTGAAAGAGAGAGCAGGTTTCCCTGCTTTCTCTTTCAAAATCCTAACGAAGATTGCTATGGGAGGGCGGGAGACTCCCGCCCTCTCATAGCAAACAACAGTGTCCTGGGGGTGGGTGTGAGAAGTTGGCCTGATATGTAGTGCTCACTATTCTAGTGATCACTGTGTATCATTCCAAACGACCCTTATTGATGATTGGTTGTAAGTCAACCTTTTAGACCAGCTATCCTAGTAGCGTGGATACGAGCAGTCTTAGGCTAAACTCTAGAGGGCGTGTTAAGCCAGCTGTTTACCATCACATATACCCCTTGAACACCAAGTGAAAGGACACCACACAAGTTGTTATGAAAATAAAAGGATATTTATTTATAACAGGACTACCCTGGCTCTTTATGAGTCAGGGAGCTAAGCACACTACAAAACTCTTAGGAAAATACTTCAGTTGCACAATTTACACAAATGCCCGAGGGGCACGAGAAACCATCTACACTAACAGTGAAATGCGAATGGTTAGAGTCTGGAGATACTGATTCCGGAGTGATCCGATCAGTGGGACTAAACGAAAAAGGAACTGGACACTTGTAGAGCGAACCTGCGATGGAGCACCGAGATGCTCGAGTTACCTAGCCCGGAGGCTGCGGCTGCGTGAAGTTCGTCAAGATGTCGGGAGTCCTCGTGTAGTCTCAGGAGCCTGAAAGAAGAAGTTGCTGGCAGGCGACCAGTGACGATGTTCAGAGCGATCCAAGCCTGGATCGGTGGTGAAGGAAAACCTGAAAGCAGAGGGGACTCAGTTCTCAACCGCTAGCCAGCGATCGTGTGGGTACCAGGAGGGTACCGGCTGAAGTCACCTCGACCAGGTGAGTGGGTGACGTCGGACTCGGCTGTTCCTCGGACCAGGAGGCGCGGCGGCGACCAGGATGGAGGGCGAGCTGTCCCACGAATGTGTCTTCTGTCGATGATGCTGGGCCCAGGAAGGGGCAGCGGGCCTTGGCAGTGGCCACCCAGGCGGGGGAGTCAAGATGGCGTCGGGAGTGGACCAGGAGGGTCCGTGGTACTCCTCTGTTGAAGGGGAGCAAGAGCCAGTCTGGAGCAACCAGACTCGTGATGAAACAATCGTGGTGCGTCGTGAAGAGGGCCACAAGCCGGTCGGCAAGTGGTCGAACAACGCGGTGAACAGCAAGGAGCGGAAGGGCCCCCACGCAGATCTCGTGGATGCTGGGGAGACAGACTTCGATGCTGGAGCTGCTCAGGGTTAGGGCTTCTCAAACCCTAGGTGCACTCACTCGAGGGTCCCTCGGTGGGCGTGCTAGATAAGCGTCGTGCAGGTTCTGAAGATAGCCGGTCCCGCAGGTCTCGTCACACCTACGACTCTCAGCTGAGCTGATGAGGGAGGTAAAAGGTCAGAGATGGCAGGGAACTCGGGTCTCGTCGAGCTGGGCAGTCTTGATCCGTAGGAGAGACTTACAGCAAACCGCAAGCGCTTAGATGGTGCCTGCTGGTGCAGGGTGGCTACTCCTTAGCCACAAGGGAGAGTCTTCAGAAATAGTCAAGAGTTCCTTTCGTGGAAAGTGGTTCGTGATTCGGAGTTATCCGATTATCTGATTATCCAATTTGGGAAGGGGACTCGCTCCTACCTTTATTCTAAGAAAAAGGGGCTGGCCCGTGACTAGGTTCTACCTATGGGTGGAGCCAGGAGGGGGGTGGTTACACCCCTATCCTTTGTCCGGCTTCGCGCCCGCTCAGGGGCTGGTGTGCCCCCGAAACTGGTTTGAGCCGGGCTATGCACAGTGAGCACCGGGGTGCCACTTGCAATCACCTTCCTTTCAGCCCTGCCTACCTGGGATACACAAACCCTGTCTGGGACGGTGCTAACACCGCCCTCGACAGGAAACCCTTTGTCCAAGCTCCCCTTGCTGGAAGGTCCCCCAGCAGCAGGAGGTCAGACTTGTGTCTGGTGGCAGCATCCATTTTGTGATGCTGAGGCTTGAGTCAACTTTAACCGGGGTTCAAGGTTACTTCCATGTCGTGTCCCTCTAAAAGGGGGGAATGCTAACCCCGTCACCAGGACTGGCGAGGGGTTCGTATTCCCATTCGTATGACACCTTACTCGACATGTATAGGTGATGCGATGCCAACGTTAGCAAATAACCGCAAGGATTATAATGCCTTAAAAGTAGTTGGCCCGCGCCACCATGGAACGGCTATTAGGGCTTGGTTCCGCAAGCCGTCGACGGGCTCAGCTCGCGCCAGAGCACCGTCCCACATGATTCCCTGCACTCTGCCTTCAGGATTGATAAGGCCTGCTATAGGAGTGACTGATAGGAATCCATGTGTCCATTTTAGGGTTTAGGTGTAGGAATACTACACCTACAGCGACGGGTGATTACACCACGTGGCCCCAGCTGTCGTGCAGCCAGTTGTGTCAGATTTGGGCGGCCATTCCAGGGGTGGCATAATACATGCTTCAGCCCCTGGTAGGCCCTGGGTACACCGATGCCCTGGATACCTGTGGTATGCTGAGACAGGGACTGACAAGGTGGCCCAGTTCCAATTAGTGGATGCACCTAACGTACATGTGTGTTAATTTCGAGAGAGAACAGCTAGGCTGTGGGTCTGATTGGCAGGCCCACAGCCGGAGAAAGTCGTAAACCAATGAAGCAAAAGCAAAAAATCTGGGTGATCATAGGATTGCAGACCCTACTCTCCTACATGACCCCCCCCCAAACTTTGGGACAATAAGCTAACCTTGACCAGGTGAGTCTTCTTGCTCTAAGTGGAAATACCTGGAGAGCCCATCTGCATTGCCATGATCAGTGCCAGGTCTATGCTCCACTGTGAAGTCCATACCCTGTAGGGAAATGGACCACCTAAGTAGTTTGGGGTTTTCACCCTTCATTTGATTTAGCCACAAGAGGGGCTTATGGTCGGTCTGAATCTTGAAGTGAGTGCCAAACAAGTATGGCCTCAACTTCTTCAGGGCCCAAACCACAGCAAAGGCCTCCCTCTCAATAGCTGACCAATTCTTCTCTCTGGGGGTCAGCCTCCTGCTAATAAAAGCTATGGGCTGGTCATGACCATCAAAATTCAGTTGCGATAGAACAGCTCCCACACCCAGCTCCGAAGCGTCTGTTTGGACAATGAATGGTTTGGAGTAGTCTGGACTCTTTAGGATAGGTGCTGTGCACATGGCCCGCTTTAGGTCATCGAACGCCTTCTGACAGCTTGCTGTCCACTGAACTTTTTTTGGCATCTTTTTACTTGTCAGGTCGTTTAGCGGGGTCACAATGGATCCATAATTTCTGACAAATTTCCGGTAATAACCAGTCAGGCCCAAGAAAGCTCGAACCTGAGTCTGGGTGGTTGGAGGAGCCCAGTCCTGGATGGCCTGTATTTTGCTCTCCAACGGTTGAACCTGGCCTCTACCTACAAGGTGGCCCAGGTATACAACCTGTGTCTGCCCTATCTGGCACTTGGTGGCCTTGATAGTGAGGCCTGCCTTCTGCAGGGCCTCTAACACTTTCCTCAGGTGGACCAGGTGATCCTCCCAGGTGGAGCTAAAGACAGCGATATCGTCCAGATACGCCGCACAGAAGTCGTCCAACCCAGTGAGAACTCGATTCACCAGCCTTTGGAAGGTGGCAGGTGCATTTTTCAAACCAAAGGGCATTACCACGAACTGATAATGCCCACCCGGGGTAGAAAATGCTGTTTTGGGCTTGGCCTCCTCAGCTAACCTGATTTGCCAATACCCAGCTGTCAGGTCAAACGTACTTAAGTAGTTGGCCGAGGCCAACCGGTCGATAAGTTCGTCTGCTCTTGGTATCGGGTGGGCGTCGGTCTTAGTGACCGCATTGAGACCTCTGTAGTCCACGCAAAACCTCATCTCTTTCTTACCGCCCTGGGTGTGAGGTTTCGGCACGAGCACTACGGGACTAGCCCAGGGGCTGTCCGAGGGTTCAATGACTCCCAGCTCCAACATTTTCTGCACCTCTGTCTTGATGCAGTCTCTGACATGATCAGGTTGCCGATAGATTTTACTCTTTACGGGCAGACTGTCCCCAGTGTCGACCTCGTGGGTACACCACTTGGTCTGACTGGGTGTCAGAGAGAACATATGTCGAAAGGATTGAAGAACCTGTTTACAATCCTCTTGTTGATGTCCAGAGAGGCTGCCACAAAAGACAACACCATCTACTGATCCATCGTCAGGGTTCTGAGAGAGCAGGTCTGGGAGAGGGTCACTCTCCTCCTCCTGTCCCTCATCTGTGGCCATGAGCAAGCCCATGCCCTCCCTGTCGACATATGCCTTGAGCCTGTTTACATGGAGCACCCTGTGGGGGCTCCGGGGAGTTCCCAGGTCTACCAAGTAGGTGACCTCTCCCTTTTGCTCAATGATCGTGTGGGGCCCAGACCATTTGTCTTTGAGTGCTGCTGGGGCCACTGGCTCCAGCACCCACACCTTCTGTCCAGGCTGATACACAGTCAGGACAGCCTTTTGGTCGTGCCAAGCTTTCTGTAATTCTTGGCTCGCCTCAAGGTTTTTAGACGCCTTTTCCATGTACTCCGCCATCCGCGAGCGGAGACCGAGCACATAGTCCACAATGTTTGATGCCGGCTTTCTGAGAGGTCTCTCCCATCCTTCCTTTACCAAACAAAGGGGTCCCCTTACAGGATGTCCGAACAGAAGCTCAAAAGGGCTGTAGCCAACCCCCTTCTGCGGGACCTCTCTGTAGGCGAACAAGAGGCAGGGTATCAGGACATCCCATCTCCGCCGAAGCTTTTCAGGTAGTCCGTGAATCATCCCTTTTAGGGTCCGGTTGAATCTCTCAACCAGCCCATTGCATTGTGGGTGATAGGGTGTGGTGAACTTGTAGTTGACACCACATTCCTTCCACATAGCAGTCAGATATCCCGACATGAAGTTTGCACCTCTGTCTGAGACGACCTCCTTAGGGAAGCCCACTCTGGAGAACACTCCAAGTAGGGCCCGTGCCACCACAGGTGCCGTAGTGGTCCTAAGGGGAATAGCTTCAGGATACCTGGTGGCGTGGTCCACCACCACCAGTATAAACTTGTGCCCTGATGCTGTCTGGGGTTCCATTGGTCCGACAATGTCGATCCCCACTCGTTCAAAGGGTACCCCCACCACTGGTAGTGGTATGAGGGGGGCCTTTGTCGTGCCACCTGACTTACCACTGGCTTGGCAAGTGACACAGGAGCGGCAAAACTCCTTCGTATCTTCGGACATGTGGGGCCAGTGAAAGTGTGGAACAATTCTGTCCCAAGTCTTATTCTGGCCTAAGTGACCTGCAAGGGGAATCTCGTGGGCCAAGGTGAGAAGGAAACCTCTCAGAGACAAGGGGATGACCAGCCTCCTGGTCGCACCAGGTTTGGGGTCTCTTGCCTCAGAGTACAGGAGTCCATCGTCCCAGTACACTTTGTGGGTACCTGTGGCGTTCCCTGCAGCCTCAGCAGCGGCCTGCTGTCTGAGGGGTTCAAGTGAGGGGCAGTCTAACTGTGCCTTCCCCAGGTCTTCCCTGGAGGGTCCCCCTGAGCCCAGAAACTCAACCTGACCAGGTTCAAGCTCTTGCGGCTCAGTTTCCCTCAGTTCTTTAAGGTCAGCCTCCTCGGAGACTTGATCCACGACCTGGGGCAAGGGGGAAGGCGAAGCCTTACCCTTACTGCTCCTTTTCTTGGAAGGTGTCTGGTCCGTTCTTCCAGGATCCAGCACCTGTTCAGTGGGGCATCTTTTGGCCTGTGACCTGGTCACAGCAAGGACATGTGCTGGCAAACCTAACATTTCCATGTGAGTCCTCTGCTCCACTTCTGACCATTGTGACGTTTCCAAATCATTGCCCAACAGACATTCTACGGGGAGGTCTGAACTAACCACAACCTTTTTCGGGCCACTTACCCCTCCCCAGGAGAAATCAACAACTGCCATACTGTGATTGGTAGTGACGTTGCTGGCATTGGTCACTAGGTAACTGGTACCTAGCATGATCTGTCCAGGGTCCACGAAGTTAGGCGTCACCATGGTGACACTGGCACACGTGTCCCTGTAGGCCTGAGCCAATTTTCCATTTATCAAAGGTGTCTGCCTGTATTTGCCCAAAGTATTGGGACTGGCATCAGGGGACATATCCATATTCCCTGTACAGACAAGGACGGCCTGAGTGAGCGTGCCGACTAAGTCGTCACTCCCCTCGGTTCCCAAGGTTAACCCAACTAATGCCTTGGGAGGCGCACTACCACTGCTGACTGTACTAGGGGGCGCAGGTGCCTTAGGGGCTGCAGGTGTAGGAGTTTGCCCTCCTTTCTTGGTGCACTCACTAAACCAGTGAGTCTTACTTTTACAGTATTGGCACCACCTTTTTGACTGGCCTTCTTGAGTCTTCTTCTTCTGTGAAGCCTGACCCCCACCCTCTTTGGTTTGTTGGGGACCTGTCGAAGACTTCTGGTCATTTTGTTCATTCTTGTTACCCTTTTGGTCTGCTTTCTTCTGACCACCCTGGTTCTGATTCTGGTTCTGCTTGACCCTTGTTCTGACCCATCTGTCTGCCTTCTTTCCCAATTCTTGGGGAGAGGTCAGATCCGAGTCGACAAGGTGCTGATGCAACAATTGGTTCTGACAGTTGTTTAAAATCTGTTCTCGCATGATAAGATTGTACAATCCTGTGTAATCAGTAACCTTGCTACCCAGCAACCAGCCTTCCAAAGCCTTAGTGGCACAATCGACAAAGTCAGCCCAATCCTGAGACTGAATTTTCTGGGTGTCCCGGAACAGCACCCGGTACTGTTCCGTGGTTAAGCCGAACCCATCAATCAGTGTGTTCTTCAGGACTTGGTAGTTGTTAGCATCCTCAGCTCTTGTAGTGAGGAGCTTGTCCCTTCCTTTACCTTCAAAGGAAAGCCACAGTATAGCTGCCCACTGACTTGGGGGGACGCACTGGACAGTGCAGGCCCTCTCCAAGGCAGTTATCCACTTGTGGATGTCGTCCCCTTGTTTAAAGGGGGGCACTATTTTACTCAGGTGTCTAGTGTCTATACCCCTGTCTTTCTCTCTATTGAGAATGCTGCCACCAGTGGGATCTAACCCACTTAATTTCTGCTCTCGGGCTAAGGCAAGTCTTTCTTTGGCGAGGGCAAGTTCTTCCCGCTCGATCCTCAGATTGACCTCCCGCATCTTCGCTTCATGCTCCCTCCTCTGAGGGGAAGTCATTCCTCTCTGAGAAGGTGCCTGAGAGACATGTGTATGAACCGATCTGCCAGAGCCTCTGGAGAGAGACCTAGCTCGTCCGTTCCCAAGGTTAAGCCTGCTTGAGCGTGGGCCCGGGGCTCCCCCAGTTCCATTCTCATGCCTGCTTAAGTTGGTCCTTGTAAGCCTGCCGACTACCGCTGGACCTTTGTCTGCCTCGTCTCCCGATAACTCGTCCTCGTCCTCCTCCTCTGTGTGAGGGTCGAGGTCCGGGTCACCGAGGGTTCCCTCTAAGGACGGCATGTTCCCATCTGCACTGGGGGGACCTGTGTTAGAGGACCTCCTAGCATCGTACGCCTCTAAGAGACCTATCAGTATTGCGATGGTAGGGTTAGAACCCTGGTTTAGCTTCCTGGAGGCACACAGTTGTCGCATCTCCTTGAAGCTAAGAGTTGCATATCGTGACACGACCTGTGGAGGGTCACTGACCACTAAGGGAGTCTGCGAAGACTCTCCGTGGATCGACATGCTTTTCTAGTGAGGTGTAAGTGTTGCACCTACCTACACTATGGGTTTACCTACTGATCCCTCGCTAGGAGTTGTAGTCAGGGTGTGCTAAGCCCTGTTACACTACAACAGCCGGTTCAGTAGAACTCGGAGTATTCTAAGTTAAGTTATATGTACCTGGGTACTTATGTGATCTTTCACTGCGATATTCTTAGGATACGTGTGTGGTAAAACAACAGCAAGCTCAAATCCCAACCGCTGCTCACCAATGTGAGAAGTTGGCCTGATATGTAGTGCTCACTATTCTAGTGATCACTGTGTATCATTCCAAACGACCCTTATTGATGATTGGTTGTAAGTCAACCTTTTAGACCAGCTATCCTAGTAGCGTGGATACGAGCAGTCTTAGGCTAAACTCTAGAGGGCGTGTTAAGCCAGCTGTTTACCATCACATATACCCCTTGAACACCAAGTGAAAGGACACCACACAAGTTGTTATGAAAATAAAAGGATATTTATTTATAACAGGACTACCCTGGCTCTTTATGAGTCAGGGAGCTAAGCACACTACAAAACTCTTAGGAAAATACTTCAGTTGCACAATTTACACAAATGCCCGAGGGGCACGAGAAACCATCTACACTAACAGTGAAATGCGAATGGTTAGAGTCTGGAGATACTGATTCCGGAGTGATCCGATCAGTGGGACTAAACGAAAAAGGAACTGGACACTTGTAGAGCGAACCTGCGATGGAGCACCGAGATGCTCGAGTTACCTAGCCCGGAGGCTGCGGCTGCGTGAAGTTCGTCAAGATGTCGGGAGTCCTCGTGTAGTCTCAGGAGCCTGAAAGAAGAAGTTGCTGGCAGGCGACCAGTGACGATGTTCAGAGCGATCCAAGCCTGGATCGGTGGTGAAGGAAAACCTGAAAGCAGAGGGGACTCAGTTCTCAACCGCTAGCCAGCGATCGTGTGGGTACCAGGAGGGTACCGGCTGAAGTCACCTCGACCAGGTGAGTGGGTGACGTCGGACTCGGCTGTTCCTCGGACCAGGAGGCGCGGCGGCGACCAGGATGGAGGGCGAGCTGTCCCACGAAGGTGTCTGCTGTCGATGATGCTGGGCCCAGGAAGGGGCAGCGGGTCTTGGCAGTGGCCACCCAGGCGGGGGAGTCAAGATGGCGTCGGGAGTGGACCAGGAGGGTCCGTGGTACTCCTCTGTTGAAGGGGAGCAAGAGCCAGTCTGGAGCAACCAGACTCGTGATGAAACAATCGTGGTGCGTCGTGAAGAGGGCCACAAGCCGGTCGGCAAGTGGTCGAACAACGCGGTGAACAGCAAGGAGCGGAAGGGCCCCCACGCAGATCTCGTGGATGCTGGGGAGACAGACTTCGATGCTGGAGCTGCTCAGGGTTAGGGCTTCTCAAACCCTAGGTGCACTCACTCGAGGGTCCCTCGGTGGGCGTGCTAGATAAGCGTCGTGCAGGTTCTGAAGATAGCCGGTCCCGCAGGTCTCGTCACACCTACGACTCTCAGCTGAGCTGATGAGGGAGGTAAAAGGTCAGAGATGGCAGGGAACTCGGGTCTCGTCGAGCTGGGCAGTCTTGATCCGTAGGAGAGACTTACAGCAAACCGCAAGCGCTTAGATGGTGCCTGCTGGTGCAGGGTGGCTACTCCTTAGCCACAAGGGAGAGTCTTCAGAAATAGTCAAGAGTTCCTTTCGTGGAAAGTGGTTCGTGATTCGGAGTTATCCGATTATCTGATTATCCAATTTGGGAAGGGGACTCGCTCCTACCTTTATTCTAAGAAAAAGAGGCTGGCCCGTGACTAGGTTCTACCTATGGGTGGAGCCAGGAGGGGGGTGGTTACACCCCTATCCTTTGTCCGGCTTCGCGCCCGCTCAGGGGCTGGTGTGCCCCCGAAACTGGTTTGAGCCGGGCTATGCACAGTGAGCACCGGGGTGCCACTTGCAATCACCTTCCTTTCAGCCCTGCCTACCTGGGATACACAAACCCTGTCTGGGACGGTGCTAACACCGCCCTCGACAGGAAACCCTTTGTCCAAGCTCCCCTTGCTGGAAGGTCCCCCAGCAGCAGGAGGTCAGACTTGTGTCTGGTGGCAGCATCCATTTTGTGATGCTGAGGCTTGAGTCAACTTTAACCGGGGTTCAAGGTTACTTCCATGTCGTGTCCCTCTAAAAGGGGGGAATGCTAACCCCGTCACCAGGACTGGCGAGGGGTTCGTATTCCCATTCGTATGACACCTTACTCGACATGTATAGGTGATGCGATGCCAACGTTAGCAAATAACCGCAAGGATTATAATGCCTTAAAAGTAGTTGGCCCGCGCCACCATGGAACGGCTATTAGGGCTTGGTTCCGCAAGCCGTCGACGGGCTCAGCTCGCGCCAGAGCACCGTCCCACATGATTCCCTGCACTCTGCCTTCAGGATTGATAAGGCCTGCTATAGGAGTGACTGATAGGAATCCATGTGTCCATTTTAGGGTTTAGGTGTAGGAATACTACACCTACAGCGACGGGTGATTACACCACGTGGCCCCAGCTGTCGTGCAGCCAGTTGTGTCAGATTTGGGCGGCCATTCCAGGGGTGGCATAATACATGCTTCAGCCCCTGGTAGGCCCTGGGTACACCGATGCCCTGGATACCTGTGGTATGCTGAGACAGGGACTGACAAGGTGGCCCAGTTCCAATTAGTGGATGCACCTAACGTACATGTGTGTTAATTTCGAGAGAGAACAGCTAGGCTGTGGGTCTGATTGGCAGGCCCACAGCCGGAGAAAGTCGTAAACCAATGAAGCAAAAGCAAAAAATCTGGGTGATCATAGGATTGCAGACCCTACTCTCCTACAGTGGGCACCCCAGGACACTGTAGGAGCCGGCCCTGGGGGGTGGCGGTCCCCAGGGCCCTCGAGGGCTCCAGGAGGGGGGCCAAGCAGCCCCCTCTCCCTATTAATTTACAAACATTTTGCCCCAAGGATTTGGCCCACCCGGGGGCTAATTATTAACACTAGAGGGTCAGAGTATTTCTACCCTGCCTCTTTAATATGTTTTAAACACTTATTCTCTTTACTTCTTCAGCCTCGCTTCTACTGAGGCACAAAATGGCTACCAACAGTTCCTGGTTTCGAATGTAGACAGACACTTGACAGTCAATTAGCATTCAGCGCGTGATCGGGAGGGTGCGCGCTCGGTTCGGGGAGGGTGCGCATAGGGTGCGCTTAGGGTGCGCGGATCCTCCGAGGCCATAGATATATCTATCTTTTTTTGGTCTAATTTCCTCAGGAACTACTGAACAGATTTACACCATTTATGCAAAAGGCACGAGTCTGAACTGAGGACTACCTATTTGCCACATTTGGTGTAATTCCGTTCAGCAGTGCGGGCTGTAGCTGCGTCAACAGGTCCTATGGGAAAATGCATGGGGTAAATGCGTTTTGAGACCACCATTTTTTCTCGGCCCCCGCTTGACGAATCACCACGAAACTTTCAGGATAGGAGCGGACCAGAGCTGGCCAAAAGTTTGGAAAATTTCGCAAAGATTCGTCAACCGGCGCCAGACTTATTTGGAATAGAATGTTGCCAACCCATGTATTGATCTCATCTCTTCTTTTCTATTGCTTTTGATGAGTCCCAAACACACAGAGGAGTGAAATGCAAATCTAGTTCTGCTGTGAAAATGAAGCTGCCCTCATTGCTATCCACCGGCAGCTGTACGCAAGTCGGGGCATAAAGGGGGCGGAAGCAGACACCCCTCTGTAAAGGTTAGATGTCCTCACCCAAAAACATTCAGAAATGTGAAATATTTCTAAAATTATTGGGTGTAACTTAGTCAGAGAGATTCAGGGGGTGTGAACCTCAAATTTACCAACTAAAAAAGCATTGGGCTGCAGAGTGGAGGGGTGAGATGACCAAGGATCGGGATGGACTGTTTTCATGAGGAACAGAGTCAATACTGATTTGCATTATGTGTGTCTCTTTCTACAATGCCACAGCGAGCAACAAACACTGGGTTGGAATGCTACCCCAAGCGATTATCACTGGTTATACTATCTGCAAGCATTCATCCCATCACCAGTTGTATGCCTGAAAATCTGTACTACTGCCAATGTTTGTGAGTTCCAAAAATAGTAACTCTGCACCAATTCAAGGAGTACTTCTATGGGTGCAGAGTTACTTTTGTTGGTATATTAGTCACTATATATATATATATATATATATATATATATATATATATATATATATATATATATATACACATATATATATATATATTACCTACTGGCGGTCGCCAGTAGGTAGTTATAGTTAGGACCCTGTTTCCATAGGAAATCCGCAACAATCTATTTGGAATAACTTTGGCGCCGGTCGACGAATCCTCGCGAAATTTTCAAAACTAATGGGGCGCTACGCTCCGCTCCTACCCTGAAAGTCTCGGGGGGATTCGTCAAGCGGGGGCTGAGAAAAAAGGGGGGTCCCAAAACGCGTTTTCCCCATGCATTTTTCCATAGGACCTTTAGACACAGCTACAGCCCGAACGGCTGAACAGAATTACTTGTAATTTGGCAGAGAGGTAGTCCTCAGGTCAAGGAAGTGCCTTTTGTAGGTCTGGTGTAAATCTGTTCAGTAGTTCCTGAAAAAATAGCATTTAAATCAATATATATATCTGTGGCAGCGCTCCGTGCGCTTACCGTGCGCTTACGGTAAGCTTACCGTACGCGTACGGTGCCGTGCGCGAGCGCGATTCTGATTGGCTGTTAGATCTTAGTAAACATTCGAATCGGTCGAAACCAGGAAGTGTCGGCCGCCATTTTCTCTCTCGCACTTGGAGGGGTGGAGGAAAAACAAAGTTGGATATCATAAAAATGGGGCAGGCTAGACAGCTCCAAACCACCTGGCCTTGGTTATGGTGTGCCAGAAGGCCATGCAAGGGCAAAAAATAAAATTATTTTTTTTTTCGAAAAAACGGCGAATACGCTTATCGTACGCGTACGGTAAAAAATTTATTTAAAAAAACCAAAATCTACACTCTCCCCCCCCTGTGTGCAAATGGTGCCCAAAGGGCAACATTTGCGCATGGCATATATTATTTAAGCGAACAAATAATAGAAAACCTTTCAGAACGAAGCGCATAATATGTCCTCCGTGTGCGGACGGTGCGCGAAGGGCATCGTGCGTACATGGCCCATCCAGCCTAACGTGGGCACGCGGTGCGCGTAGCGCACTGCGTGCCCACCGTGTGTGCACGGCACTAACTGCGTTAAGTGGGCGCGCGGTGTGCGAAGCGCACCGCGTGCTCACTCGCGCACCGTGCGCGCACGGAACGAACTGCGTGAAGTGGGCGCGCACGGCACGAACGGCGTAAAGTAACTTAGCATTTAAAAAACCGTACAAATTCACTGAAAAAACCATAGGTTTCACACACGTTATAGTTAGGAATTAGCATTTAAAAAACCTTGCAAATTCACTGAAAAAACCATAGGTTTCACACAAGTTATAGTTAGCTGGACATTTTACTCATAAAAAACCAATGAAATTTCCCCGTTATAGTTAGTGCAGGCAACTATAACTCACGTGACCGCAATCCTCTGCTGATGACATATGTGTCTTTATGAAAAAAAAAAATTTGTAATATATGTATAGCTAAAATTTAATGGAAGAAGACATGGGCAAATAAGTGTCTAAATACAGTATTAGCATCAGCAGAGGATTGCGGTCGCGTGAGTTATAGTTGCCTGCACTAACTATAACGGGGGAATTTCATTGGTTTTTTATGAGTAAAATGTCCAGCTAACTATAACTTGTGTGAAACCTATGGTTTTTTCAGTGAATATATATATATATATATATATATATATATATATA
The DNA here is from genome assembly GCF_964204655.1 of Triturus cristatus. Classification (NCBI taxonomy): domain Eukaryota; kingdom Metazoa; phylum Chordata; class Amphibia; order Caudata; family Salamandridae; genus Triturus; species Triturus cristatus. The sequence continues at coordinate 323,417,718 of NC_140587.1, read as the reverse complement.
TATATATATATATATATATATAAGATTTTCAGGCATACAACTGGTGATGGGATAAATGCTTGCAGATAGTATAACCAGTGATAATCGCTTGGGGTAGCATTCCAACCCAGTGTTTGTTGCTCGCTGTGGCATTGTAGAAAGAGACACACATAATGCAAATCAGTATTGACTCTGTTCCTCATGAAAACAGTCCATCCCGATCCTTGGTCATCTCACCCCTCCACTCTGCAGCCCAATGCTTTTTTAGTTGGTAAATTTGAGGTTCACACCCCCTGAATCTCACTGACTAAGTTACACACAATAATTTTAGAAATATTTCACATTTCTGAATGTTTTTGGGTGAGGACATCTAACCTTTACAGAGGGGTGTCTGCTTCCGCCCCCTTTATGCCCCGACTTGCGTACAGCTGCCGGTGGATAGCAATGAGGGCAGCTTCATTTTCACAGCAGAACTAGATTTACATTTCACTCCTCTGTGTGTTTGGGACTCATCAAAAGCAATAGAAAAGAAGAGATGAGATCAATACATGGGTTGATAAATCGAAAGATCAATAGATATATAGGTATGAAATCCCCCAAAAATATTCCAGGGAGGACATCCCAACTCTTTGTGTTTTTTAGATGTATAGATTTATTGATAGACAGAATAAGATACAGGGAAAGTGATGGCCAAAGTGTTTATTGAGATGGACCTCTTTAAAATATAGTTTAATGAACATGGTCAACGAACTAAAATATGGAGGGGTCAAGTGTATTGGATTTGGTCTAGTAAAAGAAAAATGTTCTTTTCAAATGTGATACGGTGGTGTGGCAGCTTGCTGTAGTGGCTGCTTGCTCTCACCTACAGGGTCTGCATAAAGCTACAAAAAGATACATTGGCAAAGTCAATTAATCTCACCTTGAACATAGAGCGCTGACCTATTGGCTGGGTGCAGGACGCTGGACTTCTTTGCAGATGTCCCCCCACTTTTGCCCCCATTAGAACTACTGGATGCTGGTTTTTCAACCCTGACAGTCAGACCCTCCAGGATTTTGAGGTTTGCACAAAAATAGCGAAATCAGCAGTTTTGTAAAATCCTGTGCATTATGCAAAAGTGCCCAACAAAGTTCACAAATTTGACAAAAACATAAATAACCCCCTGGTCCCCTGTGTGCAGCGGGCACAAAACTTGATAAAAGTTCATGTTCCTTGGGCCCGCCACCCATAGGACATCTGAGGGCATTCGTTTTTATCAAGTTGTGGGCCCACAGGGCACGCGGCAGGCCCAGGGGGCATTTTTTTTTAATTATCAGGGCCCGCCGCCCAAGGGGCACACAGTGGGCCCAGGGGAATTTTATCTTTATCAAGTTTCAGGCTCAGCAGCGGGCACAAAACTTGATAAAAATAAATGCCCTCTCGGCACACCGCCGGCCCACGGGCGGCGGGCCATCATCTTTTAAACAATGAATGCCCCCAGGGACCGCCGCATGCCCATTGGGTGGCAGGCCCAAAACTTGATAAAAACTCATGCATCACGGGCAAAGGGCCCAGGGGGCATTATTTATTTTAATCACGGTTTGGGCACACGGCGGGCCCAGGGGGCATTTATTGTTTCAAATGATTAGGGTCCACCACCCACGCTGCAGGTACTAAAGAGGGTCGCTATGGGCTGCAGCATGTATTATGCCACCCACACAGACCCCCACAAAAACTGCAGACTGCCACTGCAGGATACGTGAATGGGCGGAAGCCCTTCTGAAAACACAACATTGCTAACTCCCTGTGTGCAATGCCCACTCACTGCATGTATTATATGTAAGCCACCCCTCCAGCAGGCCTTAAGGGCCCTCAGGCAGGGTGCATTATAGTACATGTGAGGGCATATCTGCATGAGCAGGTATGCCCCTGTGATGCCTAGTTCCATTACTAGAGCATTGCAAGTGATCAGGCAGCCATGTTAAAGGTATGTACTGGGCACTGATCATTATGAGTTACCCAGCTACATAATGGCTGCACTGAAAATAATGGTATTTGGCATCAAACACCTCATCTTAATAAATCCACACTGATGCCAGTGGCTAGAATTTTAATGACATGTACCCAGAGGGCACCTTACAAGTACCCCCTGAAACCAACCAGTCTTCTAGTGACCTACTTGACTGGACTCTTCCAGACTGCCACCACAGATGAGTTTCTGACCCCCTGCTTTGAAGAGCCAAAGATCTCAGAGGTCAAGAACAATGTCTGCTCGGGAGAAAGGTGATCACATCTACACAAGCAGAATGGCTAGTGAATTAGCATACCAAGGCCAGAGGCTTCAAAGCCTCTGCCGCCTTTGATATGCGACCCCGGCTTCCTCCAGACCTGGAGAATGCCACCCCCTGCCCTGGTGCCCATTTGGCACCAGAGCAAGTGGGAAAATTAGCTAGTCAGTAGGTGTGTTGCACTATCAGACTAGGCACACCCCAAAGGTGGGCCACCTGAAGAGGACACTCAAAGATGGTTTCACCATCTTGTTTTTGGTGAAACTAGGAACTCTGGGTCAGGTTTATGCCCATCCGCCCCAGGATGTGGTTATATAGGGGGTGTAGTCACCCCAGGGCTAGGTAGCTCACTGGCTACTACCTTACAATCCCCTTAACACCACTAAATTCAATATTTCGGTGGACCCGACTCAAGGAACTCAGATTTGTATAACTGGGAACATAAGGAGGACAAAGAAGAGCCAGCAATGCAAGAACTGTATACCAGCACCGAAGTTGGTGCAAAGCACTGCTTGGCTGCTGCTCTCGCGACAATTGCAAGAAACAATTCATACTGCTGCTGAACAGGCTCCCCAAACCTTTGGAGGACTGTCTAGTACTTCGCCAACCAAGCAGCATCTCCCTTGAGGTGGAGGAGTCATCTCAACAGCATTTGCCGGCACCAACAGCATCTGCTCGTTTCACCATTTTGCTGACCATCAGGTCCGCCGAGGGAGCAACTTGCCAGGAGGAGGTCATTGAGAATCCAGGAGGTCATCCCCGTGACTTCATAAAATCTTGAGATGCTTTGCCTTCACAGAGCCTCCCTGCACTAATACCTGGGGTACTGGCACCCTTGCAAGCACAAAGGCTTGTTGTCTGTCCAGTCCGGACACCACCGACACCAACACTGACCTGCCAACGAGGGGTGTCAGGATCGCCAAGGTCATCACTGAGAGTGACCCTGCAGTCTTGTTTTTCTCCCCCTCTCCAGTACGCTGAAACCAAGTGAGAGCCTTTCACTCGAGCAACCCACCAGACAAAACATCTCTGCACCCAAGCCCACCATCTGGGGTCCAGGTAAACCGACTGTGTCTTTGTGCTCCAGAGGCGAGCCCCCCCCCCCTTTGGGTTCTGTTGGACTGGCCCCCCAGTCCCCACTTGCAGCCTTTCTTTTTGCAGGTACTTCTCCATTGAATTTACTGCCTAGCGCTTGAGGCTACCAACACGACCAGCATCTCTGCACCAGGACAAACCAGGGCAGGTAAAACCGAACTGATGGTGGTTTTCTTGGACCTTGGTCCCTAAGCTCCTTAAGCCCCTTAAGTCCAGGAGAAGAACCCTGAAAACTGTTTGCAAGTTTGTTAATGCAATGTATGTTTCTCCCATAGGATAACATTACCACGTTTCAGGCTCATACCTCAAAACTGTTATTTGAGCATTTTACTGTTTTACTGTAAAAATCCTATCTCTGAAAGTACTTACCTGATCCCAATGATCTTGGTGTCCAAAATTATATAAAAATATATGTTATTTTTCTAAACTAGTCTCGGATTTCTTTTTGAGTGTGCCTCTCATTTATTGACTCTGTGTGTACAAAATTGCTCAACACTCCACTCTGATAAGCATAAGTTGCTCGCCAACATACCACTAGAAGAGCACTTAGGATTAACAAAGTAAACCCCTGTAAACCAATTAGGGTTTTGCTTTGACACTCTTTTTATTTGACCCACAGATGGCCACTAAGGTTGCGCATTGGCCTATCACAAAAGCATGCAAAACATAATGTTAAAGTCATGTAACCTTTCATGAAATGACATGGTTTTAAGGTAGCCCACCCAATTCAAGGGCAACTCCTAAAAATATCAACAGTCAATAGGTGAAGGAGGGTGACCAAAAGCCTACTCTCTCTATACTGTATATGTGTATGTACATAGTAGTAGTGTATTGTCAACATGACGTCACTGACTCCAGCTGTGTGTGGACAAGACCTACAAAGATGGCGCACTACCCTTGACCTTTGAGAAAGTTTAAGGTCCCTTAGAACCTTGAATCATAAAAGTGTTTGACTAATTTGGGGCAACATTATCTGATTCTCTATGGACTATATCCTACATTCCACATATTTAGCTTAAGGAATTCACGTGTATTCTAGATGCATAGATTTCTAGTCATGCACTATTCTATTTTTAACTGTTTAACTTTTATTCCTAATTTATCTTCCATAAACTTGAGAAAATGAAAGGGAATAACTCAACACAATGCACAAAACACAAATATTCCTGCTGAACATTGTTAAATTGTATAGACTGTAAAAGGCATAGGGCCAATCATAAGATTACACTGCCTGTTCTAGCTTTGTAGTGCTATGTTTTTTAACATGTTAGGTAAGAATTCCTGTTTGCTAGACCTGGTGGACGTGTCAGGTTGATATAAAAATGAGCAAGAAATGAAGTTTTGGCCAAAATAACAGCTGAAGGTACGAAGATTATTCCATGGCAGTTTTTTTCTTAGTCATCACCTGTTTCAAGACAAAAAGGCTCAGCATTGTTGTCTTCCTTTTGATGTTCACCTGGACCCTACAAGTAGCTGGCATCAACACAACCAGTTAGGTTTTTAAACACCTTTTGATGTGGGGTTTTTATAGACGTGGCTACTAAATACAAGTAAAAGCAAAAACTTAACCACAATGTTTTGATGTTTAAAAGCAGGATTTTGCTTTTCTTCAGAAAACTGCTGAGGATCTTTGATGGTGGCCACCTCAGGAGTACCACAGAAGTGCTGTCTCATCAGCACCAATGCCAAATCCACTGTTACTGTGAGAATGCAATTTCTCTTGCCTAGGGTTTGTTTCTTTTACCCCTAAAGAGCTGTGAAACATATTAACCCCACCACAAAAGGGTGAGTGATCACAAGCAAAGCGGTTCTAGTCTTAAGTGGGTGTCATGAGATGATTACACAGAGGTCTTTGACTGCTTCTCACAGCTCGCAGTGTATTTTTTTTCTCTCCATTGCCTTTTGTATTTGTGCAAGGTCATAATTATTTGATGCCAAATAGTGAGGTTATACTGCCATCCCAACAGCACCTGCATGTGGGTTTTTAAAGTCCTCACCTCGGCAGGGGCCACGGGGGTGTTTGGGGCGTTACCCCCCCTCCCATAAAAATACACTGTGTAGTAAATAGTTGGGTACAAGTGCTTTCAGTGGGGTTAGGTGAAGTGTCTGTCGGATTTTAACTGGCATTTTTACATGGCCACACTGACAAAAACACACACCGTTGAGCTCATCTGTGCTTTGCACGCCTTAATTTTTTTAAAATTTCTTTCAAAACTATTGCATTTTAAGTAGCCCCTAACAATCCGCACTCCTTCTTTCTACTATCCCTTAAGCTCCCCTCATGTCCTGCTTCTCATATAATATATTTTTACAAGATGTCCCAGCGGATTTGTTGTGAAATCTGAAGCTCACACCCCCCAATCATTCTGACCAAGCTACTCCCTTGCATCTCGGCTCTGAGGGGTCTGCTACTTCTCACCTCATTGAATGATTTTGCTGCTGGGCCTCTCCCGTAGCCTCAAATGATCACCCTCAGGGCCGGACTGGGAACCGAAACCAGCCCTGGCATACTGCTCGGCCAGACCCCCTGGAGGGGGGAGTGCGGCTGAGTTGTTTGGTAGGGCCGGTTTCTGTCGATTTTGTTACAGGGGGCCGAAATTGCCGGCCCCGGTAACATAAACGGCCCCCAGGGTCCCAAACATGGTGTACCACCAGGTAAACACCCGGAGCCCGCTATGGCCAGTCCAGCCTGATCACCCTGCTGGGTGTCCAGGCAGAGTCCTAGCCCAGGGAACTACTCAACTCTACACATGAGTTTAATTGCCAACATTTGCAAAAACAAAATCCCCCGAAACTTTGCAGCACAGGGCTGCTGCAGATAGACATCTTGTTTGCGTACCGGTGTGTAATAAAGAGGCACAGTTTCTGCAACAATATTACCCAGGACAGTCTCTGCAAAAACGGGAAAGTTGGCAACCATGCAAGAGGCCTACCTCGCCATCTTACCACTTCCTCGTGGCACCCCTCTCTTGAGGGCAGTCTTCTGCTTTTGGCTTTACATCACAGCACTTCACTCTCAGCTGCTGGAGCTGCCTCCACTGGTTTGGCTGGGAAGTGGTGCAGTTCCTCCGAAGGCCAAGAAGGAGGAGGGCAAGTCTGCTCCGACTCTGTCTTCATCATGGCCCTGCCTTTCACACAATGTTTCAACAGAGCAGTGTGGATAGTCCCCGGGGGCGTGCATTAATAGAGATCACTGGAGTAGAATTCCCTGGGGAGTGCTATTAAAAGGATCTGTTGTCTCCAGTGTCTTAGTAAGGGTGGGGCGAGGGGTGGTCCGGCCCGGGTGGCACGAGTTTTGGGGGCTGCAGCCTCCCCCCAGCTCTTACCTGCCCTCTCAGGCAGGCCATCGCCCCCCTGGTCTTTAGTGCGGTTGTCGAGGGAGCGGCAAGAAGCCGAGAGATCCGCCAGCACCTCCCCCCCCCCCCTCGCACCTCAATGCGGCCGCGTGAGGCAGCAAACCAGGGACCGCCCCGGGCGGTCTGGGCTAGCTGGGCCACTAGTTTGCTCAGTGTAAGATCAGTACGGTGTGCTTTCCTCCTCACTGCAGCAGCTGCTAGTGACATCAGAAGAGCAGACACAACACAAAACACTTTCTGTACTGAAGACACAATATTCACACAATTTCTCTCCATCCATACACTTGGCTAATATACCTAAGCATCTTACATCTGGATTCTTTCGCCTCACTGCGTGCAATGCATAATGAAAGCTCAATCAGAGCAGATCACTAGTCCTTATGCACGACAGGAAACCCTAGTCATGTAGGTCACCTAAGAGACACACCCTCGTCCATCCGAGCACGCCCACGGAGTAGCGTGCGCCCTTTGGTACAGCATCAGCCATATGAAGCGACATATAAATGCAACTGCATTACTGCACAATAACAAATCCTCTCCCATGAAAGGGCGGCCATGACACCATTCTCAACGAGCACACACACATCTTGGGCACTCAGGTAACAAAGGCCACAACTTCATACCACCTCTCATAGAAGTCAGGACATTGGGAACACGATTATGGACTATACAATTAATGCAACGTTGAATCTATCATGTCTCTAGCGAGAACTTCCCACCAAAACCTGGGACCCTTTTTCGATCTCAGTCGATAGGAAGCAACACATGCTTGTGCAGTGAGTGTTGTGCTATTTCCCATATGTGTGCTCCATGAACATAACCGGCTTTAGCGGTTGAGAGAAGTCTCATAGTGTGCACGAGTCAGTGTCCACAGGTGAATGAGGAGAGTGCACATGTACAGTTCTTTACATACCATAGCACTGCAGATACTGGAGATTCAGGGATTCGGTGTGCTTTACATCCTGGTACATTGTGGCTACTGCATATCCAGTGTAGAACACTCTTAGATACCGGGGCACTGTGAATACTGATGGTGGGTAAGATACCGGGGTACTGCGGATACTGATGGTGGGTAAGATACCGGGGCACTGCGGATACTGATGGTGGGTAAGATACCGGGGCACTGTGGATACTGATGGTGGGTAAGATACTGGGGCACTGTGGATACTGATGGTGGGTAAGATACCGGGGTACTGCAGATACTGATGGTGGGTAAGATACCGGGGCACTGCGGATACTGATGGTGGGTAAGATACCGGGGCACTGTGGATACTGATGGTGGTTAAGATACCGGGGCACTGTGGGTACTGATGGTGGGTATGATACCGGGGTACTGCGGATACTGATGGTGGGTCACATACCGGGGCACTGCGGATACTGATGGTGGGTATGATACCGGGGTACTGCGGATACTGATGGTGGGTAAGATACCGGGGCACTGCGGATACTGATGGTGGGTAAGATACCGGGGCACTGTGGATACTGATGGTGGGTAAGATACTGGGGCACTGTGGATACTGATGGTGGGTAAGATACCGGGGTACTGCAGATACTGATGGTGGGTAAGATACCGGGGCACTGCGGATACTGATGGTGGGTAAGATACTGGGGCACTGTGGATACTGATGGTGGTTAAGATACCGGGGCACTGTGGGTACTGATGGTGGGTATGATACCGGGGTACTGCGGATACTGATGGTGGGTAACATACCGGGGCACTGCGGATACTGATGGTGGGTATGATACCGGGGTACTGCGGATACTGATGGTGGGTAAGATACCGGGGCACTGCGGATACTGATGGTGGGTAAGATACCGGGGCACTGTGGATACTGATGGTGGGTAAGATACTGGGGCACTGTGGATACTGATGGTGGGTAAGATACCGGGGTACTGCAGATACTGATGGTGGTTAAGATACCGGGGTACGGCGCATACTGATGGTGGTTAAGATACCGGGACACTGTGGATACTGATGGTGGGTAAGATACCGGGGTACTGCGGATACTGATGGTGGTAAAGATACCAGGGCACTATGGACGCTGATGGTGCTTAAGATGCCGGGGCACTCTGAATATTGATGGTGGATAAGATGCCGGGCACTGTGGATACTGATGGTGGTTAAGATACCGGGGCACTGAGGATACTGATGGTGGTTAAGATACCGGGACACTGCGGATACTGATGGTGGTTAAGATACCGGGGCACTGTGGATACTGATGGTGGGTAAGATACCGGGGCACTGTGGATACTGATGGTGGGTAAGATACCGGGGTACTGCGGATACTGATGGTGGTAAAGATACCAGGGCACTATGGATACTGATGGTGGGTAAGATACCGGGGCACTGTGGATACTGATGGTGGGTAAGATACCGGGGCACTGCGGATACTGATGGTGGGTACGATACCGGGGCACTGTGGATACTGATGGTGGGTAAGATACCGGGGCACTGTGGATACTGATGGTGGGTAAGATACCGGGGCACTATGGATACTTAAGATACCGGGGCACTGCGGATACTGATGGTCCTTAAGATACCGGGGCACTGCGGATACTGATGGTGCTTAAGATACCGGGGCACTGTGGATACTGATGGTGGGTAAGATACCGGGGCGCTGCGGATACTGATGGTGGGTAAGATACCGGGGCACTGTGCATACTGATGGTGGGTAAGATTCTGGGGCACTGTGGTTACTGATGGTGGTAAAGATACCAGGGCACTGTGGATACTGATCGTGGGTAAGATACCGGGGCACTGTGCATACTGATGGTGGGTAAGATACCGGGGCACTGTGGATACTGATGGTGGGTAAGATACCGGGGGACTGTGGATACTGATGGTGGGTAAGATACCGGGGCACTTCGGATACTGATGGTGCTTAAGATACCGGGGCACTGCGGATACTGATGGTGCTTAAGATTCCGGGGCACTGCGGATACTGATGGTGGGTAAGATCCGGGGCCCTGTGGATACTGATGGAGGTTAAGATACCGGGGCACTGTGGATACTGATGGTGCTCAAGATACCGGGGCACTACGGATACTGATGGTGCTTAAGATACCGGGGCACTACGGATACTGATGGTGCTTAAGATACCGGGGCACTGTGGATACTGATGGTGCTTAAGATACCGGGGCACTGCGATACTGATGGTGGTAAAGATACCAGGGCACTGTGGATAGTGATGGTGGGTAAGACACCGGGGCACTGTAGATACTGATCGTGGGTAAGATACCGGGCCACTGTGCATACTAATGGTGGGTAAGATGCCAGGCCACTGTGGTTACTGATGGTGGTTAAGATAACAGGGCACTGTTGTTACTGATGGTGGGTATGATACCGGGGCACTGTGGATACTGATGGTGGGTAAGATAACGTGGCACTGTGGATACTGATGGTGGGTAAGATACTGGCGTTTTGTAGATACTGGCACGGTTTGGTACTTACATGATGGGCTATTACAGACTTTGCACTTGGGACAGTACATACTGGAGCTTTAGGGATTCTGGCATGGTTTGGTACTATACATGATGGGCTATTACGGATACTGGACTGCGGACAGTGTATACAGGGGCATTCCGGTTAGTGGCAAGGTTTAATACTTTCCATGACGGGCTATTAAGGCAACTGTACTGAGGATAGTCCATACTCGGACTTTGCAGATATTGCCTTTATCATGGTGCTTTACATACTGTGACATTTTGGATACTGGCCTACAAAAGATGCTTTCTGTTCTGTGGTACCGGGCATGCTGGCCTAGTGAACGTGCTTTAGAAACCAGGGATACTCCCTTGGGGAGAGTGCTTTACATTCTGATACTGATCATTACTGGTCTAGCTGTGGTGCTATGTGGAGTACTGGGACATTTTGTAAGTTTCCTTCAGCACTGTCTGTAAACGTTATTGTTTACTGACAATATATATTCAGTATTGATTTGAAAAATGCTGTAGGCCCAATTCATAGTTTGGAAGTGCAGGACGTCACCCAAAAAGTGGAGGATGCTCTGTCCGCCATAGGGTGGACAGGACACCCGTCACTTTTGTGGCAGGCGGCCCACATCCACCAATCTCTAAATCAGATAGGACTCTTGTTTGGGCAAACTGTGTTCAAACGTTTCCTTGAGACGAGGGGCAGTCGTCCAATAACTTTCTGCAAAGGTTTGTTTTTTCATTTTCAGTGCTAAGTTACATATAAAATAAGGCCTGATGTTACATACCTCTACTACTAAATATGTAAGGCTAGGACCAAACTACACATTGAAGATGCAGCATGCTACATAGCAACGAGATGACAAAAATGAAACTGCAATGCATGCTTAGAGAGAGACCAAAGCATGTCACGCGGTCCCAGAAAGCCCCAGCTACACTTTCAGGTAAAGGTTAACTGCTCTGCAAGCTCTCATGAGACCTTTTCTGAGAAGATGAAATTAACCAGAAAAGACAAAGCGTTCACACAAACCGAAGCAACGTCAAACATCCGAAGATTGACTGACTATGGAAACAGTTCTCTTTAAACACACTTCTTTACTGTCTCACTGTAGCTGTGGTTCCAGTTTACTTGTAAGGGTGTTGCTGGTCTACGGACATAGGCCCAAGAATATGATTGAATCCGCCAAGGGCATTAACATTGGTTAATTGATCTCACAATTATGGCCCAAGCAAAAGGGGCGATAATTAGAGTCCATAATTAATGGGAAGGGCAAGATGTAGAAGGGCAATTAACATCCAGTAACATCAGACATATGCAGGAAACTGCCCCCTTAGTCACACAGAGAACAGGCAGGCGTGCCTGCTCCATGATAATGCCTTTCACTCTCACTGCACGCCTGAAGCAGCGAAAGAACTGTAGGAAGCGCCAGCATTCTACACATTCTGATTGGCTGAACCAAGTACAGCATTCCACAGAGCCTTTTATTAGCCAATAACGTCATCTGCTTGTACATTTACACATTAATACACTTTTTAAAACTTCTCTTTATACAAGTATAATCTATTTTACTCTCCATCATCAAAATTAGTTTGTACCACGTCTCCACGGCTGGATCAATATGAAACCTTCTGTGCACGTAAGGCGATGTTTCTGGCAGTAGGATAATTCATTTTCAGATTGAAGGAGTCCATTTGCATTAAAGCTGTCTGTCTGATATATAATTCAAATGAATCCGATTTAGCCTGAATAAAGGGGTAATTCAGCAAATATTCTATATCCTGTGCTTTAAATGGGAAAAAAATAGTGCAGGTATTCATTTAAATGTGGTGAGTGGGTGGGGCTAGGGGTGTGGCCAAAGGCAAGACATGACATACTTACTGACTTCTAAACCAGTTGTAGCACATACCAAAACACATGAGAAATGGTTTCAATGAACAAAATAGGTTAAATCGTTACACAAGACAAACGCAGTGATATTTAAACATGTCCTTGTTTTGTAATACTTGCAGCTTGAAAACTGTTATTTGCTGTTACTTGGCACAATACTATATATTATCGAGCATGCATACACACACAGAAAGAAACAAGCAGATGTGCACACCAAAGCATTCCACACATTTCCTTTAATATTACCCCAAGAGTGTCTCGATTTCCTCCTTTTCTCTCACACGTAAACACGCACAGGTAAACAGACAAACATAAGCAGTCATTCACACAAAAGAATCGGGTGGGATTAAAGCCATTTTAACCTCCTTACCGCCCATGGCTTTTTAATTGCACTGTCAATGGGCTGCCTTGATTCCTTACAACACAACATGATGGTGAACACCCGGATATCATGCATATTAGCACACGCTGAATAGTTCAGCGGGGGCTCGGCTCCGGGCTACAGAAGTGTTTTGACTGTCATAGACAGGTTACCAGCCCTAGCAGCCAATGCGCCCATCCTTTCATGAGTACCGGTACTCTGCTCGGCAGTAGAGAAGTGCCGGTACTCAGAGTGATAAAAATAAGACGTGCTGGTACTCAGTACCTGTGAGTACAGGCCCATTTAAAGCACTGTCCATATCCACTGGAGTCCACCCGCACCGTCCTATACCTAGCAACAAAGCTCACAGTGACTCCGCATTTCTGAGATAATGGTGAAAATACTCGCCTTTAAATAAAGCACCTATCCATTGCCTTACACGTCATGCGAGTTGGTGGGGCACACCCTCCTTTTAAAGAAACATACACACTCCCACTACACTCAAACAAATCAAAACAAAATCATTTTGCCAGTGCTGCTGGCATAAAGCTGTTTTGTTATTTGAAATGTGTCAGCATAGCTTTACTTACAAAGACTAAAGCCAGAAAAGTAGAGGTCTCATTTAAAATACTGTGGTTGGGGCGGACCCGGAAGTAGTAAGCGGTCATATTTGCTACTGGGTCTCTTGGGTTATTGGCAAAGCAGATACAGCTTTCATGGGAAGAGAAGCTTTAGTGAAAACAAGGACTAACAGCCCGCTAACATGGCGGGAAGGCCGTCACTTTTTACATTTTCCAGGAACAAACGCCCAGAATCAGAGTCTATCTTCAGAAAATGCCAAACTAATGTCCTTGATGCACTGCACTTACTTCCCAGCGCTTAAGGGATATTTTCCCACAGTGCACACAGCGGTCCAAACAGCAACAAAAAACAAGCATTGGCATAGCCAATAGGTCTCGCCTTTGGGACCTTATAAGTGTTTAGCCATGCAACAGTTGCATAACTAAACACTTATAAGGTCCCAAAAGCGAGACCTATTGGCTATGCCAATGCTTATTTTAACTGCTGCAATCTATTGAAGCCTCACGGAGAACATCAAAGCGGCCGTGAAAGTGAAAGTAATCGTGGTAAAGCACGAAGCGCGCACCCGCGCACATGCACTGTAGCTCTAGGCTGGCCTGGTAGCACTTTTTGGAGCCCTCACAAAATGTCTCGCCAGACCAGCGCATGCGCTGGGTCAGGCGAGACCTAAAAATGGTGGACATGTCGCAAGGCAAACTTAAAGGGCGACCTAAAAAGAGTGGGCCTTCCAAAGCCTTTTCCAATGGTGTTCAAGGCAGCTGCAGGAGTTTTCAGACTGCCTCCTACCTTTAAATGAGATATGACAAGTGTGCCCTGTTACCTCACACTTATAAATGACCCAGGAGTTCTCACTTCAATTAATAAACGAATTCAAATGCAAGTGAAACCTCCATCATATAGATGTATTTATGTATTTTACATATTATTTTCAGGATATTTAGCCTGAATATTTACATACATTCATCCTACTATATTTGTAGAATCAAAGACTGTCATCATCGCCCGATGACGGATGGGCACTCCACGCATTAACCACCATTCAAGAACCTTTAAGAAATAGACACATTGATTTCTCTGTCTGGGTCTGGCGGCAGCGGGGGAAATCTATGGTGCGGTCAGCACACGGCTTGCAGACGTCTTGGTCTCTACTCACACCACATAAGTAGTCTGCGGACAATTTCTACCAATGTATTCTCTGACACCCTTCCCCCTTCTCCTCATGAAAAAGACAGACATGTTGTCTCTGTGTGTTTCCCTTTTAAATCACAGGTACAGAAAAGGTCAGCCTCTGAGTGGGGGCCAGGGTGGGGGGGTTGACATCAGAATAGTCCTACATGGTTAGCTACTGACATTAGAAGCCTGTCAGTGATGATGCATCACAAGGTTTCACATCAGCAGTCATTGAGTAAGCCTGACCGGTAAGAGTAGCAAAGCAATTACAGCATAATCAGAGAGCCGCATCAGGAAATTCAACTGTAATGATGTAATTTAAGATGGCGGTTCAGCTGTAACACTGACATAATACACTCCTCATTTGCCATTTCCCTTCTATTTCCTTTGCTCTGACCCCTAGAATGTTGCCCTATGGAGCAGCTAAGGCCCACTCACAAGGCATGCACTTTGCATTAAATGAACACCGCATGTAAAGTGCCATTCCAGCCGTTTTGCTACATCGAATGTATTTGAGCCAAAGTTCTGCAAAGCTGTAGAAAGGGCAGACAGGGAGTGTTTAAATAAAAGATTTACCCACGAGCACCTAAGAGTGTTTAAATAAAAGATTTTCCCACTGGCACCTAAAATGTGACGTGCTTTTAAAAGAGAATGTAGTCTCCAGGAGGAGCAGAACTCCCTTTAAATGTGAAACTTGGGTCAAAACCATTGTTTGCTAAATGTTGACTGGATCATACTATTAAAATCAAATGTCTTTAAAATAAATGATCTCCTTTTGACCCCTTCTGAGGGGGTTCCTGTGTCGGAATTCTTGCATTTGAATTTGAATCTAAGCTGCAGTCCATGCACACCGCTCTGGGACTGCCTGTTGTTCACATAACCCCAGCTGTTGCTGAGCTGCCAGCAGTTGTGACTTCAGACAGACCCAAACAATGGACCGAGGAAATGAGGGAAGTCTGCTGGTAAATAGCCCCCGTTGTAAACCTTCCTTTAGATCTGCAGAACCCTCCCCAGACTTTAGGTGTCAAAAGCAGCCGAATGGGCAGCGCAGCTGCGGCCTGGAGGTGAGATTTCCTTTAGCCTTACTTGGAAGTTACCAGGGCGCTCTTAGGAGGCGAGAAATAAACGGATGTAGACATTACTCTGCCATGACACTGGTAGGAGCGAACTGGACGTTGGGACAGATTTTTGCCTGACTGCTTATCCAGCGAACAGAAACTGAATTATACTACTTGAGAAGATGGTAGCGCAAAAACTGGATTTTTTTATTTCATTTGTATGATGGTCATCACAAATTCCAGCCTCTCTGCCTGCTGCATTGGATAACTCCTCTCTACCTGACAGACATGAGGAAAGATGGCCCTCTATGCCTGTGTTGACTGTCTCAGAAGGGAACGCTTTTCAGGGGGCTATTAGTGATCGCCTCTCGTGGACCCGGATGCTGAAGCATTCCTGTCCCTTTGAAACCTCACTCCTGTAGCTGGAGAGTTGGTGAAAGTTGTGTTCTGCCGAGGTGGATATCAGGTCATCAGTTACAACTCGACATTCCTCCTGCCTCTTCCTATACATTCGTGTCCTCTGCCTGAGAACTGCAGCAGGGCCAGTGGACAAAGGAAAGTAGTGGTGCTTCAGAGAAATTCCAGGAACCAGTTGGAACTGGATATTTGGCTGTGGACCACAAATTCAGCTTTGAGTATCCCTGCTGCAGCTGGAACCCCGGGAGTGAGAGCTGACGAAACGATCCTGAAACCTTGAGGACTCTCGAGGGTCAAGATGCTGAAGTGACCAGGCTTATTCTGAAGCTGACACTTGGAAAAAACGTCATATCTAGAGGACTGGAATACGGTACCAATCACACCTGAAAAAGAGGGCACTTTGGTGGCTTCATGAGTGGTTGTTTGTAAGCTTGGAGCTTTCTAGTACAAAGTTCAAGGATACAACAGGAAAGCTGAACAGATTTATCCACACTGAAGTCTGATAAAGACTTGTAAACTTCTTTTAATGGGGCGGATCATCAACATTTAACAGGCTGCAGTTCATCACATGTCCGCCTTAAACATCAGTGTTTCATTTTTCAATTATTCTTAACCTGAACGTTTGTTTGCTAAAACTCCCCATCCCTACATCTAAAAGTTTCCCTTTTGTGCAATTTTACTCATTAAGTTTATAGTTTTTATTTTCTAACCCTACTGTTGTGCAGGTTGTCTTGTACATGTACCACGTGCATTTCTCTGGGCAAAGGCTTGCCAATTGCGTTAAGCTACCAATTGTGACCTAATTGTTCTTTACAGAAACCAGATCTCCTTTTAGAAGTCAGTCTGTTTAGAGTTTGTAAGAGCTGGGCCACATATCACGTCATAACTATAACCTTTCTCTCCCACAGTTTAAGAATCCAATTCCTAGAACTGACAGAAATGCAATAAACATGAACAAACTAAAAGAAGGAACGCAATACCTAATTCATGTTGTAATGGTACACACAGGAAAAATAAAAGTAGAACAGCATAATCTATGGTACAACACAAAAAGCAGCAAGAAAGGCTCAGCTTCCTTGGAGGCGATGCTCATTGTGGTCTCAAGGAACATTTATCACATTGCGCCCAGTTACTCCCAGGTGAGAGGAACTGCTGGAAGCATACTTGTAATCTATTCACTAAAACAGACATATAGGACACTGTATGAACATTATTTTGTAAGGACACATGAAAGTAAAAATGTCACCTACATAAAAATATTAACATAATAATTGTGCAATCCCTTTTTCTGGAATGCATGAATTCAGTAGAGGATGGACATGGCTACATCTGTAAAGGTCGGACGTGTCTTGATCTGGGTCGTTGCATTGCTCTAATTATAATGCAAAAAGGTGACACGTGTAGATCTCCTGTGTAGAGCTGTGATTTCCTTGAACATAACCTAATATTACAGAGTTACGCTGTTTTAAACTAACGCATCCTTTGCAAAACCCCTTTATCCTGGCAGAGATCTTGCTCATTAAGTTCTCAGGATAACATTAGCATCTTCACCTAGAGAATCCATGTGATGTATCCCCAGGCCATCTGTGCCTTCTCGATTTCATATATATATTAGAACTCAAATTGTGATTTTACCTTCATAAAACCAATAAATAATCTCCTCCCTTACACCGATCTTTTACTTCTGCAGCAGATAAAAGAAACAAGTAAAACAAGAGGTACACCAAGAAAAGAAGTAAAAATAAAATAAAAACCTTTCATGACCGGTTTGTGGAGGTTCATCAGTTAGTTCTATCACTATGTTTTACAAAAGTCATCATAATATATATTAAGCCTAACTTTCAATTAATTGTGAATGAGCTAAGGAAACCAAAATGAGAATGAACACCTCACGAGAAAAAATATGTGCGAGAGGAAAAACGAGTCAGTGAATAATGGGACAAAGCATGTGAATTATAAAAATAGGGATTGTTATAGTACAATAACAATCAGCAGCCTTCTGAAAGAATTCTTAAATTGTGTTTCTTATGCATAGAATTAATATATATTAATGTCATTATTTTTTCATTAAAAAACTTGCATTTATTCTAAAATAAAAAAGGTTATTTTAAATTTTTTCATAAAGTAATATTTTTTTATTTATATATTTGTTTTATATTCAAGTAAATTTATTGATGTATTTTTAAACACATTAATTTATTTTAACATTATATCCTTTGGGTTTTTATTTTAAGACCCTAGCTCCATTATTTTCTATGGGAGGGTTTTGCCATGCCAGTGGCTGGCCATATGTCATGCAGGACTTACTCCAGTTGAGAGCTGGAGTACATTTACTACTGTTTTCCTTTTCGGTTGAATTAACTTTAGAAGTGCAGTTTGTAAATAGCAATCGACTTACTCTTTTGTGGGTGAGTGTTTGTTCCTGCCTAAATCCTCCTTAGCACTTGCTAAATCCCGCCTTACTCTTCCCCGTGCCACTCTCATTTAGTTGTAAGAATGCTCCTTTTTCCAGTCACTCCCCGTTCCCTCCCACATTTACTCCTAAGTAGTAAACTTACATGTGTGTGAATCTCCCTGTAGAAAACATAGGAGAGGTGGAGATGGAGGTTTACACTTGCAGATTTGTGACTTGAATTTTGTAGTAAGTATTACTACTGTAGTACTATTTTATGTACTACAAAATGCAGTTTGTGAGTAGGGCTCATCAAGTCTAATTTCTACAAACTGAAGAATGGAGAGTTGACATCTAACTTCACTCTATGAAAAGAGGTGAACACATGAATATATATAAAGAAAATCCACACACTTACAGCTACTCCAACATAGTTGTGTACGCCTTACATACTAATTGCTAGTCTACTTAGAAGAACTCTAGCTTTAAAACACTCCTGAATGTGAAAGTAGCGGGTATGTGGTTGTGAGTTAATATATATGGGTTGAGAGTTTAGTTTACATTGGCAAACAATTTTGCTATTAAACAGTGACAAATCAATTCCCCAATATATCTGGTTACCTAAGTAATATTAGTTGAGCAAATAATGGCATTAGTAATTGCAAAATCCCATTCCTGACTGAAAAATGATTGGATTTTCTCTTGAAAAAGGGATTCACTGACAGGAAAATTCTTCCAGTAAGGTGCAATTTCCAAGAAAGCATATGACGTAATTGTGTGGGCATTTTAAAATGGGCTAACATTTAAAAGCTGGTGAACACCCCCAAACTCTGAGTTTGCGGATACTCACTATCTATTTCTCAGAAACAATACATGCAATATAGTATGAATAAATGTATATATTCTGGGTGGAAATGTGGAGTGAGAAACCACATTACAGATAGGGGCATACGGAAATGGATCTGGGGAAAGATTTCTATGTTACTGGGGCCTGAACCACAATTGGCTTTAGGGTTCTTTAATAGGCTATCCTGTATTGAGGTATAGCAACACATTTGTTGACCGGCTTGCAAATATTTCAGAATTGTGTCACCAAAGTATTTCCAAAAACACTATTTCCTCAGGCATGAGACCATTCAATTAGCTTCTTAACGAGAAAAGGGTCAATTTAATAGCAGCAACATGAGTGCACAAATCACAGTACTCTCTTATCCTAGATCCTGTGAAAAATCCCTTACATCGTCATATCACGGCTGCAAATTAATGATCAGCACCAAGGGAATTGTTCCTGTGCAGAGATGCATGGAACTAACATTGGTTGGAAAATGTTGGCCATCTAGTGAGCACAATGTTGGTATACACTATGAATAGAGTTTAAGGAATGTGAACACATTGATAAGTGTTTGTAAGAAATTAAAGGCCCATTTTTTTACTTAGTCTGGTCATAGATACTTATTAATTTGTACATGTACACCTACTGCATGAATAGGCTTACACATGCATGCCTATCTAATGAATCATAGGGGTAGAGACATGAATAGACATTAACTTAAACAATATGTTTATTATTTATGTATTTTAGTACATTTATAGGGCATTGTGGGATATTTAAGTCCTGGGAACTTAAACAGTCAAATCACTTTTGATTATATATTATTGTTAAGGAGGTTCTTACCAGACGGCAGTCTGCTTTACAATGTTATAAAAAAGCATAGATTTAAAAGGAAAAAGTCATTACAAGGATAAAGAAATAAGGAAATATCTTTACTATACCAAAAACCAAAGATACATAGGTTTTCTGGAATGCAGTCCTATGTATTGTACAAAAGAAAATCATAAGCATCCACACACACAGGCTCACATGTGAATATCACAAACATGACACATTCATACTCATTCACATTACACGTTTCTGTGTAAACGCAGAGAGAGGAACTGATTGACGAAGATGATAGTCATTTTAGGACTTGTAAACGTATGCATATACTTGTATGCAGTTGCTAACCTTATAGGGGTTCTCAAAAATCTTCACATACATGCATCTATGATAATAATTCATTTTTGTTCCTGTTTCTAACCTTAAAACTTCATCCTTTGCAGACAGCTATCACTTAGTGGATTGGGATAAAGAGCAAATGTACTTTACATCTTTTTTCCACAGAGAATAAATATTTTTTGAGGAGGAATACCTTCTCCTCCACCATTAAATATTGAAGTATTTGGGTGGCTTTTTACTGCCCTTGCACACTTTCTTTAGCCATTAAAGGTACTAAAATTAAGAGTGTAAATTGTGTGTTAAAAAACATTGGCTAGGTCTGTGAGTATTTGCAGAATTACACCTTTATCTGTGTTCATTTTTGCAGTGGCCACCCTCTTGCATTTTTCGCAGGGGACCCATTTTCCTACCCTAACCTTATACGTACATCAGTGGAAAATCCACCTTACTTACAGGCTGCATTCACTCATTAAGTCAGACCCACAGTCAATCAGGATCTGACACGTGCACCTGATAAAGCCAGTATAGCAGATCTACCAGATTTAAACTAAAGTTCAGTGAAAAACAATGTTGTAAATGAAGAACACAATGAAAAGGTGAGAACAAACAAAACTAACACTGCAAAAAATTACATTTGAGGTCGCTCATTTAGTCATGTCTTCCAGTAGAGTGGGCCACAGTGATAATTTGAATAAAAGCGCAATTATTCTGTATCTCATTACTTTCTAATGTTACACATGCAAAGAATGACCTAATATGCAAATCTGCTTATGCGTATATCCATCTAACCTTAGAAAGGAGCACTTGGAATCTTTCAGCTCAAAATGGAGGCTGACCATCAAAATCCTGAATGATACAGAGTTCACATCACAGTTGATGAGGAAATAAAGAAATTATTATATATCAATGAGACTACTGATATTTTACTGGTAGTAGTTTGAGATGCTGTATGATAGCTGCCTATTCAATCCCCCTAGATTTTTGCTTATTGGCTACTTTGTTTTTGTGCTTTTACTAGGAGTGAGTCTCTGGAGTCTCGCTCATGATAAATGCTTTGGAAAAGGACTGAGTTTTAACCACCAGTGTACACCTTTCAAGATAAGGTACACTGCTGTGCACCTATGGTAAGAGGCTCTGGGCTAGTTACATGTGTGAGCACATGCGTATGCACACATGTGAGGACTACACATGTGAGACTACTGTCTTGCCTAACCTGATTTCTGAGCAGATAGCGTGTCACAGAAGGGTCCCTTCAAGGACTAGTACTAATTTGGTGTAAGCCTTATAATATGAGTGGGCATTCATAGTACAGGTCTGTAGTGTTTTCTGAAAGTCTGTGGTGATTAACTGAATTACACATTATAAGCAAACACATCAAATACATCAAAATACAGTTTTGGCCCCTTAGGCCTACCGGGACCAGTGCGGTATACGTATTAGGGTTAACATGCCTCCTAAGTGTAGATTCACAGTCACTTTTATCATAAATGCACTCCTTATGCCACTTTAAGAGTTATCATATTTCCCTGACTCAGCCAAAATCAGATTCCAGGCTGTGGTCGCTTCTAATGACCAAGCTATTTACTCTGTTGGCCAGCAGGAGGATCAGAGGCCTCTCCACTCAGTTCCTTGTGAAAGAAGGGGTGGGGAGGAAATCTGCATCTATTAATTTACTGTTCACACTGCACATGGGCCTGGAAAGCCCAAATCACAGAAACAAAGGAGGAAGGCCAGACCTCTGGCTCCTTTTGAAATTTGGCTGGGAAGAGAGTAGACAGCTGTGTCAGTTGGGGCAGAATACCTTTTCACAGACCACTTGAAGTTGCCATGCTTGAATGACATGAGGGTTGGGGCAGGAGTATAGTGATGATGTAGCACCCTAAAATTGGCCAGGGGTGCCTGGCTTCTAGTACCTTCCACCCCACCTAACAATTACCGCGCAAGGGAGTGGCTTTTAAGAAGACACTAGACCTGAGAGCAACCAACGGCAGAAGAATGCCCAGCAGGAAGGAGGAGAAACCACCCAATGCCATTACAAGGACGAACTGAAGGACTTTAACTCTAGCAGTAGGAGGGGTATCTCCAGGGCCAGTAGTGCTGGCCCCTTATGGTCCCTGAGGAGCAGTTGAGGGAGTGGATCTGCTGGGTTACCCTGGATGGCTTCCCTGGGACTTCTGAGGACTGGCCCTAGACTCCGTTGACACACAGGTGCCGTTCAAGTAGACGGAAGGCTTTGGGATCCGGAAAGTGCAGCAAGAGAAAATTCTGCGTGCTGGCTGTGGAGGAGCAGTGGAAGACACCCCACTAGCTGGAGAGAGCACCAAGAGCCCAGACAGATCACAGGTCTGCAGGGGAGTAGCAGAACCAGGCTCCCCAATGAAAAGCAGTTTTACATGCCAGTTGGCTTGAAGAAAATGCTCCTGATGGCTAGAGTACACCACTCGGAGCAAAAGGAGGCCTAAATCAACCAAATAAGCCCTTCAGGCCAGACAGAATGCAAAACACAGACTCAGGGCACCCGGAAGAGAATGAAGTACATGGTGCTTCCTCCTAAAACTACAAAATTCCCCCAGGGATGGCCATGTCCCAGAGGTCGGTGCATTTTTGTTACTTTACTGTTAATGTGGAGGGGTGTGTCCCTGGGGCACAGGAAACACCCAATCACTAGGACCCAACATAAGGAAAACTGTCCCCAATGGCCCCATCTATCCAGGACAGGAAGGATTCCAGGGTGCTTCACCTGCCTCTGTCTGTGGGGTGTGAGCTTCCCCTGTGGCCCCCTAACAAATGGCAACAGAGGGTGCCCGAGTGGGAATGGGCACCAAGGTTGAAAAAGAAATGCAGCACAAAGCCGCAAGGTAAAAATAAAGCAGAGAGGAGAAGATGCTTGTACATTTGTGATACTTGCTGGGTGAACGTGCGCCTAATAAGCTCAGGGCCAAAATTAGAATATTGGTTTTTGTGGAGGTCCAGGAAGCGTAGGGGCACAATGAAGGATTCTGGAGTGTGTTTAGGTGGCTAGAGGGAGTGCAGCAGCCCCCAAACAATGTTGCCCAAGTCGTCAATGGGCTCAGATTTATGCCCTTGGGAGAGATTTAATTCGCTTTAAGCACTCCTGGAGGTGCTGCTTTTGCACAAAGGCTCTGAAGTCGTGTGATCCCTCTTGCTTGGTCTAAAGCTGCGATAGCAGCATAGTAAAAGTAGAAATAAAACTCTGTGACACGATTTTCAATGTAATGCTTTATCGAGAATGTTGATGATTGACAATGCAAAGTTTTTTATTACCATGAATATATTGTTTTTCTCCCCATTGATTTCAATAGTTTTGTAATTATGGATTTTAATATATTTTCTGCTTTTATCGATGTGGTGTCAGCCTGACAAAGCCAGTATGCCTGCCTTAGTGATAATGACAGCCCCTTATATTGTGATATTTCATCTGTTACAGATGGGATATGGTAATTACAGGGTTAAGTACCCACTAGACGTGTAACATGTTATAGTGGCATCACCAGAGATATTTATGTCTACCTGGGTGTATATATTTGTGATTAATGCTTAGTATTTAGTAATGCATGTGTAATAAAAGGGTGCTCCCATTTTACAAGGAAAAACACTGCCCGGACAATAATTTATTGAGTATTGTTCTGTACCAGCCAACTGCGTACTAGCCGACACCACCTTCCATGAGTAGTCCTCGGACTGATCTGCTTCCCTACCCTGAAAGAGTTAAGTGCGACAATGGGGTACTATAGGCCCAGTAAAGAGAAGGTTGCTGGCTTATTACTTGTGAATGCTTACGTCTTTCGCAACTAATAACTCAATTTCTTACATGTGCCTTGAAGTACTTTTTACATGGAAGATCTATAGTTAAAGTATCCATTACATTTTCTAAAATAACATTTGTAGTCTTTTGCATGTCATTTTTGTTAAATTAAAGGTTCTACAGACATCCATCAAATAAGGTTGCGCTTCAGGTTTGTTCACATGACCTTCTATTATTCTTTAGACATGCCTGGGCAGGTCATGGTATTTCTCACAAATTTCAAAATATTTGCACCGATTCTTTCTGAATGACTACATACCATTATGAGATCTATGGCAGCTGGCAGAATTTTTCCAGAACTAGATCTCAGTTGTCCTATTATTATTTACTCAATAGTGGAAGCAGTAGCTCAGCATACTATCTGTTGGGCAGATTTTATACCAGAGGAGGAGGTAATATCCAGAATTTCAATAATCAATTCTGGTTCACTCCTCAATCTTTGCCCCATTAGAATTTCTAAAGAGTTTGCTTCCTCCTTCTCTCATTTGATAACTACCATGTGTAACAACTCTTTAGCAGGGGCGTGGAACCCATTTTTTGTAAATCAGCACTAGTTAACCTAAAAACAAAATAAAAAAAAGAGACATTAGATCCCAATATCTCTTCAGATTATCAACCCGTCTTTCTTTCTTTTTTTCAAAACTTTTAGAGAACTGGGTGAACACGCAGCTAGCTTCTTATAGTGAAGAAAATGGGGTCGTTTAAAGGGCCATCAGTCCTTATCTGTTTGTAGTCTCATTCTGGCTGGAAGCTATCTGGAGCCTAACACCCAGATGGCAATTAAATCATTTCATTTCAAGCTCAGGTACTTATCTCTTCACAAGTGCTAAGTTCCGGATGCAGGTTTTTCACTTTGTTCAATTCCAGAATGTGAGAAATATGCATGCACAGTAAGAATGTCAGATGTATCTATATGTGTAATATGTGTGAGTAATTACACTATTAATGATTTATATAGAATTTTATTTTTATTGTCTTTCTTTTATAGTGCTACGCGTTCTAATGTAGGGTGTTAGACTGCTTTAAAACATGCACACATTTTATACAGAGACAATGAAACATACAAGTATGTAAATCAATGTACAGTAAGTGTTACATAAGACAATGAAGGATACAAGGTGTAGGAGCCACATAGCATCTATACTGACAGGCAATGCACATTAAGAGTGCTCGGTCTGGAGAAACACCAAGTCAGGATTTAAAGCATAAGCAGTAGTCGGGATTTTCTGCAGTAATGAGTTTATTACTATCCAAACTGAATCCTTTTTGGCAACTTTAGACTAAAGAAAGACTGTAAAAACAATAAGGTTCTAAACCTATGCCTTGAAGTTTGCATGCATCCCCTTGATGCAAGTTCATAGCTTACTGTGCTACATTAGAAGGTCTGTAACTTATAAACTGCAAGTAACAAAAGTATCTTTGTGATAAAGGCAGTAACCCACATAACTATCTCCATAAAATACAACTCGTGATCTGCATGTTTCACGTTGTGATTTGCAACAGGCACATCACCCCTTTATACTACTTTAGGATAAGATAAAACTGTTACTTGAAAAATCATTGATCTCACCAACAAAAGCATGAACCACCAAAGTTTTCTTACCATTATTAAACTCTCGAAATTGCGGGACACACAAGAATCTCTGCAGCAGGAGTGTTAAGACCATAAGATATTTTTAAAATGCAGTCTGTTTTGATCAATTAAATAAGCCTTGTATTCAGCTGCTGTGCTTAAGAAGTGGGAGCAGAGTGGTGGGGTCTCCTTAGCATGCTGTTATGTTATTGTTATATCCTGCCTATGCATTTATGCTTCACCTATGTTACCTGGCTTCTAGCTGCTCAGCCAGTGTGAGTGGAATGTTGGTGTGATGGAGATGAATGGACTTTTGGGGTGCCTGTGTGGTGAGGTGTGACAGTTGAAGATGGGCTGAGCAGCAGGCAGGCTGCTCCTGATGGGGCTGCTGTACATGGATACCAACCTGTAACTTGCACTTAATAAAGAAACTACAAAGATACTCCTCTGCTACATCTGGTACATCACAACAGTAATGTTATGTTAAAATGCCTATTTAGTGATGTATTGCCATATTGTCCTTGTTGATAGTTTCTTTATGACACCGCTTTTAAAAATTAAATGTAAAAATTGTTTGTCAATTTCCATTTTTTCATGATTCTGTACCCCATGAATCCGCCTCCTACTGCCTGCCATACCAAACTTCCCCTATATATGGCTCCCCAGAGTCAACCGTTTCCATTTTCAGTACTGGGTTTGTGGGTATTTGTTTCCTTTTGTCTGGCCACTTCTTTCTTCCTCTGTACTGCCACTAACCCTAAAATTACAAAGGTCAAAATTTCAACAAACTGGCAGATTTTCAAAACTCTTTATTGCACTCTATGCTTTAAAGTTCCATTAATAAGAAACCTGTGGTTCTGGAAGTGAAAGTTCTAAACATGAATGGATCCTTTTTCCTGAACTAATTTACCCTTTCAAAGCACCAAAAAACTTTTGAGTCATTTTCCCTATTTCCACACCCTCTAGGGATATTCCCTGGTGTGGTCACAAGTGATAATGGAATACAGGATCCCCCGCTGAAGTAACATGTGCCATTGTTTTATATGCAATTCTGGCGTTTCTCCTCCTGTCCGCCAGACATTGGACTCTTGGGATGCTCTGGACCTGCCTTTATTTGTGTCTCTGGAACAATCCACAAGATCAGGCTCTCTGAGGGACCCTCTTCCCCATGCCCAGTTTTGTCTACTAGATCCGAACATCATGCTTCCTCTGGTAAGACTCCTCAACTGCTTGCTGGAGGAGGGTTTCATTCCTCAGGTGTGGAAGCACGCCACAGTTCTTCCCCTTTTGAAGAAACCCAAGTTGGATGCTGGCAATTAGTTTAATTCTAGAACTATTTCTGTGCTCCCCATTCTGTCTAAAATTCTAGAAAAGCATGTTTGTATTTAAATCTCCACTTCTGTGGAGTCTCTCAATTTTTTACATGATTCCCAAGCAGGGTTTAGAGTGGGACACAATACTGAGTCCGCCCTCCCGGGAGTTACAGAACACCTCAAGTGGCTCCTAGATGAGGGCAAGATAGCAGCGCTGATTTTACTTGATGTCAGAGCCACCTTCTATACTTTGTCCCATGACATGCTCATAGGGAGACTGGCACAATTGGAGATCCAGGGAACGGCATTGGTGTGGCTATCCTCTTTCTTAAAGGGTTAAACCTTCCAGGTTTTCTAAGACAGCTCCTCATCCATTTGTCATGCATTGACCTCTGGGGTCCCTTACAGATCGGCTCAGAGTCCAGCACTTTTCAATATCTATGTGCACCCCCTGGCCGATCTGGTGGAACGCTGTGTTCTGATACTATTCTCCTTTGCAGATGATGCCCAAATCATCCTCTCGTTCTCATCCGCTCAGGACCACAGCTCCACATCCCTGAACTTCCGTTCGGCTCTATTAGCCTCATGGATGAATAAAAACTTGCTGAAACTGAATGGTGAAAAAACGGAGGTGTTGATACTTGGGAAGAACACACCTTTGGGGACCAAGGCATTAGCCGGCTGCTCTGGGTGATATCCCAATCCCTGCTTTCGAAGTCAAGAATTTAGGGCCGGATTACGAGTATGGCGGTCTTGTGGTCCACCGTCTGCTATAATATGACTGTTATAGTCGTATCGGTGGTGGACCACCAGCTGCTCCAGGTAACAGTTGTTCCCTGGCTGTGGCGCAGCTGTGCCACAAGGCAATATGCTGAGCGGGGACTGGTCCCGTCCCGCTCAGCATATTACCAGTTCATCCATCGCCACCATTTCATGGTGGGAGCCCCGCCATGGCAGTGCAGGGACAAAGGGGGCTACATTCAGGGGACACAACATGTCACCGTCCATACCATGGTGGAAATTTTTTGCTGTTTCCATTGCGGTGCCTGTTTTCCAGGCACTGCCATGGAAAAGGCAAAGGACCGACAATCATATCACAAGTTGAACTCGTGTAACACGAGTTTAACTCGTGATACGGTCAGCGGTCCTTGCCCGTGTTTGGTGCAGCAGAACAGCGTTGAGCTGGCGCCATTGCGCCAAACTCTTAGTAAGGTCCTTAGGCTTCTTGGTGGACACTAAGCTCTCCATGAAGCCGCAGGTGGCAAAGGTGTCTGGGACCTGCTACGCAACTTTGAAATGAATACGGAAATTCAGCTGGATTCTTCCCGGATCTGTCCAAAGAACTGTCATCCAGGTTCTTATCTTATCCTGTCTGGACTATGGTGACATCCTTTACCTGGGGTTCGACAAAGCCTCCATTAGATGCATGCAGGTGGTACAAAATGCGGCCGCAAGGCTGATTCATAGACTGCCAAAACATGCCTCGGCTACATCTCTCCGCTGTGAGCTTCATTGGTTAGGGGTGGAAAACATGTCCAATTCAAGGCTCTGTGCTATGTCTTCAAAGTAAGGGCAGGGAATAGCCCCCCCACCACATCAATGGTTTGATAATCTGTAACAGTCTACTCGCTATCTGCGCTCCAGCAACCTTTCCTTCTGCACACACCATCACACCAACATTCCACTCACACTGGCTGAGCAGCTAGGAGCCAGGTAACATGGAGAAACATTAATGCATAGGCAGGATATAACAATAACATAACAGCATGCTGAGGGAACCTCACCACTCTGCTACTACTTCTTAAGCACAGCAGCTGAATGACCACAATCTCTTTTAAAAGCAGATGATGGGAACCCTACCTCCTTGTAGATTCTCAAGCTCACTTATGAAGGCATGGGTTGTTTTATATGCACAGAGAGGTTTTAAGGCACAGTCAAGGTGATTTGTTGTTGAAGGCCACCACCTTCAGGGGCCCCTGGTAAAGTGGTGGTGTTGTGCACAGAAACAGATTTGTTTTTAATTTGAGAACTAGGCATGACCAACCGTAACCTTCATTAAATCGGGACCAGGTGGCAATGAAATTAAAAAATATATATTTCTGTCTCTGTAAAGCATTAATTCACCTCATCTCTTCTAGGTCACTTTCTGTCTCTCTACCTGTCTTTATGTACCCACCTCCTATCTATCTCAGTTCTCTCTGCCTCACGTATGTCTACCTGCCCTCGCTCTTAATACATCACTCTCTACCCCCCTGTCTAGCTCTCACACTACCACTTTCTGTGCCTACTTCTTCATTTATGCCTCTCTACCAACCAGCTCTGTTTTTATCTCACCTCTCTGTATCTTTGCTCCATCCTCATCACCTCTCTCACTAACTCCTCTCCTCTTTACTTACCTGTCTCAATCTCTCCCTTACCTCTTCCACCTCTTCTATCTCACTACCTCATCTCTAGCTCTACCTTCCCTCTCTGTCTTCTTCACCGCTCTCACTATACTTTTCTCTTTACCCCTCTTTCTCCCATCCCCCAACTTGTGTAAAATAGTGCCATAAAAGAATCATGGCTAATAATCAATTATAACGCCGTTTTTTTAAATCAGTTCTTAAAAGCAGAATCGATCATGTGCAAATCAGCGAGTACCTGCAGCTTTATATTGTAGGGATTTGTAAACAGGTTAACTATGGCAATCAGGAGTATACCGGTTTTAAAATTATAAAAGGAAGAGCACAGGCAATTCACCACTGGTTAGCAGGGGTAAAGTGCCCAGAGTTCCGCAGCAAAAATAGGATTTAGCGAAAATGCAAAAAAAAACAATACAGGGTGGCCATTCTTAAAGGGCACATTTCCAACTAAGACCATAAAAATCTAAAATTAAAGAGTAAAATGAAATCGCACTGCCAATGCTAATTCAAGCCGCCTTCTGGTATTATTTAGCTAGTGGACTTCGCCCAGCTTGCGATTTTGCTGTTTTTTATGTACCTGTTTCTGAAAGTTTACCATATAATTCAATAGTGTTTGGCGTGATGTGGGGTTGAATGAGCTGCTTACCCATAACTAATTAAAAGTTGTTCCATACAATGTCTTGCTCAGGGCCCCAAAAATCCTTAACAGGGCACTGTGCATTCCATGAGAATCCCTGCTCTTACTTCTTAATCACAGCGTCGGATGGAACGTGCTCTTTGTTTTATGTGCACATTATGGGTCTTAAATCGGTGCAAAATGAAAACTCATCTGACGCTCTAAATGAATGATATTGAGTGTCGGCTTTACCGGTTTTACATGTTTTTTAGCATAGCAACTTTTCAACAAAGGAGCTTCAAATTTAGCATCAATAAACCGGAAATCTGTTGCGCACTCGCACCTTTGTAATACTTTTGCAAACAGCTCCTGCTGGGGCCGGTGATTAAGGAACCGCGGGTGCTGCCTCCTGACACGGCATCCGCGTGGTAACCGAGCCTGGAATCCAGACAGCGGAAAGGATCGTCCCTCGGCGCTCTGCCTGCCTCGGGAACTGTGTGGGCAAAGACAAATGTTTAGTCTTGCCCGTGAGACCGCGAGCCGGGGGCTCTGTGCGCAAATATGCAAGGTATGCGGGTGCACCGTCGTCCCATTGATCTCTGCAGCAACATGCCTGGACTGCAAGGTATTCGGCGTATATCAGGGGGGCTGCGGCAATAGGATCAATGGAGGGGCAGCGCGCGCTATCTCCTCATCTGTCCAGGGTCACCGGAGGGTGGTGCTTCCCCAGGAGGCCTCGCTGAGGTGAGTCATCACAGGTTGTCATCGGAATGTGCGTATTTACAAAGGTGAGGCTGAAGACGGACACTTTCCAGAAGGGAAACAGAGCCTCATGCTTGCGCGCGCCCCAGGGTGACGCTGAACGGGGGCGGGTTTTCTTCCGTTGAACGGGTTCGCTCCCTTTAGCTTCCACTATTATTGCATTTGCACTCCCCACGACACTTTCACCCAAACAAATTCCAAACGTAAATACACACAAAATACTTTCACGCCATAGTAAGGATTTAACTTAATTACCGAAATAATATTACTAGCAACAACAAACGTGGCATGATAATAATGCTAGCAAACCCCAAACAGTACCACTAGTGAAAACAGTAACATTAACATCAATACTAAAAATGTTACACATCTCTTACTGCCTTAGATCCGCTGCTGTGGGGCTGTTGCCCAGCTCGGTGAAACTAACCTTGTCGACCTCTGAAGGCTAAAAGGCTGACTGTGCTGCTGGGGGCTGATGCTGTGACCTGCAGGTAGATAATAGATCTCTGCAGCATCTAGGACTCTACCCACTCTCTTTCGAAGCCGTCTCCTTACTTTGTGCCCATGTGCTAATGGATACTGGGGAGCAACTTATTCACGAGTTTCTGTCTCCGTGCATTACGGTTTTACTCTCAGTAGTAAGTTGCAGCAGAATTTGCTTGTAGTTACTGCTTCCCTGGTTATTATTTTCCACTCTATTATTATGTTGTACTATTCTTTTCCATCTACGTGACATACACTGTGAGTAAGGGGGAGGTGGTAGGAGGGAGGAGAAGGAGGTAGAAGGAAGAGGGAGGAGGAGGAGTGTGTGTATATATTCACTGAATAAAAAACCAAAGGCTAAAATATGATGTTATAGATATTCTGGGGCCCCGCCATGCATAGTATTCTCAACTGTGATGGCATTTCTGGTGTGATTAGGGATAATATAAATGTAGTCAATCAATACATCATGATTTAATACGCAAAGGTAAAAGCAGTGCATGGCGAGAAGTTTTGTGAGTTTCAATAGGTATATGCCACATGATATTTTCATTTAACTATAACACTCCTTTAAACGTTTTTTTTCAGTGAATTTCATTTTTTTTTTGTGTAAAGTTAAATATTCATACAATTCTTAACTATAATATTTTAACCTTTGTTTTCTTTAGTGAATTTCTAGTTTAAAAAAAAAAAAAGAAAAGTAAAGTAATATGTCTATCACAATGCATGGTGGGGGCAGTGGGGTTATGCTGGGATTGGCTCTGTTATTGTCTGTGGAACTGCCCCCATCCATGCTTGCTACTTTTGCCCTCCCTCACCCTTGCCATCCATTGTCGAACTCCATGCCCCTGCCCCCTCATTCCAGCCCTCCTGGAAACAACAACATTGAGGCCTGATAATCGCTATCATGGGAGTGTTTATAACCTTATTATCACTCCATAGGCCTCCTCCTGATTCACCAGGACTACAACTTTGACTGAGAAAACCTTCTCGCCCACAGATATTAACCAAAATCTGCGCTTGAGTAAGCTTTTTTACCCTCATAGAGAACAGTCCTTTTCTGCCTGATCTCTGAGCACACACCCTAAAGTAGCTTTTATTCATTCCATAGGCTGTATACCCATCTGCACTGTCCTGAGGAAGACCTGCCGTGACGCTTATTATATTTTGCGCAGTACACGAGGTCGAAACGTCGACGCACCCTTATATGTCTACACAATGCTTTTGATCACAGATTAATTCACATAGGATCTTGTAGCATATGTGAAAAACCATAAAGACATATCAAGAAATAATGTACCTTTCTATTCTGCATTTGAAATATATTGTATATACTATTTATCATCACGTCACTTTATCACCACAAGTCACCAATATTTTGCTCTTTTGAACTTATGTATTACGACAGCCCATAATACTTTATTCCCTTAAATTACCAAATTGTAAACTTTTTATTGGTGTGTGCTTTTTTCCTCATGTATCTGATATCTGTTACATGTAATGAATATTTTTTGAACTTTCTAAAAGAAATTAGAAATTCCCGACAGAACCATTGTATTTATATAATACGCCCACCCAGGTTCTGAGGGACACCGGGTCACCCCATTATTTTTGCTCAAGCCACTAACCCCCCAGCATACCATGCATGGTCTTGTTTGTTGCCACTGCCTTCCCACCTGCCCTGTGTGGTCAGCTTGCTGCCCCTGACCTCTTCCTACCTTCCCTCTTTTGTCTGTGGCCCTTATAGGCTCCCTGTTGCGCTTATAGGCTCCCTGGCTCCATGGTGTGTTGGTCTTCCAGTGCCCATCCTGACTGCCCTGCTTGGTCAGCTTGCTGCTCCTTGTTCCATGCCAACCATTGTCGATGTGTGGGCCCCTATCCTCTCACTTCATCCTTCCATGGTCCATTGGCATGTACTGGCCCCCTTCCTCCTGCCCTCAAATATCTGTTGTAGTGCAGTGGTCCATCCTGCCTGCCATGTATGGTTAGCCTGCTTCCTTTGCCTCCTTCCCCCTGCTCTCTGTTGTCCATGTACATGGTCCGTTTGCACCACTGCCCTCCCATTTACCCTGTGTGATGTATTGTGCTGCTACAGCCCCCAGCATCTGCCCTGTAAGGTCAGTTTGGTGCCCTTGCCAACTCCCTCCTGCCCTCTATTATCCAAGTTCATGTCCCTACCCCATTCCTCCTTCCCCCCGCGGTCCATTGCACGATACATGACAACATTTTGAAATATGAAAGAGGGAGATTTTGAAAATAAATATCGGGGGAGTTGATTTTTCCTATTGACTAACTTTGAAAAAGAGATGATTTTATGCAGGAGAGAGCTAAATTAAAGCCATTTTGGGTTTACAATTATCGGGAGTCTCCTGCCTGAATCGTGTCTGTTGGCATGTATGGTTGTACTGCCACTGCCTCTCCCTTCTGCCCTCAATGGTCCGTTGTGTTCAATCAATCAGGGGTTTGCAAATCGCGGCTACTCACCCTTGGTTTCAAGGCGCTGAGGGGGGGACATGCTGATCAGTCTAGGTGTGGAAGATCAGTCGAAGAGCCAGGTCTTGAGGTCCTTCGTGAACTGGGCCAACAATGCGGATTGCTAGAGGTGGAGGGATAGGGTGTTCCAGGTCTTGGCGACGTGGTAGGCAAATGAGCTTCCTCTGGTTCTCGTCTTGTGGCTCCTTGGGACAGAGACCAGGGCAGGTTGGGCGGAGTGGAGTTGACGGCGGGTGTATAGAAAGCAAGGCGATGGGTCAGATATTCTGGTCCTGCACCCTGGAGGGCCTTCTAGGCATGTGTGAGGAGCTTGAAGGTGATAGGGAGCAAGTGGAGTTGTCGGAGGTGTTGTGTCATGTGGCAGGTGATATTGAGGATCAGTCTGGCTGCTGCTTTCTGGACATTCTATAGTTTCCTGAATGGTTTCTGGGTGATGCTGGCATAAAGTGCAATGCCGTAGTCAAGTCTACTGGTGATGAGTGGGTGGGTGACCGTCTTTCTGGATTCTGTGGGGAGCCTTCTGAATGCCTTTTGAAGCAAGTGGAGCATGTGGGAACAGGATGAGGACACTGCATTGATTTGGTGGTTCATTGAGAGCGAGGAGTCCAGTATGATGCTGAGGTTGCGTGTGTGGTCCATAGGGGTGGGAGGGGTTCATAGTGCGGTGGGCCACCAGGAGTCGTCCCAGGCTGAGGGGGTGGGTCCCAGGATGAGTACTTTGGTCTTGCCCGAGTTTAGCTTGAGGCAGCTGTCTTGCATCCAGGTAGCAACTGCCTTTATTCCGTTGTGAAAGTTGATTCTGATGGCTATGGGTTCGTTTGTGAGGGAGATGATCAGCTGGGTGTCGTTGGTATAGGAGATGATGTTGATTCTGTGGCTTCTGACGATGGCTGCGAGGGGAGCCCTGTAGATATTGAAGAGGGTGGGCTCAGGGAGGAGCCCTGGGGCACTGCGCAGCTGATCTCTGTAGGTTCTGAGAGAAGGGGGGGTAGTCTGACTCACTGTGTTCGGCCGGTCAGGAAGGAGTGGAACCAGTCTGTGCCTTGTCGCGGATGCTGGTGTTGTGGAGTTTCGTGATTAGTGTGCGATGGGAGACGGTGTTGAACACACAAGGCATTTTAGTGATTAGTTATTGATTAATTGACTTCTAAGGAGATTCTAATGATTTGAGATTGATGAATTTTAACTTGTGACCTAATAAAGATGACTTACTAAAAATTTGAATAATAAAACCTTTTAACTCATACGAAACTCTCATTATTGTCTGATCTAGATAGAGATTGTGATAATTTAAGGTGTTGTACTGCTCTAGATCTTCTCTGAAACAATGGCAATGATCCATTGGCCTCAGACAATGGGGAGAAGCCTCGATGATGGTAAAATGAAACTTTAAATGAAAGAATCCCCTCTCTAGCATCTTCATCACCTGTTGTGCTGCCACTTCCCCTCCCTCCGGTCCAGCGTTGTCAAAATGCTGCCCCTGCCCCCTCATCTCTGCCCTCAATTGTCTGAGTCCATGCCCCTGACCTCTGCCTCCCCACAGTGTATTAATACACAACTAGATCGCTAACATTCTGTATTTATCACAAACATGTGGAACACCTGAAGTGATCTTGATGGAATCAAAGTTGTAAAACAGAAAGCATTTCCTTTAGAAATGTAAACAATAAGGGGGTCTTTTTCCCATAGAAATCATGGTTAGTGCTCTAAAAAACTAAAAGGAGGATCACATTTTTGGGGTTCTCAAATAGTGTCAAAGCGCTTTTAAATGAGTTGCTAACTTTATGTTTTTCTATCTAGTTGATCACTTGATGATTTGTTGGACTTAGGAGAGAGGAAGTGGCGTTACGGGTCACAGCTGCCAACTTTGGACCTGGTAAACCATGCTCGAGTTTTGGCGACGGCTCAACATCCTGTAAATCTGAGCAAATCACTTAACCTCCCCATAACCTAAAACCAATTTAGATATGTCCTTGTGTAATGTAACTGATTCTCGTGTCAAGAACTATAATACTATTGGGTTATACTTGAGCTACGCTTGGGTGGTGATTGGGATACATTTGGCTATTTTTTCTCTTGGGGCCATCTTGGGGGACTTTTTTTGTTATGAAGCTTCCTAATGTCCACATTTACTGCAGTATCCTCAGTAAAAAATGCTTTCAGTTTTCCAATTTGATTCCATCGAGACAGCGTTCAGATGTGCCACACTTTTGTTATAAATTCAGAATGTTACCACATTAGTTGTTCAGCAGAACACTGTGGTAAGCCTGCAGTTGATCACCAGGGAGTTAACTGCCAGTCTGCAGCTGGTGTTGAAAGTGCTTGTTTCACTCTGCATGTCATAACGTTTTAATTAAATGGATGAGGAAGATATTTGAAAACTCATGGAAAATGTGTCCTTTGCTTTCTACAACACTAATCATAATTTCTATGACTAAATGATACCCCTCATTTTTCTCCATTCTAAATGAAGTATTTTATTTTTTACCAGTTTGAACCAACCAAGAGGGCTTCAGGACTGCCACACTTTTGTCATAAGTAAGACTAGTAGTACTCTAGTGGTTCTTTAGAACACTCAGGGCGGCTGCAGTAGGACACAGGGGCAGTGTTTCCAGATTGGGGTATTTCCAGCACAAATGGGTGACATTTTCCCATTCGCGCGAGAAAAAACTCGACAGGCAGGAGTCCAATTTTTGGGCCTGATTCGACCCTGTGTGCGTACTTTTGTGAAGCGAGCCAGCACCCTTTTTTGAATAATGTATACACAGGAGTCACAATTAGCCCATCAGTTTCTCTGCCTGCTGCAGCCCCTTCATAGCTTTGTCCCCCTCCTCCATGGCCAGCCAATATCCCAGCCCTGCGGCCAAGGAGTCGAGACTGGTATCAGACTCAGCATGAGACATTGACAGGTGCATT
Source organism: Triturus cristatus (assembly GCF_964204655.1). Classification (NCBI taxonomy): domain Eukaryota; kingdom Metazoa; phylum Chordata; class Amphibia; order Caudata; family Salamandridae; genus Triturus; species Triturus cristatus. The sequence continues at coordinate 323,381,343 of NC_140587.1, read as the reverse complement.
CCATGATGTAAATATATATCATTTACACCATCCCCAGTGCTGCTAGTAGTCCTGACCAGGGCCACAGTCCTAGAGCCTGAACCGTGTGTGCCCAGCAGTTTTGGCAGCTACTAACAAAGGTAAGATAAAAGTGGTGGGTATATACCTTGCTGGAGTGATTTGTAATGTGTAGCCGGAGGTTTGACTCATCAGAAAGTAGCATGGAGGATTGATGTACCTGCTGCAGAGCAAATGGTGTAACATCTGGATCTTAGAATTGTACTTTTATTAGAGGTGGGCGATCCAACAGATTACAAGGTAGAGCAGAGCTAGAGCCTGTACACAAGCCGATAATTAAATATATTTTGCATGTGAGTCATGCAGCAAACATCATGTTAGAAAATGATATGGGGTCTTCAAAAATAAAGACAAAACGGGTATTTCTTTGAAACGAGGAAGCAAGAGTTTTTTAACATGTTCTGAGAAACATTCCTGTCCTCACCCTGATGACAGTGCAATTAGTGACATAAGTGCAAGTCAATTGTCATGTGAAACTTACACGTGGATTTGGTTGTTGATATACCCGGACTGACATTACAGGTTATTGATTAAAACAGCAGAAGTTTCTGTTCAACTTACATCATCATCATCATTTAGTCTTTATTCGATTAAAAATCATAAAAGACACAGCATCAACAAATGTATAAGCCACATCAATAAATTACATAAAACAAGTATTAAATACACCAAGACTAGTATAATAACAGTAGTCAATAAAACAGTATTCACACAAAAAACCCAATAATAGCTTTACATTTGCAGATATTTCCTTCTTATTGCCCAACACGTGGACCAGAACTTTGCCACAGCAACAACAATGACCTCCTTAGTGTCACACTTGAGGATACGCAGAGCTGTTTGCGCTGAACTTATGCCTAACTGTTCAACTTACATATTTCAAGGTTTTCTCATCTATGATACTGAACAAAATGGAGGTTAGGTGAAAAAAATATTTTCCTAGGATTATACTGTTTGGTCAAACATGGAAGCCATGATTGATCCCAGAATTTCGAGTTTCACACTGTGCAATTAAGCGTGGGTCAAAGCCAGAATCCACCTTTTATTTTTTTGCAGTTTTACATGGCTCAGACCTTGGCCAACGAGATAAAAAGAGCTTCACAATAGACACCGGCCATGCTACACCCATCTTTTCAGTACATGGAGATTTATTGAAATTCAAAGGAAACTTAGCCGAGGCCAGGATTTGAACCTAGTTGTACACGGTTCCCCATGTGCCTAGCAAATGTAGCCACTAGGCTATCCTGTGATAGCGGGACAAGTTTTGGATTCCAAGAAGACCTCTAGCTGAGCCCAAGCCAGACCTCTGGTGCAAGCCTGGCTCAAGCTTTCTGTGGCTTGCCCACTTTAAATTTGCATGTGGATAGCTCAGTGAGTTACTGTGGTCACAGAGATTGTTTTGTTGCCTATGCCCAGTTTTACTAGAGCTTTGCGTAACATTTGTATTACAACCTGACACCAAGGATTTGTGTTGGATAGTTTCCCAAAGTAGTGCAAAGTTGTGCCATGCACTGCTTTGTGTTACTTTGCATCAAGTTAGGTGCAACCACTGATGGGTTTTGATGCAAATCTGCCTCTACAAACATTTGTAGACAGGGATTTACTCAAAAATCTTACACCTTCTCGAGGCAGGTGTAACAAAGAGAAATGCTATAGTGTGGTATTTTTTCGTAAATCATGGCGTAAAAGTTCAAAAGTTACAATCCTTCTAATTTAGCACAGTGAGTGATAAACCACCATCAAGGAGCTGCATTCAAATTGCATTGCATAAGTTTAGACCTTGTTTTTTCTCAATCTTTCATTATTGAATATAGGGCCCGATAGGGAATCATTTCTAAGTCCGCTTTAGGACCTGCCCCACTTAAAGCACAGAGTGGGTAATTGTGGTAGAGGAACTGCATGGTCTGATGAGATTGCAGAGTTGAAGGGTGGTATGAGAGGAGGAATAGTTAATGAAGGAGGGGGAGGGAGTGGGATGGGACAAGATTTGTTATGACAGTAACAGCAAACCTGAGTGAGTGTTATAATGCTGAGATGTTGCATAGGGTATCACTGAACAATTGGGAAAACTGGTATTTTTGCTTTCTGCTCCAATAAACTTGCATTCATCTGTACCCCAAACAAACCCGTCTGCTTATTGCCAAAAATGGGAGCTGTAGTCCAGTCCTTGCTGCAATACGAAACCAACAAAATTAGTCCTGTGTAAGTTTAATGCCAGATTCGGTGATCATGATGAAGGACTGGAGGGCAGCTGATTGGTCAGAGTAAGTAACTGTCTCTTCTCTGGCCTTTTGAGTACATTGTAACTGATTGGGTGTGGGCCCTCTCACCGACCTGCAGTGACCTTCAGCTGTTGGACAGGGCGCTTCTCCTTCCAGTCTTAAGTTTTCACACTGTTGCCTTTGCAGGAATACTGCTTTTTGAATTGTCAACCTTAGTGTTTATTTTTACGCTGACCCATATTAATACAAATGCCTTGAAAAAGAGGCTTTTTGGTTTAAGGATCTAAAGTCACATAGATAAAATGCAAGCTTTGCCAAATAAATTGCGCGGCCATTACTTTAACACAAGGTGGTTACTTTTTATATGTATTGTATGGTGTTAATCGTGAAAGATCTGTTTGATAGTATTTGGACAGGATTGCAGAAGTACTTGGGTGCCCAGTTAACTTCATCCCTCTATTTGCTTATTGCATAGAAATAAGAATTATGTTTGGAGTGCTTCCTTAGTCTATTTTCACATATTTTTTGAGAGATGCTATCTTGGCCTAGTTTTGGGCTCAGTCTTAGAAAGCTTTGGGCTTGGGACAGGTCTCGAAATCTGGCAGCACTGCACAGGGGAATCAACTGACAGGCTGTCGCTGTTGGAAGTACATGTTTTACTTAGAATGGCAGGCTTTAACCTTCTATGGTTGAGGAAGATAGTGTGAATTTATAGAAAATATGCTCCTATTTTAAGCTTCTGGAGCAGCTTCCATAACCTCTATGAAAAAAATGAGATAAAACAGTTTTCTCTCAAATATGATTAATGAACTCCCATTACGGGGTCAGGATTTTCCGCAGGATAAAATCACTTTAGGACACAACACAATTCCCAAAGTTAGTATGGCACCACCGACGAATGATTTATAGTGCAACTAAAATCTGTTATCCCCGTCTATATGTGCTCCTTTTTGTGACCCTCAAAATCTGCCATTCAAGTACAATGCAGTTCAACAGGGTCCATGTCCCAGAGTCCTATAACAGCTGCCATAGCAGGTTGTCCATGTTGTGGCCAGCCAATACAGAGGGGCTTCCGTTGGGACCCCCACATGCCCTTTGAGGTCTGGGCGTGCTCACCCTGTCCCCTTACATTTCTTTCAAATACATTTACAGGATACAGACACCAAGTCCCCGAGTCTTTTAATGGCTGCCAAAACATATGCTTTAGGTTGTCACCAACCAATCAGGATTGACTAGTCTTTAAACTGAACAATCACAGCATACCTGGACACCAACTGTCCAGATAGCATTACATTTTGGACGTTAATTTCTCAAAAACTGGTGAATGAGTTTACAGCAAATAAGAAAAAGCTCAATCTGCGAACCAAGATCTAGGTCCCTGACAAATTTAGGGAGGGGTGGAGCATACTGCCTCTCATCCCAGCACAGTTCAGCCCATTGCATTCCTGTAAATGCAGTACGCTTACTTCAAAGTTGCTGTAGTTTCTCACCAAAGTTGGTGCAGGTAATGCTGTTAGCTCTAGACACGTGTTTCTGGGTTTAGCCTTTCATCAGTAGAGAGTAAAAAGTAGTAGAGATCAGAGAAAAGTCATCAGGGGTTGCTGAAATCCTGCCCACTTCTTCACATGTCACAGTACCACTCCACAGGCCCACAGGTGCATCCCAGGTGAACTAGTCAGCTTGTTGGCTCAAGGGAGCCTTTTAAACACCCGGGAGGAGGGAGCACACTGCCTCTCACCCCAGCACAAGATTGGTGTAATTCCGTTAAACAGTTTTTTTTGTAGTCCTTCTTAAAACAGTTGAAGATGCATGGGGATTTTGCGTTTTGGGACCCCCCTCTTTTTCTACACCTTACACTTCATGGAATGGCCTGTGAGATTTCCAGCATTATTAAATATGACAGCTGCATAACGTTTCCGTAAAATCACTTGTGCTTTCTGGAATTTCATAGTCCCATCTATGGGCTGACTTGAGATCCCGAGAATTTTTAAAAGTAGTCAGCATCTGTGTTCATACTTACACTTGAAAAGCTGTAGTTTGCTTCGAATGCGAGATGTTGGAAAGAAAGTTTTGGGCCTCCAGATACTGAACAGCTATCGGTTCGTGGACTGATTGGCTGAGAGAGCTCACATCAAGGTTGACAGACTGCGCCTACCCATGTGTCATCTTTCTCGAAATAAGAGAAGGCAGTTTTGAAGAAGAAGAAAGGAGACTTGGAAACTGAAACAGAACCTAGTGGGTTTCACCACCTACTGCAGCTGTATCCCCCCCTCAACCCTCTCCTATCTCACCTCTCAGCTCTGCTCCCTTCTGTCTCACCCCCTCACTCTATAGAGTCAGTCGCCTCCCTGTACCCACCCGTCTCCCACCCTTCTCTCTGTCTCACTCCCTTTCTTTTTGGACTGCTTCTGTCCCCTGGGATTGACACTCTCACTTGCCTCCGCCCATCCTCCCGGTCACTTCTTGCATCTTATATTTCACTTTTGTCTCATTAGAAGAGGCAGGAAAGATCCACTGGGCATAGATTGCATGCTACAAAGAGCTCTGACACTGGTAACCGCATCTTTGCATGCACTCACTCCTGACAGCACATCCACTCTAACACAGTAAGAGGAGACGTCTGAGCAGCACCGCCTGCAGTCCTGTTGAAGGCCGCTTATGCCGGACTGACTGAAGCTGACAGAAACACATGGACCCTCTTGTGGAAAAAGTGGAATAGAAACTCTAGAAAAAAAAATGACTGATGGAAAGCGAGAACAGAATTTATACCACATAATGCCCTTTTGCAGCTGTACATATAACCCACAAATACAACGTGGCACCTGATGAAATCATGAGGAGTCCTGCAGTAAAAAAACCCTTCCCTGCCGGAGACAATGCAACATTACAATACTGGTGCTGCTGTGGTCCACATACACAACTGGTAGCGTCTCACCGTACACGGCGTGAGTAGGTTTGGGAGCACAGACGGCTCAGACGGCCAGATGTATCGAGATTACATTTTGCGAGTCTATAATAGCTAATTTTACCAATTCGCTATTATAGACTCGCAAAATGCAATGTATGTTAGTTTCGCAAATAAGATTGCGATTCCTATGCATTCCTTTTATTATTTTGTCCATCTACCTATCCATATCTAAACCTATCTATCCATCTCCAGACCTATCCATTAAACCTATCCATCCACGTAGCTATCCATCCATCAACCCTTTCACTCATCCATCTACTCATCCATCCTTTCGCTCATCCATCCATCCATTTCACCCAGCTATTCACCCTTTTACTCCTTCCATCCATTCATTCTCCCTTTCACTCCTTCCATCCATCCATTCTCCCTTCTCATCATCCATCTTTCTCCTCAGCCATCCATTATTTCACAAATCCATACAGCCTTCCACCCATCCACTCTCCCACCCATCCATCCACCCATTAACCCTTTCTCTCATCATTCAACCTTTCACTCACTCATCCATACACGCTTTCACTCATCTTGTCCATCCATTAACCCTCCCTTTCACTAATCCATCCATTCTTTCACTCATCCATCCTTTCATTCATCCATCTCTCTACCCATCCATCCTTTCACTCATCCATCCATCCACCTTTACACTCCCATCCATTCATCCATCTTATCACTCACTCACCTTTGTTTGCCGAGTTGCAGACAGACGAGGCTTATCAAGAACTTCATCCCATTGTAGCTGCTAAAGTTGGGGGTTTGTGATGCCCCATATTCCATCCTTTTACTCATCTGTCCATCCATCCTCTTCCTCATCCATCTATCCACCTATTCACTTTGTACATCCATCCACCATGTTATTCATCCATCCATCTTTTCTCTCAACCATCCATGCTTTCACTCACTCCTCCATCCATACTTTCTCTCATCATCCATCCACCCTTCCATCCATCCTCCATTCCATCCATCCATCCATCCATCCATCCATCCATCCATCCATCCATCCATCCATCCATCCATCCATCCATCCTTTCACTTATCCATCACCCTTTTATCCATCAGTCCACCCTCTTTAACTCATCCATCCTTTCACTCATTCATCCATCCATCTACCGATCCACCCTTTCACTCACTCACCCACCCACCCTTGCAAGTTACTGATGAGCCTATGTCTGCCGAGTTGCAGACAGAAGAGGCCCATCGAGAACTCCACCCCCGCTGTAGCTGCTAAAGCGGGGGGTTGACGACGCCCCTGCACCCCTCCTCGTTCTGCTGTACGTAGGCGATGGTGTTCTGAGTGTGATATCACCTTACAAGTAAAGGTTTTTTGTGACACATGATTTTGATGACGATTTCACCAGTATATCGCCCTCCCGGACAAATGGTCAAGTCACATGCCCATTGGACACAATTTACCTGTTCCCACAGCGCAACCACCACTAACGGCCCCCTCATTCTGCCTCTTCCCTCATTTGTTTTCACCTTCCTACCCACGAGCCGTCCTCTTCCCCTACTTCACGCTCGCCTTCTCCTGTTCTACTTGTGTAGGAGGACTCCATATGGTCCAAGTATCTCTTCAGCTTTCTTGGCACACTGCCTGATACTCTCCACGCCTCTTGTCCCGTCAGTCTTGCGTTGTGCTGCTTCTGATTTCAAAGCGCCTCTGTTTGCATTTCTCTCTCACCCGCCTCACCCCATTGCTTGTGTTTCTTTGCCTTGTCTCCCTGTTCTGCTTCTTATTTTGAAAATTCTTTGCTGCATCTCCATCCTTGTGACCAGCTCTGTTTTAATTGATCCAACCTTGATTTTAGCAGTTTCATGAAGTTTCAAGTCCTTTTCATTTTTTCCCATTCATATTCAATAAAGGTTTTTGATCCGCTTTTTATGAAGATTTTTTTTTCTATTTCGCCAAAAGTATAAAATTCTCAGTTTAACCTTTCACCAAACTGGATTTTCATCCATCTGGCCTCTTCAGACTACGATTATCCTAATTGTAACTAACAGTGCTCGCTGGTGAAGCGTAACACCCCAGGACAAGCTGCCCTACATAGGTCTTACAATAAACCTTGGCAGAAAGGTTGTTGCAAGTGCTGTTCTGTACTATTGTTGGCCATAGCGAACTCAATGAGATATACGAAACAGCAACAGGTCAAGGGTCATACGTCTTAATGGCTTATCCACTCTTACGCACAAGGCTAAAATGGTGTATTTCGTAGTGGTGTGCAGCCTTGTGACAATGACCATTCGGCTATGGAGTCCAGGCTTTTCTTCCACCGTGTCCCTCATGCTCCTGTTCTACTCTAGCCGTATGCGAAGGAATGTCTATATTACGGTTGCACACCCTATTTTCATGAGTTTTTCTAGTGAGAAGTTAATCTGTGTAATCCTCTTGGGTGCTCGTGAGTATCACCTCCTGATCCTTGAGGTGTTGAGTACAATTGGCGCCCTCCAACGAGGAATGAGCGGACTCAATACGCACTCCTGGCGACGTTGTTGCCGCTTTTCGAATTTTCATCCACCAGTCTAGCAGTAGGCTACGGATAGTTCCAAACGTGACAGGCACACCACTTAATGGTCACTCAAATAGAAGGGCCTTTTTCCCTTCGGATTTTCTACTTCATCAGTCTTTTTAAGTGGCCTGAGAAGGCCATCACGCCTTCTGCTAGAGAGACCACGCCCCAGCAACACATTTCACCAATCTACTCCTTCCTCGAAGGTGGGGCTGCTTTTGTGACTGGGGTAATGCCTTCTCCGTAGCACACACATAGGTAAACCTTACATTAAACACCAGGGTCCATGCTGGTCCATAGGGTCCTGAGACAGTTCTTGAAAACATGATGTTTAATGTTATTTCACCAAAGCTGGGGACTAGTAATTCTGCAGTAGTTTATCATGTGCGCTCCTGTCTTGGCAACTCTTATTCTCCGTCCTCAATTTGTGAGGTTATCAGTCACTCTCTGTGTCTTGGAGCCAGTGCATAGACACACACCTCCTTGACACTGTGTGACTCACACATTCTAGGCAGTGCTTAATTTGTAAAATATTAAGTGCCAGGGCTCTGACCAGGAGGCCACTGCAGCTTGCACCACCCATCGCTCTTGTCATCACTGCCAAATCAACTACTAACCATCTCTCTTGCATGTAAATGCAACAGTTCAGATTATTCCAGGTCCCCAAAGCTAAAGGAATGGCTGGGGAGGCAGATATTAGCAATTTTAATGTATATTGTATTCCTAAACTACCGTTGTTCTGCTGATCTCTAAATTAGATGAGCAGCGCCACCATGTGGTGGACCGCTCTAAGTATGGTATTGACTATTAGGTGCCGAGCACCAGAAAGCACCGGCTCCAATTAAGCACTGATTCTAGGTACAAACTGTCCCACACCAACATCAATGTTTAAGTATTGGTAATCTATTTAAAATGACTTACCAAGAGCGTGTTGCACAAGATTAGCAATTGGTTCAGTAGCCACGGATTTAATGATGTCTCTGATCAGATTGCTGAAACCAGACCTACTGGCAGCCATTTTATGGGGCCATAGTGAAGTGAATATTTTCAGAGGGCAGCAGAATTTTTGGGTTAGAACCCCTATTATGGCGCCTCTTTTCAGAGTCAGGAAAGCCTTCATATAAAGACCCATCACAGTGGATGATAACTACCCTTTCCCGCAAGCTGAACCACCCTTGCCCAATAGATGCTTTTTAAGAATCATCACTGTTCCAACTGTACTATAGTACAATGGAATTAAACGGCAAGGGAAACCCAAATTATGTGGCAAGAAATGAACAATTATGTAAGTTAATGCAGCACATTTTGTGATAATTTTACTGCACACTTTTGTCATGTTCTTCACATGTTAACATCGTCTGGGCAAAGGTTTCACATTGGCAGTACCAGTTTAACATTCAAATATAGTAATAGCCAACTGAAAGATGACCAGTCAACCTTTGTGTTGGGCCTTTCCACAGCGCAGAAACCCAGGTCACTGCAATTTCAGTAACTTTTGATCCGTTTGAGCTAGAAACATTTATTTTTGTTACAATCTGCAGATTGTGCAGCAGATGATGAAATACGCGCAGGGCCACTGGAATTATGTGATTCTGCTGCTTTTTTCACATAATTATAGATTTGCCACATTTGCCACAGAATTCATCATCCACTGCATAATCTACAGATTTTAACACAAAAATATTGCCTCTAGTTCAAATGGATCGAAAGTTACTAATAAATGTTGTAATGTATGTTCATGCGCAGTGGAAGGCCCTTCGCAAAGATGGACTGGCCATCTTTCAGTTGCTTATTTATGTGTTTAGTAGTTAAGCTGGAACTAATGAGGTGAAATATTTGCCCAGACAGTATTACATTGTAAAAAATGACAAAATAATTTAGTAATTCTATCAAAAAATGTGCTGGTTAATTAGCCCTCTCTTGCTGCATAATTTAGTCAACCGCATGACATAATTTGGTGCTCCCCTGCCGCAAAATTCCAGTGGCCCTGATTATGTGGCAAACATGGAAAATCCATAATTATGAGGAAGACGCCACAGAATCACAGAAATCCAGTGGCCCTTACTATAGTGATCTAAGATTATTGTCTTTAAAGTATGTTGCACATGTACCTATCATTCACCCGTGATTATCTAATTCACCTCTAAAAACCACTACTCAAATTGAGACAGGTCCATGACGTTCACTTGTAATGTTGTATGACGTATCTCTTAGAAAAGCATGTGCTCCTGGACTGAATACACAATATTCAGCACAGGAAGGGGGTGCTTTAGAAAAAGTAATAAAACAACTGCATTGCCTGTGACTGGCCCAATATTAGGTCTAACCCCACTAGGAAGCACCACTGTGCTGTGCAACACAACGATGAGGAATGTAGGAAAGGATTTTCATTTCCAACATTCAAGAACAGAAGCCATCTATAAAGCCACAAACCAGCTCCTTTCTCATCTGCTTTCAAATTAATAATTCACCTGCGACACGATCTGTTTTTGAGGCAGTTTGTTTATTTAGCGATACACAGGCCAGGTTCAAAATGTTCCTTGTCACTGTAATGACGAGACAAGATACTTTGGCAGGTAGCATCCTTGGATAGCGTTTTGTTATTGAAACACCACTAAACATTACCACAAGAACAAACAGAACACATGCATGGCGGCTAACAATGCATCACACGGTGACAAAAGCCGATTTTTATCAGGCGAAGCTGCGTTTTTAACATCAGAGCCTTTTTTTCTTTAAAAAACATGATTTCTCTGTGCTACCAGCTCAGGTTTAAAAATGACTTTACGCCGCCGCTGTCGTCTAGTGAGTGTTTTTTTGTCCTTACGTTAATTAAGTAAGACAGGAAGCTGTAAAAAGCTGACTATCTTGCACAGTTAAAGCGGGTGATTTCTTTGATAGGCAATTACTCTTTCAATACAGCTTCATGAAAAGACGTCAATAATTAGATTAGATCAGCCCAGACTACACTATCTTTGCAGGAAGGAGCAATAAAAAGTCAGATGAAAAGGCTGTGTCAATAAAGAAGGTGTGATGACATGGCAGGTGCCGCCTGTCACTGACACATCCTTTGCCAGCTCGCTGTTCTATCTGGTGAGTCACTTCCGGCTGTGCCATGGTGGGCAGGTCGAGGTTTCCACAAGGGATGAGCAGGATTAGGGAGTTGGAAAGGCTCCCACGCCTGCTGCTATGTGACTGCAGCCGCTGGGCTGGACGGGGACAGCGCCTGCACAAATCGCATGCCACCAGGGCCGGACTGGCCGTAGCGGGCACCGGGCAATCCCCCGGTGCGCCACACGGGTGTCTATGGGCCTAGTGACGCTGTGATGCTACAAAGGTTCCTCTCTTTCATCTGAATTCCTTACAAACAGTTGAAAAGCATTAGGGGAAAGAGGGGGCTACACCAAGGGCGTAAAACATGGATGGCTGGAGAATGCACGCATCTGCGAGCGAATGAGCTTCCGGCAGCAACTCTCGCAGCTGAAAGTGTAAGGAGTGACCTAGTAGGCCGACAGGGTTTGGAAGGCCACAGCTCATGCCGGTCTAGAATCAGTACCTAATTTGTAAAGATATACATGCAAGGGCCCTTGTCCGCTGACCACAGCAGCTTGCACCACGCACTGCACTACTAATGACAATTCCGACCTTTTATACATTAAAAATGACCAAGACCCGTCACCCAAGCTATTTTTTGTAGCTTTGGTGGCAGGTTTGAGTCACTTCTAATGTATATCGAATTATTAAACAACTGTTGTTGTGTTCATCACAAAATCAGACAAACAGCGCAACCAGGTGGCTGACTGTCATAAGTCCTGATGTTGACAATTAAGTGCCGGTGCCGAGCACTGGAAACCAAAGGCTCAAATTAAGCACTGAGAAGATCACTTAGTGCTCCCCATCTTGTGTATTAGATCTTGCAACAGAAAGTTGAGGATATTGGAAAAGTTGATTAGACGCAAAAATGTATGTGAAAAACAAGCAGAGGTCTCCGCAGCAGGGAGTTTCACCCCCTCCTCATGTGACCACTGCTGGATCTGAAGGACTTCTAAACATTCAAGTGGATGAAGGCTTGCTCGGTAAACATATCAGGCATGCCATTACTTGAGGCTTGTCATGGAAGGAAATATGATCTATTCAAGGGAAACAGAAGTTGAGTTCTCCGTACTGTACATGGATGACGGCGGAGATCAAAGTATGACTGTACACACCACACATGTGTCAATGTAGCATATCGCTAAGAACAGAAATCCACGGATTGGAAGTCAAGAAGGTTAAAGATTAAAGACACAATTAGGGGTCCTGGGAAAATGCATATCTACAAATATTTAAATAAATGGCTCTGATCTTGCATATTAAATGTACTGGCTGGATTAGTCTTTGTAAACAATTCCACCAATGATGATTGTAATCCACTGTGGCATAAATGCATTTTACTTAGCCAAATTGTATGTTGATCTCTACTAACTAGCCTGCTCAAATGAAGAGTTAAAACATAGATAGACCATTGTCCTCCATTGTTGCACATGGGTAAATCGATAACCCGCAAGGTTACTAGACATAAATACAGGTTAGAAAAAAAAAGGCAAGCGCATTAAAAATAAATAAATGTTACAAGTGAAGGGAGCTCGCCTGACACCATTTAATAATGAACAAAATAATACATCCGGGTTAGAGATTAAATTATAGGGATCATTCGGCAACTCTAATACTAAGACTGACACAGTACCCAAGAAGAAGCCACTACTGACCAATTCTGTAGTGGCCCCCTCCCTCACAGCAAGGAACCCTTAGAAAGAGGCAAAGTTACCATGAAATAAGCTGGCACTTTGCGTAACGAAAGTTTAAGGGGCCCCGCTGCAATGTACACAGAGGGGCCCCCACTCCGCATTTCATCTGGAGGTCTCAGACCGTAGTTCTGTTCTGAGGGGGCCCCCTGGAGCTGCCCCCCCCCGCACCGCGGGGGATGCAGGGGCCTGTGTTAAGCCCCATATGCTATTTTATTCAAGATTTCCCCAGTACTATGCTGCAGCCGCACACCAGGATTACATGGTCTCTGGAGCCTTCTGCTTTATTAACAGCAGCAACCCATCCATGCCAGGCCCATCACACCACCAACAGCAAAATCCAATAATTATACCCAATGTTATTTCAGGAGCCCATAAGTCGCTTATCCACCCTAAATACATCTTGCTGTTTAGTCAGCCCTTCCAGAAATGCTCAATAGCAGAATATCAGCACTGCGGACAAAATGACTTTGATTAAAATGCTTGAAAGTAATCCAGCATGAAACGGCTTGCTACATGTTCCAACATGGAACTGTTTGCCCTTAGGAGGAAAGAAATATAGTTAGAAAGAACTTGGAAAAGATCAAAATACCTGTCTATCAGGGCGACTTGCAAAATACACAGAAAAAGATAAAACCAGCAATCCTTTCAGAAATAATATCGACTCCTCGCCGGCATAGTTCTTAGATATGAACATGGTTAAGCCCAACCATGGTATGTCATGTTATGTCATTTTGGGGAAGGTGTGGTTACATTTAAAGAGACCTAAAGCAAAAAATAAAGTTGCCTCATTGGAGTCACGGGATTCTCACATTGCGTTCCATTCCCCGGATGTGCCTCTCACTTTGCCTGATGGTATTTCACAACATCCATCACTATCTTTATCCGGAATTGGAATTGGTTCTTTATTTACTCATTTATTTTTCCATTCTTTACCGTTTTGCTCTCTCCTGACAACTGGGGCATGTCTCTTATTATTGATTGCTTAACATGGTCTTCACCTCCACCACTTTTCAGTATTGTTAGACCTTTGTCACTATATCTACTGTCACGGTAGCTCTCTTTGAGTGTCAATATTGTGCATAGCTGTCTTGGTTTTGTCTTTGGTGGTCTTTTACTTAATTGCTTTCTTCTTTTGAAAATGGGTTTTTATGACGTTTGTCCTTGTACTCACTTTATAGTGATTATATGTCATGCCATCTATTGTATATAAGTGTACAGTTTGTTTGTATGGTTGGTTTTTTAATTGTAAATATATATATATATATATATATCTAAACTTGCAGCCCTAAAGAAGTCCAAGGTTTCACTGGACGAATAAATATATTTGGTAAATAACAAAGGTCATGCAGTCCCTAAAATTAGAGTTGTCCTGCCTGACATTGTTGTCAAGAGAGAACAAAAAGTGTCTTGCCTGCATAACGCAAAGATAGTGATCTGAGCAAACAAATGAGTTTTGCCAATGGACAGACATATGCTCTAAAAAGGGTGGGGTTCAGGGCGAACCCCACGGGACGCCATGACACAGAGACTTGAATTCAGTTTGAAAAGAAGACACAACACCTTGTAGCTTTGGTAAGGTAGGACTTCACCCGAGCCAGTGTGGGACCTTGGATCCCTATGTTAAAGAGGAGGATGGTCTGGAGACCATGCGGAAGACCGACGACAAGTAAAAAATAACGAGAGCAGGAGAAGATATGCTTTGGCCCATCATCACTCGAAGATCATCTAGGACTGAAACCAGAGATGTTCATGTTGTATGTGCTGGCTGGAGACCAGATTTGGTTTACTCAAAGAGTTTATTTTGAGATTTTTCTGTTGATGACTCTCTCCAGAATCTAATGGGGTAATAGTGAAAAAGGGTGACGTTACTCTATACTGCAGGTTTGCAGTTGTCTTTTCATTACAAGAATAACTAAGGACTTCTCCAGGCTGTGAGGGAAGGTCTCTGCGTCGAAGGACTTGTTACAAAAAGTAGAAAGCTATTCTGTAAGGACTGCAGAGTCAGACTGGAAGGCTCTCGACAGAGAAGGATCCAATGTGGAGCCCGACAGAATTGAGGACAGAAGCCTGGGAAGCTTGTCCAGTGAGATAGGGTTGAGGGATGAAGTCTAGGTTGAACATGTGAATGATTGACCGAAAAAGGGATACAGAAGTTGCAAAGATTTTTCTCATACATCAGTGAAGGGGGAGCCTTACATATGGAATTCATTTTGCCAGCAAAAACGTTATATAGGTTTTTGCAGAGTTGACAGGACTCGAGCCGAGAAGGACAGATAAGCAGTCCAGCCACTGTCTAGAGTTACAGATGTTTAATACTCTTTGGTAGAATGATTGGCCTCGAGGATGCTGGAAGTGAAGCGCCTGCCACCTCTGCTGTATGTGCCAGAGCAGGATTTACACCAGGCTTCACAGTAGCGGGTGAACCTGCACCCACTGCAGCTCATCCATGGATGCTGATGCACTTGAGTCCTGTCCCTCCAAGACCCTCTACTAAAACACTCTGAGGAGCCCCCAGCAGCAAGAAAGCATCAGCCCACGCACAGTGAACACTTACCCCACTCTATAGCACACGCTCCCACCTCCTCCTGGGCTCCATTGTGATAGACATGAGTGCCCCACTGACCCTGGTGTCCTGCATGGTAGGTGGAAACAGCAAGAGCATCCCAATATCTCCCAGCGGGGCTCCCATGCAGAAGAGTGGCCCACAGGAGAAAGACGCGTAAGGATTAAGTAAAGGGATAGTGGGACAACAAGGCTTGGGGCTCTTTCGTAGCTGCTCCCATGGCAGATTGTTGATTTGATTCTGCAGCACAAATGGGAAGGAGCCAACAGCACGTTTCACCCCCTTCAGGAGGGAGGAAGGCTTTTCCACCCACAGCCCTTCCTGCAAGGCAAAACGTAAAAATAAAACAAAAATATGACACTTAAGTAAAGAGCAGCAAGTACGGCCTCAACAGACAAACGACTGAGGAAACAGCAGCGAGTAGGTCCTTATGAGACTGGGAGGAGGAGCGTGGGTCATAAGGCTTCTCATGCCAGATCCTGGCTGTGTCTGTGTGGCAGAGGGTGGAGCGCAGACTGTCCGACCACTTTTCAGGAATTGCCCACTCTTGTGGCACTGAATGCCGGGGGAATGGCACCCTGTTCCCACTTACATGAATGTGCATATGCTCACAAGGACCATTGGCAGTGCCACGCGGACTCTGAGCTGGTCCCAGTGATAGCCTCTGGGGCTTCTGATTTTACACGTTATTAACCCCTTGTGTGCCCATGACGTGCTGGACAGGTCATGGAGCACAGTCGCGCTGTGCCCATGACGTGTCCAGCACATCATGAGGCATTCCCTAGGGAATCCCTCTGGTGCGGGCACCAGAGGGATTCCCTTTCTGCCAAAATAGCCTCGGGAGCTGGGGAAGAGCTTCCCCAGCTCCCGAGGCCCCCCCCCCTTTCACTGTAATGACGATCGGCGCGCCGACGTCATTACAGTGAAAGTGAAACTGAAATGAGCCAAGAGGCTCATTTCAGTTTCACTTTCTACCTGCTCGGGGGCTATCTCAGCCCCCTGAGCACGTAGAAAGATGAGAGAGGTATCGTTGGAAAGGCGAGAATCTCCCCTTTCCAATGGTAGCCCTCCACAGTGGATCCCTGCTTGGGGATCACCACAGGAGGGCGATCCCCAAGCAGGGATCCACCCACTAGACACCAGGGAGGGGGGAGCGGCCCCTTGGGCAAGGGCCTTTGCTCCCCCCAGTTTATTTTGGGCATTATTTAGTCTTTTTGCCCCCCCTGGGGGCAGTAGCCCCCTATCTGCCTCCCCGGGGGGGCAAAAAGCCCACTAGACACCAGGGAAATTTATTAAAAAAAACAATAGGGGTGGGGGCTGCCCAAAACGGGCAAGCCCATGCCCCCACCCCACCCCCCAATAATCACAGTCTTTCTGCCCCCCCCCCCGGGAGGCAGATGGGGCATTGGCCCCTAATCTGCCCCTTCGGGCGGGCAGAAAGCCCACTAGACACCAGGGATTTCTTTTCTGTTTCGTTAGGGTGGGGGCTGCCCGAAACGGGCACACCAATGCCCCCACCCACCCACCACCATTACAGCCTTTCTGCCCCCCCTGGGGGGCAGATGGGGCATTGGCCCCCAATATGCCCCCCTGGGGGGGCAAAAAGACCACTAGACACCAGGGAATTGTAAAAAAATAAAATAGGGGTGGGGGCTGCCCAAAACAGGCAGGCCCATGCCCCCACCCCACCCCCCAATTATCACAGTCTTTCTGCCCCCCCGGGGGGCAGATGGGGCATTGGCCCCTAATCTGCCCCTTCGGGGGGGGGGGGGGGGGCAGAAAGCCCACTAAACACCAGGGATTTTTTTTGCGCAATTGTTTTTAGGGTGTGGGCTGCCCGAAACGGGCACGCTAATGCCCCACTCTCCCCCCCACAAAAATGACAGTCTTTCTGCCACCCCAGGAGGCAGATGGGAGCTGTAGCCCCCAATCTGCCCCCCCCTGGGGGCGCAGAATGCCCACTAGAAACCATGGATTTTTTTGTTTTACTAGTGTAGGGGTAGGATCTCCCCAAAATGGGCATGACAATACCCCACCCCACCCCCAGCAAAATCCCAGTCTTTCTGCCCCCCCCCCCCGGGAGGGCAGATGGTGGCAGTGGCCCCTGATCTGCCCCCTGGGGGGGCAGAAAGCCCAGTAGGCGCCAGCGAGTATGCAGGCTTTTTTTATGTGTGGGGGTGGGGGCTGCCCAAAATGGTCATACCAATGCCCCCACCCCCACAAACAATAGCCACAGTATTTCTGCCCCTTTAGGGGCATATCAGGATGAAACCCCCTTCCCCGATTCGCCCCCAGGGCGGCAGAAAGCCCACTGGGCCCCGATGTTTTTTTAGCAATGTGCATACCTGTGGATTTTGGGCCCTAGCGCAGTTGGCACGTAGGCAAACCTACCAAACCTGTACATTCTTTAAAACTAGACAACGAGGGGAATCCTGGATGGGGTGACTTCACTGGCTCTCACCAGGTTCTGTTACCCAGAATCCATTGCAAACCTAAAAATGTGTTCAAAATAACACATTTTCCTCACATTTCTTTGTTGGAAAGTTCTGGAATCTGCGTGGGTCCACAAAATTCCACCCACCCTGCGTTCCCCAAAGTCTTCAGAGAAAAATGGTACCTCACTTGCGTGGGTAGGCCTAGTGCCCGCATCAGGCAAGGGCCCCTTGCCTGTCGCGGGTACTTGGGCCCCCCACACAAGTGAGGCACCATTTTTACCGGGAGACCCGGGGGGACGCTGGGTGGTTGGAAATTTGAGTGAGCCCGGTGATGCCACAACTTTCCCACACAAAAATGTGTGAAAAATGTGATTTTTTCAGCTAAAATTTAGGTTTGCAGGGGATTCTGGGTAAGGAAACGTTGGGGGATCCACGCAAGCCATACCTCCCTGAAAGCCCCTGGGTGTCTAGTTTTCAGAAATGTATGGGTTTGGTAGGTTTCCCTAGATGGCCGCCGAGCACCGGGCCAAAAACCCAAGTGACCCCCCTTGCAAAACCAGGTGGTTTTGAGATAGGCAATTTTGATGTCGCCTCACTGCGTTTTGGGCCCTTGCCTGTCGCGGGTACTTGGGCCTCCCCAACAAGTGAGGCACCATTTTTACCGGGAGACCCAGGGAAACGCTGGGCGGTGGAAAATTTGAGTGAGCCCGGTGATGCCACAACTTTCCCACACAAAAATGTGTGAAAAATGTGATTTTTTTCAGCTAAAATTGAGGTTTGCAGGGGATTCTGGGTAAGGAAACGTTGGGGGATCCACACAAGCCATGCCTCCCTGGAAGCACACGGGTGTCTAGTTTTAAAAAAAGTATAGGTTTTCTAGGTTTCCCAAGGTGCCCGCAGAGCTAGGGTTCAAAAACTACAGCTAGAAATTTTGCCAAAAAAGGGTCATTTTTCACTGCGAAATTGAGGTGTGACCACGTTGCCTTTTGCGCCATTTCCTGTTGCGGGCACTAGGCCGACCCACACAAGCGAGGTACCGTTTTTCTTGTAAGACTTTGGGGAATGCGGGGTGGGTGGAAATTTGTGGATCCACGCAGATTCCGGAACTTTCCACCACAGAAATGTGGGGAAAATGTGTTTTTTTTGTCAATTGTTTAGGTTTGCAAGGGATTCTGGGTGACAGACCCTGGTGGGAGGCAGTCAAGTCACCCCATCCTGGATTCCCCTGGGTGTCTACTTTTCAAAAATGTATAGGTTTGCTAGGTTTCCCAAGGTGCCCGCAGAGCTAGGGTTCAAAAACTACAGCTACACATTTTGCCAAAAAAGGGTCATTTTTCACAGCGAAATTGAGGTGTGACCATGTTGCGTTTTGCGCCGTTTCCTGTCACGGGCACTAGGCCGACCCACACAAGTGAGGTACCGTTTTTCTCGTAAGACTTTGGGGAACGCGGGGTGGGTGGAAATTTGTGGATCCACGCAGATTCCGGAACTTTCCACCACAGAAATGTGGGGAAAATGTGTTTTTTGTGTCAATGTTTTAGGTTTGCAAGGGATTCTGGGTAACAGACCCTGGTGGGAGGCAGTCAAGTCACCCCATCCTGGATTCCCCTGGGTGTCTAGTTTTCAAAAATGTATAGGTTTGCTAGGTTATCCAGGGTGCCCGCAGGGCTAGGGTTCAAAAACTAGAGCTAGGCACTTTGCCAAAGAGGGTAAATTTTCACTGCGATATTGAGTTATGACCACGTTGCGTTTTGCGCCGTTTCTTGTCGCGGGCACTATGCCTACCCACACAAGTGAGGTACCATTTTTATCGGGAGACTTAGGGTAATTCAGATTTGTAAAGGAACTGTTATTATCTATTGACTTTCGATGCATTTCTGCCTTCCAAATGAAAGATATTGTGTAAAAAAGAAGTCATTCTAAAAAATGACTGATAATTCTCATGCTAGTATGAGTATTCCCAATTTCAGAAATGTGCAAATATTTACTGTTTCTAAACTCTATATTTTGTTCCCATTTCAGAAATACATAGGTGTATTTCATACCTATTTTTCCATGTACACATTTTTACAGAATAATTACTATATACCCGGTACATAATAAAAAACCATTGCAAGTTGCTGCTCAGTTTTTGGCTCTGGGTTCGTCGGGTTCTTGGTGAACCTACAAGTCCCCACAACCAGTAATGTCCAGCGGATGTAATGGTATATTGCTTTCAAAGAGCTGTCATAATTAGAAGAAGTTACAGGTGAAAACGTTGACACAAAAGGCTGTTTTTTTCAACTCATTTTCAATTTATCCTATATTTAACTGTTAGTTTCTATAAAAAAACCTTGATGGATCTACACAAATGACCCCTTGCTGAATTCAGAATTTTGTCTTCTTCTCGAAAATATATAGCTTTCCAGGATCCATTATTGCTTTTGTACCCATTTCTGCCATTAACTGGAAGGAGGTCAAAAGCACAAAAAATAGCAAAATTAGGCTATGTCCCAGAAAAATGCCAAAACTGTGTAAAACATGTTGGGTTTCTGACAAAAGTCTGGTATCCCCGAAAAGCTGGGAAAATGGTGATTTCAACCCCACAAACCCTTTTTTGATAACATTTGCAGGGAAAAACCCAGATGCTTTCATTTGCAGCCCGTTTTTCCAATTTTTCTAAAAAAAAACAAAATGTTGCTGTATTTTGGCTCATTTCTGTGACCCCTCTAGGAGAATCCACAAACCCCGAGTAACTTTAGAATCCCAATGATGTTGGAAGAAAAGGACGCAAATTTGGCGAGGATACCTTATGTGGTCAAAAAGTTACAGGGGCCTCAGCGCGCACTACCCCAAATAGCCAAAAAAGGGCATGGCACAGGAGGGGAAAAGGCCTGGCAGCGAAGGGGTTAAAGAACTTAACCTTGTGCATGCCACCACATCATTACAGTTGAACACAGCAGGCATGTTAAGTGATTAGCCAGAAACCGGTCCCAGGATGCTTCTTTCCGGTCCAGGGAAGACATGGCTTGGCAGTTCGGGCTGGACTGTTCCCATGAGGCACAAGGTCAGGCTGATTTGCATATGGCCATGTCTGAACTAGGGTGGCGGAGTGGCTAAATAATGATGATGGATTAAACCCAGATCAGTTGACTGAGGGTGAGTGCTTGCAATGTTCAACACTCCGTCCATCATCCCCTTTGGTTTTGCTTTGTTCGCCCTAAGTTGGCAGGGTATTCCCAGACGTTGGTCCCTTGCTCACTTTGCCACTGGATTCAAGCTAGCCTGGCTGATTAGCCAGAAACCTGTCCCAGGATGCTTGTTTCCAGTCCAGGGAAGACATGGCTTGGCAGTTCGGGCTGGATTGTTTCCATGAGATACAGGGTCAGACTGATTTGCATATGGCCATGTCGGAACTAGGGTGGCAGAGTGAGCTAAAGAATGATGATGGATTAAACCCAGATCAGTTGACTGGGGGTGAGTTCTTGCAATGTTCAACACTCCGTCCATTATCCCCTTTGGTTTTGCTTTGTTGGTCCTAAGTTGGCAGGGTATGCCCAGACGTGGGTCCCTTACTCACTTTGCCACTGGAGTCAAGCTAGCCTGGCTGATGACGGCTGATTAGCCAGAAACCGGTCTCAGGATGCTTGTTTCCGGTCAAGGGAAGACCTGGCTTGGCAGTTCGGGCTGGACTGTTCCCATGAGGCACAGGGTCAGACTGATTTGCATACGGCCATGTCTGAACTGGGGTGGCGGAGTGAGCTAAAGAATGATGATGGATTAAACCCAGATCATTTGACTGGGGGTGAGTGCTTGCAATGTTCAACACTACGTCCATCATCCCCTTTGGTTTTGCTTCAATTAAGGTATTCTGGCAGATGTGCTGTCAAGCTAGACCAAAAAATCAGGGTATTCTATGCCATTTATCTCTCTTTCAGCACAACTTACACCTTGGTCTTACAGAGGATAGAGCAGCGAATACATCAAAAGGATTTTATGACAAAGAAATGATCATTGACGCCTTTTGGTGCGAAAATAGCAAACGTATGCAAGTTACACTTAATGAGAAATGACACTATTATACGAAATATAGTTACTGCACCGTAAAAGCATTCAAATAACATAGTAGTGAATGAAAATATATCATATTTTTTAACTTGATAAAAATATGTAAAATGGTAAATTCTCACATTATGAAGATTATCGTTAATCAACTTGATATTCATATACGGGTGTGAGCAATATTAAGACTAAAATGACATTATTATGAATTAACTTGGTTTTCATGTGAAAAATTAATGTAAGTGACTTTTTTAATGTAATAACGTGGACACCGGAATGACAAAAGAAAAGTAGGTGTTTCACAATCATAATTAACCGCGCTTTCATGAAACTTCTCTGGAATGTATTTCGCATATATATTAGTAATTTAGATTGTGGACGAAATATTTGTTATATGGACACGTTAGTATTTTCAAATTTATGAGTACCCTATACTTACACGTATTATTTGCGCCCATATTAAAATGATCATTAATGTTTCAATTATATATTTGAACCTATATGCATTACTTTTTCTTTAAATGTATGATCCACTAATAATATGACTTTGCCGCATATCAGCTTAAGTTCATGAAGGCCTCATTCTTAAAGCGAAATTGCTGACTGCTATAACCAAAGCATATGGTAACATTCCACAATATTGCCAGTAGTATCGAATCAATAATGTTTTTCTCCACTTCTCCTGTACTGCGCAGGGTACTTGTTATAATCATTGCCACAATTCAGAACAGCTGCCTGGGAAGGTGCCCTTCTGAAGTTGCTATGTCATTTCCTCCATGTACCATTGATCAACTCGTCACATATTGAATAACTTAAGGAATTGTGTTCACCTATTCTTCCGGATTTTGTGTCTCCTTTACTGTAGCATCACATTCATCCTATATGAACTGAGGGGTCTGTCAAATTGAAGTTATGTCAGGAGTTGTCGCCCGGAACTGACCGAGTATAATTACCTATCTTAAGGGATTTTCATGGGCTGAAGCAGACCTGAGCCTGCAGAGAGAAGGGTCCCTGTTGTGCTGCTGTGACCCTTGCTGCTACGGTGGCAGACAAAGACAGATGATTTCTGTCTTAACGGACTGCACTGGCTACTTGGAACTTTGCTGAACTTCCTGAGAGCCTTTGCTGAAAGCTTACGTGTCTACCTATCCATACTGACGAATACGCTGTGTGTGTCTGGGGGGTCTACCTCGGTTGAGAGAGACTGCCCGTCCCAAATTTCCTTATCTTTTCCTGAAACCTGAGCTTTGGTATTCATTAAATTAATATAAACTGAATTCAAATCTGGATGATACATATATTAAATGTAAATTGTTTTCCATTTAATCTGATAAATCAAAATTAACCAACTAAATTGACTCTATTCTGATTTATAGTTCCTTATGAGTGTGAGTGTGAGGCTACCCTTTGACTAAATACAATTACAAAGTGAAAGTTTCTGATCAGCCGATATTATTGCTATTATTCTTCACTGCTATAACGGAACCTTTGGTCTGTATGATCCTTGCCCACCTATGTTTTTTTAAGCAGATTTGGGTTTGCAGTAATCATATTTTATATCTATGGTATTTGTCTGAGATGTATCCATATGAGTTTAATTTCAAGTCCGAAGATACAGTTATCCTCTTCCTGGTCCTCCTTGGGTAACTGCCAATTAACTGAATATACAACCCCTCTCAGCACAGAGCAAGATCCATCGGAGGACCAAATGTTTGAAAAGTACTGAAGGGCCAAGTAAACGCTACAGCACTGGCATAAGTTTAGAAGTACGTGGAAGTATGAGAAGGCATAACAAATGCATGTGGATACCCATACAGTTGTGCCTTGGAAAGTATTTACATGTACATACCAGTAAAGGTACTCCCACTGGTCCTCAATTAAATCGGATTTAAACATTCTGAGTAAAGTCACAACTTATGTTAATACTAGTCACATAGGCTTTAAACAAATCACTTTGTAAGTCAAACTTAGGGCCTGATAAAGAGTTCGGTGGACGAGTTACTCCATCACAAACGTGACGGATATCCCACCCACCATATTACTAGTGCCATTGGAGATATATCAGGCCCTAATTCTCTGCTCTATACAGGAATTATGATACAAATATTATATTAATTACATACTAATTAATGTCTAATATATAAGCTTTATTGGCAAGTGTGCCTTGTTGCTTTACTGCAGCTATGTAGCATGACTGGTTTCAAAAGTGTAAACAGTTAAAAACTGTTGGAAACAGCCCACTCCCACACTAGAAAGGGTGGTGGTGGACTCCCCGAACACACTGTGGTAGCTTGGCTCGAGTGGTCAGGAAACAGGCGCAGTGCTAAGCATACAATATACCCATACAAGAACCATGCGTGCATCCGTTCCAAAAACGACTCTACACCGTAAAAATTATGAAAATATTCTTTCTTTATCTTATTCTCTTAGTTGCTGATTGGAAAAATAAATAGGTCAATCACAATATACAAGTTTCAATTAGTGCAGGTCCAATAAGTATTGGCTGGTTGATGAAATAAATAGGGGTGATCATAAATAACAGGGCATAAATACAAGTGCAATATATACAGACAATTAAATACTTTGAGGCAATAAATACTGTACCAATAAATATTGTACACCATCAAGTCCTGTGGACCTATAAATATAGTGAAGCAATAAATAGGTAAAAATTCAATAAATACAGTACCCCCAATAAATAATTAAAAGTATACAGCAACACTCATGTAATCAGATGACACTTCAATTCTTAAGGGCTGATTTGGCCCAGGCACAGCTTGTAGGGTTGTGGAAGGCTTGAGGGGGGCTACTCCCTGGCTGGGACAAGGCTGAGGCCTAAGCTGAGGTAGATCAAAGGGGGGAATACCAGTGCCCTGGCTTTCTCTCTCCACACAACCTCTCTAGGTTAGTCCCAGTTCACCCCTTGCACAGTCAGGTTGGTTTCAGCACCTCCCTAGCCCCTTAGAGCAGTCTCTCAGGTCTCCACAGGGCCTTAGGCGCCCTCTACTCCACTTACTGCCCTTTTTCTGATGTTCCGACGCCGCTGGAGTCGTGTCGACGCCGTGAGGCGGTTCCGGTTCGGTCTCGGCGGCCTCGGCACAATGTCAGTTCTTTGACGACGCCGGCAGGCGGTTCCGGTCCGATGTCGGTGGC
The DNA here is from genome assembly GCF_964204655.1 of Triturus cristatus. Classification (NCBI taxonomy): domain Eukaryota; kingdom Metazoa; phylum Chordata; class Amphibia; order Caudata; family Salamandridae; genus Triturus; species Triturus cristatus. Next base: position 323,356,616 of record NC_140587.1, on the reverse strand, counting down.
CTCGGTTCGATCTCGACCTCCGATTCGACGGCGTCGGGCAGTCTCTTCACGATGTCGACTTCGGGCGGCTCCGGTCCGATGGCGCTCTCGGCTCCGATGACGTCGGCCGGCCTGGCCTCGATGTCGACTTCCGGCGACTCCGGGGTGCGATCCTCACCCCCGACCTCCGGTGCTCCTCCACACAGGTTCCGGGCGTCTCCGGAGTGCGATCCTCACTCCCGACCTCCGGTGCTCCTCTACCTCGGTCTCCGACGACTCCGGAGGGCGGACTTCACTCCTCCGATGACGCCGCTCGCTCGACCTCGGTTCACTTCCTCCTCGACCTCTGGTATTCCTCACGACCTCCGTCGGCGCCCTCTCACGACCTCAGGCGGCTCCGGGTACGACGTCTGCTACTTCAGTCAGCGCCGCTTCTCCACCTCGGGCTCCAGGTCTTCAGGCTACTCGACGCCCGACTCCAGGGAAACCAGTTCTCAGGTCAGAATCTTGCTGTTTTCTTGGTTCTAAGGCCTGTTCCTGCTGTCCAGGTCCTTAGGATAAGTTTCTTCTGTCTTCTTCCCACACAGGGCTATAGGCTGGGATCCATCAGTAGGGACAAGTATCAAGGGTGGGTTTATGGACCCCACTCCAGGCACAAGTTTCCACCCCTGCTGCTTCACTCCTTCCTCCTTCACTGTTGTGCTCCTCTCTCTTCACCAGTCAGGTGCCAACTGCCAGCTCCAACTGCCAACTGCCTCTCTTATCCTCCCAACATTCTAAACGGTCTCCAACTGTCACAGAGTTCTGGAATCTCCTGGAATGTTCTGGAAGGTGCTGGTAGGTTCCAGTGGATGCTGGTGATGTCACAGGTGGCCACCATTTTGTGCTCCAGGCCCTCAGACAGAAGTTTCAGGGGTAGCTAAAATGGCTCCCTGAATCTGCAGCAACACTAAAAAATCTGGTGGTTCCCAAAAAGGAAAAATTCAAACAGGGGTTGAGGCAAAAGTGGGACAAAATAAATAATGATGAGGAGGGACCACCCAAAGGGCTGACAGGTCTAACACGCGTCCCCCCCAGCTGAAAGTGGGGAGAGCTACCCAACCCCTTGGGAGTTCTCATCACTAAGGCGGAAATACCTTGAGAGACCGTCTGCATTGGCGTGGTCCACTCCAGGCCGATGTTCCACCTGAAAGTCCATCCCCTGTAGGGAAATAGACCACCTCAACAACTTGGGATTCTCCCCCTTCATTTGCATCAGCCAACGAAGGGGTCTGTGGTCGGTCTGAACTAGGAAGTGCGAGCCAAACAGGTATGGCCGCAACTTCTTCAGAGCCCATACCACTGCAAAGGCTTCACGCTCTATTGCACTCCACTTCTGTTCCCTGGGAAGTAGTCTCCTGGATAGGAAGACCACGGGTTGATCCAGACCCTCTTCGTTGAGTTGCGATAACACTGCCCCAATGCCATGTTCTGATGCATCTGTCTGGACAATGAACTTCTTGGAAAAGTCTGGGGCCCGTAAGACCGGGGCCTCGCACATGGCTTTCTTCAATCTCTCAAAGGCTTGCTGACAAGCCTCCGTCCAGACTACCCGTCGAGGTTGTTTCTTGGACGTGAGCTCCGTGAGAGGGGCTACGATGGTACCGTACCCCTTCACGAAGCGGCGATAGTATCCCGTGAGGCCCAGAAATGCTCGGACCTCAGTCTGTGTCTTGGGGGGTTCCCAGGCCATGATGGCCTCGATCTTCGCCTGGAGGGGTTGCACCGTTCCCCTACCCACCAAGTGTCCAAGGTACACTACCGACCCCTGCCCGATCTGGCACTTGCTGGCCTTGATCGTCAATCCAGCTTGTCTCTGGGCCTGGAGAACAGCTTGCAGGTGACGCAAGTGATCCTCCCAGCTGTTACTGAAGACGGCTATGTCATCCAGATAAGCAGCAGAGAAACTCTCCATTCCGGTGAGGATCTGGTTTACCAGGCGCTGAAACGTGGCAGGTGCGTTCTTGAGCCCAAAGGGCATCACACAGAACTGGTAGTGGCCATTGGGCGTGGAGAAGGCTGACCTTTCCCTTGCTCCATCAGTCAAAGAGATCTGCCAGTACCCCGAAGTAAGGTCAAAGGTACTTAGATATTGGGCAGCTCCCAGCCGGTCAATTAATTCATCCGCCCTAGGGATCGGATGTGCATCAGTCTTTGTCACTGAATTCAGTCCCCGGTAGTCCACACAGAACCTCAGTTCTGGTTGGGCACCCGGTGGTGCAGCTTTCGGTACTAACACCACCGGACTGGACCAGGGGCTGCTAGAAGGTTCAATCACTCCTAGCTCCAGCATCTTAGTGACTTCACTATGAATGCTGGCCTTCACCTTGTCTGACATCCGGTAGATCTTGGACTTCACAGGTGGGCTGTCTCCTGTGTCCACGTCATGGACGCACAGGTGAGTCCTACCCGGGACAAGGGAGAACAACGAGGAGTACTGCCCCAGGACCTGGCGACAGTCCTCCTGCTGTTCAGGAGTTAGAGATGGGGAGAGAATCACTCCCTCCACCGACCCATCCTTCTCTTGAGACGCAAACAGATCAGGGAGAGGCTCGCTTTCCACGTCCTCTCCTCCGTCAGTCACCATCATCAAGATGACTTCGGGCCTCTCGTGGTGGGGTTTGAGGCGGTTGGCATGCAGCACCCGCAGGGGCTGACGAGGGGTCTTCAGGTCCACCAAGTAGGTAGCCTTACCCTTCTTCTCCAACACCTCAAAGGGTCCTGACCAGCGATCCTGAAGGGCACTAAGCTCTCCTGGTTCGATCACCCACACCTTCTGGCCAGGCTCCAACTCCACCGGGTGAGCGTTGTGGTCATACCACGCCTTCATCACTGCTTGGCTGGCTTCCAAGTTGTCAGAAGCTTGCTTCCACAACTTAGCCATTTGGCTCCGGAAGGCCAGCATGTAGCTCACCACATCCTGGGGGAGCTTTCTGGGAGTTCTTTCCCATCCGTCTCTCACCAGGTTAAGAGGTCCACGTACAGGGTGCCCATACAGAAGCTCGAAGGGGCTGAAGCCCACTCCCTTCTGTGGCACTTCCCTGTAAGAAAAGAGTAAACAGGGTAGGAGGACGTCCCATTTCCTCCGCAGGCTTTCAGGCAGACTTCTGATCATGCCCTTCAAGGTTTTATTAAACCTCTCCACCAGACCATTGGTCTGGGGGTGGTAAGGAGTTGTGAACCGGTAGGTCACTCCACACTCCTTCCACATTGCCCGCATATATGCTGACATGAAGTTGGTCCCCCTGTCGGACACAACTTCCTTGGGAAAACCCACTCGGGTAAAGATTCCCATCAGGGCCCTAGCCACAACAGGTGCTGTTATGGTCCTCAGAGGTATTGCCTCTGGGTACCGTGTGGCATGATCCACCAGAACCAGGATAAACCTGTGACCAGCTGTAGTCGGTGGATCTAATGGACCCACAATGTCGATGCCCACCCTTTCAAAGGGGGTGCTAACGACAGGAAGTGGTTCCAGGGGAGCTTTCAGCTTCACCCCTGTTTTCCCACTGGCTTGGCAAGACACACATGTCCGGCAGTAGGTATCGGACGTCACTTTCATCTGAGGCCAATAAAAGTGTGGGACAAGACGGGCGAAGGTCTTGTCTTGCCCCAGGTGTCCTGCCAATGGTATCTCGTGAGCCAACTCCAAAAGGAAGGCTCGATAACGTTGAGGAACTACCAAGGCTCGTGACGATCCATGTAGGGGGGCCTTGGGTTCACTGTAGAGGAGGCCATCCTCCCAGTAAACACTGTAGTTCCCTTCAACGTTCCCTGCTGCCTGGGCTTCGGCCTGTCGCCTCAGCCCCTCAAGGGTAGGGCACTCCCTCTGGCCCTGGCAGAATTCCTCCCTGGACGGGCCTCCCTCCACGTGCCACTCGGCCGGGATGGGTAGGTCCTCCAGGTTGGTAACGTCCCCCTCTGCAGACTCCTGGTCCACCACCTCCGGTGGCCTATCCGTCCTACGGGGTGGAGACGCCGAGGCAGGCTCCTCCTGTCCTCGGTTCTTCCCTTGACTGGCAGCTGGCTGGGCCTTTGTTCCAGGCTCCAGCCGGAATGAACTCCCTCTTCGGGTAGTCTCGGACCTTGTGCTAACACAGGCCCAGTCAGGTGTACCCAGCATCTCGGTGTGAGTCCGGTATTCCACCTCCTTCCAAGCGTTGTGCTCCATGTCATTGCCCAGCAGACAATCGACTGGCACGGCAGGGCTTACGGCAACTCGAAGTGAACCTGCAACCCCCCCCCATTCAAAGGGAACCTCGGCCACGGGATAGTGACCTGTTCTGCCGTCAGCCATCGCGGCTGGGTGGAGTACATCGGGAATTACCTGCTCTGGAGACACCAGCTGGCTACGCACCATAGTCATACTGGCTCCTGTGTCTCTCAGAGCCTCCCCTCTTTGGCCGTTGATGGTGATCCACTGCCCATACTTTGCGGTATTTGCGGGCACCTGGATCTTAGGAACCATCTCCCGTTCTCCCAGGGACACTAGAGTGACACCCGCCCACTCCCTTCCCTTAGTTAAGGGCATCTCCTCCCCGAGCACTACACTAGCTACTCCGGGGGGCTTTCCTCCAGTGGGAGGGGGTGATCGTTTCTGACACTTCGGATCTCCTTTATAGTGTCCAACGCCACCGCACTCGTAGCAATGGACAACCCTTGGCTGCTGACTCTGGCCAGGATTAGGGTTTCTGGGTGGGTTAGCCTTAGAGGTGAATCCTGTTCCCTTCCCTTGGAAGTTATTTTGGGGGCCTTTGGAGAACTCCTTTTTCTTTTCCCCTCCCTCTTTCTTCTGGGGGGCGCCCTGTCCGGCCTTTTGAGTATCCCCTCCAGTCCCCCTTGTGGACACCCGGGTACTAGCCCAAATGTCCGCCTCCTCAGCAAGCTTCCGGGGACTGGTCAGCTTGCTATCCACCAGGTGTTGCCGCAGTTCAGGGAAACATTTCTCGAGTAGGTGTTCCTTCAGTACTAGGTCAAACAGCTCCTCGTAGTTCCTTACTTCACTGCCCTGAATCCAACCTTCCAGTGCCTTCTTTGCATAGTCCAGGAAGTCCACCCAATTCTGTGTGCCCAGTTTGTGACTACCCCTGAACTTCTGTCTGTACTTTTCAGGTGTTAGTCCAAACTTTCTGATGAGCGCCAGTTTCATGGTGGGGTAGTGGGTCTGCTCATCCTCTTCGAGGGCCAATAAAGCATCCCTACCAGCTGGAGGCATGTACCTATACAATCCTCCTCCCCAATACTTCACTGGAACCCCATGGGCCCTCAACGAGACCTCATAGGCTGCTAGACACTTGGCGATGTCGTCACCCGCCCCATAGCTAGCTACTATGTCCTTTGGCAGGTAAGGTTTGGATTCCCTGGTGATTTCTTGGTCTTTGCTGCCACCATTAGGAACAGTTGGTGCCCCAATTCTTAAGATCTGAAGCTCTATCTCTTTCAGTCTTATCTCATGAGCCATCTTCTGTTTCTCCGTCTCATGAGCCATCCTCTGTTCCTCCTTCTCCTTCTCCAGCTTTGCTAAGTCCCATGTGAGCTGTCTTTTCTCCCTCCGATCTGCTAACTCCACTTCGGATAAGCCCCCACTAGAGACAGTGCTGCCCTTCCTAGAAAGTGTCCTGGGCCCTGCTGACAGGTTCCCCACCTCAGGTTGGTACATCTCAGCCCCCTCGGGGTCAGGCTCTCCATCCCTGTCTTCCTCCTCAGCCTTGCTTTCTCGGCGTGCCTCCCCCCAAGCCCTTAAGCTGGTTTGGAGTGCACCCTTCTTTGCTCCTGGGGGACAGTACACCCCCTCCCGCTGGCAAAACTCCCTGAGTTGGGCCACAGTGTACGTGTCTAAGTCTTCCAGTACAAATTCCATCTTGCCCACTCAGGTTAGAGGACAGGTTTTGTGCAGTAACAATGTAGGGTGGTACCTTTAATAATACCTCCTCCCACCACCAGAGTAAATTTGGAAAAAACAAAAACCCACAATTAGGAAGGCCGCTGTGAGAAAACTCCCGGTGTAGGCCTATGGACTACCCACAGTTATTGTTGAGTATATGTAGGCACAGCTCTATCCCACCACTGAACACCAATTTATGTTGGAAACAGCCCACTCCCACACTAGAAAGGGTGGTGGTGGACTCCCCGAACACACTGTGGTAGCTTGGCTCGAGTGGTCAGGAAACAGGCGCAGTGCTAAGCATACAATATACCCATACAAGAACCATGCGTGCATCCGTTCCAAAAACGACTCTACACCGTAAAAATTATGAAAATATTCTTTCTTTATCTTATTCTCTTAGTTGCTGATTGGAAAAATAAATAGGTCAATCCCAATATACAAGTTTCAATTAGTGCAGGTCCAATAAGTATTGGCTGGTTGATGAAATAAATAGGGGTGATCATAAATAACAGGGCATAAATACAAGTGCAATATATACAGACAATTAAATACTTTGAGGCAATAAATACTGTACCAATAAATATTGTACACCATCAAGTCCTGTGGACCTATAAATATAGTGAAGCAATAAATAGGTAAAAATTCAATAAATACAGTACCCCCAATAAATAATTAAAAGTATACAGCAACACTCATGTAATCAGATGACACTTCAATTCTTAAGGGCTGATTTGGCCCAGGCACAGCTTGTAGGGTTGTGGAAGGCTTGAGGGGGGCTACTCCCTGGCTGGGACAAGGCTGAGGCCTAAGCTGAGGTAGATCAAAGGGGGGAATACCAGTGCCCTGGCTTTCTCTCTCCACACAACCTCTCTAGGTTAGTCCCAGTTCACCCCTTGCACAGTCAGGTTGGTTTCAGCACCTCCCTAGCCCCTTAGAGCAGTCTCTCAGGTCTCCACAGGGCCTTAGGCGCCCTCTACTCCACTTACTGCCCTTTTTCTGATGTTCCGACGCCGCTGGAGTCGTGTCGACGCCGTGAGGCGGTTCCGGTTCGGTCTCGGCGGCCTCGGCACAATGTCAGTTCTTTGACGACGCCGGCAGGCGGTTCCGGTCCGATGTCGGTGGCCTCGGTTCGATCTCGACCTCCGATTCGACGGCGTCGGGCAGTCTCTTCACGATGTCGACTTCGGGCGGCTCCGGTCCGATGGCGCTCTCGGCTCCGATGACGTCGGCCGGCCTGGCCTCGATGTCGACTTCCGGCGACTCCGGGGTGCGATCCTCACCCCCGACCTCCGGTGCTCCTCCACACAGGTTCCGGGCGTCTCCGGAGTGCGATCCTCACTCCCGACCTCCGGTGCTCCTCTACCTCGGTCTCCGACGACTCCGGAGGGCGGACTTCACTCCTCCGATGACGCCGCTCGCTCGACCTCGGTTCACTTCCTCCTCGACCTCTGGTATTCCTCACGACCTCCGTCGGCGCCCTCTCACGACCTCAGGCGGCTCCGGGTACGACGTCTGCTACTTCAGTCAGCGCCGCTTCTCCACCTCGGGCTCCAGGTCTTCAGGCTACTCGACGCCCGACTCCAGGGAAACCAGTTCTCAGGTCAGAATCTTGCTGTTTTCTTGGTTCTAAGGCCTGTTCCTGCTGTCCAGGTCCTTAGGATAAGTTTCTTCTGTCTTCTTCCCACACAGGGCTATAGGCTGGGATCCATCAGTAGGGACAAGTATCAAGGGTGGGTTTATGGACCCCACTCCAGGCACAAGTTTCCACCCCTGCTGCTTCACTCCTTCCTCCTTCACTGTTGTGCTCCTCTCTCTTCACCAGTCAGGTGCCAACTGCCAGCTCCAACTGCCAACTGCCTCTCTTATCCTCCCAACATTCTAAACGGTCTCCAACTGTCACAGAGTTCTGGAATCTCCTGGAATGTTCTGGAAGGTGCTGGTAGGTTCCAGTGGATGCTGGTGATGTCACAGGTGGCCACCATTTTGTGCTCCAGGCCCTCAGACAGAAGTTTCAGGGGTAGCTAAAATGGCTCCCTGAATCTGCAGCAACACTAAAAAATCTGGTGGTTCCCAAAAAGGAAAAATTCAAACAGGGGTTGAGGCAAAAGTGGGACAAAATAAATAATGATGAGGAGGGACCACCCAAAGGGCTGACAGGTCTAACAAAAACTATGATACAAATGACCATATTCTTTTCTATTGCCAATAGTCAAAGGGATCGAAGGGTGGCAACATAATATTGGTAGCCCTTTAAATTTGGATGGTCTTATTTCGACCTCTGGTCTGAGGTTATTTGCCCATTTTTAAATAATGTCTAAGTGATATTTCTTAACTTTCCAATACCTCTCTGCGTTTCGGCCTCTTTGTGGGGCTCATAGAGCCTTCGGCTGGGCTGTGTGGTCCAAAAAGACTGCACAGTCATCTTTTATTCATGCAACAGTCTATTGTGGCTAGACTGGAGTATCTTTGTAGTGGTTAATTACACAGCACATTTTAGTTTCGAGCATGGCCATATCTAAAGTGCTCTTTAGTTGTTTTTAATTCTATATATGCATTTGTATTTCTCCTCCTGAGCAGCACACGACTGGTAGTGGCTCTAGTGCAGAAATTAATTCTGAAATGTGATTTAAGAGTACCTGCTGCCTTCTCGTCTATGGCTTGCTGGCTATAGTGTGCATGTGAGTTGTGATGTGGTTTTCATTTTTTGTGTAGTGGTGTTTTAGCAACAATATAGAAACGCTAGTAATATAACTGGTAGTAGGCTACAGGGCAGGAAATAGCTAAATGCATCACATAACCTACATTTGCCATAAGAATGCTTACATTCTTTGGCACACACTGTAAAGTGTCTATTCAGTGGAATGATGGCATATTGACGCCGTTTAAGCAAAATGATGATTTGCGATCTTGAAATGACAGTGAGTTCACTGCCTAACACTATAGCTGTAGCAGGGCCTGACTGGGAATCCAAAATGGCCCTGGCAATTTTGTTGGACCAGCACCCGAACAGTGTGTGGGGGGGTGCAAGTGAGAAGCACTACTGCTTTTGTTTCTGGGGGGTGATATTGCAGCTCTGCTGCAAAACCGCCTTCCCAGCAACAAAACCAGCGTCCCACCACTGCAAAACCGGTCCTTACCCTTCCAGCCTCCATGGGAAACGCCTGATGCCCACTACGGCCAGTCCGGCCCTGAGCTGCAGCACCTGCTCCCATTGTAGTCTTTCGATTAGAGGTCAGCTGAAATTATGCTGCTAGAAGTGATCGCTGGAGTCCTGCTGACTCTTGCTGCTGCAACCTGCATGCACCTGATATAATATCATTCTGGATACCGCCACATGTGTGGATCTCCGATTGGTTAGAATGTTATGCCATCCATCCGCAAGGACTGCGATGGAGATGTTAATTATTTTCTGCAACAGCCTCCAGTGCTGCAGAGCAGCCTCCACCAGGACCTGCCAACACCCCATTCACTGAGCCTGGCCACAGCTGTTACTGGTATCAACATCTGTCTGCAGCTGCACCACCACCTTCCTGTTTCCATCACTTTGTAATGGGAATCATGCAGAAAGCACTTTTAGTACAGGAAGAAATGGAAAGGGTAAGAACTGACAAACATGGCCCTCAGTTTGTCAAAAAACATGCAGAAATGTATTGCTACTTTGAGAAAAGTCAGACTGTGAGCAGGGATAAGATATCGTCTTCTAAACCCTGTTTAGCAGGAGGTGAGGAAGTGGCTGCGCTCTACTTGTGGTAGGTAAGGGTGGAAGAAAATAAATATAATCTTAGACAGATATAATGCTTTTATGCATTTTATTCCAAATGTGAACTATCAATAATGTTCTGAGCAACTAAACAACATTTGATTTCACATGTGTAAACTGACAGGAACCTAATACAGTGTAAACGATTTTGCTATGACCTGTGAAAGTGTGTTTTCCTGGCTTATGCTAACTAGGACTCAGTTAGGCCTCAACGCCATCTCGTTAAAAAAGGATGCCACAGCATTGTGTTTATTCTCTGTTTAGAATTTAGCTGTACGTAGTCAAGGAAGATGTGGATTAATTTATTTGTGAATTACACTGTTCTTGAAGAAAGCCTGCTAGAGGAGCTACTGTAACCCTTTTTCAAGGACCTTCCGCTTGCATACAGTATTGCATTAATTCACAATGGCTTCACTGTTGTTTATGTAATTAGGTTGTTCTGACACCTCCGGATGACATTAAGACAGAGGGGCTGAATTAATACTCATGTAGGGGGTTAATGCTAAGGTGGTAGGGTTATGTGAAGTTTTAAACTGTAATTTGAATTGTTGAAAATGGAATTATTTGCTTGCCCCACGATGATGTTGCGGTTCTAATGCACCGTTATGGAGAAAATGGATGTATGAACCCTTGAATTTGGAGGTGGCCAGAGACCTTTCCTGTGCTGCTAGGGATGCTGTCCGATTTCTTACCAATTTTGCTGCACATTTGAACCTTACCTTCTTATTGATTTCCCTATTACTCTGCAATGTTTGTAATACTATGATCCTTCATGACAATGATTTTATGCATTTAAATGAGATTTGTTGCATGCACACTTTACCTTTTCTGTATTTTACCCTTTGAATTTTGTAATATACCTTTATGGTTTTCCTCAGTTCGCTCTAGAACTCACTTAGAGTCAGTCTCTTATGATTCGGCTGTGTTTTGAAATGCTGTTTTGAACCTTGTGTCTGGGAGACATTGCCTCATGATGCGACGTTAACACCGTCTCCAATCCTCCTGGGCGCCCCATTGAGCTGTAAAGTATTGCGCACCACAACAGCAGTTTTCAGCAGCAACTCCTATTACCTTGTAAAATGCTGCAGGTTATGAACTGGTGTGGTGGATGACCCGACACTGACTTATGAAAAGTAACTAGTGGAGTGGGAATTACTAATATTCCACCTGCAAGAGGGTTATTTGTCTGGCACAGCCTTAAATATAGTTGACTCTTATGACCTCTGGGAGTCTTTCCTGGGCATTGGCAGATTGGGAAATCTCCCATAAAGCTATTTGACTCTACAGCTCCCCTGCCATGCAGTACCCTAACACCCAGACACCCGCCAGGCACTTTCTTGTGTCCAGCTTTCTCCTGCACTGGCACAGTGGACAAAGCGAGAGAGCAGCTGAGTACAGCAGAAAGTGCAGGGTATTGAGCCGTGTCAAGGGCACTCCCACAGAGAACATCGACTGACCTACAAAGAGATTCTTAAACTTGTGGGTAGTCACAAACATCCCCCTGGTTTTCACATCCAATTTGTGCACTTAACTTTAGTACTAAAAATGTCTGGAAGTAAGTTTGAGTAAGAAAAACCCTCAAACATACTCATGCTTTAGTAGAGTTGCGAGGCAGGCATTTCTCCACGTTGAAATAATGTTTTCTCTGATAATAGAAAATACTTTACATGTGCCAAAGCACATTTCCACAATACTCAGTCCTCTGGCCTGTCAATGCTGCAGGCAATTTGATAAGTAAATACAGGGCAATAGGATTAGAAGCATGCTCATGGGATAATTGTGAGTTCTCAAAACTGCACATATCCGCAGAATTCACTGGCAGAAATCTACAATGAGTCGAGGACTCAGGCCCCATAAAGCGACAGACTATACCCCACTGCTGACACAAATCATAAGACTGACAACCCCAAGGCAGTGCTTGCCAAAGAGGCAACTCATCACTTGTAGGATTCCCGCACAGGTTTGGCCGGAAGGGCGAAAGGCCCTCCACCCAAGCACAGTGCAAATGTCACATTCAAGACTACACAATGCTCACTCTGGCAGGCCAAGTCAAGTCACTCAATCACCCTGAAGGACTTTGAGGGCAAACCCACAACTGCAGACCCACTCGGCAACAAGAAGCCAGAAGAGTCCACATAACTGTGTAACGAGTGTGTGCTACATAAAAAACGTTTACTGTCAGAGCTCTTGCTCGTCCTAGAATCACGCCTATTACACTTCACGCCATCTTCTTGACATAAAGGGAAAAAATAACCAAAAATCATTAAGATGGAGTTTCAAAATGTTCTTCAAAGTGAGCAGTGGGTTAAGTGGAGTATTTCATCCCATCTGCAATGTGACCCCAAGTCTGTGTAGTATGCCCTTTAGGCTCTGTAATGGGATTCTGAGGCTCTGTAATGTGCCCTTGAGGCTCTGTAATGTGACCTTGACGCTCTGTAATGGGATTCTGAGGCTCTGTAATGTGCCCTTGAGGCTCTGTAATGTGCCCTTGAGGCTATATATTGGGATTCTGAGGCTCTGTAATGTGACCGTGACGTTCTGTATTGTGCCCTTGAGGCTGTGTAATGTGCCCTTGAGGCTGTGTAATGTGCCCTTGAGGCTCTGTAATGTGACCCCGAGGCTCTGTAATGTGACGGTGAGGCTTTGTAATGTGCCCTTGAGGTTATATATTGGGATTATGAGGCTCTGTAATGTGACTGCGAGGCTCTGTAATGTGCCCTTGAGGCTGTGTAATGTGCCCTTGAGGCTCTGTAATGTGACCCTGAGGCTCTGTAATGTGACCCTGAGGCTCTGTAATGTGCCCTTGAGGCTATATATTGGGATTCTGAGGCTCTGTAATGTGACTGCGAGGCTCTGTAATGTGCCCTTGAGGCTCTGTAATGTGCCCTTGAGGCTCTGTAATGTGACTGCGAGGCTCTGCAATGTGACCCTGAGGCTCTGTAATGTGTCCTTGAGGCTATATAATGGGATTCGGAGGCTCTGTAATATGACTGTGAGGCTCTGTCATGTGCTCTTGAGGCTCTGTTATTTGCCCTTGAAGCTTAGTCATGTGCCCTTGAGGCTGTGTAATGTGCCCTTGAAGTTATAGAATGGGATTCTGAGACTCTGTAACGTGACATTTAGGCTCTGTAATGTGCCTTTGAGGCTGTGTACTGAGCCGTTGAGGCTCTGTAATGTGCCTTTGAGGCTGTGTACTGAGCCGTTGAGGCTCTGTAATGTGCCTTTGAGTCTGTGTAATGAGCCGTTAAGACTCTGTAAAGTGCCCTTCAGGCTGTGTAATGTGCTCTTGAGGCTCTATAATGTGACCCTGAGGCTCTGTAATGTATCCTTGAGGCTACATAATGGGATTCTGAGGGTCTGTAATGTGACCTCGTGGCTCCGTAATGTGCCCTTGAGCCTCTGTAATGTGACCTCAAGGCTATATATTGGGATTCTGAGGCTCTGTAATGTGGCTCCGAGGCTCTGCATGGTGACTCCGAGAGCCCGCAGTGCGATTCAAAGACTGCAGCCTTTGCACACACCCCAGAGCTTCCAGCCTTGGCAGCTGCATGGTGTCTTGGAAAAGACCATTGCAGAACACCTTAATCAGCCACAAGGCGAACATTTATCACCCACCGCTCTGCGTTTACGGTCATGATCATAAGTGTATTTCCTAATAACAGTTGCAAAGACTGAAATAGATGACTGGGTTTCTCAGTAGTTATTAAACATTACTAGTAAAGATGATAAATAATAAATGCTCTACGTAGCACATAAAGGTGATTACAGTAAGGACGCTATTTAGAGATCCGTCTGGTACTGCGGCAAAGATTACAATCCATGGCCATTTGTTTCTTTGAGAGCTCCTGGAAGAATAGATATTTGGCTCTCTCCCTCTTCGCAGTCCCAGAGGTCACTGCGCAAGTTTCAAAGTTTAGCCAACGCGAGTCCAGGCTGGAGGAGGTAGAGGTTTCCTGGACTCGATGAATAACAGACAGCAAAGTCCATCTGCATCTGCTGTGAATTAATGAATCAATTGATAAATTTAACCAATGCTAATGGTATGTTATAGTTCAAGACAATGTGTAGGAGGCAACACTATTTATTTGAATGTCTTTATGTAGTTGTATCTCCTAATGTAGGGATCACATGTTACTGCACACTTGCCGCACGAAGACTATTCAAGCAGGATCATTACAATGTGGGCATATTGACACATGCCTGGGTAAACAGGTGCCAGCATGCTACACAGACCCTTCCATGGAAGTCACGAAATCAAGGAGGGGCCAGAATGAATGGGCGATTGTAGGACGCAGAGCCAGGGTAATGCTTGAGCAGGTGATTCGTAGAGCGCGTGCAAGGCCCGTATATAGGAATATTTTGATCTTCACTCTTATTGTCATTTTTGACCCAGAAGAAAGGGACAGCTTGGTCATTAAGTGAATGGAAATTTTATCTTACAGGCCTCTGGGGTTTTAAGTGACCGAAGAGGCCCCCTAACATTAGATTCAAATCAATCGAATCTGCTGGGAATTAAATAGCCCAAATGGCACCATTAACTCCTGATGAAGGACAAATCTCTATTTCAAACTTGGCGAATCAATATGGTACTTCGTTGTTTTTTGTGGCTGCTGTAATAATGGAATAACCGTATGCAGAAACGTGGTGTGTTGTCCTATTTGAGATTTAAAGTGAAACTAAACACCAAACGAATTGTCAATACAGGGAGTAACATCCTGCTCATTTTGTGAGGCTTAGTTCACGGGTTTGTGGAGAAGCTACATTTTCAAGCTCAGCCTCTCTTGCCTAGTGATTTGAAGACATTGAGTGTCTTTCACTGTGAGATCCCCCTCTCCACATCTCCTACACAATGCAAACCAAGTGTCTTCCTTAGGGCCTCCATGTACTGAACTCTGGGGAACTCATCTCCCCCGATGCCGCTCTATGAAAGATGGCAGTGTGTGCACTCCAGTCAGAGAGCTCTCCCTCGCTGTAGTTACTTGTGCCTACAGAAAGATTGACAGATATACCAAACTTGTATAGCTGCCCTACAGAGCAAATCGAAACTGGAAAATCATTCCTCGGTGCAGCAATATCCTCATCCACACAGTGACATGGGCGTAGACTCCCTCACAGGGCCTGAAACATGAGGCTACCGTTAGAAGTATTGAGGAGCACTTCACGCTCATGGAACATAGTCGTCGGTTCATTGGTAGCAAGGTGCTCGAGAAGGCTCAAGCGATAATGCTGCATGTGATTGGGTACCTCTTCCGTGCTCTTGCAAATAAATACATGGAATCTGTGTCACCTTTGAAACTGTTCGGGTGGGGAGGAATAATAGGTACCAGAGAGGAGAGGGCATAGAGCTTGTAAAGAGCCAGCGGAGGATAAGTCTTAAAAAGAAAGTCAGTATTATTTTGGGCTATAATGCAATGCAGAGACAATAACCTCCTCCAAAATCCCCCCCCCACCCCCTCCCCTCGACCGATGGAAGATAAGCAGTGGCGGCTTCTCCGCTAAGGTGGAGGATCGTCGTCCCACTGGTTTTCGCAGTGTAAAATAACTGGACGTTATCATTCTATTTCTTCATGCTGCGACTTCTTGGCGGGGCGGTCCTGCTCTGCTGACAGATCAGGGCAGGAGTGGTTTGCCCTCCCTAAGTGTGCATGATGCTTTGGCCGCCCGTCTCGGGCCGGCCAAATATTCATGCACACTTAGCATGTTCTCCACTTAGGTTGCATTACAGCCTGGGTGGAGAGCTTGCCCAGGCTCCCATTGCCTCGCTGGGAGCTGAACCACGGCACTCAGACCAATCACAACGCTGCATTTCAGGGTTGTGACTGGCTATGGGGAGCCTGGGAGCTCAGGTGCTTCCTGTTTGCACAGGAGAAGCCAGGAAAAGGACGGAGAGGATGGAGGAGAGGTGGCCGCTGGACAGCCGGCAGGTAAGTGATTTTTATTTAACCCCCCGCCGCACTGCTGCTTCCCGGGAGCAGCCGCCACTGTAGATATGAACATACAGCCATAAACAGTGGGTAGTGGGGCGTTTCACAATCCTGCGTCTGGGTGCCACTGCACCTGCTGCACTAATGATAGCCACGCCCCTGAGTTGTTCATGTAGAGAGAACTTTTTCATCAGGAAGCAGAGACCACAGAGTGAAGCAAAAGACCATCTACATTCTTAGCAGAGGTAAGGAAACTGTAAACACCACCTTTCCTGAGATGTTCCATTTATGTTATCTACGATTGTACATTTTTTGGGGAAGTTTAATGTACTTCTCTTCTGTCTGTTGTAAGTCCCTGGCATGTCCACATTTCAGCGAGGGCGATTTGCCAGAGTAATATTCCCAGAGGAAACGGCCAAAAGCAGTGACTGATATCTAAATATGAAATGTTTGTACTACACCAGTCTAAGAAGCTTATGGAAAGTTAAAGGTTAAATATCACACGTTTGTAAGTTTGAAAGTCAAATAACAAATGAAAGAAGATAATGCTTTAAGTTACAGTGCCTCCTTCAAACTAGTGTGTTCTAAAAATAAGTATTTCCCTGTTCCATCCCCCCCTCTCTCCGTTTGCACAAAGTTTCCTCCGCGTTCTGGCTTGATGTGCTATCTTCCGGAAGTCAATGCAATCAATTTCCTCTTGCAAACTGCTTTCACTGTGTCGGGGACAGCTAAGATGGAAACTCCACGGTCCAGATTACATTCTAAACATTGAGTTATGTCCATCCGCGGTCTCTCGCCTCAATTCATGTCTTCCGTGGATGCATTATTTAATCCCCATGTCCTACGTTTACTGGAATCTAGAGATGACTTGGAAACTCCTCTGTAAATCACCATTTACGGCGGCCATTTTACTGGAGAGGCTGTGTCTTCCTGACCTGATAGTACTTTAGCATCAGCTCCCCTCCCCTCTTGTGTGAAACCGGGCTGGTCTTCACTGGTACGCGTGGTAGTGCAACGACCAATGACTTGGAAGCTCGTCTGTAAATCACCATTTTACGGCTGCCATTTTACTGGAGATGCTGTGTCTCCCTCCCCTCTTGAGTGAAACGGTCTGGTCTTCACTGGTACACGTGGTAGTGCAATGACTTGGAAGCTCGTTTGTAAATCGCCATTTACGGCTGCCATTTTACTGGAGATGCTGTGTCTCCCCTCCCCTCTTGTGTGAAACGGTCTGGTCTTCACTGGTACACTTGGTAGTGCAACGACCAATGACTTGGAAGCTCGTCTGTAAATCGCCATTTACGGCTGCCGTTTTACTGGAGATGCTGTGTCTCCCCTCCCCTCTTGTGTGAAACGGTCTGGTCTTCACTGGTACACATGGTAGTGCAATGACTTGGAAGCTCGTTTGTAAATCGCCATTTACGGCTGCCATTTTACTGGAGATGCTGTGTCTCCCCTCCCCTCTTGTGTGAAACGGTCTGGTCTTCACTGGTACACGTGGTAGAGCAATGACTCGGAAGCTCGTCTGTAAATCGCCATTTACAGCGGCCATTTTACTAGAGATGCTGTGTCTCCCCTCCCCTCTTGTGTGAAACGGTCTGGTCTTCACTGGTACACATGGTAGTGCAATGACTTGGAAGCTCGTTTGTAAATCGCCATTTACGGCTGCCATTTTACTGGAGATGCTGTGTCTCCCCTCCCCTCTTGTGTGAAACGGTCTGGTCTTCACTGGTACACATGGTAGTGCAATGACTTGGAAGCTCGTTTGTAAATCGCCATTTACGGCTGCCATTTTACTGGAGATGCTGTGTCTCCCCTCCCCTCTTGTGTGAAACGGTCTGGTCTTCACTGGTACACATGGTAGTGCAATGACTTGGAAGCTCGTTTGTAAATCACCATTTACGGCTGCCATTTTACTGGAGATGCTGTGTCTCCCCTCCCCTCTTGTGTGAAACGGTCTGGTCTTCATTGGTACACATGGTAGTGCAATGACTTGGAAGCTCGTTTGTAAATCGCCATTTACGGCTGCCATTTTACTGGAGATGCTGTGTCTCCCCTCCCCTCTTGTGTGAAACGGTCTGGTCTTCACTGGTACACATGGTAGTGCAATGACTTGGAAGCTCGTCTGTAAATCGCCATTTACGGCCGCCATTTTACTGGAGATGCTGTGTCTCCCCTCCCCTCTTGTGTGAAACGGTCTGGTCTTCATTGGTACACATGGTAGTGCAATGACTTGGAAGCTCGTTTGTAAATCGCCATTTACGGCTGCCATTTTACTGGAGATGCTGTGTCTCCCCTCCCCTCTTGTGTGAAACGGTCTGGTCTTCACTGGTACACATGGTAGTGCAATGACTTGGAAGCTCGTCTGTAAATCGCCATTTACGGCCGCCATTTTACTGGAGATGCTGTGTCTCCCCTCTTGTGTGAAACCGGTCTGGTCTTCACTGGTACACGTGGTAGTGCAATGACCAATGTCAACATCCCCTGCCTAAGAGAGGGCTCTTGGTACCTACAATAACATTAAAGGCTGGATCGGGATCCGCTAAACGCTGATTGGTCCAACGCCCTCTGGTACAAAGTTCTTATGTCACAAAATGCTTTTCATTTTGAGAATATCTTTGGGGAAGAAGTTGAGATAGGATGGGGATGATTGGGACGGAGCAGAGAAAATATAGGGGCGATGTAGAGAGAGGGCGGGAACGATCAGAAAGGGGGAAGAAGTTATGGGAGGGGAGAAGAGGAAAGGCAGAGGGTATGGGGAGAGGAGAGAGAATATATTGTTCAATTATAACAATTCTTGATTTACTGGAAGATGCTTTTTAGTGAATCACTATCTTGCTTAATTTTTTTTTTTTAAATTGTTCATTCCTGATCCTCAGGTTTTTCTTTAGTGCAACTTCTATTCATTTGGTTTTTAATTTGAATGCACATGTCTATAGAAATTCCCACTGTATCCACACCGTACAACCATGAAATTCGTGAACAAAAGTGCCAGCTGATAAATCTGGAAGTTTTCATCATAATCAGGATATTCGCTTGCATCATTCAGCAGAAGAGTAATCCAAGGGAGTGCCGGAAGGGACAAGGGTAAGGAGGAATAAAGGAAGGAGGCAGAAGAAGAGGAAGTGAGGAAATGAAGCTCAGGGCCAGACTAGGGAACCAAAAGCCGCCCTGGCAAAAAAGCTAAAACCAGCCTCATCCCCTTCATCTCCTTGCGCTATATCTCTCTTTCCATCCATCCATTCTCTCTCTTGCCTTCTCTCCTCTCTCTCACCACCTTCTCTCTCCCACTCTTTCTCTCTCTCTTGAAGCCCCCCATGCCCACTGCAGTTATCCTCGGGGTAAAGTGATAAAGGCCGCAGGAGCCAACCTGGGCTTCCGAAACACTGGTCTTCAATGGCTCCAACCCAGTGGGGAAATGCCCGGTGGAATAAACGGCCCATCCGGCCCTGATGAAGGTGGGGAGAGCAACCTTTTTACAAGGTAAAGAAACATAATGTAGGGAATGAACACTCAGCTCATGTCTGGAAGGCAAAAAAATTGAAACGCTATATTCGAATAGTGAGAAATAAAATATGACTTCCCACAGAATCCTCAAACATTAGGCAACATTGTCGACCGTTCAGTACAAAATACAATCATGCCTGTGGTGCTAAGGATCATGTTTGGACTGCATGCAGCATCTTTTTCCACTTTATGAAATGTGACGCTAAATTAACAATTAATTTTTTGTGAAAACTTAAGTCATGTTCACTGGAGTCATATTCTTCTCTCTTCTGCCTCTTTCTATGGTCACGTGCATTTTTATTAGCTCCTTTTATTTTTTATGACATGGCTTTTCACTTTCATGCAAATAATTTCTTGTACTATTTTGCTGATTAATATAATGTTCTCTATACAATTGCACTACACAAGCAAAATAGCATAGTAATGGTTAATGGGACTTCACATTCCATTAATATCTTTCTGATGGGTCTCTAACCTACACGGAGTTAAGCACCTGCCTTACTTGAGACCTCCTACCTCTGGACCAATGAGCGACTGAGCTGATGTTCTAGTGACAAGTGGATCCCACCAGGTTATGGGATTAGTATTTACAGTGTGTCATGGACAGAGATATTTTGAGCAAATTCTTGTACCTGGGCCTCGGGATCCAGACATCGGACCTATTTTAGGAAAACGTACAAAATCCATTTCAATGCTATAACTCTAAAATCTGACGCAAATGGTATTTGCAACTTAGGTCTTTCTAACTGGCAAGCGGATGTTGCATTTTATTTACTTTATGCTTGAATTTCCTCTCTGTTGTTTTAACTTTATTTTGTTCCTTGTAGCACGTCAATAGAGGCGTCTGCAGACATGGGCAGGCATTGCTGGGTGCCAGTCCGGCTTTTCTTTACCCCACCCAGTGTTTCTTTTATTTCTACAAGCACTTTGCTATCGTTGAATAGCCCTGACCACTCTCCTCACAACATTACTTAATGAGAACAGAGGCACAGATCAAGCAGCTGGTTAGATAATATTACTTTACTGCAATTTAAACACACCAAAAACGCATTGGACTAATTTGCAACCATATATTTTGACTTCTTCTTTTGTTCCTTGTATTAAGGGGTTACACAGCCCCGCTATTTTTGTTGTGTTAATCCATTATTTTAATTAGCAAGTGGAACTGCTCTTTATTCTTTTTATACTTTAAACTCCCCTGCCCGTTATTTTAACGTGCTTTTGCTTCTTCGGAACCATGTCTGGTGGCATCGTTGGGTACCAGTCTGTCTTTTGTTTCTTCCACCCAAGTGTTTCCTTTATTTCTACCAGTGTTTGGCATCTCGCAGTAGCCCTGCCAACTACTCATCAAAACCCTTCTAACGAGGATGGATGTGCAGCTGGCGTTCCAAAGGCAAGCCCTCTGTGTCTGTTTACGCACCGCACAGTATGCTGCCTGTCCAGCTGTAAGACATTTTGTCTTAAATGCTAATTATTTCCAAATGTTGCTGTCTCCTTCTTTGCATATACTCTCCTTTCCTGCTGACATCGTATGTACCTCCCTGTTTGATTTATTTCGTGTATATGCCACAACCACCCACCACCCCCTTCCTCCATTAAACTAGGTCAGAAAGTCACGACAGAAGACATTATTAATGGCATCTAAATCAATACTCACTGCTTGGTCAAATACTCCACCGAGTTCCATGAATTTCTTCTAGAACAGAGGATTGAGGTGGAGTTCATCACATAAACATGGCTCTAAGAGCGTAATAGCCCTGACCTCGCCGTTGCCCTTCATGAAGGGCTAACGCTGTTAAAGTATAAGCAAGCAGACGAATTTGAGAAGGTGTTACATCATTTTTAAAGATGACCTAGCATTAAAAATGTTCAACATTCCTTTCCTAAGTGTAGCAGAATGTCTATTAACTGAATTTCATCGATCGCCCTCCTCTCTGAATATAATGCTCTTGGTCAACAGCCTGCCACCGGTGAATTCAAATCTAATCTTTTACCTTGTGGACTCGATAGTTTCTGTTCCATTTGCCTTTAATAACCTGTTAGTTCTAGTTGACTTCAATGGGTACCTTAGCACACCCCCTGATTGAAGGATGTGGAAGCTTTGATCTTCCACAACTAATATAGAGCCCTAAGTATTCTAAGGGTCACATTTTCGATTTGATCTTTGCCACCTGCAATCTGTTGGGATGGGCCCTTGCTTCCCTCATACATGAACAGATCATTTCTCAATCTTCAGAGTCACTCACCCCAATCCATATGCAGTAAATATTGACACAACTGCAGGATTTCACTGTGGCTGCAAATTCTTCTGCAGAAACACTGCTCTGTTCCAGCAACCTTAATTCCAATTTTGCTGCATTCAGCTCTTGAATTAGTCTAGCCTTTGACAAAGCTATCTTCTTAAGAGCAACTCATCACAATCGATGTACATCATTTGCACCCTGGCATTCCCCTGCACTAAAATAGCTAAAACAGCACTACATGCATAGAAAGGAAATGGCACGCTCACTACTTGGCCAGCGCCAAAATAATTTATCTCCATGCCCTGTGAGAATGCAAAACAATCCCTGCTCTGACACAGTAGATTCTTCCATATTTGTAACACCCTTAATACGCCTGGTTGTTACGGCATATACGCGTGGTGGCTGGGAAAGACGGCACACACTACCACAGCAGCCACAATTAAACACAATTAGATAGCTTTTTGACAACGCCCATAAGTATCTGGTGCTCTAGGAGGAGGAAGAGACACCAAGTCTACCTCTGCTGGAGGGATTCCAAGCGTCAAACAGGAGGATCTCCTGGCACTCAAAAGGCCAAGAGTTGAGATTGTGGTTTCAACACGTTCTTTACTATGTATCCAAAAAGTCAATTTCGCCATTATGCCAACACGTTTTTTCATCAGGACTAGATGCATGTAGTTGTATGTGTGCTATATCAAAATTAGGCAGAGAAATCCATACGTATAATGTCTTATTTTGGCCAGTGCCAAAATAATTGATCTCCCTGCTCTCTGAGAATACAAAAAGTGTCTCTGCTCTACAAGAATTGACTGCTCTGGCAAGGGGATCTCACTGGCTCCCAGTAGAAGGCTTCCATATTTTTAACACCCTTAATACGCCTGGTTGTTGCTCCTTCTATTGTTTGTCATCACAAGCCGTGTGTGATGACCTTTCACAATTCTTTCAGGGCAAAATACTGGACCTTGTACAAATACTAAAATCCCAGCTGACATCTACTTGTACATTGAAAGTTGAGACATTCTCTCCTTGGTCCACTTTACCTTACTTCTATCCAGTTGCTGAATTAAGGTTTATGCTAAAGTCTCATCTATTCCATTCAGCCAAATACATTAAACTTTGGTTTAATTGCTACTGATTTGACTCATATTTGCTCCCAATAATAAAGGAAACACTTGGGTGGAACTGCTCCCAGGTTCGGTCCCCACTCAGTGGAAACAAGCGTTGATCATTACACTCGTAAAAAAAAAACATCTGTGGATCCCACCATTCATAACAATCTCAGACCTATCCCCTGCCACCTCTAAAATCCTTGATTCTTATGTAGACGTTCAACTGTCTTTTCTGTTAGTCAATAATCATTTTTATTCACATCAATCTGGCTTCTGCCCTATTTGTAGTATGCAATGAGCACTCAGATCTGTTCTCAATGAACTTCTTGAGCTCTGGACACTGCCATACTTATCCTATTGTATTTAACTGTGGCATCTCTCACTCCATAGTTACATTGTCTTAGTATAGCTGGGGGTAGGGACTAGGCTCACGATTGGTTTGACTCATTCTTGACTGACCATTCACGTTGGGGAAAGTAATTTACATTTATGGAAGCCAGCTGAGGAGAGGTGTGATGAAGTGAACCCCCATGCTTCCTTTTACAGATAAACCCAATGCAGCGTGCAGCGATAGATTTCTGAAGAGCTGGAATACCTGTGTTTAGGGCTACCAATGTAGAGAGGTGGTGGAGATATTTGCGGCCAGTATCCTGAATTATGCTCTGGGGGATGAAGAGATTGCTGTAGCCCTCCCCCCCTCCTGTGCTCTGCGCCTCATGATATTGCCTGGTTTGGAGGATTTGTGCCCCACCCTGCCACTGCTATAATCGATCAGTATGGGTCGGAGTGACCCTAACCAGAGGCAGCTCACCTTCGAAGCCTCCAAGACCCCAAGGAAGGATGGCGGAGAAGAAGTGCCACGTGAAGATCCCCTGAGCGCGTCAACCCCCCAGTAGCTGGTGGTGCCATGGCGGATGGAACCGCCGCCATTATGTCCGAACTGCGTGCTGGGTTCAAGGCTATAGATGCACGCTTTGATGAACTGGGCGCGCGGATGGATGGCATGCATGGCCGCCTGGAGCAACAGAGGCCGGCATAGATGCTGCTGAGAAGCGCATCTCCGATACTGAGGACACACACGCCGCAATGAACGGCTAGATCGTGAAGAGCACATTTTGAAAATGACAGCGGCAAAGGTGGAGGATGTTGATGCGTGATCGCGCCACAACAATTTGCGAATTGCGGGGATCACGGAGTCAACCAATACTGGTCTCATGGAAGCATTTGTGGAACGGGTTCTGACTGATCACTTCGGCAGAGATAGTTTCTCAACCACATTTGCGGTGGAGCGTGCCCACCGTTCCCTGGCCCCCAGGTCTGCTCCTGGTGCGCCTCCCCATCTTGTCATTGTGCGACTGTTGAATTACCATGACAGAGATGTTGCGCTAAGAAAGGCCCGGGAGATGGAAAATCTGCAGTTCCAGGGAATGACTTTCTCATTATACCCAGACTTCCCGCCCATGGTGCAGGAGGCCAGTCAAGTTTCAAGATATCAAGCGAACTTTGAGGAACGAGAATGGCCGCTACGCTATGTTGTACCTGGCACGCCTACGTGTGCAGCTTGGCGGTAAAACCTTCATTTTCGGCACACCGCCGGAGTCATCAGAACACTGGAAACACCATAAACCAGGCAGACCCACCTCTCCTGGAAAATAGATGCGCGCATGGACTGGGGGCATGGGATGAGTGGTTGTGTGCTCTCCGCCCCCTTAAGGTAACATTGACTTCGGTACAAACTCAGAAATATTCAACTCAATGGCCGATGTGATGCCTTTTCTCTCTGTTTTCTTTCTTTTTTCATCCCACTAGTGACACGCTTGTTATATTATCTGTACATGAATGCAGCCGCATATAACTGATGGTGTATTGTTATCATAATTTGTGGGTCGCTCTGGTGTTGCTCACCCCCTAGGAGAGACATCCTATGACTCACACTTGGTGTCAGGTTATTTCTTTGATTTGTCTGTTCTATTGGATCGAAATGTATTGGGATTCATCGGATATAGGTTGGGTGGATATCCGATGTGGGTGGGTGGGAGGGAGTTCCAGTTGACTGTTTTTGTTTTGCTTTTTTGTGCTCAGGTCATGGACAATACCGACAACTGGCTATCCAAACATATCCATAATGTTATGTAATGCGCCTGTAGTGGCGGGGACAGGGGGACGACCTAGAGGGTTCGAATTGTGTTGCATGACATGGAATGTCAGAGGGCTGTCAAACCCACATAAGGGACGACAGGTGCTTGTGTACTTAGCTAGGTATAACAACCATGTTGCATTGGTTTTTTTCCCCAGAGTTTTATATAGCACAAACTTGACCCGAATCGGCTATCAGGGCGCTTTACATAGCACCAGTTACGTTACATAAGGAGACTCATTAATTTTTGTTAGGCACGGGGAGATTAAGGGATTTGCCCAGAATCACAGGATGTTCAGCGTCATTGCCGAGACTCGAACCCATTTCCCCAGATTCGAGGTCGACCGCCCTAGCCGTTAGGCCAACTCCTCTCCCCATGCAGGAGACCCAATACCCCCTGAAATCAGACAACAGGTTTGCAGCTGCCTGGGGAGACAATCGATTTTTCACTGGGTATTGTACCTATTCCTGGGGAGCCTGTATACAGACTGTGATCAAAGACCCAGAGGGTCACTATTTACTAGTGGCAGGATCTATAGGTGTGCAGCGTCTACTTTTAATAAATGTCTACGCCCCTAATGTCATCCACATCAGGACTTTTTTGCCAGCATCTCGACTTATCACTTCCATCCCAATCGATTCTATAATATTTGGTGGGGACTTTAACGTTACGCTACAGCCTGGGGCACACACCACGGGCACTGGACACAACCCCAAACCCTGCTCCATGAGGGAGCTTCAGACATTAAAACACAGACACCTCCTGGCAGATGCCTGGCGGCACCTGTGCCCAACTGCTCGGGGGTATGCATTTTATTTGGGGCCGCACGGCAGCTGGTCCCGTATAGCTCAATGGTATGTTACCCCTGACTTGCTCATCAACATAAAGGAGGTGGACCACCTGCCACGTACTCTCTCGGACCACTCGCCGGTTCTCCAGTCACTTGTCTTGCCCGCTGTTGTGGGTCCATCCGTGGTTTGGCGCTTCCCTGCTGAAGCACTTCTGGATACCGTTTATAGGATTGAAGTGCAAGACACAATTGTAGAATACTTACAGATAAACACTGGCTCAGTGCCTCATTACGCTACCCTGTGGGAGGCCTTTAAGGTGTACATCAGGGGTATCTGCATTGCCAAACAGTCCGGGGTGCTTAACGCGATTCGCCGGGAGCTTGATGTCACTGAGAAGGAGCTACGGGAATTGGATGCACGGTCGCTGACCGGCGCGGGCCCTGCTCCGTTACATTAGCGTGCCAAGCTACTGGGAGAATTCCAGAGCAGCGGGAGATGACTTACTCGGGGAAATATGCTTGCGCCCGTGTGTATGGGGAGGGGCAGAGGTCAGGGGGCACTCTGGCACTATTACTTGCTCCCAGGCACCAAGCTACATATATTACATGGATTCAAGATAAAAACGGCGCCCATGTTAGGGATAGCGCTGACAATCAATTATGCTTCTTGTCCTACTACACTCACCTCTACACTACATGCTCACCACCGACTAGTGAGCCACTGACAGAATATCTAAATGAAATAGCAATTGTATGGCTTGCGAGGGAACAACAGGATTTACTCGCCTCGCCATTTGATGCAGACAAAATTATTGAGGCCATAGATAGCCTGTAGCGCTCGCGGGCTACTGGTACAGATGGCCTCACTGGCGAGGTTTATAAGGCCTACAAAGAGCAACTTGTCCCACAATTACTTGAGGTCTATGCAGAAGTGTTAGAATCGGGTGAGTTTCCCCCCCCCCACTATGCACGAGGTGATAGTAACTCTTCTACTGAAGCCGGGTAAGCCGGCTGACAACTGTGGTTCGAACAGGCCATTGTCCCTCCTAAACCAGGATTTCAAAATCCTGCTTATAATCGGGCAGATTATATCCCCCTTTCAGTCAGGTTTAATGCAAAACAGTTCCATATCAGTAAACCTACGCACGTTATTGGCAGTCATTAACCAAATCAATCCTGAGCTCCCTGCCGCGGCGATTTTGATTCCCTAGTGTGGGATTTCTTGCATGCAGCGTTAAGCAAACTTGGCTTCCCCCAAAATTTTCGATCATTGGTCCGCCTTCTGTATACTAGCCCAGTCGCACAACTACATATAAATGGGGTATTGTCTAACAGATTCACAGTATCAAGGAGCACCCGGCAGGGATGCCTGCTATCACCCTTGCTTTTTATTACCGCAATGGACCCAATGGTGCGGCATTTGCAGGAATGGCACCTACAGCGGGTAATAGGGTTTTACCAAGGTCCCCTACTTGTGTCACTATATGCAGACAAAATTCTTTTGTTCGTCCGCGAACCGCCCCCAAATCTTCCTCCCATCATGAGAGAGGTGGTGCAGTTTGGAGTCTTCTCCGGCTTAGTCATCAACTGGAAGAAATCCGAAATATTTCCTTTGACAGATGCCACCACACCTTTCACGCTGGAATTCCTGTTGCGATGGTGTGACGACCCCCCCAAATACCTTGGGCTAACTATACACCGCATGGCCTCAGAGGTAGTGCGGCTAAATTATGGACCGGCTATTGATCGACTTTCCGGACAGATAGACCGATGGATTGCAATGCCTTTATCGATAGCGGGGCGTTTTGCAATAATTAAGATGGTCGTGTTGCCCAGGTTTTTGTATCTCTTTTTGAACATTCCTATCCCACTCACAGTTACCTTTTTTAAAACCCTTAGAAGAATGCTGACCCGGTTTATCTGGGCGAGGAGACAGGCGCGAGTGGGATGGGAGACTCTCATTCAACCCTTTGAAAGATGGGGGTTTGGGGTGCCTGCTCTTTACCTATACTATCTAGTGGCACAGGCACATTACGCCTACGTTTGGTACCAACCAGACGCACGCTTTCAGTTCCTGAAGCTTGAGCACACGCAAGCCTACACTTATACACTCTCCACTATCCTTCGACGCGGGCTTAGAAGGGCTTAGAAGAATTCACACCCTACAAACCATGAGTTGGGCCTGGGAGCGCCTGCGCAGGTACCTGGGGACTGAACACCTCTATTCTCCACACTTACCAATTTTAAACAATCCCTGGATAGCACCCATGACTGAACCATTGACGCAGCGGGTACTTAGCCGCTGTCAAGTGCACAACATGGGTGGCATGTTCAAGGATGGTCAATTACATACAGTGGCAGATCTGACGGCGGATCGAGACCGCTTTCTGGTGCATAGAACGCGGACCACGCTGGCTACTGCGCTTCGCCCTGAGACAGGGGAACCTATAGACCTCCCCCCATTAACTACAGTTATCGTGGCTGCAGATGGCGCGCATTTAGTCTCGAGACTATACCGACAGGCACAGCCGCTTCGACCAATGATGGGTAGTGGAGCCCGTGCATCCTGGGAGAGGGACCTGGCGCACCCTGTGATGGACAAGATGTGGGCGTACTGTTATGAACAGACACGCCTAGTGTCTAATAATTTTAAACACAAACTTCTGCACTTTAAATACTTACACAAAATTTATGTTACCCCCTTGTTAGATGGACCGTTTGAAGCCTGACCACATTCAGAGATGTGCGGTGGAGCGGGCTGATTTTATCCATTTGGCATGAACCTGCCCTGCGGTGCTGGCATACTGGGAGGGGGGTGTTTGGGCATCTTGAGCAGAAGGTTGAGACCGATCTTTCACACACACCCTTGCTTGCCCTTCAGGGGTATGTGCTTCAGTTGAGTCGAGGGATAAGGCGCTTTACTGCTATTGTGCTAGTGCTGGCTAAGAGACAGATTTCCCTGAATTGGGGAGGAACTGCACCGCCTTTGGTGGGGGCATGGCTCAGGGATATGATGTATTGTGACACGACTAGTGATGTATATTTGTCTCTGCTTCCACTTGCCTCCCGCCCCAAAAACATCTGGCAGCCGCTCTGCTCCTATCTGTTATTCCATCTGGAACTTACTGACTGAAATATTACACAGGATGAAGTGACTATTGGATTAGCCAACCGGTCCTGTGGATCGGGATTAGCAAAATGTCTGGCTCCTTGAACCTGTATTGTTGTTTCATACTTTAGGATAATGGACTTATTAACGCTCTGTGTGGACAATGCTTTATCGATACCTGTCAATTTGTGGACAGGTATCAGTATGAGACAGTATGAGAACAAAGTATTTTCTTTTCTTCTTTCTGTATAATTTTTGAAAAATGCAATAAAAACAAGTAAAAAAAAAGGGAAAAAGCATCGGATGATTTCCATTGTCTCTTGGAGGAAAAGTAACTAATTGAGAATAAACTCCACCATAACTGAGATCTTGGTGTTCAGCACCCTATCTACCTGGGACTCTAATTGGTAGCTTTGCCCCAGCCATATTACTGTCTATCTGCCAAAAACGTAGCAATCTTTGATAGTAACCTTAACTTTCAAGAACAGATTTAAAAAATGTCTGCCTCCCTCTTTGTTCTAAAAGTGCTTGGAATCAGTCATAACATGAACCTGGGGTAAGTCCGTTTCTGCTTGTGAACGGTATTAACCCCGTGGATTTTGTTATACCCTACATTTCTGACATGCTCGGAATGTGGGGCTCACACTTCATTAGTGCCAGAAATTACACATTTCACTTACTTTTGCATGTTAACCAGGGGTAGAACTACAGCGTGCTAGAGACAATCAGAATAAGATAGATAGTGGCTGCAAAGTCAGCAGAAGAAATACCAGAATAGATATTCAAGGGTGTTTATCAGCATTCATTTCAGTGGAGCGTAGTTATACTTTATAGTTCATGTCAAGTAGTTCATTTTCACGGCATACATTTTAGAGGTCTACATACTAGTCATAGCATGAGGCTTTAAATACATTTATCTAAAGTCCAGGCTGGAGAAATCACAAGTAGTCAAGTATTAGTTAGCAGAGCAATCCTCATGTTGTACTTATTAAATGACAGGCTGGTGCTTCCCACAGCAATACAGTGCTCAATCCCTCTGGTTGAACACTTCATGCAGGCTTTGGTCTCAGGGAACTCAACCAGGGTACGACTACTGTGCAGGCGTGGCCTTCAGAAGGGAGAGCTGCCCCTCATGTTCACCCCTCTCCCAGGTTTAGACCTATGAAAGCCGCACTGGCTAGACTACAGTGATATTCAGGCTGAAGCTTCAACAACACCATTCAGGGACACTCTCAGACCAATGCCAGAAGAACCTCTTCTAAGGTGACACAGCTCTTAGATGCTCTGTCTTTAGACAGCAGCGCTATCTCTTGGTTCCATGAATGCTTAGGCCACAGACAAGCTTTCCCTCAGGTTACGGGGCCCGACCTTGAGAAGCAGACGTCTTACAGGGTAAGGGTCTGATCTGGAATTTGTTGGACTGATTATTCGGTTACAACATGACGGATTTCCCATCCGCCTAATTACAAGTGTCATGGGATATAATGCCCTTGAAATAAGGAGGACAATATATCTGTAATGCTTGTGGCAAAGTGGCCTTGTCCTCTAACTCTAAAGAAGGTCCCAAGTTCTCAAATTTACACAGAAGAAATGTCTCAGAGTTTACACATATCCCCGGGAGGGCGTTAGGGGCGGGTGGGTCAGCCTCTCATAGCGGGGCTATGGTTCACACACTAATGTGGAAAGCCCAGACTACTTGGAGATCCCTGTTCTCAGTCACAAGTCACTGAGGTATGGATAACAGATTTAGATGGCAAACTTTTGAACACAGCCAAAAATGTATATCACAGTCCATCTGAAACGTACCCAAATTGTCCAAAAATATAACCGAAACATAAACAAATTTGTAAATGGTGTGTTTCGAAAAGCTCATACAAGGAGTAGGCATATCTGGCATTGAGAACCTGACGCAGTAAATGCATTTGGGACGTTGCCTTCCTATAAAGGGGTTTCAGCAAAAGTCAGGGCCATTTTAGTAAGTGGTTATAGGTCACTTGGCGGTGTGCATGCATGGTCAGAAATGCAAACACGGTATCAAAGAACACATGCTCTCACCGTGCAGCCACTGCACTTACAGGCCACTCCCCGCCACAGCTGGGGCAGAGGAGTAGGATCACAATGACTGGCAGGATGGTAAGAGGTGTCCATGGCAGGCTTGTGTCTTCTTCTCGGTGGTATAAAACAACATATTTAGAAGAAAAAGCAGCAGGTTGGAAAGATTCTTTATTAATGGCACCATTCCAAAATATTAGTGTAGTCAAATCTATGCTCAGTTGAGATGTATGCCTTACATCCTGCTCTTAGCTATTCATTTTTTTTCTAATTGTGTAGGATATTTTCTTTACGTGTCTGTCTACACACTTTACTGCCGTGGCTTCCCATTTACAAATAGTTTGTTTCATAGCACAGAACACTGGGCTGGTCTCCAAAAGTAAAGTTCAACTATCTTAAATCTAGTTTGAAACACTCTGTAATTACCTTCTCTCCTAGAATAGATTATCCGAGTTTGTTGTATTTGCCCTTGAGCCTAGATGTTATTAAGTTAAAGGGTTATTAAGCAGAGCCAAGCTTCTGAGGCCTGTGGTGTCTTGCTGATGTTATAAACAGTTTCAGAGTCTCTGTGAGACGTAGTTTAAAAGTTACTTGCCTACCCCATTTAAATATTTTATGTTACTCAGGCTGTCCATCGCCATGGCAGCATGAAAATATTACACACCACTGGGTGTAATATGCATATTAGTGCACAGAAATCAACGCTTGCCTCATTAATTTGAGGAGCAGGTATTTGAGCAGCTAATAGGCCCGCACTAGGGGATTGGGAGACAGCCTAGTCACACTGGCTGAGCATGCCAGGGTGGGTAACTGGCTTATTGTCCTCTTCATGAATCGATGACCTCCAGCTGATGATAGAGCTGATTGATGCCAGTACCCTTGTGTATTCTGGCCTTTAATGTCGCTGTGATAATCTGTCTGTGATGCTATCTGCCTCTCGCTGGACCCACCATCCTCCTGGTCACAGCGCAGCCGAAAGAGACCTCAGCGAGTCCTGGCATCCTCATGAAAGGCCCTTGGTTGGAGTATATGGAGACAAGCGGCCACTTGTTGGGAGAGGTAGTAACTGGGCTCCCTGTATGGAGCACTGTCCAGGGACGAGGAAGGCAGGAGAACGATTAGGCGGTGACCACCTCAAAGGAGGGAGCACCCAGCAGTTCACTGTAGAGGTTTGGAGCCATAGTTCCCATTCAAAGAAAGGAGGAGGCACCAGACCAGAGTGATGGGAGATAGCAGGTCAGAACCATTGGGCAGTGCAGCTCATAAATTGGGCTTTGTGGCACTCCGTAACGGGGAGGGTTGCAAGGCAGAAGGGACACTAACATGACATTGTGTCATTTTTATTGAAGCTCTTTCAGCTTCTTGGGCCTTTGTGCCAAATCAAAAAAGTTTACAACAGATAAGAATAAATAGTAATAAAGACGTGATATTCTGAAAAAAATCAGCAATTAGAAAACATTTTGAATTTAAAAAGAAATGGTGTACACATAATCAAAAAGTGAGAAAGAAAAGCAAAAGAGTGCAAGAAAATGAGTAAATTTAGGATGATAAAATGCTCGAGCCCTCACACTCTCGCATTTGGATTGTGGTAATGACTTGCTACACACCTCCCAGACTCCAAACTGGTTCCTCTTAAGAGTATCCTGTAAGCCGCAGCACATCACGTCCAGGGCTTGAAGAAATATGACTACAATACATTCTTTCCTATTGAACTCCATTGGCTCCCCTTGCCGGCCTGCACCATTTTCAAAACCTGCCGCATCATTTACAAAGCCATCATGACCCGCACCTTAACCTATCTTGCAGGTAAGATCACCATCGCTGGTGGCTCTCAGCACAGCCACAGCAGGTCACTATCGGAATGCAAACTAAGAACTGTAAAAAAGAACAAAAATAAGGCAGCAGACTTTTTCCATTTATACAACCATGACCTGGGACAACATTCCTGTATTAATCAGGGATTCCAATGCTGCCCTAATTTAGGAAAGTGTGAAAAAATCACCTCTTCAAAGAACACTAAATCACAATGTATTAACCTTACTTAAACCAGCTCTTGCTCATTTCACTCGTTGATCTTATGTTTGCCTGTACAGCATTCAACTGCCTTTTGGCCAAGTTTGCGCTACAGAAATACCACATATAAACAAACAGGGTACATCATTTCTTGCAAAATTGAATACGTTTGCCTAAAGAGGATGGAAAAGCATATAGGTTTGCACATTTTTTATTAAAAACCAATGCTTTTAGGACTGACAGAGTCCACAACCCCATGTTTGATAATGATATGTTCCAGTGTCCTTACATAAAAAAGTGCATAAGATGGAAGGCATTAGATTCTTGGGGAACGGTGCTCTCCTATGCTCAAGACATGAAGTGTGCATGGGTTGGCTCTTAAAAGGTCCATTTCTCAGCACATTTATGCTACGATCCTTAATTCTCATCTGATGGTCTAAAACTTTAGGTTTAGCCCATGAACAACCTTGCAGAAATTTTATAAGCTAAAAGAAAAACTGAAGTCACAATGGAAAGCACATGGAAGTCCCCCCACAAAGATACATTTAATCTCTATTTAGTATGTTATCCTCAAAGGGCAGAATGGTTATTGATCTGAAGCTCTAAACACAAAGCAATGAGTCCCGCATTATAAAGGAGGTATACCAGTTATATCTCTAAATACAAAACCGCGTTACAGGAAAGGTGAAAAGGAAGTGAGGTTCCTTTCTACAGGACTTAGCGGGCAATATCAACAGAAGGATTTAAACAAGCATTTGCAAAGTCAACAGATCACATATGTGAATTATTTAGGCTTTGGGAATGCTTGTTTTTCCCTAGATGGACACAATGGGATACACTTCATCCATCTAGAAAAAATTGATTGTTTTAAAGCATAAGAAAACCCATTCAAAGATGGCTGGCCAGGGATGAATACACATTTGCTAAGGCCATGTTTGATTGGATTGTCTTAGAGCATAAAAAATGTATTCAAAGATGGCAGCTACAAGGTCATGCACATCCACGGTGGCATCTTTGAATGAATTTTCTTCTTATATTAAAAAATCTATTCAAATATTGCCACTGGGCTTGAACACATGTACGTGGTTGCCATATATTTACTTTATTTTTAATTTACAGTTCCTAGATATAAACAAACCATATCGGAATGGTACATCATAAAAATATAGATTGAGCCGGATGCAGTGCATTGGTAAAAACACAAGCTGCCCGGTAGCATTGGGCAGCTGTTGGGCCCTAGGATGAAGTAATTGAAAACAGGGCGGGTGAAAGAGACTTGGAATGTAGCAAATAATAGCATGTAGCCAAAAAACAAGTGGCCCAGAGCAATTTGCAGTTGCTGGGGCATCGTGAAAAATAAAGTAAAAAAAATAAACTAGCAAAATTTAAGACTGATTCGAATTATGGTGTTACAGCAAGCTTGACGACTATCTTTCATTAGTATGCTTCTACATTTATTCTCAAATCACAGAAAATATTTATAGGTTCAGAGCAGTATATGATCAAAGTGCCTCAATTCTTATATACTCAACATTGGCCATTAATGTATGCATGAAAGCAATGTTGTGGCTTCTCTGAATCATTTCTTTTATGTACCATTATTTAGGGAAACTACCAGCGTCCATGGCTGGATGCATTAAAGGTCTCTTTAATTTCCTTTTTGACTGCCTGAGGAAAGGATTACTCCTTCCACTAGGCTCGATGCCACATCATACCACAATATACAAGTGAAAGGCGTCAAGTGTTCCAGTTAGGAGAAAAAAGCCACAAAGGACAATAAAAACCTCTTTGGCAATTTGGGTCATTATTGACTGTAGTTGATGTTGAAATTGAAAAGCAAGCAGTCAGGGTCGAAAAAGAGCCCAATATAAGATTATCCAGAAGAGAGAATCCCAGAGTAATGCTGCTACAAATAAATGTCGAAAATCAGGGACAAATGAAAATCTGAGTGGTTGATGAATATAACAAACAATCAGGGAAGTGATGAATTGTGACCCCTCCTTACATATCATCTAGACAGGAAAGTATATCAGAGGAAAACAGGCTGGCACCATATTAGATTAGGAATTTCAAGCAGTCAAAACTGAAGAGGCAGCCATCTTGGATAGATTTAGATATAAGGGATAGTCATGCCTACTATTAGAAATGGGGGTCTCTAGTTGGCAATGGTTTGCACCTTTGTCCAAGTAGGGATCCTTCTTCCTAGTCAGGATAAGGGGATACACTTCTAAAATAACCCCTGCTCACCCCCTTGGTAGCTTGGCACAAGCAGACAGGCTTATCTCAGAGGCAGTGTGTAAATCCACAATAACGTTATGAAAAATAATGCAGTTTGGAAGAAAACCTTAAAATTGTAGAAACATTCACAAAACATAGTTCTTCCGAGTCGGTAGCTCTATCCGCAGCTACTGCGATTGCTGAAAATGACGGAGTCTAACAATTCCAGGCAACTGTGTAGATACGGGTCAGCTAAAGAGTTAACAGACTCGTAAACAGTACCTTTCTTATTGCGGCCGACACGTTAATGCAAGTCGGTCGGGGCAACCGTCGCGGTTGCGTTGCAAAATGGAAACGGTGCAGGGTGTGGTGCCCTCTAGACGCAGTGCAGGCAGTGGCTTGGTGACAATCGCCCAGATGGCGTCAGTGAGACCAAGGCTTACGATGCGGAGATAGACAGTGCTCAATGCGGTGCTGGCAAGTCACGGTGCAGGCAACGGAGCAGGTCGATGTTCGGGTCGGGCAGCGACAGTGATGGGCAAGGTGAAGCGAGGCGGTGCGGAGTGCGATGCCCACAGGACACAGTGCAAGCAACGGTTCGTTGACGGTCGCCCAGCGGCATCAGTGAGACCAAGGATGCAGTGCAAAGTGCTGTGGTGCCTTCTGCGGTGCCTTTAGAAAACGGAACCAGCGACGGACTCGGTGACAGAGTCGGCTGCTCTTTTCTTCTGCGGCGACTGAAACCAGCTGTTCCAGAGAGGGTGCCCAGAAGGATGGTGAAGTATTTGCTGTTCCTGAGACCTCTTAAACAGGGGGGCAAGCTCTACCTCAAGCCCTTGGAGACCCTTTTACAAGCAGGATACACACACAGTCCTCTCCTTGCCAGAAAACAGCTACTGCAGGCCAACCCTAGACAGCACACAGCAAATGGGCAGTAGTTCTCCTTCAGCTTTTCCCAGATCTTCTCCTTGGCAGAGGTCCCTCTTGAATTCCAGAAGTAGTCTAGAGTTCAGGGGTCTGGGACCCATCTTTTAGAGTCCATTTCTCCTTGTTCTCTGGTGTCAGAGAGGCTCTGTGCTTAGTCAAAACCAGTTCTGTCCTCTCTGGTGCATCTTCCCGGCAGGAGGTGGAGACAGCATTGTCCAAAGCAGACCAGGCCCATTCAGGTTTAAAGGAAATCTCCTCCCCCTGCTCTTAATGCAGCCCAGGTCTGTTCAGCCCAGCCGTGACTCATTCAGGAAAGTCAGGACACACATCAACCCTCCCCCAATGGCTGTCTGAGAGAATGCACATCCCCAGCCCATATCACTCCAAAGCTACACCGTCAATCCACAAACCAGCAGTGACACACAGGATGGCTAAGTAAGAAAATACCCACTTTCTAAAAGTGGTATTTTCAAACACACAATATAAAAATCTTCTTTACTAAAAGATGCATTTTTATGTTCTAAGTTCAAGCATACAAAACTCCATCGTCCCATCTGGTCCCAATGGGAAGTTATATTTATAAGATGTTATAAATAAACTCCCATTCTATCCTATGGGACAGATGGCCTTTCGATAGTGAAAAGCGAATTACACTGTAGTTCACTATTAGGACATGTCACGCACATCAGTACATGTCCTACCTTTCACATACCCTGCACCCGGCCCACATGGGTACCGTGGGCCTACCTTAGCGGTGACTCACATGTAAGAAATGGAAGGTTAGGGCCTGGCAAGTGGGTGCACTTGCCAGGTCGAAATGGCAGTACTAGACTGCACAAAGACACTGCAATGGTAGGCCTGAGACCCTTTACCAAGACTGCTTGTGCGGGTGGGACAATCAGTGCTGCAAGCATTTAGTTTGCAGGCCCTGGGCACACATAGTGCACTGTACTAGGGACTTAACAGTAAACCAAATGGGCCAATTATGGAAACACTAATTCATGACAACAATTTACAGGGAGAGCATATGCACTTTAGCACTGATCAGCAGTGGTAAAGTGCCCAGAGTCATAAAACCAACAAAAGCTGGTCAGAAACAGAAGGCCAAAAAGCAAAATGTCTGGGGATAAACCCGCTAGAAAAGCCAGGTCTAACACTTATTCTTCCTGGAAAATGGTATTTCCCTGAAATGGTAAAAGAAGGGAGAATACCCCACATTTGATATTCCTCGTACCCAAACAATGTGCCAACTGCCTCATGC
The DNA here is from genome assembly GCF_964204655.1 of Triturus cristatus. Classification (NCBI taxonomy): domain Eukaryota; kingdom Metazoa; phylum Chordata; class Amphibia; order Caudata; family Salamandridae; genus Triturus; species Triturus cristatus. The sequence continues at coordinate 323,319,661 of NC_140587.1, read as the reverse complement.
AAGCAGTGCTTTGCTATGCCAGTGGTACACCCTGCCAAGTGGCAATTAGTGTAGAGATGCTAATGCTGGCTAGGCAGAGCAACAGCAAACCTCCCTCTATATGCCGGATGTGAGAATCTAAAATTAAATATCTTCTTCCCAGGTGGCTCAAGGCCAGAAGAACCACGCTGCCAGCGAGTCCTGTCCTGAAAATTAGCACTCAATGTCTTTAACCCTCACATTGAAGACCCTAGTTCCAAGTGCAAATGTTATTGTTTGAATGAAGCTATCAGGTGGTACATTCTGTGGGTAAAACAAAGGGCTGTTTGGCCATTTTACCCAGCGCAGAATGGAACGAGACTTCAGCGACTGCTTGCAAGGCTGCACGCGGCTGTCTGCTCCTCTTACCAAAGGTCTCTGGCCCTCTCCTTTGTTACAAAGGAACCCCTCTCTCCCTTTAATCCAGTCATCAGCAGCCGAGTAAGGGTGACTCAGTGCCAATGGATAACTAGTTCATTTAGTAAACCTGAACGGTGTGGTCAGATGTATCTGGGAGGACAACATAGCTGGGGCATGTCTTTTCATAATTTAGTATCACATAGTATAGCATGGGATACAAGGGGTACGCGGCACCTCCTGTCAACTCCAATATTACCTCAGGAACGTAGACATAGTTCCCTGATGCAAGCACGGGCAGTAGGCTCCCTGTCCACTGGCGCGATAGGACAGGACAACCATCGCTGGGGAGAAGAGGCCCTTCAAACCCCTGTCCCACAGTGTCTCTGTACATGTTGCACCACTGATGGCTACTCACTCGACTTATCTACAGCGACACTTCGCACAGTGGTGAATGCTCCTGCAAGTTAATTCAAGGAGTACACAGTGTTAAAAAGGTTCCTGCGACATACTGTGCTGACCTCCAACTCTAGAGTAGTAAATGGTGGTACAAGGTATTTGCCCTTCATTGGTTAGAGAGTTGTAACACCCTATAATGCACCATATGCTCCTTCTGCAGCCGATTAAAATAGAGAAACATTTTATTTTGCAGGAAACGCCAGACAAATGAAACAGGGTTGATTATTTGATTGCAAAGGATTAATGAAATTCAAACAGGAAGTTAAAGTGATGCACAAACACCCTGTCTCTGGTTTAATGTCACATACATTTGGCTAGTTTTTTTTTTCAGAAAAAAGCTTGTTTGCTTTAAGCTTGTCAGCTATTCTAGATCTCCTTTTCAATGAAAGACGTTTTTTGGGGGGTGGGGGGCGGCATGCCTATACGAGAATTATATTTATTTCCATTAGGCCTGCTTCTCAATGTAACTAAATGAAGGCACTCGATGCAATTAACTGAACGCTAATACAGCCAAACTAAACTATTTCTGAGGCGCCTCCCTCATCAGCACCGGCTCCCACTTTTCTTGAACCACCATTGTATGTTTCCAGATTACCCAACATCTTACCTACTTAGCTCTAATGCAGCCAACCACTGGCCTGGCACGCGCCTCTCGTAACCCTTTGCATCTCTTATTAATAATTCACTAAAATGACCCAGACATTAGTATGTTTATGTTGATTCAGCGCGTTGTCCTTTCCCCAGACGAGACTACCTTCAGAGTTGGAGTTTTTCCCACCGTCTGTACTGCACTGGCTGGCCTGGTTGCTGTTTGTTTACTCTTTCATGTTTATCTTGCGTTGCTGTGTTTCTGCCCTGCTGGTGCTGACTGGAGTTCAAAGCTGGCATCTTGGGCTTCGATGGGCGGAATGCTGAGGTTTGAGCCATCGTGCGAGAAAGGAAGAGCGCACTGCATTGTCCCAATTAATAGCAAAGCTTGTCTCAGCTTGTTGTCTGATTAACTGCCAATCTCAGTTAAAATGACACGACGTCGCCAGCCTCTGATCTGGAGTGAGTCTGTGAGGGCTCGTGGACGTCAGTTCACCAAAATGCCCGGGGAAGCAGAAGTGACATCACATAGCCTTTGACCCTCACGTTCACTCAAACGCATGCTTTCACTTACACACACGTTCACACTTACACGCACTCCAGTGGCGTAACGCAGGACCACCCAATCCCCACGGGGTTGGGGGGGGGGGTAAGCTGCAGGGTGCCCCCTGAGCTGCAGGGGGCCCCTCAGCACAGTACCAAGGCCTGAGAGCTGCGGATTAAATCCGGAGCAGGGGCCGCTCCATGTACCTTGCAGGGGGGGCTCCCTTAACTTTCGTTATGCCACTGACGCGCACTCTCAAGAAAAAACACTCTCACCCGTAAGCATGCACGCAAAACTTTTTATATTTACCTCAGATATTGGGAAGCTCATATTCCAGCCAATTGTACTCTGTTTTCGTTACACTAACAGTGGTAAAAATGCCATATTTTTTACTATTAGTGAAATGAAAAAATGACAGCAAACAAAGCTCGTGGAGCCCCAGCCGACGACCATAAGAATGATCTGCTATTGTTTTCTGGCACTGGTTTTGCCACCTCTGAGGCAGTGCCAGAGTTCACAAAGGGCAATGCAGGGGTTGCAGCTGCGACCACTGGCAACCCCTTAATGACGTCCATGTATGAGCTCCTGATAACTTTGGGTTTTCATTGTGGCCGGCCACATGGATCAGGGCTACCCCTGATCAGGGGGCACTGGGGATTCGTTGCTGGTCTGCCAACATTATAATTCTAAGAGTTATGTGTCAATGGGGTAACCCGATAAACCACTGGACTCGGGTGTATATATTGGTATATGAAAAGACAGTCACAGTGGAACAATTTAGCTCAATTAGAACACAAGTTTATAATCTAAATTTAAGTAGAGTTATGACAACACCTTATTGAGATACACAAATGACTGCATTTAATCGTTTGAGCATAGAAAAAGGTCAACATATCAACCTGTTCGACAGACAAACGCATGTCAAAATCATCATTTTCAATTAATAAGGGTGTAAGTAAGGTGAAAAGTGCAACATAAATAGGGATAAGTGCAGACAATGTGAAGGGGAAGGTCGTGTGTTTAAGAACATCCAAAATCAATTTGAAGACCTAACCTGCCACTTGAATGGCAATAACACAAATGCAATAACATGAACAAAAAAAGCAGTTGTAAAATCACTGTCAGTCTCATGTATTGAACAAAGGGAAAAAGTCGTCGACGTTTCGACCCCTAATCGAGCCAGCAATTAGGAATTCTTGGAAGCGGGGTCTTCTTCAGGACCAGTGGGGGGTAGAGAAGATGGACTTACACCTAGGGATAATGAGTAGTATTAATACGGTGTGTCTATGGGATCATTGAATGTCATTAGGTAGAATTAAGGTATTATTTACCGACATCAGCAGGGATGACTCATGCTGGACGATATGTGGAATGGGCCCGAACGGCTCCTAAAACAAAAAGACGGAACAAGAGGAGAATGTACATCTGTATGGGGTCTCAATTAAGGCCTAATGATCAAACCAAAATGGTGTACTACTCACCATTCGATGTTGAAAAACCGGTGCTATTGCTGAGATTATTCTTATCGGTATCTGAAGAATCAGAGTGGGCAGTGGTTCATACGTAACCAGAGCTGGGGGGGCAAGAACACGGATTTCAAACCTCAAAACCGGGTTTGGAATTATACCTAAAACATTATGGTATAAACATCAAGGGACCCACAAGAGTAAAGGAAAATATTTAAAAACAAATTGGCGGCAAATATATCAATTGGAATTGAAAAAGGAGTCACCGTGAGGAGACAACAGGGGTACGGGAAGTTGGAGCATAAACAACGCTGCGGGGTCTTTAAAGTTTAAACCATCTATAGTTGGTGAACACCCAGCGTGTTACGGAATTAACGTGTAACCGGCTTGGCGGCTCTACAAGCCCGGATTCCAGTCAATTGATATGTGGCTGGCAAAGGCCCATAAAGCGGCTTTTACATCTAAAACCCAACCCAGGCGATGTGTCTCGCAACGGGAGATTCGCAAAAGGAAATATGAGGAGGAGCAACACCCAGTCTCTTAGTGGGGCAAAGGCAGGCGAGCAGCGCGGTGAGAGAAGCTCTCCAGTAAGAAGAAGACGCGCACATGCATCGCGGTCTGACATACCTCCCGGGCAGCGTCAACAGCATCTGACAGCTAACCCTGGGCGGTGTCACGTGACCCTTTAAGTAGCTGACGAAAGCAGGTATGTCAAGAATTTGCGCGTAACGCGCTAATTGGACAAAGGCAGGGGGCGTGTGTGTGTCAGCGCAGCTGAACACTCAAAAGAGGCAAAACTGAAAGTGTTTTCACCCGAGCGGCAAACAGAGTTCAACAACGCACGAAGGGCATTCAAGTATGCCGATAGAAACTGCTGTCAAACAGCTTACAATCTAAATATCTTGCTTCTAACATTGAGGCATGGTATTCACAGTACTGTACGTAAGTACAAAGATAGGTAAAAACACTTTGTCAGATATACATAACGTCAACGTACTAAACGTTAACCAATTCATTAAACAGCATAAAAATGAGAGAACAGTTTAGCTTCCAGGGTGAAATATATGCAAAGATACTGGCCTGACTGCAAAGGCAGCTTACATTCTGATGCAGTGATAGACTGACCTCGTCGGATTATTAATAAACATCTAGGTAGAGCTTTGCTCAGATTTTAAAAGAAGGGAATAGAGGCAATTATAAGCTTGCAAAGATGGAAAGAGTGTCAGTAATGTGATATGTGCCATGTAACAAAAATCCATAACAGGTGTACATGGACGGAAAATGCCCCAAATGTAAAGGCTAGGTGTTATTCAACAGGGATAATTGTGCATATGTAGCGTCAAGTTCGTTAAGGCCATTGCGGACAGAATCAAACCTGTCCATCCATTTGCATTCGCGGATATTAACAATTGCTCCCAAGTCGCCTCCCCTGACGCCCAAAGTGATGGCCTCAAGAACTAGCCATTTCATCGATTCAGGGGGATGGTTAGATGCTAAAAAATGTTCAACCATGGGAGCCCCCGTGGTGTTGCACCTTATTCTGCTACAATGTTGTAGGATGCGGCACTTGATCCTCTGAGTAGTCTGACCTACGTATATTTTATTGCAGGGACAGACAATCGCGTAGATGACATTCTTAGTATTGCAGTTTGTCACTGTTTTAAGGGGCACCGTGCAATTATTATATTGAAACACTTTAGTTTCAATGGTAAGATTGCACGCTTTACATTGTCCACATTTGACATGGCCTACTGGTGCCGGAAGTTGCCACATTGATTCAATTGTTGGCTTAGGAGGTGTGTCCAGAAAGGACTTTACCACTTGGTCACGAACATTTCTGCCCTTCTTGAAGGAGTGCATTGGTGGTTCAGGATGATGTAGTTCCGATGATACCAGATGCCAGTGTTTGTTTATAATATGTCGGATTTCGTTGCTCCTGGTGTTAAAGGTGGTAACGCATATTAGCCTGTTGAGGTCCTCTTCTCGGTTCTTTGGAGTTAGAAGCATATCCCTATGATTGAACCATGCTCTCTTACGGGCCCTCTTAACCAACCGTCTGGGGTAGCCACGCTCAATTAGTCTAGCAATCAGATCATCAGATTCATTAAAAAAGTCCTCCTTCTGTGTACAGTTTCTCCTGATCCTGAGAAACTGGCCAAAGGGCAGATTATCACGTAGGCCTCTTGGATGGTGACTCCCATATCTGAGTAGCGTGTTTCTCTCAGTAGGCTTTCGGTAAAGTGTCGTGTATAAGCACTCATCCGCAGTTTTGATAGAGATATCCAAGAAGTCAATGGTGGACTTGTCTTTGTGAATAGTAAACTGGATATCACCTGTTCTCTCATTGAGCCATTTGAAAAAATTGTTGAGTTCCGAATCACTGCCTGTCCAAATCATGAGGACATCATCGATGTAACGCTTCCAATACGCAACTTGCCTTTTAAATGGATTCATGATATTGTTCACAAAGGTCTGCTCAAAGTCGTCCATATACAGGATCGCCAGGTCCGGAGCAAAGCTGGCCCCCATCGCGACGCCTTTAGTCTGCATGAAGTACTCATTTTGGAAGAGAAAGAAATTTTGTGTCATCGCTATAGTGAGTAATTGAATTATAAACTCGGATGGGACATGTGTAGGTTGTGTTCTTGTGTCCAAGTATTTTGACATCACGTCTAGAGCATGTTGTTGTGGGATGCTGGTATATAGTGACACAATATCCAGCGTGACAAGGATCTGGGTATCTGGATTGAAAGACATACCATCAATTAAGTTGATGACCTGCATCGTGTCTCGTACATATGACCCGGTCTGTTCAGCTAAAGGTTTTAGGAAGAAATCCACGTATTTACACAGGGGTTCAAGAATTGACCCACATCCGGAGACTATCGGGCGCCCAGGTGGTCGTTGTTGATTCTTATGAACTTTAGGTAGGGTGTAAATCATTGGAATGCGTGGGTGAGTCTGGTTCAGGTAGGCAAATTCCAAGTTTGAGAGGAAACCTTGAGCAAGGCCATCCTGAGTTGTCCGTAAAATCATGCTACTGATTTTCTTGGAGGGATTATGATTTAATCTGGTGTAACTAACACCATCATTCAGTTGGGAGTAAATCTCGTCCTTGTAGTCCTCCACATTCTGAAGCACGATGGCACCACCCTTATCAGCAGGTTTGATGACAATGGAGCGATTGTTTTTGAGGTTCTCAAGGGCTTTCCTTTCACCACTGGTAATGTTGTGCGTTACATATTTCTTGATAAAACACGTGTTGAGGGCCTCCTTAAGCACAATGCTCTCATAGGTCAACAGCCGATGTGAAACCATTTGTGAGGTTGGAGTAAAGGAGGATGGAGTCCGGAGTCCAGTACAAGATGTCGTAGAATGAATTGGGGACTGACGGAAAAAATAGCGTAACCTCATCTTACGAAAGAAACGGTGTAATTCAGTTTGCAGATTAAATTTGTTAGGATATGTGGTGGGGACATACGATAACCCTTTACTGAGAACCTTATGTTCATCATTGGTCAATACATGATTAGACAAATTCATAATAGGGTCCTTGATGGTAGTCACCAGCGATAGACCCGGCGTCTCGTTTGAATTTCCCCGTGCTGTTCCTGGGGGAAATGCACTTGCTTCTGGGTAGGAGTCATACCCTGGGGTTGGCCTCGACCCCATCCTTGTTGAAGGTAGCCGCGTCCCCGGCCTCTGTTCCAGTTCCAGTTCGTATTCCTTCCTCTTGGTGGTCGCCATTGTCTGTCCTCTAAAAAAGAAGGTCCAGATGGTGGATAATATGCCGTGTCCTGGCCTTGGTAATTGAGACTGATCCCTGCTTGTTCGCTGTCGCTTCCAGTGGATCCTGTTGATTCAGAGAAAGTTGTGAATCTACGGGTACCTCTGAAGCCACCCCTTCCTCTATTGAAGAAACGTCCCTGTTGATCCTGTTTGTAATAATCGTCGTGTAGATATGGGTAGGTCAACTTCTTGTCATAGACACGGACGTCTTTGGAGAGTTTATCAAGCTTCTTCGCTTGAGTATTAATGTCGAATTCTTTGATTGTTTTCTCAAGACGCTCCATTCGCATTCGTTAAAGCGCTGTCAGTAGAGATATCGCGTTTAAGATCTGCGATTTCTTTCATAAGTTTCTCGACCTGTTCAAGGGCTGTTTCTACCCCCAGCACCATCCAGTGTCGTGAGCAGTTGTTGGCAACAAAACTGAATCCCTCCTTGAACTTGGGTTGGTCCACAAAGATCGCAGGCTCGTTCTTGACTTGTAATCCTACCGGGATGACATTAGCCTGTAGGTATTTGGTCAGGACGTGTCCGTGTAATCTTGTACGGATTAGCTTTTTCTCCAGTCTTTCCAGTTTGTTTATCTTTTCGTTGAGAGACACATCTATGTTGGGAGTGTTGGAGGTTATGAAAGGATTAGTGGGGTCCTGAATGAGATTGGCGATGTACTCCTCAGTATATGATAAAGTTTCACTTGCCGTCATAATGTGAAAATGCAAATTAAATAGGCTAAAAGCAAATACCCTCGCAGGAAAAACCTGCACTAGGATGAGTTATGTGTCAATGGGGTAACCCGATAAACCACTGGACTCGGGTGTATATATTGGTATATGAAAAGACAGTCACAGTGGAACAATTTAGCTCAATTAGAACACAAGTTTATAATCTAAATTTAAGTAGAGTTATGACAACACCTTATTGAGATACACAAATGACTGCATTTAATCGTTTGAGCATAGAAAAAGGTCAACATATCAACCTGTTCGACAGACAAACGCATGTCAAAATCATCATTTTCAATTAATAAGGGTGTAAGTAAGGTGAAAAGTGCAACATAAATAGGGATAAGTGCAGACAATGTGAAGGGGAAGGTCCTGTGTTTAAGAACATCCAAAATCAATTTGAAGACCTAACCTGCCACTTGAATGGCAATAACACAAATGCAATAACATGAACAAAAAAAGCAGTTGTAAAATCACTGTCAGTCTCATGTATTGTAGAAAGGGAAAAAGTCGTCGACGTTTTGACCCCTAATCGAGCCAGCAATTAGGAATTCTTGGAAGCGGGGTCTTCTTCAGGACCAGTGGGGGGTAGAGAAGATGGACTTACACCTAGGGATAATGAGTAGTATTAATACGGTGTGTCTATGGGATCATTGAATGTCATTAGGTAGAATTAAGGTATTATTTACCGACATCAGCAGGGATGACTCATGCTGGACGATATGTGGAATGGGCCCGAACGGCTCCTAAAACAAAAAGACGGAACAAGAGGAGAATGTACATCTGTATGGGGTCTCAATTAAGGCCTAATGATCAAACCAAAATGGTGTACTACTCACCATTCGATGTTGAAAAACCGGTGCTATTGCTGAGATTATTCTTATCGGTATCTGAAGAATCAGAGTGGGCAGTGGTTCATACGTAACCAGAGCTGGGGGGGCAAGAACACGGATTTCAAACCTCAAAACCGGGTTTGGAATTATACCTAAAACATTATGGTATAAACATCAAGGGACCCACAAGAGTAAAGGAAAATATTTAAAAACAAATTGGCGGCAAATATATCAATTGGTATTGAAAAGGGAGTCACCGTGGGGAGACAACAGGGGTACGGGAAGTTGGAGCATAAACAACGCTGCGGGGTCTTTAAAGTTTAAACCATCTATAGTTGGTGAACACCCAGCGTGTTACGGAATTAACGTGTAACCGGCTTGGCGGCTCTACAAGCCCGGATTCCAGTCAATTGATATGTGGCTGGCAAAGGCCCATATAGCGGCTTTTACATCTAAAACCCAACCCAGGCGATGTGTCTCGCAACGGGAGATTCGCAAAAGGAAATATGAGGAGGAGCAACACCCAGTCTCTTAGTGGGGCAAAGGCAGGCGAGCAGCGCGGTGAGAGAAGCTCTCCAGTAAGAAGAAGACGCGCGCATGCATCGCGGTCTGACATACCTCCCGGGCAGCGTCAACAGCATCTGACAGCTAACCCTGGGCGGTGTCACGTGACCCTTTAAGTAGCTGACGAAAGCAGGTATGTCAAGAATTTGCGCGTAACGCGCTCATTGGACAAAGGCAGGGGGTGTGTGTGTCAGCGCAGCTGAACACTCAAAAGAGGCAAAACTGAAAGTGTTTTCACCCGAGCGGCAAACAGAGTTCAACAACGCACAAAGGGCATTCAAGTATGCCGATAGAAACTGCTGTCAAACAGCTTACAATCTAAATATCTTGCTTCTAACATTGAGGCATGGTATTCACAGTACTGTACGTAAGTACAAAGATAGGTAAAACCACTTTGTCAGATATACATAACGTCAACGTACTAAACGTTAACCAATTCATTAAACAGCATAAAAATGAGAGAACAGTTTAGCTTCCAGGGTGAAATATATGCAAAGATACTGGCCTGACTGCAAAGGCAGCTTACATTCTGATGCAGTGATAGACTGACCTCGTCGGATTATTAATAAACATCTAGGTAGAGCTTTGCTCAGATTTTAAAAGAAGGGAATAGAGGCAATTATAAGCTTGCAAAGATGGAAAGAGTGTCAGTAATGTGATATGTGCCATGTAACAAAAATCCATAACAGGTGTACATGGACGGAAAATGCCCCAAATGTAAAGGCTAGGTGTTATTCAACAGGGATAATTGTGCATATGTAGCGTCAAGTTCGTTAAGGCCACTGCGGACAGAATCAAACCTGTCCATCCATTTGCATTCGCGGATATTAAGAATTGCTCCCAAGTCGCCTCCCCTGACGCCCAAAGTGATGGCCTCAAGAACTAGCCATTTCATCGATTCAGGGGGATGGTTAGATGCTAAAAAATGTTCAACCATGGGAGCCCCCGTGGTGTTGCACCTTATTCTGCTACAATGTTGTAGGATGCGGCACTTGATCCTCTGAGTAGTCTGACCTACGTATATTTTATTGCAGGGACAGACAATCGCGTAGATGACATTCTTAGTATTGCAGTTTGTCAATGTTGTAAGGGGCACCGTGCAATTATTACATTGAAACACTTTAGTTTCAATGGTAAGATTGCACGCTTTACATTGTCCACATTTGACATGGCCTACTGGTGCCGGAAGTTGCCACATTGATTCAATTGTTGGCTTAGGAGGTGTGTCCAGAAAGGACTTTACCACTTGGTCACGAACATTTCTGCCCTTCTTGAAGGAGTGCATTGGTGGTTCAGGAAGATGTAGTTCCGATGATACCAGATGCCAGTGTTTGTTTATGATATGTCGGATTTCGTTGCTCCTGGTCTTAAAGGTGGTAACGCATATTAGCCTGAGGTCGTCCTCTTCTCGGTTCTTTGGAGTTAGAAGCATATCCCTATGATTGAACCATGCTCTCTTACGGGCCCTCTTAACCAACCGTCTGGGGTAGCCACGCTCAATTAGTCTAGCAATCAGATCATCAGATTCATTAAAAAAGTCCTCCTTCCGTGTACAGTTTCTCCTGATCCTGAGAAACTGGCCAAAGGGCAGATTATTGGGCGTCAGGGGAGGCGACTTGGGAGCAATTCTTAATATCCGCGAATGCAAATGGATGGACAGGTTTGATTCTGTCCGCAATGGCCTTAACGAACTTGACGCTACATATGCACAATTATCCCTGTTGAATAACACCTAGCCTTTACATTTGGGGCATTTTCCGTCCATGTACACCTGTTATGGATTTTTGTTACATGGCACATATCACATTACTGACACTCTTTCCATCTTTGCAATCTTATAATTGCCTCTATTCCCTTCTTTTAAAATCTGAGCAAAGCTCTACCTAGATGTTTATTAATAATCCGACGAGGTCAGTCTATCACTGCATCAGAATGTAAGCTGCCTTTGCAGTCAGGCCAGTATCTTTGCATATATTTCACCCTGGAAGCTAAACTGTTCTCTCATTTTTATGCTGTTTAATGAATTGGTTAACGTTTAGTACGTTGACGTTATGTATATCTGACAAAGTGTTTTTACCTATCTTTGTACTTACGTACAGTACTGTGAATACCATGCCTCAATGTTAGAAGCAAGATATTTAGATTGTAAGCTGTTTGACAGCAGTTTCTATCGGCATACTTGAATGCCCTTCGTGCGTTGTTGAACTCTGTTTGCCGCTCGGGTGAAAACACTTTCAGTTTTGCCTCTTTTGAGTGTTCAGCTGCGCTGACACACACACCCCCTGCCTTTGTCCAATGAGCGCGTTACGCGCAAATTCTTGACGTACCTGCTTTCGTCAGCTACTTAAAGGGTCACGTTAGCTGTCAGATGCTGTTGACGCTGCCCGGGAGGTATGTCAGACCGCGATGCATGCGCGCGTCTTCTTCTTACTGGAGAGCTTCTCTCACCGCGCTGCTCGCCTGCCTTTGCCCCACTAAGAGACTGGGTGTTGCTCCTCCTCATATTTCCTTTTGCGAATCTCCCGTTGCGAGACACATCGCCTGGGTTGGGTTTTAGATGTAAAAGCCGCTATATGGGCCTTTGCCAGCCACATATCAATTGACTGGAATCCGGGCTTGTAGAGCCGCCAAGCCGGTTACACGTTAATTCCGTAACACGCTGGGTGTTCACCAACTATAGATGGTTTAAACTTTAAAGACCCCGCAGCGTTGTTTATGCTCCAACTTCCCGTACCCCTGTTGTCTCCTCACGGTGACTCCTTTTTCAATACCAATTGATATATTTGCCGCCAATTTGTTTTTAAATATTTTCCTTTACTCTTGTGGGTCCCTTGATGTTTATACCATAATGTTTTAGGTAGAATTCCAAACCCGGTTTTTAGGTTTGAAATCCGTGTTCTTGCCCCCCCAGCTCTGGTTACGTATGAACCACTGCCCACTCTGATTCTTCAGATACCGATAAGAATAATCTCAGCAATAGCACCGGTTTTTCAACATCGAATGGTGAGTAGTACACCATTTTGGATTGATCATTAGGCCTTAATTGAGACCCCATACAGATGTACATTCTCCTCTTGTTCCGTCTTTTTGTTTTAGGAGCCGTTCGGGCCCATTCCACATATCGTCCAGCATGAGTCATCCCTGCTGATGTCGGTAAATAATACCTTAATTCTACCTAATGACATTCAATGATCCCATAGACACACCGTATTAATACTACTCATTATCCCTAGGTGTAAGTCCATCTTCTCTACCCCCCACTGGTCCTGAAGAAGACCCCGCTTCCAAGAATTCCTAATTGCTGGCTCGATTAGGGGTCGAAACGTCGACGACTTTTTCCCTTTGTTCAATACATGAGACTGACAGTGATTTTACAACTGCTTTTTTTGTTCATGTTATTGCATTTGTGTTATTGCCATTCAAGTGGCAGGTTAGGTCTTCAAATTGATTTTGGATGTTCTTAAACACACGACCTTCCCCTTCACATTGTCTGCACTTATCCCTATTTATGTTGCACTTTTCACCTTACTTACACCCTTATTAATTGAAAATTATGATTTTGACATGCGTTTGTCTGTCGAACAGGTTGATATGTTGACCTTTTTCTATGCTCAAACGATTAAATGCAGTCATTTGTGTATCTCAATAAGGTGTTGTCATAACTCTACTTAAATTTAGATTATAAACTTGTGTTCTAATTGAGCTAAATTGTTCCACTGTGACTGTCTTTTCATATACCAACATTATAATTCTAATCACATCTTGTGGCGCACCCAACTGCAATATGACAGACAAGTCAACTCCTGGACACGGTGCCTCCACAAAGAATGTATATACACCACCTCTCCGCACGCATGCTACCAAGGCAGCTTCAAGACTTATAGGTAAGAGGAGTGAAAACTTTATATGAATCATGCCCAATATTTAGTAGATTTATTTGAAATCTGGGAATGACTACGCGCACAACATCTGCAGCCTTTAAGGTTTCAAAAGGGTTATAGTGAGAGAGCAAATACCTTAAACATCTGAGTCCCAATTAATATCTGACCTTTCAAAGGACACAGAGCGGCTTCTATAGGTTCAGCCCTTCAGGAAGCCAGGCTCACTCTGGCATCTTTAAAAATTGGCAAGCTCCTCTCAGAGGCACAAATACCAATATTTGTCGGTCTTGTAGCAGTCAAACTGAGATAAGGAGGTGGTATGGAGGACTCTAGAACAACTGCCCCTAGGAATGAACGAGGGAAATGTCTGTGCAGGAGGCTGAGATCAGGCTCGGGGGGGGGGCACTAATAAAAGCCTTGGATTATGTTCTAAAACAAGCTACATATTGCCCTGAGTGACAAAGCTTGGGAAAGGTATGTCTGCTCATGTCCCCGCTGGGTTCAGAGATTGCTCTCCCCCAAAAAATAACATTACCTCAAAGTGTGGCCAAACCTTTCGTTTTAAGTCATATTTTTTCAAATAAATTGAATAAGAGCTATAGATTATAATCTCGAGGACAATTCAATTCTCAACAGCGTCAAATCATTTGTATGTGGAAGAAAAACCGTGTGTAACTAGTTCATAGCAATTTTCTGAGTTACATATACTGTGGGCATCTGGAGCCATCCAGCTTTGCCCCTTAGCCTGCCTCTGCCTAGCCGTCCACAATCGGCCGCCTTTGCGCCAATGACTGATCCCAAATTCATGGTTCTTTCGGGCTCTCCCAGGAAAGGGTAGAGTATTTTTAACATTAACATTCTCATATGATCGTGGTCACTCTTTGATATTTCCATTAAAATGTTTCTATCAAAAATCACTCTAAGGGTTAAACTTGCTGTGACAGAAAAAAAAAGAGAGAACCACATTTTAGAGTGAAGAATTTAAAGACTATATTTAGGAGATAGAATTCTTGTAGTATCCGCACAAAATCAGTTTGAAGGCAACATCTTTGGAAGGAATAAGCCTAGCAAAGGGTACTGCCTACTCACAGAACTTTTTGAAGGGAACATTATGTGAGCCGGTAGCGGAAGTAGCCACAGGAGTCGACAGAAGATCTACAATGCCTGTGACCTCTTTGGCGGAGACTGGAACTGAATGGGTCACATAGGAAGCTGTCCCAGGAGGCTCGAGCTGCAATACTGATGGTGGACACAGCACTTTGGTGTCTTTTTTACATATTCCATTTATATATATTTTGGTGTAATAAAGTTCCTGATGCAGCATTAATATGCAAACTGGGACTCTGTGACGTATTGGGTTACTGTTGTGATTTTTAGGAATATTTGTACATGTTAATGATTACACTTCTATGACACTGAAGCACCTTTTTCTGAGTCCACGCTTAAAATGCCTCCTGATAACTCCGAAGAAGTCTTGCAGACAAAACACGTGTTGGCTGTATTGGCTGCGTTCACTGAGATCATACAACACCATGGAGCCCTATAATTGACAATCAGTGCATTATTGGGGGGAAAAATTAAGACATACTATCTGTGTTCCTTGGTGCTCACTGTATAGAATAACACTGTTCCGCCATATTGTGATGGTTACTGAATTTTGTATTAGAATTTATTCCATATATACCAATATGGGAAACATGGATGTATTGCTATCCTGTGTTCATTTGGTATTATAATAAAGTCTATAGTATTTTTCTTCTACACATGTGTAATACTTATTGTACAGCTTGGTTGTGTGTCCGGACATTCAGATCTTTAGAAGCTCGACAACAATCTTCGAGTAAAATTGATATTCAAAAACATGGGGAAGGCCTGGTTCCAGCTCGAAATAAGAGATGCAGGTAACAAACCCAATGAGCTAAAAAGAAACAGAAAACCAGGCAGTGCGGCGAGGTTCTTTCAAAAGCAGAAAAAAGAAAATGTGGTTTGGTGTTATTGACACCTTAGTATTGTGCAAACACTGGGGAGATCATGGTCAACCCACGCTCTGCTGGATCGTCCAGGTGTCACTTACAAAGGACCCCACAGTCCTGCCACTAAAAGGTAATATTCATGAGAATGTCCCGCAATCCGCCAAACACTAAACAACCCATCCAGCTTTCAGATAAGTCTGCATTGGATTGACAAGTTCACTGTGGGTACATCTTCGTGGCAGGACTGTGGAGGCCTTTTACAAGATACCTGGACTGGCCAGTCTTTGGTGGATGTGCTGTTCCTGCCAAATTCTAAATAACTCATGGAGTCCATCCTTGTGTTCATGAGTCTACACTCCAGTGCAGAGGGCACAGCCACCGCCTTTTGGCAAATGTCTTCCATTTGCCTAAAACAGAGGGATGTCCCGTGCCCCCTATTTAGAGTCTGTACATGGGTATTCTCTGATTTTTAGCATGTTAATTCGTTTTTTTCACTGACAAATTAAAATCAATTCAGAACTGAAGTTTTTTTTCACTGAAAGTTATTAGTGTTACTGTGAAATGAAACACTTCGATTTTTTACTTGTTAAATTAGGCTAAAAATAATTAAATGAAACACCACCGGAATGGGAACTCAACACAGTCTTAATGCAGTTAATGAAGCATCCATTCGAGCCCATCCACAAGGCTGACCTAAAATTCCTTACATGGAAGGTTGCTTTACTTCTGGCTTTAACATCAGCTCGAAGAGTGAGTGAAATTCAGGCGTTTACTGTAAAGGAACGAAGAGCTCGTCGACGTCGAGCCCGTCGACGAAGAGCTCGTCGACGAAGATTCCATCGACGTCGAGCCCATCGACGACGGCTCCGTCGACGTCCAGCCCGTCGACGACGGCTCCGTCGACCTTGAGCCAGTCGACGACGATAGCACCATCTACGATCCCGTCGACGATCCCGTCGACGATCCCGTCTACCACAGCCCCGTCGACGACGACCTCGTCGACGATGATCTCTACTCCAGTTTCCACCAGGACTTTTCAACTAAAGTCTTTTCAAAGGCAGGACATTTCACCGCTTACTCCCTCGCATCTCCTGGAAACTTATGTGCAGTGTGACGATGATGATTATGTGGACGACGAGGACGAAGGGCCCTTTGGGATTGCTCGCCATCCTTCGGAACTGCACATCAAATGTCAGGAGGACGATGATGATGAGGAAGATGACAATTATCAAGGGCATTACTATCAGGAAGACATAGTCGTTCCACATCATAGACCCTGCTACACAACCTCGTAGGAACGAGATGTCACATCTGCCTCCTACTTTGATACAAGACCTACAAGCCATGCTTGCAGATTATAAGCAGCGTTTTCCACCGCAGCCAAAACGTTCCACAGGTTCCACAGACTGCGCCGCAGCCGGACCCATTGCCTCTCCCTGAGGGCCCAGCCCCAATGCCTCAACTGCCTGATCCTCCACAGGACCCGCATCAGGATACAACCTCGGAGGAGGAATACGAAGAGGGCGAGTTGCCAGACCCAGCAGACCCTTGGGATTCATATATAATCCCTATGCCTTCGCCACCTACCCCTCTACCATCTGATTCGCCTCCAGAAGATATAGGGGGGTTCCATAACCTTATGCAGCGAGCTGCGACCAGGTTCAACTTGCCGGTTACCATTGAGCAGTCTGACTGTTTTCTGCATGACTTTAAAGATGAGTCAAGAAAGGTTACGAGAGCTAGCCCTATCATTGACTATATTGACTCCTAACCTATACCTCCTTAGCCCTCTAATACCCACGCCCTATACCTCAAGCCCTAAACCTTTTCCTCAAACCATTAACTTTTAACTTGCTCACGGTGGCCTTACATCATTATATTTTGGGAACCAACACTTTGGGGAGCGTTTCATTTTCGAAATATTTATTTTCAGAGCAAAAATGAGAAGTGTTAGTTTGAGAAGTGTTCCTGTCTATGCTTTGAGGCAATGCCATACGGCTAATTAAGGAACATGTCCTGCATCTGCAGAGCTCCCCATACCCACCTGAGCCTTTCTTTTCAATACCCCTTCAGCTGCACCCATAACTCATCGCTTTGCATCCATCTAGTGCTTTTGGGCAGGTTTATTGCAGTTCATGTGCAGCAGACCTGAACACATGACATGGGTCAAAAACAGTCTATTTCAGAGAGAAGTGGGGCACTTCCTGTTTTAGGACAGAATTATAAGTGCACACTATTGTGTGGACTGAAATACAGCAGTGAGGCTGAAAACTGCAGCCCAGGAAGCACTGGACCTAAATCTCTGAGCTCTAGCAGCGGAAACTTATGCCAGTCAGGCATGGGGTGAGGTTATTTATCACCCGCAAGCACTCTTTTCATTGCCACAGTCAATACTCACTGATGGTGTTACCAATCTTCTGCAGCAAGCAACTGGCCTGCATCTAAAATATTTATAGATAATTAAATTCTGTCCCCAGAGGTCATATTGTATGGCTGCTACCGGCCACAGCCCTCGCTCTCCACAGAGGCAGGCTCCTTCCTTTACCAGTGTGATTTGTTCCTTTTTTCTGTCTATTCTTTCCATTTACATTTTTATCACATACAAAAAGAGTGGCCCAGGAGCCAGATACAGAAGCCCTGGCATGGAAGTGCACTCCTTTTCAAGCAGTTGTGCACATGGGATCAGGCAAAATGGTCATCACTCACAGTGCAAGAGAGTCAATGGATGAAGTGAGGCGATCTGTGCTGTGGTAGGTGCAAGCAAAATGTGAATCACACTTTAGCAGAACAATGGACGAAGAGGTCTGAACAAAATACACTGTATTTTTTTTAATTACTTTTTTTCTTCTCTCTCTCTCTCTCTCCCTCCCTCTTCCTCTCCCTCTCTCCTATTATTATGAGGACCGGTTATTGAAGTGTGTATTTACTATTCTAACTCCACACGCTCTTTGATAGTAGGGCTGGTTATAAAGCGGACCAATGCAACTATAATTGCACTTTTAGGTTTTTTGATACACTCACTCGAAAGTACCTAAATACACTACCGGGACCGGTCCTCCTAACGTACCAGTCCTCACAAAGTAGTGTTTGTCTGCTTCTGTCAGTGTTTACCCACGCTATGAGGACTAATCTGGTTGTCACAGCGTGGGCTACACATGCCCCCCCACACACACACACACAAATATTTTAAGTATGATGTTTTGGGGAATACATGAAACTAGGGAAACAACTAAAGCCATCTCTAGGCCAGACCAAACAAGCATTTGTAATGCAATAGGTCTCGCATTTGGGAGAGCTTAATCTATTGGCATTCTAAATGACAATGGCTTTTATTTATCTGTTTTGATAACTAACACATAAAAGGCATTGTCATTTACAATGGCAATAGCTCAAACTCTTGTAAATGCGAGACCTATTTCATTTCAAAGAAGCGGCCACCATTGTCCTGGGCTGCTTGGAAAGTGAAAGCGTGCATGGCATGCTAAATGTTGCAGGAAAGCATGTCGTGCCTGCAGTAGGAGAAACTCATTAAAGAAAATAGTGCTTACAGACTAAATAAGACATACTGTGTAACAACTGAAGTAAAAGGGCCAGTTCTCATGGAAGGTTACAAATGAAGACAATGTGGTACTAAGGAGGGACTAACAAGCCTATTAACGAATCATGAGCCAGCATTTCCAAAGGACAATGACACAATCCAATGAAAAATATGGGTGGAGAGTGGGCGGAACTCTAATACAGCATGCCTCGCAGAGCAGCGCAGCGCATGCACTGCCTAGGATTGGCCTAAAAAAAAGGGGACAGGACTAAATTCTTAATAAGACTTCTCTGTTTATTATTGCACCTACTGCAGAGGTCTGTTTGTCACGGTTTTGTATGCAGGCGGGGAATACCATTTTTTATGATCTGGAACATGAGGAAATAAGTATCACTTAAGTAGGACATTTCTGCAACTACCTGTGAGTCATGACAGGACTGCACTTCAGTAGGTCTGTTGTAGAGTCAGCTGCATGTCATGCATGGATGATGTAGCCTTTCATTCTTTTGAGTTTGCTAAAATGACTATCAATAAGGTGTGATAACACAATGTGGGCAAGTGTGCATGGTAGCGGTTGAGCTGATTCCTCAAAAAAGAATTGCACCCAGGCAGTGGGAAAACAGTATTTTTAAATGGGGTGTTTTGAAAATAAAATATTTGAATTTCTGGATGCCCAGTCATAAGGGAGTTCTTGACCCAACACCACCCCCCCCAATAAAAAAAATCAAAGATTGGTGGAATACAGTCACACATATCTACAGGCTACTGCACAGCAGAGCTACTGCTCATGTAACACAAAAACTTACAAGTTTTACATTTAAACAAAAAGGCTCTATCACTGAAGTCGCTGCCCTTACAAGCACTAGCCTCAAACAGCCGAGGTACCCCTTATGTAAATTATTACATACATGCTTTGGCAACAGAGCTATCTCCCATATTACAGATAATGTGCAGGTTAAAGGCTCACACAAAAGATCTATCTCTCAGTCTACCCACAACTTCTGGGTTCACAACTCCATTGGCAGCTCAATCTCCAGTATGCACATAATTTACATGCCCATGCTGGAAAATGCAGAGCTGTGTCTCGTGTGACACACAAAATGAAATTCAGGACTTAGGCCGTTGAGCTTATACTCAGGTTAAAACAGATCACACGTGTTAGACCTGCCAGCTTTAGGGTGGTCTTTCTTCCAAACTTTTTACCGTACTCATTTTTATTTTTCTGATCTTGCTTTTGTTGGCCATAGTACTCTGTGCACTTTACCACTGCTAGACAGGGCTGGAGGGCTTTTGCTCTCTCCGCTAAACATTGTAGAATTGGTTTGCACCCAACTGGCATATTTAATTGACTTAAAAGTCCCTAGTAAAATGGTTCTACATTTACCCAGGACCTGCAATTGAAATGCTACTAGTGGGCCTGGAGCACTGATTGTGCCACCCAATTAAGTAGCCTTGAAAACATGTCACGGGCCAGCCACTGCAGCCTGTGTGTGCAGTTTTAAAACTGTCATTGGGTAGGCGTGAGCCCCCCCTTCCCGGCCAAGTGGTAGGTGGTGCCCCCCCTCCAATGACACACCACCTACCACGTTGATCTCAGACCCAGTGTACCGTACTGAGGGGGCCCCATGGACCTCGCCCCCCACACTGCAGGGGCTAATGTTACGTCACTGCAACCAGGGACATCAGAAGACATCCACCCCAGCATTTGCAGAATCCCTATTTCGATGTCTGCATTATTTACCCCATAAACTCTTGCATATTGCTATGATCATGAGGTTACTGCTGCCTTTGCAAGTGGCCTAAACCTCTCGATATTCCCCCGTATATGCAGCCATCCATTACTTTATGCTTCCAGCCCTTCCGCCGATCTGCTTTTCTTGCTTTAGCAATGGTCTAGGAGTAGCCTGTTAAGGGATAGAATATTTGCCTCATTCTAGAGCTGTTCAAAAGTACCTAGTATAGCACTGTCTCACATGCAAATAATATGGTTTCTTTTTACAGTTTTGCATTCTCAGCTAGCATTCAATCTTAAAAAGCCCTCCTGTATTCACAAGAAAATTGCCTTAAAATGTCAAATTGTTGCGTGTTCTTTTCTTTCAAATAACTGTACTTATTTTTCTCCCTCTGAATGCCTCCTCTCTCTGAGCACAACGTACTCTGTCACATGCATATTTGCCTTAATTCCTATTATTTTATTACTGCAAATTGTCCACACCTCGTTTCAAAGATCACAACCTACCTCTTAACAAGCATTTGCAATGCAATAGGTCTCGCATTTACGCAAGGTTGAACTATTGGCATTGTAATGACAATTCCTTTTATTTATGTTTTGGTTTCTAAAACATAAATAAAAGGCTTTGTCATTACAATGCTAATAGCTTAAACTCGCGTAAATGCGAGACCTACTAGATTGCAAATGCTTGTATTACTAGCGCCCATGCAGCACTTTCACATTAATGGAGGCATTGCACCTGTCTTTAGACTAGCCGAGTCTGAAGGAAGGGGCATGGCCGACCCCCCTACTGCTTGCTAAATAATCAGTGGCAAAACTTGACTCAGGACTTCTATTCTTATCTAAGCAGCATATTTCAGTAATTCGCAGATATGTTACACACATCTAATCTTGCACACATTTTTGTGGTGCTTATGTTTCTCTCATTTTACCGTGCATAGATAACACTCTCAGCTGCTAGAATGTTTACCCTTTTCTCGCTAATAATAGACTATAATCAGTAATTTGCAGCAGTATATGTATGTTGCCTTCTTATGTGTACACACATGAAGAAGCAGGGCATGATAGCATAAATATGAGGTTATGAGAAAGCGCAAATTACATAATAAGAGGAAGCGTTATTCTCTCAACTTGCAATTGATCTTGCCATATTCAGGAACTATTTTATTGGCCTTTTACCTACAAGTAACTGCATATACCATGTCAGGCACACGTATTAAATGATAAATAAATGTGAGTTACGCTTAAATGTGGCAAATACACAGCTCTGCTAGGAAAGCTCAATTGGTAATGCAATGACTTCAAAAAAGGTTTGTGTATCCGGAGGGCACAGATCTGAATCCTGGTTGGCAGGCTGAGGAGTACTATTGTGCATTTATTTATAATTCTAGGAGGGTCCAGCCCGCAAAAGAAAGCACTGTGAATATATGTCAGGAGATTTCAAATAGCATCACACAAAGGCTACCAAAGTTTAGAAAATGAAATGTACTGCACACAGCAGATGACAAGCTGCATGCAGCATAAGAAAGGCTGCCACAAAATGTGTAAAATTATTCAGTATATAAGGGCTTACTTGGACTTCCAAAGATGTATAACAGAGTTCAACGAGCATGGCAACGGCAGATAAGTGTGGCAACAAGGGAGTGAGAGGATGATGGCAGAGGAAGGTGAGAGGGAGGGAAGGGCCACGGAAGAGGAGAGGAGGGGACACAAAACTGTTGAGAAAAAAAGCGGACAACAGGAGGATGGTAGCAGAGGAAGAGAATACCAGAGAAGTCAGTTGGCAGAGATGTGATTGCTGAAGATGGTGAATGCAGGTTAAATTAATGGTAGGAGACAGTGAGGTTTTGACAATCAAGGAACACTAGTAAAATAAAATATTGAAAAGCTGCCACAAAATAAACCGACTTTGAGCCTCAAAATCCCAATTTTGGTGCTGCCAAATCCGGGGAAGGGGTTGAGGGTCTGTTTAGAGGAGAGAATTATAGAATGAAAACTCAGAAACGAAGCAGGCCGTTTTATATTGTCTGCTCACACGTGAAGAGTATTGAGAAGTGATATTGCAAAATTCACCACTCTACCCTTTACTTACACAATAAAAAAAACTTTATGTGCTCGGTACAAAAGCAACATTAATAATAGAACGCCGAACGTAGCGAATGACCAAAACACATCTTACAGGAAGGAAAAAAGTTAAGATTATGATTTTGGATTTTAAAAATAGCATATGAAAGAAGTGCTATCTAGGAAACCACCTGAGTTGGAGCTCAAAGGATAGCTGTGGCTGCATACAGATGTGAAGCATTGCGACTGCCCTCAGTCTGATTCCAAACCATCTGCAGGAACGTCCGCATCTAGGCTGGCGCATACTGGGGCTGTGCGAAGCATAGTAAAGCGAACACCTGATAAGAAGAGTAAGATGGGAGAGTTCCGAAAATAAGTATGGACATGTGGTAGAGATGTTAATACCACAGCTGTGCAGGGACAGCATGCTTTCCCTGGGACTGTGCTTCAAATATGGCAGGAGTCTGTGCAATCAGAGTCCCCTCTACGTGAATTGACTTTGATTGTTTAAATAACTTTGTTTAATTGTGTGGTGACAGGGGTAGTAGAGCCTACCTCTCTGCAGCGCTGGTTGGAGCGTCCGCTTCCTCAATGTAGGTCGGGCGGTGAGCAGCGGACCCAGACTGCTTGTTCGGCTTGTACTGCCCCTGTAGCCACTTGCTTCATGACGGAGGTAATCAAAGCCTATAAATATATTTTGTTTACATCCTCTGCCGAGCTATGCCTTGGCCGCTATCATGTTCAGCAGGTCGAGGTACCGTCACTTCCGGAGCCACCTTGATGGAACTGAAGGGCTTTCCGGTAGTTGGTTCGATAACGGAGTGCAGCCGCTGGTGATTTTGGAGCCTAATACAATAACAGAACATTTAAATTGGAAATTGGGCTCACTAACTTATAAACACGAGA
Organism: Triturus cristatus; assembly: GCF_964204655.1. NCBI lineage: Eukaryota > Metazoa > Chordata > Amphibia > Caudata > Salamandridae > Triturus > Triturus cristatus. The sequence continues at coordinate 323,296,229 of NC_140587.1, read as the reverse complement.
TACAAAAACTGAGCACTTATGAAGCAAGCAATGGTAAAAAGAATGACCGTGTTAACAAAAATGCAAGTGACGGGCTGCTTGGGAACGAGCCTCTGCATAGGCTTAACATCGGTAATTCTCGTAAAATATAATTAATCTCCCCATGCCTATCCAAAAGTCAATGTGTCTGTCTGTTATGTAACTGGTGTCCTTTTACAGCACTGCAATACTATTCGGTCAAGTTTGCGCTATTTAAAATTACAACAAAAAAAAAAAGCCCGGCTTCTAAAGTGGTCCGGACGCGAGCGCCCAAAGTGAAAGCAAATTTGTCAGGCGCGCGCGCGCTTGGCGGGGGCGGCGGAGCGCATTCCAGGTGGGGGAGCGGACCCTTTGAAGTGCGATGCCAAACGGATTGCATGGCTGCACGATGCACATGATTGTGTGCGTGCTCGCCATGCAATCCGCTTTTGGGAGCACTTTGAAATGCCCCTTACTATAGTGCAATCCGCTTTTGGGAGCACTTTGAAATGCCCCTTACTATAGTCTCGCTTCGCGATCGCTTACGCGATAGCAAGGCGAGACCTAAAAAGTGTGCATTTAAACACCACGCGTGGAAGGTGTGCGTCCCACGCCCCTTTCGTGCTCGCTTGTGGCTCCAGCACCCTTAATCGGCATATGTGGCTCATGGAAGCGACCCCCTTCCAAAATAAGAGACTCCCAAGTGGCTGCTGCCCCCAACAATACACGGAATGCTGAATCCTACTTTCAGGGTAATTACGAGCGAGGGCTCGTGGGTGGTAGAGTGTGGAAGTGGCTTCATACAATGAGAAAAACAGAAGCATTTTCTGCTGTTTTTGCCGCTGAGCAGTATGTGGTTTACAGTGTACCCCGATAAGGCAGCCAGGCGCCCACAGCAAAGAGAGGCACGGTCTACTACACCTGACACCGACCCTCCATGCATTTCATTAATTGAAGGGGTGGCTGCATGTTTTCTAAGTTGGGCACGATGCGGTGCAAGGCAGCCATCTATGTAGCAGTGGGACACTAACGGTTTCCAAAACGTGTGTGTGGTGAGGAGGGTATGAGGCTGTTCCTCCCAAGTGCGAGTCATACTGAGGGTCGACTGGGAGCGAGTGTTGGTCTCTCTTGATAACTGATTCCTGGAAAGAGTTTCTGCCTGGCTGCGCGAGCCTGGCGGTGGTGGGAGCTTTGCTTGGGTGTGTGTGGTCCCCCCTCCCAGTGGCATGTCCTCAGGGTAATGAGACAGAGAGTGCCTCGTCTACACTGGGTGAGTTTGGGGTGCGGATGCCCCCTGGCTGGGTGCGAAAGCTCCTGTGCGCATGTGACACGTGACACGTGCCCCATGCTGAGCTTACAAACAAAACCATGGGGTGGGGGCAGCCCTTCCCTACGAGCGCCTGATAGGAGACACGGGCTCCCAGAGAGGGGAACGCCAGCGGCTGCGTGAGCACAATGCCTGTGAGTGGCGCGCGTCCTCCAGGATCAGTGACGGGAGAAGCCACGAGGTGTGGGGTTGTTGTGGCGAGTCCGGCCAGTGCAAGCCGCGTAGCACACCGCTGGGAGTGGAGCGGCGGTGTGCGGCCGTCATTCAATGAGTTGTGTGGCACGGAGTGCAGCCTGTGTCTTCGGGTGGTATAACCAGATGCGCTCAGTGAAGGTATGCAGTATTTGCATGTCCTTATGGGCTGTGTGATGTTGTTAAAGAGACGTGTTGAAGTGTGAGCAAATGGTGTGCTGTGGCATACAGTGATTTGCTTTCATTTTAGTAAGCGTGTGTGGGCTGTATGCCCTGGTGTGGACTGACAAACACGGCGATGTGCTGCATCATATGCGCGTGTTGTGGTATACTTTTTATTCTACTGTGCGTCTAGCTTGGTTGATGGTATACAGCAGTGTATGGCGAGGAGTTTATCTCTGGTTCGGAAATGTACTATACCACGTTGTTTTGCGATAATGTTAAAAAGCTGCAGCGCCGCTCAGTGTCACCCGGAATACTATGTTTTTCAGTCAGCTGCTTTCATTTAACTAAACAATGCGTTCTGGGATTTGTAGTCCGGGGCATCTTCTAGTTAAATTAGAAACCACACCTGATAAAAGTAGTTTAAAAATTAAAGCCATGTACCACACACTTGACATATTGCCGAGATGGAGCAAAGCGGTCATCCCTGTTTTTCTGTGGAATGCAGCGATGTGGATTGGTATTGTCCTGTGTGTAGTCATAGTGTGTGGAAGAACAAGCCCGGCGGAGCGTGGCGCGCGCGCGCTTGGGGGCGGGGGAGCGCATTCCAGGCGGGGGAGCGGACCCTTTGAAGTGCGATGCCAAACGGATTGCATGGCGGCACGATGCGTGTGATTGTGCGTGTGCTAGCCATGCAATCCGCTTTTTGGGAGCACTTTTAAAACCCCCTTACATTAGTCTCGCTTTGCGATCGCTTACGCAATAGCAAGGCGAGACCTAAAAAGCTCCATGCTTGGGCCTAAAAGTAACTATTGTCCAGTTGCTTATACCACCAACCTTCTGCAAGAAATTACACCCACCTGTCACTCTAAAGATCAGTTGATTTTAGGTCATAAAGACAGCCTAAAAATACCCTTATACAGCTCAACATTTTTACACTTGTTAATATGGAAATCAATGCTTACATTGATGAAAATGAAATATCGTCTTTATTACCAAAATCGCCCGTTTTGAACTCTACATCAACCTCCAATCGTAAATATGTAGTTAGGCAGGCCCTGAGACCTAGGCCCAGGGATTGCCGATTGATAGGTCACAGGATGGGAGGATGTGTAGTTGGCAGGCAAGCACTCTGGCAGGAAACTCTTGATCAATCCGACAGTTAGGTGCAGCGAAATTACAAAGGTCAAGGGAGATTGCCCCAATAAAGTGCGCATGGCCAGAGGGGGGGAGTGCACTCCTAAAAACACCATAAAGTCAGATGCCACAGGAGTTAGGAACTCATAGCCAATGAGGACCTAACACATGTAGTGATCATATGTGCCGGACATCTGGACACGTTATCCACTGGCCGCATTATGTCGATGCGAGGTTGAGACCCACCTGTGGTAACCAGTAGACAATTAATTTATGACTCCAAAGGCAGCAACCAGCATTCCCCACCAGAGATGGTATGCTGAAAACTTTTACAACTCATCAGATTTTGTATTTAGGAAGATCGCTTACAGATTGTAGATTGCGACAGTCCTCAGACCCTGTGTCTGTAACTGTTCTACCTGCTGTAATGTTCAATTAAACTGTTCCTGTTTTGCCAAACGCATCTTGTCTTCTGTTTTTAAGAGATTTCAAACTCAAGCAACACACTCACAAAGGACAATTTTGCTGTGGTCCTGTCCATGACCCAGTAGTGTACCAGTCCACAGCATTAAACCACTAATCACCAACTGAGTAGGCATGGAATAACTGAAGAGATCTTCCACATGCTGCTGGCCAAGGGAGACTTTAATTTAGTTCACCACTGCAGGTCCCATCAAGCCACACATTTAAACTTCACAATGACAATCAGATATGCGATGGTATTAACGAAGTCTATCTCAGCATATCTTGCCACCATTTCTCACACCAACCTATGCCTTCTCAGGACCAAAAATGTTAAACAAACTATCTCAGAATGGATTACCCTGTGAAGTAGCCAACTAAGTGAAATAGGATTATAAGAAATACCATAAAGAGACCTGCAGAGCTGCTAAAAGTTGCCAGCTTACTGAAAACCATAAACTATGCGCTTGTCTCTAACTCTTCTTTATTCATCACACAGCTTAGCGCTGCGTCTTATAATTCGATAAATGCACCTCGTGGTCATCACGCAGGGCATGGAAACACTTCTCACATAGGATCAAAAGAATAAAACACACTTCCAACCACACACTCTACACGTTGCAGCACGCTACCCATGTAAGCAAGGGCTTCAGCGCACCACATGGAGTAGTAAGCAACAAATAAATGTTGCAATACAATACAACACTGAAAACAAATAAGTGATTTTGCTTCCTGTCTGAGATAAACAGCTTGTTCAAGGAATTGTTCTGACTTTTTTTATCTGTGGCATTGTTTATAGAATGTTTAAACAGACCACAATTGTCGCACATTCCTGTAAATGAATCACCAAAGAGATCTGGAAGTCCAGCAAACTTAGAATATAATGAAAAATTCACATGGATCGGATTTTGTGCCAAATATGCTTGTCCAGGAAACTCGCATGCAGTCACAGACTATCCTGACAGGAGAACTTAAGGAGATACAATAGTTCTCAAATTTCAAATATTTCCAATATTGTGAGCCATGGCAGGGGAATGAATATACACACGCACACAGAGACACACACACACAAACACACACATATACACATACATATTGTGAGATTTGGAGAACCTCATCCTCCAGCTACAACTTGCTCAACTATATATGCAGTATCTTCTAATATCAATAATGGATCCACATAATTATTTGTATTTACTTTATGAGACACACATCAAATGAACTAATTTCAATATGCAGTACTGAGCTCCTCATATGATTTCTACAAAATATGTACACATCTACTTTTAGATGAGGTGAGAAAACACCTATCTGGGTGTGGGTACATAGAGAGAACCTATAAATACAGCTGATAGTGTGTTAAGATGTATGTTTCCTGTATGTGTGTTGCTACATGTAAAGAACTCATCATGAAAAACAGAATGTCAAAATACTCATTGCTCTGGGCATGGTGGTGAAGTTAGGGCTGCTGTTTCACCATAGACCTGGGATCGCTTACAGCCAACGAAAGTACAACTGAGAGGAACTGAGGGGTCTGGCCATTTTTCTTTAGAAGCATCCCTGCACTCCAATACTGCTCCAGTCCTGATCGACAGAGATCCGAGCACACCCAAGCAAAGGCGAACTAAATGGATCGCTGCAGCTCTAGGAAAAGCCCCGCATTTATGCAGGATGTGGGAACCGCTCAACCTCGTCAAGATCTGTACATCGAGAGAGATGGAGGTCTAGCTGCCTGCTATAAATAGACCTCTGCAGCCAGGCAGTTTAGTAATCTCATAATCATTTTCTTGAAGGGAAGAGATAGCTAATGACCGCTGCCTAAAACTCCATTGGATTGTAACGCCTTCCCTACCCTTGGTCTGGCATCCCCTGCTGAAAGACTTTGCTGGTAAGAGAAAGGGTTATTAAGGCTCTACTGCCAATAGTCTTCCTTCTGCTGCTGGTGGAGCTGGAGTAAATTCCTTAACAGAGATGTTCCTTCTGTGCCTGTAAGGCTTAACTAGTCACTCCACAGGGACCAGCCTAGATTGCGTGGCAAGGAGGTACTCCCAGGAGGATTACATTTACATATCTAATGTGACAAGAAGTTAGGTGAACAGGGTATATGTTAATCCCCAACACACAAATTTGAAAGATCCACAATACTTCTGCTTCCGATGCAGACACTTTCAGTGCTCTACTTTCTGGATCCTAATTTCTCTTCTGCCTACTTCCTGACATGCTTTTGGACTACTACATCTGCTATGATTCCTTAAACTAATTCATCTGTCTTTCGACGTTCCTTTAATTTCTTTCCAACTAGATATTTCTAAGCTTTCGATGCAGCTCTTCAATGCTAGATTCCTATTCCAAATTTATTGAAAATATTACCTTCTGAAGAAATTGGGAGGTTTCTTGCTCCCTGAGATAATACTAAATTTTCCATGTGACACACTATACAAACAAATTAGGGCACAAAGTTTTCCGACCTTTCTCAAAATTCTTCTTGCCATGTTAACACTTGCATGTGGGATAAATATAAATGAATGTATGTGGATATTCAAAAAGATGAAGGAAACAAGAAATCATCCAAGCAACCAGAGATAAGAAGATGGATTCAAGGGGATAATTTGAGTCACAAAGATATTAACTATCCAAGAAATAAATGAGTTAAACAGGTGAACTTACTGAAGAACAAAAGAACTAAATATATTTGCACTACCATTCTTGAGATTCCACACCTTCAGATAACATAAGATTGCATTCTCATTAATGACAAATTACCCAAAACTATGGATGGCCCGGGGTTTTATATTGACGAAACAGAACATAGACAGAAGCTAGGGGTCGGGGGTGTCAAGGCAGCACCATGAGTGGCTGACTGTAAGAAGGATGTGGGCTGGTGTCTGTTGGTAGAACGGGCAGTTTATTTCGGAATGGGCTGCTACAGAAAATTGCAAAAAATATGGAATGCTTAACGGTCCCATTGTGGACTCCAAGGGAGAAACAGAACACTCAAACCTACCTGGAGCAGTATACCAGGTAAACAGCACTAACTTTATGATTGGTGACACATTCTTATGGTAACAATTTGTTCAAACCAATAAAAAGATTTTTTAAAACAGAGAGCATTCTCATTGACTGCTCTGCTGACAGTGCAGGGTTTTGAAAAAGCCTAAGGGTGGATTCTCCATTTGGAGTATTAAATGAATGCAGTCATCGGAGGTGTTGAGATCAGGTGGAATTGTCCGTGATGTTCACTGAATGCAAGGCGACGGCCTTCATTCCTTCGTGGAGGTTGGTTTTGGCAGTGTGGGGGTCCTTGGTGAGGGATAGAATCAGCTGGGTGTCATCGGCGTAAGAGATGATGTTGAGGTCGTGCAGTCGGGCGACGTGGGCGAGCGGTGCCATGTAGATATTGGACATCGTTGGGCTGAGGGATGAGCCCTGGGGTACGCCGCAGATGATCTCGGTGGCTTCGGAGCGGAAGGGGGGGAGGCGGACGCTCTGAGTTCTGCCGGAGAGGAAGGAATAAGGAATAAGTCATTGAAGATATTGTAGGAGGTGGGTGTGAGCTAGGTTTCTATGGTCGCGTGTGTAAAGATGCATAGACGGTACCTGCAATCTCAGCGGCATGGTTAATGGAATGGAAATTAATGAGCATGAGGTTTTATGTATTGTCTGTTGTGTGGTGTGTCTGTTGTCGTGAGCAGAATGTGAGTGCCATTCTGAGGATTAGATATATGTGGGTAGGTGTCTGTTGTATCAGGATGTGCCCGAGGGTTGCTTATATACTGCTGTTATGATGAACATGGTGGCTATTACTTAAGAAGTAGGGGTTTTGACCTGGCACGCCCAAGCCGCAATAGGACAAAAAAAGAGAGATGCTTGTCTCCATTCCCATTAGATTCAGGGGCTTGGCTGAGCACACCTGGGAGGCTGTGGATGTTTAAGTGGTACCGGGCTAGGCCAGGTGACAAGCTTACCATGAAAATTTGAGCATGTGAAGATAGGAGCCTGTTTTTGGCTAGCGATAAATTGAGGAGGGACTTGTCATGGAAACGTATTTCCTGGAAGATTGTTGCACAATATTATTTTTCAGAGTTTGTGAACACACAGGCCATGTGACCAAGCTTCAATGCAGACCAGAATCTGATTGCTTGGAGAATCCATTGTTACTTCATCATGATTCATCTGCATGGAGGTGGCTTACGGTCCTTCGCTGAGGATGTGTAGAAAAGAATTGGAGCTGAAGAGAAAATGTGGGTAGAATCTGGTAGAGGCATGTACTGAGCAGTGCCACTTGGAAACTGCCTGTTGCATTGATGCTTAATCTCTGTACCCACCTTATGCTGTCTGCGGCTCACAGCCAAAAGAGGTGTTTCCCGTGCTCGTGAGATGTGCTTGTGCTGCTTCACGGCACAGGAGAGTCTGGCAGCGGCCTTCTTTGGAAGGCCTGTGTATACACTGATAGTCTAGTTCAGTGTGACAGAAAGAACATGAAAGAACTTCCATATCAAAGGGCTGGTAGAATACAATTTTAAACAGTGGTCATCATTGACCATGCACCAACCACGCTTAGTGCGTGAACATGAAATCAGGGTGTGCACAGTGCTTAATTTGAAGGGAAAAAAAAAGTGCCAGGGCCCTCGTCAGGAGGCAATGCAGCTTGTGGCACTTATTGCCCCTGCCAGCTCTGCTAGTGACAGTACCAACATAACTACTAATCATCACACTCCTACAAGTGTGGCAATCCAGACTATTCCAAGCTCCCAGTGCTATAAGAATGGCGGCAGGTATTAGTCATTTTACTGTATATTGAACAAATAAAAAACTGTTGCTGTCCTCATCTCTAAATTAGATATACAGCACCACCATGTGGCAGAATGTCATAGTCCCAGTGTGGACAATTAAGTGCCGGTGCCAAGCACCGGAAACAACCGGCACAAGTTAAGCACTTGGGTGTGCAGCTGTTTCCAGGACTATAATAGGTAAATCCAGGGATTAGAATATTTCTTTAAATCCTTTCTTATTTACTATTTCACAGAACTGTGGACACAGAGAGTTTTGAGTGAAAAATAACTCACTGTGTTTTTCTCTAACTGAACTGGCTGCCAGCCTTCAGGTGGGCATGATGCTGACCCCAGCTTCAGTTTAACCCCTCACCCACTGCCCCTCATTATCAAATGGGCGTGTCATGTACGCAGACTTCAAGGCGCAACATTCACAGCCAATGGCTCAAGAAGGAGCTGAGCAGAGTGAGACAATGTACTAAATTAGTGCAGATTCTAGGGAGGTACAGGCCCCTCTCTCGCGGAATGTCAGGTTTAGAAGACGAAGAGTTAATTGTGTGAAATGGGGGTGACTGGGATGGAACAAGGAGAACAATATGCAACATACTGTGAAACATTACAGCGCTTTCCCTTTGATGGCTAGGTCACTGTATGAAATGCAATTTTAGGGACCATACTCAGTCATTTGTTTCTCCTGTTTCCATGGCCATGAGAGAGCTTCTCGGTGAATGGGCCTCGGAGCCTGTGCCTTCGACAAAGAGGAAAGCTCGTGTTTTTTTTGGTTACAAAGGATTGATGTTAAAAGCAAGCCACTGTTTGGGATTCTAATGAGAAATATTGATTTTTCTTCCTCCTCCTCACCCCTATTCATTTTGTTTCCCATTTATCAGGGCAGAATTTCTAGCCGTAATTGGCTTTGGATGGCTCTGAGCAAAAAACAGGTCCGGTGAATGTTAATTTATGAAAATTGGATTTTGTTATTTGTAACTTTGGAAATCCTCCCTTCCATAACATCAACACCAAGGAGCCCACTAGGACTCTGGAGCCCCTCGCTGCTGGTCCCATGGCAGCGCGGATAGCTGCACAACTGTGTAATCTGGTTTGTATTGTATCTTTTCATTCATTTGAAAGCTTTGTTTCGGCCACGATGTGACCATAAAAGTACAAAGAGATTAAAAATACAGTACATGATCTCATAAAAGGCTTCACAAAATAGGCACCAATTTTATTATCCAGGGGAAGCGCGCAATAACCTTCATGGCATTAAAGTGCATGTTGGACGGCAGTTTCAGTACCCAGTATCCTAAGTTCCCGATTCCCGCCAACAACAACAACAACAGAAAACAATAAGTTAATAACCGATTTCATAAAATGACCATCAACACTGTAAAAGATAATCCATCTTGAAAACAACAATGAATTCCTCCTTTTGAATTGCAGATTTTAAAAACAAACACATGTTAAAACAATTCGGGGGGCGGCCCAGTGCTTCCAGGTATTCCAGCGCCGCCAGAGCTATCCGAGCGCCTGGCCTCCTAACAAAGGGTAGCAGGCATATCTTGCATATTCCTGATATATTTACAAAAGAATACAAAGTGCAGCAAGCTTTGAGGTGAGGTCTCATCACAAGGACATATTACAATTAAGGCTCCCTTTTCTCTGTTTTTACACACAGACAGAGAGCAATCGATTTTCCTGTCTGTACTTATTTTTAAATATGGAAAAATACAGAAAATCGTTTTTCTTTTGGACACTTTTTACTACTGTCAGTCATCCATGCCAGGTGAGTACCTGTGCACACTGACAGTATGGGAGTTAAAAAAAACACAAAAAAGATTTCCCAGAGAAGCTTAAATACCTGCAGCAGTGCAGTTGTTTAAGCTATTCTGCAATGCAAATGATTTCATATGACTGAATTGTACTTTAAATGGCTAATAGTCATTGGACACTCTAACATGACTAAAGATTTGTCAGTTAAATAAAGGTGGAAATATACCCACTGCAGCTTCTTTTTGTACAATAAGCACTTAATAAATATGGATAAATACAGATAAAAAAGGGAAATAATAAATATGGAAAAATACAGATGGAAATTACAAAAAAATAATTACCACAAAACCGGGAGCTCTAATTACAATACTACCCCCCCTCTAACTGGCCCAAAGTGAAACTCATAATCCGTCTCGCGAGATCTAAGCAGAATCGCGGAGTAGCATGAGGAGCAGAACCAACCTAAAAATGGTGCCATTCCCGGGATCACATACAGGGCACATACTCTCGGACTATAACTTTAGAAGACTCATACGATTCTCTAGCAAGCCGTCTGTCCTGCTTCAACTGAGACTGAACCCCGTCCATGCCCTGCTTCAGCGTCCTTTCAGGCTGGGAGAAACGTGCAACTCTCCGAAGTCGTTCAACCCAGACCTCACATTGTATCCAGGGAATGGCCACGGCTCTTTCATGCTCTTTACAGTCCTGCACAATTTCTCTGTTAGAACTGGCATGCGGGGTTGTCCAAATGGATCACCACAGAGGGGCTAAGCTGATGGTGTCCTCTACATATTCCATCCCCAGTTCCTGGTGAAGAAATAAATGTGAAGCAGATCAGAGAAGCCCCCGAAAGTCTCCTTAACACATTATTTTCTAAACTTTGCAAGGGCTTGGGGTGCGTATAGACCTACAGACCCACGCCATATATTAAGATGGGAAGGCACTTTCTCTAGTACATTTCCATAAGTGGGACCACAGGCTTTTTCCCAATGTGACGAGCTGGATTAAACACAAACTCACAGAGCCCATGAATTTACGCCTTACAGCAGAGATACAAGGTCCCCAGGCCCCCTTTGATTGAAAAACCACTCCCATCGCTGGTAGTTCTATGGTAGCGTTGCCCCTCTGATCTGTGAATGCTTGCAGGTTTATATATTGACACTGCCAAAAGAAGAATCGTTTTTCGGCAACACCAATTTCTATAAAATCCGTTGAGCATCGCTAAGGTTTTACTAACAAAACTGGACATCAGCCTGACTTACACCAACCCTCAGTTGCAGCATATTAAGCACAAAAATATTCACAATCCTTACATCTCAGAGTCATTGTGTTTTACGTCTACACTAAATCACAGTCAAGTCAGGAGTACGACACAACTACTAACAGGAGAATGAGGCGTCTCTATGCATGTCTTATGTCCTCTACTCGAGGATGCGGAAGAAGGTTCAACCCCTCACCTCACACCACACCGGCACAACAGAGGTCATACCGGCCAGGTAGGTCTGCTATTTCTGGGACAAAGAGAGGCCTTGCTTGCAGTCTCCTGGTGCTCTGGATTAGGTTTGCACGGGTGATGCCAGCGTACCAGACTCAACCACAACCGACTCGCCCTGCATGCTTGGAAGGGAAGGAGACAATCTCTTTGAAGGCCCCTCTCTAGTATGAAAAAGCATTTGTGGTCCTGCGCGTGCCACTCTACCAAATATCTCCATATCTGCTAACACCTTTCTTCAGGATGTGCCCAGGTACTGGGGGTGGTGCAAGACTTGAACTTTCCTGGGCCAAGTGAACATTGTATGCATCTTCAGTGGCGGTGGAACCACATTTACTGTTTTCAGGAGTAAGCTAGCCCTCTCCTCTACCTCTAGCTTGTGACACCCGGGGGGGGGAGGGAGGGGGGGGTGCCTCCCACTGCCTTGCTCCAGAAACAGCCCCCAAACACAGCGAATGGTAGTTCTGACTTTACAATCACAGGAATACTCTGTGGAACTTCTTGTCATCCCAGTGTTGTGAACTCCACCGGTGCTCCAGTAGGGTACTGGGCCACAAATCCAAGCCCTGTTTATGTTTTGGACTAGATGACGCTGCGCTACGAGTTACTATTTTATGTCACGCGTGTTTAGATAGCAAAAAAACTCAACTGGGGAACTAAGTATTGAGTCCGACCAACTAATTCAATACCCCAAGCAGTAAGGAAAGGAAGAAGGAAAACTGGACGACACTAACGTAAACAAACATTTACCGCACTCTTCCACTAACCTCCTCCTAGCGTCAGAGATACCACAGAGGTTTGTTGAGGGATGTTTTCACTAGGGGACACTGGTACAGATTTTGCATTTGCACAATACCACTGCCAATTAGAAGTATACAGCATCATATCACCAGCCTGCTTGTATTACTCCACTTTGGGGCTTTATGAAATCATATTTGTATATCTTCCTGGGGTCATTTAGAATCACATGTTTGAACACACTTGCCTATTATTTCATAATGTTGGCATCGATCCGCCTTCCCTCCTTTCTCCACTGGCTCAAACTGTACACTTTATGAATCTTCCCCTGACACTGATTTGAGCAGTTTCAATTAAAAGAATAAACAAGTCAATTCTAGTCAGGCGGCCATGGATTTCGTACTATGAGCCTCAATGCCAAGGCACTTTTAATTGCTGCAGCCAGGACGAGCTATGCAATGCCATCCATCTCCGGGCTCATCTAATAAATCATATGCACCCCTGCTCTGCAGCCTAATTGATAGTTGCTGAAGACATCCTGCAGAATCATGCTGCATGGTCTCAAGAGAACTGCCGGGGTACCACTGGGTGCCTGTTATTCAGCAGTTTTAAACCAGAGGGGGTGTAAGTATTTTGTAGTCATTAAGGAACTTTGCACCACAAAAAGCCCTGAAGATTTCATCTGCAGATGCATGACAGGAGAACTGCGCGAGCTGGTGGGAGAGTAATTACAACAGACCTCCTGCGCGTCTCCTAAGGTGGGAGGGCCTGGTGAAGACCAGCCAGAGCGAGGAGGAGGGGCCTTGGGGGGGGGGCTGGGCCTGGAGACCGGGTGGGATTTGGAGCCGGTCTCTTTGGGTCTTGGACGGGCCCGGTCTGGAGTACGGGGAAGGCTTTGAGCCGGATGCTGCCTGAGCAGCCATGGAGAACTTTGGTGAGTGTGGGGCCATTGTCAGCGGGTAAATGTTGGTGTCTGGCACTATCAGAGCAGCCACTCGTCGCCTATCCAAAAACAAAGAGGTTCTGGATCTGCTGCCTGTGTCCTCGCGAGGTTGAAAAACCTGCAGTGGACCTCAACTGTGCCGAGCCCTCACCTACGAGCTGGAGAAAACCTTCTGGGCCTCAGCTGACCTTGAGTGAACAGTGTGAGGCCAGCTCTTGGCCGGGTGAAGATTGCCAGGACTGAGTGACTGAAGTTCAGAGTGAGTTGGCAGGTCTGATGATCTTCTCCAAGGTTCTGATGTTCTACATTTGGTCCAGGATAGATAGGAGCAGAACAGTACATCAGGCACATGTCCCCATTGTGCATCGGTGCATGAATCGCGGAGTCAACCCCGAACCCATGAGCAGGAGAGAGCAGGGAAACACGAGGCGGCTTCATGCCTCTCTGCAGGAGGCACACTGGATTCTTGAGAAGAGCCGTGATGGCTGCAACCAAAGTAGGTGCAATTAGAGACGGCATTCACCTTTGCAGTGACAAACATTCACAGAATTTCCCCTGACCCGCTCCTTGCCTGCATTTGGAGTGAGATGTCCGTTCCCTTACAGGGCACTGCCTGTGACTGCACTCCCTCCAGGCTGGTACCAAGGGATTCCCTGTAATGCTCCATTCCCACTCCCAAGTGATGTCTGCAGGAAGGGGATGACATAATAACTGTGCACTACCTCCGGGATTTCATGTATGCCTTATCAGCAATCAGATAGAAACCGGATTCAGGCCACTATTCCGGTGGGCCATAGGTGGCCGGTCTTGTTGACATAAGTGCCCTGTGGACAAACTGAGCTGACTTAGTAGCTTAGGAAGATAATGGTGCATCCCATACTGGGCATGGGGTGTGTGACGTCCTCAATAGGCATCTGGACTCTGCCTGTACATGTTCAGAGTTCTCCAGGGGGTAGAGTGGTCTCAGTGACTGTAAGAATTTCTCGATCAACCATTCTACTATGGCAAGCAGTCTACCAAACTCTAGGAACATAAAAAGATGATGGACAGAATGCTGAACATTGTCAAACATCCACCCCCAGTCATAGATCTGGGTTTGATCCATCATTCTTTAGCTCACTTCGCCACCCCAGTTTGGACCCAGCCATATGCAAATCAGTCTTGACCCTTCTCCCCATGGGAACAGTCCAGCCCGAACTGCCAGACCAGGACCTTACTTCACCGGAAAGCAAGGATCTTGGGACCAGTTTTGGGGCATCACCCCTCATCAGCCAGGCTAGCTTGAATCCAGTGGCACAGTTAGCACGGGACTAATCTGACCCCGTCAAGGACAAGTGCTGTAGAGATTGTTTGTAGAATAAGGAGTCATTCAAAGAAGCTCTGAGACACTGCAGAGCCTTAGGTTCTCATGCACAGACAGCACTGCACCCGAGACACACTACTAACACTACTGATGTGATCTAAAACGGCCAGCGTACTTGCCTGTAGGCGCTGATGGTGCTCCCATCACTCCTTAGCCACATGCCCATGCCACAGAAGCATAATACGGCTCACCTGAGCAAAGGTAAACAAATAAACTAAAAGTATCCGTAGCATTACAGAATTCTCCAGAACCTACAAAACAACCTAAATCAAAGAGAACGTTGACAGATGGCAGGGTTAATCACAGAGCAAAATGTATATTTCTCTAACAACTGATCCTTCAGACAGTCTAAATAATCCTTTTCTGACTGCAGAGAACAGAGCGTACCAGAGGGGAAATAGTAAAGAGAACCCCCAAGTTTGTTCTTCTTCCTTACAACACTACACTGGCTCTACCTTCAGCCACATATGTTAAAAAGAACAACCACTGTGCACACGATACAAGAGACGGCAAAACAAATGGCTTCCAACTAAAGACGAGAACCTTCCTCCCATCAGCCATCCTCAGGGGTGGTGTCCACTACAAAGATATATCTGGAGCACGTGGGGAGACCATGATAGGGCTCCAGTTTAGACAGAATGATCCATAATTGGGAACTACCTCCATCTAAGCACTGAGGGGCAAATATACCTCAACCAAGTCCACAAAATACTAAAAATCCATCTTTTTACAATCAGCATACAGCAAGGAGTGCACAAACAATCTCCTGATCTTTTACATCTACATACACAAGAATCAAGCAAATGGATACAAATAACAAAGCATCATGTGAAAAGCAGTTTTGCGGTTGTATCTCAATAAAAAGCAATGAAGAATTTGCATATCACGCGGCAGTCGTTTGACAATATTTTAGTTAATTTGCCTTAACACCAATGTTTTTTTGCAGAATATGAGATATTAAATCCTCATTGTTTCTATTTTTCAACAAATAGGGATGCACATGTGTTCAAAGAAGAGGTTTGTGCCCATGGGCTTGCAACCAAGATTTCATATAGTTACAAATGAATTGTCAATACAAAATAGGGACTAGTCTTTCTAAACAGAATGAGTTGCAGGTTTGGCACAAAAACAGGAGTTGCAGGTTAGACACAGACCAGGAATCTTTTCCCCCAGTAGAGATTTGGCCTGGAGGAGGGGGGTATTTGGGGCACAGCCCATGATCTGAGCTTCCTTTAACAGTGAAGTAGAATTTAGTGGGGCCTGCCATTGACTTGTATTGAGGGGAATTTGCCGCAGATACTAAGTCTACATCTGCCCACCCTGCCCGCTAACTCAACTTTAGGTTCACATACTTATTTTCAGATTTTTTCCAGACTTAATGCAAGAGGGTATTAATGTCTCTCCCCCTATATTTCAAAAACTAACCCTACCCTATACATAGCCTTCGCATGTTTCTACATGATGTTTTTCGCCAAGAACCATGCCCTGTTCCCTGCACCATTTGCCGCTGGAGCACAGTAATACTGCGGACAGCCACGGAGAATGCATTTCTTATATCTCCAGCAAACATGATGGCTGTGAACAACACATTCCAAAACAAAATATGTCCATCTGTGTTTGATCTTGGAATGAATGGGCACAGGTTTTAGGAAAAGAACAGGGGCCTCCCACCTAAGAAAGACAGTAGGCAGTGGGGTACTTAACTCTTGTACTGAGGTTCCGCTGACAGCGAAGTGTAGTCTATTGGGCATGTTCCCCTGAATCACCACTGAGGTTAAATATCCCCAAAAACAACAGCTGCATTCTGTAACAGGGGTCACAAACACAATCTCATGTTCACAACATAAAATACAAAGTCTTTCTGTCCCTGCCACCCTCCGGGTATCAATGCCACATTCTAGTATTGTTATCAGCCATTGAAAATGAACCCATCACCTACTGGCATGGGCACAATGGCATAACCAGCGAACACTCACGATTGGTGGAGGGGGTGGAGAAAACCTCAGCGCACAGGACAGATGAAGGGGATGCTGGGCAGTGAATGGATGTAGGGTAATGTGGAAGGTGGCCCCCTGCAACCAGCACCTTCTAAACACGGTCATTTGCCATAGCTATGGGCTACTAGTAGTGGGGTACAGGGCATGTTCAAGTACATCATTACACACCCCAAAGCATTCACTGAATAAATCTAACTTAAATAACATTATTGCTGGATACGTAGGTTAGTGATTTATCGCTTTTATAAAAATAAAAAAATATATATGTATATATGAAAAACTCCAGAAAAAACTGTAATTGAGGAAGCGTTATGGTTACAGTTCACAACCTAAAACAACTGAAATTTGACAGCTGTGATGAGTAGCACAACCACAAATCTCCAGTGCACTACTCTTGAACTAGCACATGACAGTTGACATCCTTGTTGACATTACTGCTAACATCTCATTTGATATGACCTTTAACATTTATTTTTTTTAAATCACTGCTCTTCCATTATATATAGGACATACCATGAAGCTAGGTGATTTCCACAGAGCTGACAATTGTTCAATGGAGAGGTCAGAATCATGGTGTGTCACTTTATCAGTAGGACTGGGTGTGGGTCCCCTCAACTGAGGCCATACATATCGTGCCACGGAGGCCATAACAGGCCTCCTAATGTCATTGATGGTGTAATACGTGACATCATTCATGACGTCATTATCAAGAGGAACTTATGGTTGTGTTGATTCTCATAACTTTTGAGTTTCAGGGAATTTGGGGAGAGGATGTGGCCTACTGGCTATAGCTGATGACTTTGGAACTGGAGAAGCTGATAGAGTCTCGACGTCGCTGTAACAGATGTGATTCTGGGCAAATTACTTAATCTCACCATGTCTATAAAACAACGACAGCAGCTGACGTTTGAACTGGAGAAGCAAGTTCGAGTCTCGGCGTCAGCTCAACATCCTGTGTTTCTGGGCAGATCACTTAATCACTCCATGCTTATATAAACAAAAAGGAATGTCTCCTTGTATAATTGTAGCGCTCGAGTTTGCGCTATATACAACTGCAATAAAAAAAAGTTATAGATCATAAATATAATGTTAGTTCAACTGACTTTTTTCGATGGAAGTTCCTTTTTCTGAGAACATAAAATAACACGTGTATTTGTAAAGAGCGTGTTCGTCCCTTGGGGCACCTTGGCGCTGAATAACCAGCATTTACTTTTACATAACTCATTGGTAGTCATTTTATCGACCTCTTAGGTTGAAAGGCTGGGTGGACTCGCCGGGATCTGCACGTGTGGCATGAGGTCAAACACATACCTCTAGAGTAGTTGTTTTAGTCCACTGAGCCACCAGACCGGTTATTGTCTGACCTGAACCTCAGCCTCACTTTACCAAAGCTAAGAACCCATTGTGCCTGGCCTCAAACTGTACCATCCATCCATCCCAGATTCTCCACTCAACCATTACTAATCTATCAGTGGTGTCTCGTAGGAAGGCATGGGGCTGGTGGAAGAGCTTTCTCTTTTTAAGCCACCCATCAATGGAATCTGTTTCCTCTGGCTTTGTATTCCATCACTTGCCTTACCTGTTTCAGAAGGAAACTAGAAACTTTGTTTTTTTAAATTTGATTCCTCGTTTTTAGGTCGAGCCTGGACAGCGCATGCGCTGCACTACGAGGCATGCTGTATTCAGGTATGGATAAACTCCGCCCACTCTCAGTTCATATTTTTCATTGGCTTGTGTCATTGTCCACTGTAAACTGTGGCTTTTCATTGGTCAATAGGCTTAGTATTTCCTCCTTAGTACCGCATTGTCTTATTTTTTAACTTCGCATGAGGAAACCTCCTGTTAAATGCGTTGTTACTCGGTAGGTTTTAATTACAGCCTCTGAGTACTATTTTCTCAAATAGCATTGTCCTGCCTGCTGTTGAAAGCAGGACACACAATCTCCTGACGCTTTAAAAAAGAATCTTTTTAGCACGGGACCGAACGTATTTGCAATGCAATAGGTCTTTTATTTGCGAGAGTTTAAGGTACTGGCATTGTAAATGACAATACCTTTTCTATCTGTTTTAAACACAACACATAAATAAAAGGCATTGTCATTTACAATGCAAATAGCTCAAACGCTCAGAAAGGCGAGACCTATTGCAGTGCAAATGCCTGTGATCCCTTGGGGTGTAGGTGAGCTTAATAAATGTCCTATAATATAACATAAAATAACATACCTGCCCTCGAACGCCTTTTGCATGTCACTGTGAATTAATTTTCTTACACGTAAAAGTAGTTTAAGATTAACATGTCACTAAATCACTCTGCACATGTAAATATACATCTTTTGTTAATAGAAAACGGGAATTTTCACTCATAAGGTAAGTCAATTGCATGACCAACTTCGATTTATGCAAGCAAATGGCTTCGAGAGGTGGGCTCTGGACGCTGTAAAGGGAAGCCAGTGCTAGAGTCTGCAAAGACTGCTGAAGCAGAGCACAAAGTCTGAGAACATGCCCAGTTGGATCACTTTATTCAGTCCTTCCAAAGCAAAGAAACATACAATTACTTTTAATTGTTGCTCTATCATGTTCGGTTTGAAACAAACGTGCCTGCTGCTAGCAGATGTGTGCAGAAAGAAACTTTGACATGTAACTCTTTGCTGTGCCCCCGGCATGATTCGCTTGTCTGTTTTTGGCAAATATGCCCTCGCAGATCAGGTAATCTGACGGGCATGTTAAACACTGCAGAATGATGGAATATGATTCGTTGTGATCGTTGTCCATTACAATAAGCTTCTGAAATAAATGCCTGCTCCGCTTCAAAGCCCCTGCCGTGTTTGCCTCGGGGAACTGGTGATTGGAGCGACGCAGGCCAAAGATGACATGAACACATTTATTTTATTCTCTCTAGAGTTATCACCTACGTCGCTTCAACTCAGGTGACAGTTCATTCTCAGGAGATGCCCACACCAATTCAGGAAGGAGGACATAAGAAGGAAAAACACACTGTGCATTCAGCGGCGGCTGCTGCGCTATGGTGGAGGAGCTTTGCGATCCCTCCATCCCCCCCCCCCCCGCCCGCCAGCAGCTGCAAAAGTTGAAGAAAATAACATGATTATAAACCCAGTTTATTATCATTTTAGTTTTCTCTCTCGGGTGAGTCTTGGGGGCAGGGCCATCGGGGTGGGAGGGGGCAGTCAGGGAGGGAGAATGGCGTGCGCTGTGATTCCGTGCGCATGACGGTTTGGCTGGCTGTCTCGGACCAACCAAACCGCCATGTGCAGTGAAGCTGTCTCCAACCTAATCACCATTGCTGGGTTGGAGACAGCAGTCACAGGCTCCCAGTCTCCCTGGGAGCACAAATTGAGGATGCTGAGGCCAATCCTGACTCTGCTCTCATGAATGAGAGAAGGGTCTGGATTGGCTGCAGGGGACTCTGGTAGCCTGTGCTGGTGAGAAGAGTGGCGATGCAGCGGTGCAGCAGGACGGGCAGGTACGTTATTTAAAAATATATATATTTGTATTTTGCAGTCATTAGTCTGCCCCCATCCACCCCCTCCCCCCCACCCCCCTCCGCCCCACTGCTCAGAGCGGACACCAGCCACTACTGGGTGCATTACAACTGTGATCTCTGCCAGGCCTATAGGTCTTGATGCTGGTAAATGGATCGCCATCAGCGCAAATGTATGTTTCACTGACGGGTTGATGCCTTTCCGGCATCATTTATTGCCTCAAGTGATTTGCAAAGCTAGTAGGCCTTGGTTTTATTAGATGAAGTGCTTTACAATTGATGCCTGTGTATGTGTGGAGGCGAGTGTGGTTGAATGCTGTGTTTCTGTGAGTGGATGAAAGTGAATGGATGAAGGGGTGATGTAGTGCTTGTTCCAAAACATTATAATCTTGCAGATGTGATATGGACTTTCTGTAGTCTATGATGTAGACACTTGAAGAGGCCAAACAGACTGGTCGATAATCTAAGCATTAAACAACTAGTGTGAGGTACAAGGGCTCTTTGTGGGAACGCCACAAAAGAAATCAAATTGCATTTGTGTTTTCAGATGGAAACAAGAGGCCAGGCCAATCGCGTTGATCTTGGATAACTCATATGCATGCTTTGATTGCTTACAAACTTGGAAGAGGAGGAGAGGGCCCTGGGAAAGAAAGACTGTGTTAAGATGTGGTGGTCAGAAATGCTTTCAGCATTGAAGTGTTTCATTTGGTTTGTTTGTGACTGAGGATTTCCTAATTATTTTTCTTTCTTCAGTATTTATATTACCCAGCAGCAGTCACCACGGGGTAGTTAAAGTTGGGTCAGCTGTTCCCTAGGGAAATATTGTTTTTGTTGCTAACTACTTTGGCACCGTTTGACCAATCTCCACAAAACTTTCTAAAAAGGTGCTACTTTTTGACAAGTTTGTGTACAGAAAGTTTTGGGGTGATCTGTCAAGCGGGAGCTGAGAAAAAAGGGTGTCACAAAATCCCCATGCATTTTCTATAGACTTCTTAAAATGGCGCTGCAGCAAAAACTGCTGAATGGATTACACCAAATTTGTCAGGAAGCTAGAACTTGGTACTCAGATTGTGCTTTTTGTGATTTGGTGTAAATCTGTTAAATAGTTTTTGAAAAATTAAGGTTAAAAAAATATAGATATCTGGAAGGTTAGGTCCCCGAAAGTTTCAAGAGACTCTTGCGGGAGCGCCAGTTTAAAAATAGAGAGTTCTAATTGGCCCAGGGAGCTTTACTTCTCTTTGGTCATCTCACTCCAGCGGGAGTCAAACTCACACAGAAGTGAGTGCTTTTATCTAGCTGCCAGCAACATGAGAAAAATGTTGATGGCAGCCATCACAGGACTCAGGGACTTAGTCCCCAGTCCTAAACATGTAAAAAACAAAAATATATATAGTTTGCAGAGTAGGGATACCCCCTAGGCCCCATGGGGGGGTGGGGGGGGAAGAGTGTTGGAGGCAACCCAGAGGGACACCCCTGGGCCAAAATAATTTTTAAAAAACATCACTATCCTGTGGGACTCCTGCGCAATGGGGAGGGGGGGAGAGAATGGTGCCTCTTTCTTTTATCAAGAGGAGGGAAGGTCACCCCCAGGACACATTTATTAAGGGGAGGAGGGCCACGCAGTCTCCCTCCCGAGCCATTATAGGCCCCGGGGGACCTCATCGCCCAGTGTTGTCATTATACGGTTCTCCCCTCCCTGAGCCCCATGGACCCCATCTCCCTGGTACAGCTCACATCCTGTGTTCTGGGGAGCCCATCCCAAGGAAACAATTGTAGACAGGGAAACAAGTGCTTTCTCTCGCTTAGCGGGAGCATTTTTTAATCTCCTGCTATGAGGAAGCAAACACAAAGTCTGCTCCCAGTGGGAAGAAGCTTTGAAAAGGTTCCCGCCAACAGGAAGCAGACTTTTGATCTGTTTCCCTGCCCTCTGGGAAGGGGCAATACCAGCTCCTGCAGCATACGGGGAGACGACTGGGGACATGGGGGCTCTGGGGCTCCCCCCACAGCCCTCAACGACTTTGTGGTGGGTGCCCTGGGTGGGCACCAGGGCTCCAACATTTAATTAATGTGGGTCCTGGGGTCCCCAGGGCCGGAAGCGGCTCTGGGAGGGGGTGTGCGTGTCTTCCCTCCCCTTTAAAATAAATAAGGACCTGGGCAATGGGGTCGCCAGGGCCTAATGAGGATCGAGGGGGCACACAGACCCCCTCCACTTTAATAAAAAGGCCCTGGTGGACAGTGTCCCCAGGGCCTAAAGAGACTCAGGGTGGGGGGCAGCGCTGTCCCCACCCCCATTTCTGTAAGTTTCAGCACCAGGGATGGGCTCCCCAGGGCATATAATGGCTTGACCCTGCCCCTTAAAAAAATGCCCTAGAGATGGGGTCCCCTAGGGCCTAAAGAGGGTGCAAGTAATAGTTACCTTACAGCACTAGTTATAGTTTCTTGAAATAATTAACAAACTATTGAATTTCTATGGTTTTGTGTGTGTAAAACTGAACCTAACTATAACATCCCTGTAACCTTTGTTTTTTTAGTGAATTTCAAGGTTTTCTTTAACATAAAGTAATATTTATTTACTATACGTTAATCCAACCGCCGCCAAGCACGGCCAAAGGCCATACATGGCGTGATGTTGGTCACAGGCCTTCAACCTCCTGCATCCAGCCAACCCCATGCCTACGGACAGGCCCTGTGGCCAACTTCCCACATGCAGCGTACGTGGTGGGGGTTGGCTACAGGACATAGCCTCCCCCCCAAAATTGGCTAAATTCAGTCTTTCTGCTCCCCCTGGGGGAAGATGGGGGGGGGGGAGCAGAAAGCTCACTAGACCAGCGTTTTTCAACCGCTGTTCCGCGGCACACTAGTGAGCCGCGAGATGTTGCCTGGTGTGCCGTGGGAAAACGTGGGAAAAATGGAAACATTCCCAACATTTAAAAAAAATAATAATAATTCCCCCACTAGGCCGGGCGGCGGGCACTGGACTGTATCCTGGGTATGGGGGGGGTGGGGTTTTTGGCGCTCCTCGGATGTCCGGGCTGTGATTGGTCCAGACTCCAGCCTGGACCTATCACAGAGCAGTATCTTCGGACTTCCTTCCCGCCCGAGCGCAGTGTGCGCAGCAGCGGAGAGAAGAAGACGTCGCGTCACCAGGAGGACCGGAGCAGGAGGACTGACGGACGGAGACCAGGACTCGGCGGGAGTCGGCACTGAGAGACCGCATCCGGATCCAGACCAGGCCGCAGGTATTTAATGTTTAATTTCCTCCTATCCAGAGTATTCTTATGCTAGTTTGTACAACAGTAATCAATTGGTGGTGCACTGTATCGTTTGGTGGTATACCGGGGCGTATGGCTGAGGCCGGGGGGAGCACTTGTGGTCAGGGTGCAAAATCTGTCACCTAATAGTGTTTCTTGTGTAACTGTATGGTATGCTGTTGTAAACCTTAAATAAAGTTTTAAAAATTCAAGTGCGTCCTCCGCTGCTGTCCCACATTCACAAAGGCCCTATCACTGACGATGCGGTTTCTCTTTAGCTTTATGGCAGACGAGCAATTTGAGAATATGGTAATGGGTTACAAACAATATTATGACGGGAAACTATTGATCCAAAAAGGCCTGCAGTATTATTAAAAACGACTTAATATATATAGAATTTATAGAGATCACCGTTAACCCATGCACACGCAGCTGTCAACCAAACTATTTCCAAGTCTATAAATAAAACTAAATGACAATTGATACGACATAGATTCGATGTTAATGTGGTTATGGCGTAAAGGGGGGGCGTAGATCGTGCCGAAAACGTGATGAAACACAGGATGTGTCTGTGGTGACTGTACAAAATCAAGTGCATGCATACACTGCCGTTTTTTGAAGTCAGTAATATGAGGAGCGTGATCGGTTCTGTGGTAAGTGCGGCGGTGTGCCAAACGTAATGGTGAACTTCGCTAAATCAAGACCGTGATCGTAAAAAAGTGCCGGGTGCATGCTTGTGTTTATTTGATTCCTATTCAAGAGAATTACTTTATATATAGTCAATATATAGGCACAGAGTTACATTTTTTAACATTTTCTAATGGTGGTGTGCCTCGTGATTTTTTTCATGAAACAAGTGTGCCTTTGCCCAAAAAAGGTTGAAAAACACTGCACTAGACGTCAGGGAGTTTTTGGGGCAATTTGAGTTAGGGTGGGGTCTGCCCAAAATGGGCATGCCAATGCTCCCACTCCCTCGCCAAAATTGCAGGCTTTCGGCCCCCCCCGGGGGCATTATCCCCCAATTTGCACCACTCGGGCAGCAAGAAGCCCACTAGACGCCAGGGATTTGTTTGGGCAATTTGAATTAGGGTGGGGGCTGCCCAGAACGGGCATGCCAATGCCCATGCCCCCACAAAAACAACAGTGTTTCTGCCCCCCCCGGGGGGCATATGGGGACAGTAGCCCCCAATCTGCCTCGGGGGGGGGGGGCAGAAAGCCCACTAGAAACCAGGGATTTTTTTGGGCAAGTACAATTAGGGGTGGGGCTGCCCAAACAAGGTGTGCCAATGCCCCCAACCCCCGCAAAAATTACAGCCTTTCTGTCCCCCCTGGGAGGCAGATGGGGGCAGTAACCCCCAATCTGCCACCCCCGGGGGGCAAAAAGCCTACTAGACGTCAGGGATTTTTTTTGCGAATGTAAATTAGGGGTGGGGGCTGCCCAAAATGGGCATGCCAATGCCCCTCACAAACATTACAGTCTTTCTGCCCCCCCTGGGTGGCAGATGGGGCCTGTAGCCCCTAATCTGCCCCCCCGGGGTCAGAAAGCCCATTAGAAACCAGGATTTTATTTGGCCAATTTCAATTAGGGGTGGGGGCTGCCCAAAGCGAGCATGCCAATGCCCCCACCCCCTGCAAAAATTACAGACTTTCTGTCTCCCCTGGGGGGCAGATAGGGCGCAAAGATCCCACTAGATTTCAGGGATTTGTTTTGCCAATTTGAATTAGGGGTGGTGGCTGCTCAAAACGGGCATGGCAATGCTCCACACCGGCAAAAATACCAGTCTTTCTGCCCCCCCCCACCCCCCCCCCCCAAAGAGGGCAGAAAGCCCACTAGAAATCAGGGATTATTTTTGTATTCATGTAGGGGTGGGGGCTGCCCAAAATGGGCATGACAATACCCCCACCCTCCAGAGAAATTACAATCTTTCTGCAACCCCTCCCCCACCACCCCGACTCCCCCCCAGGGCGGCAGAAAGCCCACTAGGCACAGACTTGTTTTAGCAATGTGCCTACCTGTGGATTTTGGGCCCTAGCGCAGCCGGCACATAGGGAAACCTAGCAAACCTGTACATTTACAAACTAAACACCCAGGGGAATACAGGATGGGGTGACTTGTGTGCCTATCACCAGGTTCTGTTACCCAGAATCCCTTGAAAACCTCAAACTTAGTTAAAAAAACACATTTTCCTCACATTTCTGTGATGGAAAGTCCTGGGATCTGCGTGGATCCACAAAATTCCACCCACACCGCATTCCCCAAAGTCTTCCGAGAAAACTGGATCCTCACTTGTGTGGGTAGGCCTTGTGCCCACGACAGGAAATGGCCCAAAACGCAACGTGGACACACCACATTTTCTCAGTGAAAACTGGCCCTTTTTTTGCAAAGCGCCTAGCTGTAGATTTTGAACCCTAGCTCTGCTGGCACCTAGGGAAACCCAGAAAACCTATACATTTTTGAAAACTAGACACCCAGGGGAATACAGGATGGGGTGACTTGTCTGGCTCTCACCAGGTTCTGTTACCCAGAATCCCTTGCAAACCTCAAACTTTGAAAAACAAAAACACATTTTCCTCACCTTTTTGTGGTGGAAAGTTCTGGAATCTGCGTGGATCCACACAATTCCACCCACCCTGCATTCCCCAAAGTCTTCTGAGAAAAATGGTACCTCACTTGTGTGAGTAGGCCTAGTGCCCGCGACAGGAAACGGCCCAAAACGCAACATGGCCAAACCATATTTTCACAGTGAAAACTGACCCTTTTTTTGCAAAGTGCCTAGTTGTAGATTTTGAACCCTAGCTCTGCCGGCACATAGGGAAACCTAACAAACCTATACATTTTTTAAAACAAGACACCCAGGGGAATCCAGGATGGATGGCTCTCACCAGGGTCTGTTACCCAGAATCCCTTGCAAACCTCAAACTTTGTCAAACAAACCACATTTTCCTCACATTGCTATGGTGGAAAGTTCTGGAATCTGCGTGGATCCACAAATTTCCTAACACCCAGCGTTCCCTCAGGTCTCCCGAAAAAAATGATACCTCACTCATGTGGGTGCCTCAAGTCCCCGCGATAGGCAAGGGCCCAAAACGTATTGAGGAGACTTCAAAATGACCTATCACAAAACAACCTGGTTTTCCAAGGGGGGGGTCACCTGGGTTTTTGACCCGGGCTCGGCGGCCATCTTGGAAAACCTAACAAACACACAGGGGAGTCCAGCGAGGTATGGCTTGCATGGGTCCCCCAATGTTTTCCTACCCAGAATCGCCTACAAACCTCAAATTTAGCTAAACAAAATCACTTTTTTCTCAAATTTCTGTGTGGGAAAGTTCTGAAATCTGCGTGGATCCACAAATATCCTACCACCCAGTGTTCCCCCAGGTCTTCCGATAAAAACGGTACCTCACTCGCGTGGGTGGGGCAAGGACCCAAAATATATTGGTGAGACATCAAAATTACTCATCACAAAACAACCTGGTTTTGCAAGGGGGGGTCACATTTTGGACATATACTTATCACCTAAAGAGGTAGGCCTCTCAATTACTCTGAACTCATTACTCTCTCTTCTCTATTCTTTTTAATTTCTTCTATTTTTTATCTCTTATTCTTCCTCCTTTCTTACTTCTAATTTACAGGATAATCAGTTATCAACGTACAGCGTGATTTATTAATATGCTTTATATCTATTCCACGTCCCATAAAACAACAAAGGTAATAATTATTGTTTATTGGAATTACTAAAAAAGCTATGTACTTCCTCAACCAATATTACATGATAATGCTATCAAGCTGTACATCACATGTCATTACTATTTCTTTTTCTGTTCTGTTTTGGAAAACAACTGATAAAAATATTTGAACTACAAAACAAACCTGGTTTTGCAATGGGGGTCACCTGGGTTTTTGGCCCTGGGCTCGGCGGCTATCTAGGGAAACCTACCAAACCCACACATTTCTGAAAACTAAACACCCGAGGGAGTCCAGCAAGGTATCGCTTGCATGAGTCCCCCAACGTTTTCTTACCCAGAATGCCGTGCCAACCTTAAATTTAGCTGAACAAATCATTTTTTTCTCAAATTTCTGTGTGGGAAGGTTGTAGGGTCATCAGGCTGACACAAATTTCCTACCACCCAGTGTCCCCCCTAGGTCTCCCAATAAAAATGGTACCTCACTTGTGTGGGAAGGCATAGTGGCTGCAACAGGAAATGGCCCAAATCGTACTGTGGAGACTTCAAAATTACCTATAACAAAACTACCTAGTTTTGGGGGGGGGGGGGGCACCTAGTTTTCTGGCCCCGGGCTCGCCGCCATCTAGGGAAACCTACCAAACCCACACATTTCTGGGAGTTCAATGAGATATGGCTTGCGTGGATCCCCCAACGTTTTCCTACCCAGAATCCCCTGCAAACCTTAAATTTAGCTGAAAAAAACAAATTGTCCACATATTTTTGTGTGGAATCACTGTGCTGGCACAAATGTCCTACCCCACAGCGTTCCCCTTAGTGTTCCGAGTAAAATGATACCTCACTTGTGTGGGTGTCTGTTAGAAGGTGGTTCTGACACTATGGGCCGCCCGGATTTTTTGCTTTTTGAGCACCTACTTGTTGAGCTTTTACTGTGGGGGAGCCTCATAAGTTGGGACTCACCCACAGTGAGCTCAGGATGTAAGAGACTGCATGGGGATTTTACTGGTGTTTCCCTGGCTTGACCAGGCCACTGCGCAGCAGTTGGAGTAAGGGACACCGGGCTGGTTACATGCAGACACATGTGTACATGCGTGTGCACACGTGTACGGGCTGCGCAAGGGAGATTCCTAGCGTGCGCAGTCCAGAAGCAGCTACAAAGTGAATGGTGTGGCAGGACTTATGCAGTATTGGGTGGTGATATGGAATAGGCTTTATACACTGGAAAGAAACATGCCAGGGAAAGTCAGTGTGTTTTACTGTGTTTTCACTTCATTATTTCCCTAAGGGAATGTGGGGCCCATGGCTAAATTAACTTCCAAAAGGCCTACAGTTTCAGAACATGCACTAAAGTCCATTGTATTGGAGGCGAAAAGAAGTATTCTGCAGAGTCCAAAGTCATATTTGTACTGCTTTTGGGTCATCCAGAACTGTCATATTTCTGTGAGCCAGCCAGGACCAGACCCAGGCTGAGGGCTGACCTCAGCTGGATGGATTGATAACCTTTCTTCCACAAGCTAGGGCCTGCTCTCCACGAAGAGAAGATGGGAGGGGATACAGGTTCATCAATTAGCAGCTGTCACTGGGTGCCAGGCACCAGGCTGCACCAAGGAGGGAAGGCAGCGTGGGGGATGAGGCTTCAGACATGTGGCCAGAAACCCTGGACGACACCATTTTGAACAAGCTCAGAGGCTGGACAAGAAGGAGGGAGCAGAGGCAGGGACGTGATGTGTCGCTGTTTGATAGGACCAACAGAGACTTCCTGCCAGCCCCCTATTCAACTTTTAAAAAGTACTTGCACAGGAAGAGAAGGTCTCTCTGGGGTGTGTGCTCGGCTGAGGCTGAAGGTGCTGGAGCCTGGCGCAATGGGCAGTTGGAAGGAGAGACCCCCTGACTGCCCCCAGGACCCTATCAGCACCAGAAGAAGAGCCCAGGACTGGTGCACAGAAACAGGGGCCTCTGCGCAGGGACAAGAGGGGCCCAGAAAGAGAGCCTGGCAAAAGGCTGGCGCAGGGAGCCAGTGAAGACAGCACACAGCTGAATCTACCCTCTCAGAGACCCAGAGGGCAGAGGAGAGTGTTCCCAGTGGCGGGGGCTGGTAAAGAGGAGCAAATCTGCCGTTTTGGTGCTTTGTGGCCCCCAGAGGAGGGGGGTCACCCTCACTTATGAAAAGGTGCTGGAGGAGCTGCAGGAGAGGCACAGTCTCCCCCCCCGCGCACGAAGAAATCTGCCGTTTTGGTGCTTTGTGGCCCCCAGAGGAGGGGGGTCACCCTCACTTGTGAAAAGGTGCTGGGGGAGCTGCTGGAGAAGCGCAGTCTTCCCCCCAGCACGAAGAAAAGTGTCATGGGGACCTAAAGGAAACTACCCCTCAAGGGCTCAGCTAGCATTTAAACACATTCTAGGCTGGAACTTTTGTTCTACAGCTGAGGGTGTGTGGAGAAGTGCATCATGAAGTGAAGGGCTGAGTGGGGGATGTGGGAAGAAGTGCATCCCCTTGAGGTGAAGTGATGTAATTGCACCGAAATGCATTTACTAGTGGTTATTTCTTTTTAGGTGGACTGAAAGTCAGATGTGTAAAGTGAAGTACCTGTGTAAGGTGATGTTAAGCTAAATGGAGTTATGTTGCTGGACCTTCCTGCTAGGGGGTCTGGCTGTATTTACGTAATCCCATGCTTTTACCTGTGATTCCTTTTAAAGTGAAGAGGCTAACTGCGGGAGAAGTGTAGTTGCCAGGAGTACTTCTTTTGAAGGGACTGTAAGTCACATGTGTAAGGAGATGTCATAAGCCAAGTGGGGTTATGTTGCCAGACAGTCCTGCTAGGGTGTCTGGCTATAGATGCGTAATCCTGTGATTTCATCTGTGATGCCTTTAGGGGCTGTAATTGCCATGCATTCAAATGATCAACCAAGGTGATGAGTACTGTCATTCTAAAGTGTGCGTAAACATGGATTCTT
This sequence comes from Triturus cristatus, assembly GCF_964204655.1. Classification (NCBI taxonomy): domain Eukaryota; kingdom Metazoa; phylum Chordata; class Amphibia; order Caudata; family Salamandridae; genus Triturus; species Triturus cristatus. Next base: position 323,266,492 of record NC_140587.1, on the reverse strand, counting down.
GCTGCTGCGCTTAGGTGAAGACCCCAGACTGCTAGCCCTTAAGATATAGAGGTGCATACTTTATGGTCAGTAGGGGATGCTCAGTCAGGGTCATGTGTCACCAAGGCAGGTTTACCCCTTTTTAATGCTTGTTGAGGTAATGGGGTGGGTCGCCACTGGGATGGTGCCAGTGCGCAGGGCCCTCGCTCCAGGTTATGTTCAACTATCTGCATTGGGGGCAAGTTGATGTGCATACATGGGAGTGGTGGTACTAGACCCCACCCCCCCCTTTGCGGGAGGGGTGGAGATGTTATGCAATGTCACAAAGTAATTCCAACAGCTTATGTATATTTGTAAATTGGTGCATAGTATTGAGTAGTGTGTGTGTTTAATAAATGTACTCTTACTTTTATAAAGCAAAATACAGACTGGACAATCAATTATTGAGTGTTATTTTTGTGCACCTGCAAATGGCGATTACTAGCCCACACCACCTCCCTTGAGTAAGCCTCAGACTGCTCTGCAACGCTACCCTCTGAGAGTCAGGCGCTACAATTGGGTGTTTGGTTCCCAGTGAAGGACAAATGTAGTCATGTTATTGGTGCAGGCCTCACAGATGCTGCCTCGTCTTCCAACAGTGTCCAATGCAGAATTGGCTAAAAATGTATTTTTATAAAAATGTAGCGCTTGAATTCTCGGTACTATACCCTTAATCCCTATGTTTTGGGCTCTTCCCAGTCACAGGCCCTTGCCCCACCCACACAAGTTGTTGAGACTTTTTGTGTGGGGCTGTTTGAAAAGAAATATGTGGTCCATGTATGGATAATAACATTGCGGACCCCTTGTCTCGTTTTCAGTGGCAGCGGTTCCATTGTCTTGCTTTGGGGCCGAATGTTCCGTGGTCTTGCTTCAGGGTGAACACAGACAGAACACTAATGCCTGCAGAGCTTTGGAGGATAGGAGACAGAAAATGCTACAGCTGGTAGTGGGTTCTTTGGCTGAATCTATGAGACGAGCATACAGAAAGGCGTGGCGGGAATTCATACATTCCGGGCTCAGGAGGAGGCAAGCAGTGCATGACTTATGGAGAAGGCAGGAGAATGTAATGAGCGTTATCATGGATATGGTGGGAAATGGTTGATCAAAAGTGACATCAGCAGGTACACTGGCTGGAATTGCCTTTGTCTGTAAGTTACTGTGCGAGTATGCACCATCAGTGGGAGAATTGGGGCAAAGGGTACTGGAAGGTTGGGCAAAGGAAACAGGCAATAGGGGTGCACAAGGAGACAATGTGGTCTGGTTTTTTGAAGGGTGGTGGAGAATCTGCAGGTAGTCTGTTCCCATGGGCTAGAAGGGGAATTGTTTATGATGTTGAATTGTTGGATGTTCGTTGGGGCCTTCCGGGTTTCAGAATTGCTGAGAGGTAGGACGCAAAGAGATTTAGAGTGGGAAGATTTGGAGCTGAAAGCGGATGAGTTGGTCATGTATGCATTCAGAATTCATAAACTGACCACAGAGCCAAGGGAGCGAGTGTTACTCTGGGGGTTTTCTCAGTGCAGCCGTTTTACCCAGTATATTGGGGGAATAGGCTGGGAGGACAGATGCAATTATGTTCTGGAAATGTTTTAAGGCATGTGGATGGAGCGGCGGTTGCAGCTTTTCACTTGTTAGCGGTGTTGCGTGAACCTCTCTGGTGTGGATTATGGGACATACTCCTTCATAATTGGTGCTGCCACAGAGGCAAAGAGGAGAGGCTGGGGTAGGATTATGAAGTTGGGGACATAGTTGTCAGAGTGTTGCAAGAGATATGTATGGGTAGTAAAGGTATGAGGCAGAAGGGATAGCTTAACTGGAACATTTGTAAGGAAGGGTTAAACTGTGTATGTTGTATCATTGTAGGTTCTGCTCCAGGCCCAAGACATCTGGGCATGAGCATATGGATAGTTGACCATTTGTTTATAAAATGAGCACAGAAGCAAGTGGAAGAGCAAAGTAATGGTGACCAGTTGGGTCTAGGGGAATATGGGGTTACCGGTGCCGAATAAGCGATTGGGAGGTTGGTAATACCCAGACAACCTCGCAATTCATTTGGGGTAGAATGATTTGGTGAAGGAAAAGGTCTGGCATTTCTGAGGGACATGAAAGCGGATTTGTAGGCAATAAAACACCTTTGGTCAGGCACTTTTGTTTTGTGCACAGAGCGGATTCCCAGGAGAGTTTGGCAGGGTGGCGGATTGTCAAGGGGTTATTGACAAAACGAGATTAAAGATAAACAGAAAGAGGAGAAAATTCTGCAGAGAGGAGAGGATAGGGCAGATAGTGCACCCGAAGTTCCAATACGAAGTTGAGCATTTTGTCAGTGGGGACCGGGTGCATTTATAGATGATGGGGATGACCTTGTACTAGTTGCAATTGTGAGTGGGTCTATCTGAAGCTTTGGGAATTGAGTTGTGGAGGAAGCGTTAAGCAAGTGAGGGCTAGGAGAGTGAGCTGGGGGGCATTTTTTTCTTGGTGGCGGTCTGACAACAGGTTTTGAATAATTTTAATTGTGGTGGGGTGGGTAAGAACAGTTTGAGGGATATGGAGAACGTTTACTTGTAAAAAAGGTGGGAAGTTCAAGGTCTAAAGTTGCCACAGTGCTATGTGCTGTACCTTCTCGACCAATAGCAGGTATGCGGGGCAGCCGACTGGGGAGGTCTGCCCCCGGGCTATTTGGGGCTTGATTTATGGCCTGCGGGGGCGACGACAACATTGCATGCTTTGTTAAAGTTGGGCGGCGGGTGGGGGGTTTTAGTGAGGAGTTTTGGGCTGCTTGCCATCATTTTGTGATGAGGTAACAGAGTGGCTGGTGGCCCAAAACAGGAAGGGGCAGTTTTCGCTGTGACCCCCTTTATTAAAACGGGCAGAAGGGTGTATGGTGGGGATGGTCCACTGGTGAAGCGGTGCACAGGGGAGACGATGTAAAGGGGTTTTCCCTGATGGGCAGGTGTTGGCTGTTTGAAAGGGAGGGGGGGTAAATGTATAAGTACAGAGGATACAAAGTTTTTAAGTTCCACGGTTTGGGGAAGTAATGGTAGGTCACGGTAAGCTGTAATATAATTTTAGTTATTATAGTTGTGAAAATGGTGGGGGCGGGGCTTTAAGTGGGCCGGGTTCTGCCGGTGCTGAGCACCGGCAGTTCTTGAAAACAGGTGCCGAGTCGAGTCCCTATCGGGATCTCCAGTTGTACCTTCGGGGGGAGGAAAAACACTTTACTCTGTATCGGTCACTGCTTTTGAAGTAACTTCAAAGAGACTCATTTTTCAATTTTTATAGCACACACTGGGAGCAAACACGAGCACTGGTTACAATACACAAGAATCACAGGATTTTGAGCAGACGTAAGGCTCGAACCTGGTTTTTCAGCTCGAAAGTCAGCAGCCCCTAGGCTTCCCCCAGAAAGTCACCCACAAGAACGGAATCATTTTCAATATTGTATACAAGGAAGTTATTGTTGTTGCTTATTTATCTTATGCACTTTACAACCATTGACAAAGCCAGTAGCCCTGGCTTGTTGTAGGTGTAATGTTACTTGTTGTAATATATATCTGGATGAATAGACAATTGCAGCAAAATACCAGTGGGGCAGCACACGATGACTAATGAGTGGAGAGGTGTGGTGCAGCGCCCAGGGCAGCTGACTTTGGAGCACACGGTTCACGATTCGATCACCCGCTCCAGTGGCAGCTCAGCACCATGTGACTCTGGGCAAAAGCTCACTTAATTTCCACAACGGCCCCCAGCGCTTTGAGACCTGTAAGGGTGAGTAGTTCACGCTTTACAAATACGGATTTACATTTACAACTAACTACAGATTTTTAGCCTGCGTGTTTTTAAGCCACGCCCCTAACAACATCAGCCACGCCCTTTGACAGACCCCCCCTGTTTTTTTATTCTACTTAAAGCCCTGGGTGGGGGGTAATTTAGCAGTAGGTCTATCGTGGAGGATGTTTTGATGTATAGTGAGTTATATAGTTTTGTAAGGCGGTTTGCCTAGGAATGGTTATATTTGTAACGTGCACCTACTTTATTAAAGCAACCGTTTCCACACAATAATTTGTCAGTTTTCTGTGCTGTACCCTCTTCCCCAAATATTTTGTGTCCAACGAGTAAGAGTTCAGTTGGCTAAATGTCAACAGAGATACCAGCGCTCACACATCATTTATCCTTCTGAGGCTGGTGAAGTCACTATCCACAAGCTGAGCGATAACACAACCATATGCATACAGGCAGTTCAATTTGTGATGTACAATACATAAATGGCAACAAAACACACCAGGTAAGATGAAAATGAAATCTAAAGGAGATATAGGAGAAATGAGGAACAGCAGCGTTGCTGGGGCAATAACCGCATTACAGCTCAACATCCAGAGGGCACTAAGGATAATACACCACTGTGTGCTTGACGAAGCCAATAAATTCCTTGGTTTCGGAGGACAGGTTAGACTCAGGTCTCAGCTATCTTCAGTCTTGTGATCAGAGCAGGAAATGCGTGAGAACGCGTTTTACACCCCGCAACCAACGCTACAGATTTCATTAACGCCGGAAGCGAACCCCTTGACCTCGGTGGACCGATCTCGTGATAAAAGAGACCCCTGCACAGTGCTTAATTTTTAAAATATGAAGTGCAGGTGCTCTAATGTTTGTTGGAGGCAACACCTACTTTCCCCAGGCTCCACCCATTTCCTCCACTGACTCCACCCACTTACTCCATTAGCTCCACCCACATCCTCAACTGGCACTGCTAAAAGTCAGATGTAATACGAGGTACAAACACATGTTAGTAACAATTAACCCCTTCCATGCTCATGACGGAACGGTTCCGTCATGAGCATCGGTTGAGCTGTGCTCATGACGGAACCGTTCCGTCATGGCCCCGCCCGCGCTCGAACCCTTCAGCACCGCGGGGGAATCCGTGCAGCGCTGAAGGGGTTAAAGGAAATGGTGGAAACAGTAACATGGCTATTGCACCGACAAGAGTGTCAAAAAAATAAACCTGTGTGCAATAGAGGAAGTAGTGCTGCCGAGGCATATACATGCATTAGGTAGAGGGTCGGGGGCCGCAGTAGTAATATATAATATTACACTAAGAGGATTCGGTGAAGTGCAACAAACAGGAAATAAGGACATGCTCAAAACTGTGGACCAACAGCACCACTGACACGTGCCAGAACTTTAAGCAGACTGTCTGGAGAGTACACTAACCATTACTTCCCCATCCCAAGTTTAACAGAAGACCCGTCCCTTCCCTACCCAGACAAATGAGTAGCTTACTAATGCGTTAATGGAATGCAGATGGCCAGGAATGAGGTGCATAGGCAGAGCTATCATTTGGACTCAAGACGGTAATATTAAGGGCAAGGCACCAGGAAGTCATGGTTAAAGTGAATAGGCAGAGCGCTGTACATGGAATCTAGTAATGGAATAAACCGAGGGCCTTTGGGGCAGGGTGGACCATGCAGGTGCATTGGTGGGTCTAAGCTTGGTCACTGAAATGACGCGGCAGAGCAGACAAGAAGTGGGGAGCACAGGCTGGTCTGTGTGTAGTCTCCAGATTAACAAGCATTGGCATAGCCAATAGGTCTCGCATGTGGGACCTTATACGTTTTTAGCTATGCAATAGTTGATATTATTGCACCAAGGATATTGTGCTGCATAACCAAATACTTATAAGGTCCCAAAAGCGAGACCTATTGGCTATGCCAGTGCTTGTTTTGTGTTTCTAGGCAAGCTACATGTTCTGTGATATGCTTGTTCATATTTACTGGCCATGTACTATACTTGGTTATTACACGTGCCTGCCTTTTCGGCTGAAACAACGGATGAATGTTACCTTTCGTGAGATTTTTCATATTTCGACTAATGGAGTGTGCTTTGAAATCCACATGTAATGTTCAAACCTAGGGCTTGTCACGGTAAAGTTTGTCATAGTGGTATGTCCAGTCTCTCCTCTACGTCACAGTATATGCCGTGGCACAGTTATTTGTCAATATCCCAGTCCAGTGAGTGTCCTGGTTTGTGAGTGTCCTGTGTGTACCCGTGAACTTCCGGAGGCCGTGATCAGGGCTGTACAGTTTTCCATTTGAGTCAGTGCACTCAGTTCAAACCACATGCTATAACAGCAACTTTATACATTCCTCGGTTTTAAAAGCGTTTTTTACGATTCTCTCTAAATAAATGCAGTGTACGGACTAGTTTTTTAACTAATCACTTTACAGGCCAACACTCTCAATGTCATTCATTATGCCGAAAATATTGTACTGCCTTTTGAAAAGATGTTCTGCTAACGAGCCCACTTCTCTTGGCGGCCGGAAGGTCTGTAAATGTGATGGATTTTTCAGGAAGTATCGAGGCAATATCTGCTCTGGACCCGACTGTTCATTGAAAAATAATTTATTTTTAAATCTGAATAGATTTACAGACGTGAGCTAATTGGGTAGTATGGATATTTAGTATTGTGCCGCTCGTTTGATGAACTATAATTCCTTGGATTTTTTGTGTCCAAAGAAACTGGCTAGTTTGTGCTGTTTGGTGTTTTTATGGCATGAGGTGGCCAGAATGTGACCGGTTCACACAGCACAAAACTCCTGAGATAAATAACCTTCATTTTTTCACTAATGTGTATTTAGCTTCCATTTTGCTAGTTGCATATTCTTACAGGTTTTTATTTTGTAGACCTGCACAAAACAACAAGACAAGCCCGGCAGAGTGTGGCGCGCGCGCTTGGCGTGGGCTGGGGGAGCGCATTCCAGGCGGGGGAGCGGACCCTTTGAAGTATGATGCCGAGGGCGCCAGTGGGCTGAAGCGCTGTGAGTACAGACTGTGAGTAGGGCTGAGTTTACCTTGTGAATTGGGCAATGAGTACAGTGTGCATGAGTAGGGCTGTGAGTATAGGGTGTGAGTAGGGATGAGTTTACTATGTGACTAGGGCAATGAGTAGAGGTTGCAGGAGTAGGGCTGTGAGTATAGAGCAGGGGTCTTCAAAGTGTGGGGCGCGACCCCCAGGGGGGCCGTGAAGTGATGGAAAGGGGGTCGCGCATTCCAGGTCACACTTCTGCCCAGGCACAACAAGGGATTCAGCCCCCCTCCTCCCCCGTAGTGTGTCTCAGCTCGAGCTGCTGTGGACTCCGCTGGGCTGTCTGCAGTCTTATCTCCTGAGTTTTTCACAGGTCATTAAGGACCATTTGCAGATTTACATACCTTTTGTAAAGTGGTTACTGAGGCTTAGTTTTTTTCTAGCTCCAGTACCCCCTGGGCCCCAACTCTGCCTTTTCCTTACATTTTTATTTTACAGTTACTGCAGTAGTGCGAGAATGCATTTCATGAAAATAAATATAAAGTAGGGTTGCAAGAAGAAAAATACCAGCCATTTGATGTTTAAAGAGCCTGCAAAGGCCTCTTCTTGACACTAAATGGGATTTTAAATAAAATCATATGCATTCATTCGTAATGTGACTTTTCTGTCTTTGTTCCTTTTAATTATCAGTCATGGGTCATTGAGGCAGCCCTAGAACACAAAAGTGCTTTCTATTTATATTTGCTGTTCTAAGTACGCACAGATGAGTGCTGAAATATACAGCTTTAGGTGACTGCTTATTTTTGTACCGTTTGGGACATCAAAATAATGAGCAGGCAACCCTAACCATAGGACAGGAAGTGTGTTGCAGGATCAGCATATTGTTTATTTCCTCCACCCTTGATCCCTGATTAATGCCATAATAGCAATAGTTTAACTTATATCTTAAACCCTACGCTGCCGTCAATAATATGCTGAGTTACTTCAAGTGTTTGGGAATGCACCCTGCATTCAGAGAACTCACTTCTCATTCTCACACTTCACTTTCACGCTGCACTCACAGCGATCACAATGCACTCACACTGATCACCATGCACTCACATCATTCAACCTCTCACACTGCACTCACAGTGCTCACTCTGCAATCACAATGCACTTGCGTTGTTCACCCTGTACCTCAGCCTGCAGTCACACCACTCATCTGCACTCATGTGACACCTCATTCACCTGTCCCCTCACTGCTCAATTTGCAACTTGCTCAAACAAGCCCATCATTAACCATGCATTCATTCATCCCACTCTGCACTTACATCCGCACCCAAATTCATGGTCACCTCACTCACCCTCCAGACACTCCTCTTTTCCTACTCTCACACTGTTGCATCACTCACGGTGCACTCACATGGGCACACTTCTCATCCACAGAGTGCAGAGGGTTAATGTGCCTGCTACAAAGAACATGTACTATGCAGATCTCAGAACTGTGAGTAAACTGAGTGGCAATATAAAAAAAAAAAATGTTTGTCAGAAAGGTGCTACAGAGAGATGAGGTGCTTTGTTGGTGAATGGTAGTGAGGGAATTTATAGAGAAGGAGGAAACGGGGATAGGGCACCAAAAAAGACTGTTGCGCCATGTGTGGCCAGTGCTATGGCCAGCCCTGCCTGGGAGTGTAGGCCCCCTCGCGAAGTTTGGGTCTAGTCGCTCCCATGCTTCTGCCTACTACTATTATTATTTACATTATAGAGTCTTGGTGGAGCGAAGCAAAGGATGGTGGACATTCCATAACTGTGTGGCCTGCACCAAAACAGCAAGACAGACAATTCGTGCCTTCCTGAATTAGGGAACAATAAGCAGAGTGGCACAGGCCAAGAGGAGCATACGGGTCCAACCCGTGTGCTCAGTGAGGAGAGATGAGAGGATGAGAAAGGACAGCAAGGGAGTGAGGGAATTTGATTGAAGAGGTCACCGATGAGGAGAAATGTGAAGTGCCGAAGGGAAGTGCGGACACGCAAGAAGTGAGTGTGAGGGAAAGTTGAGGGCACAGAGGAGGGATACTGTCAAACTGTGAGAGAAGATAGCTGAGAGATGATCTGTGACCTAAAAAGTAATTTGAAGCAACATTGGTGAGGGGCAGCAGCGATAGGGGAAGAGAGGGAGTACTGCGGTGGGTGCTGAGCAGTGATTAATTTGTAATTAAACATGTGCCAGGAACCTCACCAGTAGGCCACTGCAACTTTAACCACCCACCCATTGCCTTGCATGTGCGGCCAATGTCAATACCTATGCAACTACCAACCATAACTCTGTACAAGTGTGACTATTTCAAGCCCTCAAAGCTATAAGAATGGCATGGATGTCAGGAGTTTATCGTTTTTAATGTATATTGAATTAATAACCAGCTGTTCTGCTCATCTCTAAATTACACAGACAGAGCCATCAAGTGGCATGTGGCAGACTGTCATATTGCCAGTGTGCACAATTAGGTGCCAGTGCGGAGCAACGGAAACCACCTGCTCAAATTAAGCACTGGTGCTGAGGTAACAGGGGAGAGGGACATTGGTTCAAGAAGGTGTGAAAAAACAAAGGGTAGATGTGAAAGATGAATGGGGAACTGGAGAGGTGTAAGATACAAACAGACAACAATTTGAACGGAGAGACTTGAGATGAATGAGAAGTGCAGATGGGCACGGTAGGTGACAGGGCCAGAGAGGCCATGAGATAAATGTGAGAAACTGTTAGAGATGAGGGCAGTGAAAAGGCAGAATGGCAAGAGGTGATTAAGGGTGAAGTGAGAAGTTGAATGGGGAGAGTTTATAAGTTGTAAGAAGGGGTGAAAGAAAATGGCCTGCAAAGTGAGAGAGGGATCCAGGATTGGGAGAGGAGAGGAGAGAGGGATGAAAGGGAGGGGTGAGAGGAAAGTGGCATGGGTAAATTGCTCAACTCTGCACAAGACTGCCAGGGTTTTAAGGGACCCCTGCTGCTCCCGGACAGGGCCAGGTGAGCTTCTAATGTGGCACACGTATTCCTGCGGAGTGGAAGGCCCATCACAAAGGTTGACTAGACATCTTTCTGATGTTAATTGCTGTATTTTGGTTATAAACTGGTACTGAAGGGGTGAAATCTTTCCTCAGTGTTACTATGTGCAAAAAAAATCAAAATAATGAAGCAATTCTATCACAAAATAACGCTGCATCACATAACATTATTTACATTTTCTTCCCACATAATTTAGTCAAGCCTGTCGTGTAATTTGGTCCTCACCTGCCTCGTAATTCCAGAAGCCGTGCCTACAGGTTTAGAAATGTTTATCAGGAGGGGGTCCTTACGACTGAAAATGTTGACAGGGGGGTCTCGGCACCCAAAAGTTTGAAGACCTCTGGTATAGAGTGTGAGTAGTACTATGAGTACATAGTGTGTGTAGGGCTGAGTTTACCGTGTGAATAGGGCTATGAGCACAGGCTGCACGCGTAGGACTGTGAGTATAGAGTGTGAGCAGGACTGTGAGTTTAAGGTGTGCGGACGACTCTGAGTGCAGTAAGTAAGTAGGGCTGTGAGTACTGTATATGAACACGTATATGGGTAGTGTGAATGCCTTGCGCAGGTGAGGCCAGGGTGTCATTGGGTTTGGAAAGGCCGCTGCCTCATGGAGAATAAATTGTGTGGAACGATCCTGAACATTCCATTAAAAGGGAAACGTGATCCTGGAACACATGTTCCTGATCCGAGATAAAATCACGTTGACGTCTTATAAATAAATCTACCCTTACAATTACTGTCAGCGGCCATTTCCATGTGCACAGAGCCCGTGCCGGAGCAGCGCTACTAGAAGCTGTGGTTCTTTAAAGGTAGATACACCGAATAAAATTGGCAGCAAACCCTCTTGTAATATTTCCTTGATAATCCGAAGAATAAAGAACAAAATGTCATGACTACAATTTACAAATTGAAGATAATTTATTTTTCCATTTTATTCAAAGTTTAGCTCAGCTATAATTATCGGAAGGATAATTACGCAGGCAGAGTGACTTGTCAAAAAAAGCAACCTGTTTCCGTATGTGGCTCAAACTCCGTACTAGTGAAATAAACAAGACTGAGGCGCAAAAGTGAAAGCAGGCTGGCTGGCGAGTGGTGTGCGATGTGCGCGCACCATGACGAGAGAGGAAAGCCATATGGCGCCTCTGCTCGTCATTGTGCGCATAACCGCACGCCCGTCGCCAGTGCACGCGCCAGTGGGCTGAAGCGCTTCCCCAAAAGTTGATTGCATGGCGGCACGATGCACGTGATTGTGTGCGTGCTCGCCATGCAATCCACTTTTGGGAGCCCCTTACTAGAGTCTCGCATAGCGATTGCTGCGCAATAGCTAGGCAAGACCTAAAAAAGGGTGCTTGGGGGCAAAGATTGGGGTGCATTAGAGCGCAATGTTTGGTTGCCAGTGGCAATTTAATGGTGAAATGAGTCTTCGAGCACTGTGTGTGCAGCCAGCACTGCGTTAGAGGGGGTAGGGTGGGGAAGAGGGTCGCTGTAAACGTGACTAAGGTACACTATTACCCAAGCTGAGTCAGTGTAGTCTCCAGTGCACTGGTGGGAAGGCGCGCTGTGATCGGTGATTGATAGAGCTGTGTAGGGATACAGTTCTGGAATAAAGACGCTGCAGGCTACAAAGAGGTGCACAGGCGGAGCTGTGCACGACCTTCAAAAAAACAAAAAAATCAGATGGGGAAAGGGAGATTTTAGGGTGCACTTATAGAAAGAACTGGGGGTGAGTATCGAGAGGAATGGCATGCCAGTCTCTGCTGAAGTGAGGGCGAATTGTTTAACTGTTCCATAAATTGTCAAGAGTGGTGGGATATGTGCCTAGAATCCAACATCGCGCGTTCGTGGCAGCTTAAAGCCTCCTGTGAGCGTTTGTTGTAAAACCCCCTTTGGAGCTACTGTATGCCATGAAGCACGTGCAGGGACATCTCTGCATCATCATACCCTGCCCACATGAATACGTTGTATTATTTCATGGGGGGTGGTGCAGCCATGTCCCTGGAGCCCTGGCGGTGCAGGACGGACATGCACTTCAACCGAAAGCCTGTGGATGCTGAGTTGGCAGGGTATCAAGAGTCCCGCCCTACATTCTGCCCCCCCCCCCTCCTGTTCTGTGACAGGGCTTGTCGCCACACTTGCCCTCCACCACCTATGAAACAGGTAACAAGAACCGAGGAGTCTTACCTGGGGAACTCATGCAGACAGGTGTCGCCGAAGCGGTGCCCACAGGAAGACACCTGCACGGTCTCGTGCATGGCCTTGGTCCACAACGGGAAGAGAAGCTGCCGTTTCGGCTTCTCCAGGAACTTGTAGTCATAGCCGGGCATCTTCGGGGGCGCCGGGTCCGATTGTCAGGGTGTCCGACCCTTAGGGTTTTACTTTACAGTCACTCTTTGGGGCTCAGTCCTACAGAGGTCGCTTCTAGTCCTTTTGCCCCTGGGCTCCCTCTGCCTGGGTCCTTGCCTCTCTCCCAGCCCCCGGGTTGAGTGTCTCTTTCTGCTTCAAGGGTCTCTCGCTCAGTCCCCCGGGGGCTCTCGCCTAGACCTGCAGCTGCTCCCGGTGCACTCCTCTTGTTTCGAGGGCTCTGCCCAGCCTACTTGTAGAGGGACTCTCTCCACCGCTCTTACATAGGTCTTCTTCAACCCTCCTTGTCTCGGGGAGACTCGCACGGCCCCAGCCCGCCTGATTCGGCGCTCTCTTGCAACCCTCTTGTTCAGAGGGCTGAGTCCTGAGCCGTATGGCTGCAGACTGCCTTTAATAACTGTTTAGACCTGGTGCTGCTTGCTACCACAGTAGTGGCTGATCTATGCCTGGCTGCCCTGCTCTAAAAGTCGTCGGTGGGTCGGGCTGACTTGAACGCCGGTGACCCGTGATGAGCTGCGGTGGTTATGCTGGGGCGTGCCAATCTGCAAAAAATCTGCGCACACTGCCGCACAGGACCTACCCCCGCAGAACCAAAATCCAGCCCATATCACAGTGTCCCGTGTCCCGCGGCCAGCCCACCGGCAAGTGGCAATACTGAGTGAACTAAGGGCCGCAGCCGCCATCAACGTATTATATTTATTAATTTATGTGGATCTCCTCTTGGGCTCAGGGCAGGCTAAGTGACAAAGTCTCACAGCCGTAACACTGGTAACCTCCGTGACTCACTCGGGAGAGGAGACCAACACGCTGTGGCTGTACAGATTCCAGTAGTAAGGTAAATTACAAAAATGCATCAATATCATATGTGACGGGCGCAGCAGATGCGTGTAGACCCGGCCCTGATAAGCAAGTGCAGGTGCTAAGCACCGGAAAGCACCGGCACAAATTCGCCCATCACTTCTTTCAGCGTGTGTGACAGCGCGCGCCTTCCACTCAGGACGATGAATTCATTCTCTTTGGCGGGGGTGGTGCGTTATTTAAACATTTGGTGCACATAGGTCTAGGAGCCCTTCACACCGAGGATGGTAGTGTTGAAAGGCGACGCGGTGGACAGGCGCTGGCAAAGACCCGGTCTCACGCGCTAGCCACATTGTAGATAATGATAATGGCTGCTGGCCTCAGAATGATTATCCAGGAGCACGGCAGGGCCATTACCCAGGCTTTAAAAAGAGGAAACCAAAGTCCTTCAGATGTAATTATCTAATTTCCGAGGTCACCGAAAGAGGGAAGTTTCTGTTCCCTCCAGCGTCAGAACTGCTGTTAGCAGAGCTAAGGAGACGCGCCTCTCCTCGCTCAGATTATTTCAACGAGCATCACTGTCCTCATAAAGGTACAGCACACAGAAAATATTAGTTTCCTTAATAACAAACCTGCCAGTTTCTAATTGGCAAACGCATCTTTTGCTGCCACGACAGTAAGTTTGTATAGTTAAGGTCATGTATGCAGTTCAGTTCAATAGCAATAACGACAGAACAACTATGGTAAGGCCACTGAGGCGCTCTGACAGATTTTTCTTTTTATTATATACACAATTAAGCATGTCACCTTATATGGTAACATACAGGGTATCAGAGCCACTGAAATTATGCGTCTCTGTGGGCGGGACGGTTTCTGCATACTTATGGATTTGCCGCATTTGCCACATAATCCATCATCTGCTGCATAATTTGCAGATTTTAACCCCAAAAAATATGATTCCAGTTCAAATTAATCAAAAGCTACTAAAGTTGCAGTGAACCATGTTGCTGTTCAGTGGAAGGCCCTATGCAAAGTTTTAATGGCCATTTGTTGCTTATTACCATATTTGGATGTTAAACTCGTACTGATAAGGTGAAACTTTTGCCCAGAAAGAGTAAACGTGAACAAATTATGAAGTAATATTATCACAAAATGTGCCAAATTAGGTTGTATAATTTGCCTTTTCTTGCTAAATAATATAGTCAACTCTGCCGCATAATTTGGTCCTCCTTGCCACATAATTCCAGTGGCCCTACTAATAGGTTACAGCATTGGTGGTGGAGTGTGTTTAGGATTACAAGGAACACTTGTATGCCTACTTGAAGTCTGCTCGAGCTTACTGAGCAAAACAATCAATGTGCATTTTTGCTCCGCAAAGCAATATCATGACACCTCTGTTTGCAGTGAATATTGAATATTAACCCCTGCCCAATTTATGTGAACTTCCATAGGGTTTCTACATGCATTGCTTCAAATGAGAATACATGTGACAGAAACCGAAACTTAGATTGCAGGGGCACATTGTTCCCATTAGAAGAGTGAACAAGCATTTGCAATGCAATAGGTCTCGCATTTACGCGAGTTTAAGCTATTGGCATTGTAAATGACAATGCCTTTTATTTATGTTTTAAATACGAAAACAAAAATAAAAGGCATTGTCATTTGCAATGTCAATAGCTCAAACTCGCATAAATGCGAGACCTATTGCATTGCAAATGCTTGTTATTGAATTACTGCCTTTTTGTCTTTGTCAGTTTTCATGTGTGTATTGACCCCACAACGGTGATTTTTAAACAAAAGTCCCTTTTACAAGAAATTACAACTGATCCCTCTTAGATGAAGGAAGTGTTTGAGAGACCGACATCAGGCAACAGCTTCTATCTCTGCCCCCTCCCCCTCTCCAAAGAAAGGCGTTTCCTGGGGCACTTTTGCCTTCTGTAAATATATCATTGTGTGTCTGCCTGGATCGGAAAGAGCAGCCGGATGGTGTGGTCACAACAACGCAGCGTTTTATAACATGTTATGGGCCTTTTCTGGTGTTCAGGAGGGCAGTACAAATGTCTGTCGGGGCAGTATGTGTGACATGTCTCCGCGGTGTGGCTGTACATTCAGCACTGCAGCAGCCATGAAGCCTCACGTCGGATCTTTGGGACAGGCGAGATGTGGCCAGACCGGGCAGATGCCTGCTGGGAGAGCCTACGTCCAGGAGACGGCTCACCCCATCGGGAGAGTAAAGAAAGAATTGAGGACAATTTTTAGTTTGGATTTTTTGCTCGCATTAAATTTAAGGATTTTTGATGCCCCGGGCAAAATATGGGGTACCCTGTTCAGAAAACATTCAATTTATTACCCGTTTCCTGCTAAATCAAGCCCTGAGAATGCAAAAATATAATGAATGATAGACATGTCTGTATTTTTTTTCATTGTTGTTACCATTCACCTACATGTTTCCAGGGAATAGTGAGGATCAGAGTGGAGAGCTGATATTAGGAATCACCCTATGATGAACGGTACTGAAAACTCTTGTGCCAACGTAAGTAGCCTTGCCTCCAAGCATGTATCTTGGTAGGATATGGATCTTCCTTAGGAGTACTCTATTTACAACTAGTACACTAAACTGGATATGATTTGAAAAAACAGGTAAAACCCTGTTTTTTCAAATTATATCCAGTTATGTGTCCCCGCCAGGAGTGCGATGGTCAAGAGCCTTTCGCGGTAATCGGCAGCGCCTGCCAGCCGCTGTCAGGAGACGGGCGCTATGAACTCCGGCATGAAAGGGAGAGGAAATAAAACTGATTAAACCAGAAGATCAGACGCCGCCAATTGATTTGGGCAAAGTTGCCGAATTAATGAGCGCTGCCTGCTGGAAAGAAGAAATGATATGTTGTGCTCGGACTTGTTAAAAGCTCCTCTATAATCGCTAGTGGAGTCTCAGATCTAATCCCTGTCCACACTTCAAACCAGCCCGTGGTTATAATCAGTGACGCAGCAAGGCCGCCATCTGCCGTGGTGCAAGCAAGGAAAATAAGCCTGCGAGTGGTGCGCGAGCGCTGGAATAAATTTAAGGAATGCAGCTGGCTCAATGCAGGCGGCTGCTCGCTCCCGAGACCCCTAGGCCATGGGAGTGATAGTTTACAGGAAAGGCGGGACATGCACCCGCCTTTGGCCATTTGCGTGCTTTCATTATTGAAAGCCACACGCAAAGGCCAATGGAATGTGTGGGAGAAGGCCGAGCCACACGGAGAAGTGTCGTGGAAGTCTGGAGTGATTCCAAGAGGCTCTCTCCTAGAGTAGCGTATGCGCACTGTGCTAGGCTCGACCTAAAAAGGACCCTGGAAAGAGATACAAAATATGCCAACTTCTAGAATTCGTGCTTAGTAGTGCAAAGCAAAAAAAAAAAAAGACTTGTCTGAATACGTTAAAGCAAGAGTTCAGCTCCTTGTATAACACGGAAAAACAAAATGGCAGTAAATAAATCAACATGGCATCAGCTATTAAAGAGATTTAAAGCAATGTTTTGTGGAATTCCTCAAGTGGTAAGATAGATAAGTGGAAAAGATAATTGAAGAAGAATGACTATACAATGATAAAACATTAAATGTAGTTCTATAGACTACATTTGTTTTTTTTTAAAAACACACACACCTTGCTGGGATCTTCAGTTGAGATAGGAGTGGACATGTGTGGGTCACCGGGGAGGGTCAGCTGGTCATGTGCTCCAGCCTGTGGAGGTGGTTGTGGGACATCTTCTAACCACTCACAGCTTGAGTTTGTGCTGTGTGATATATTACGATACTTGCATTTGGATGACAGCATTCTGACATTGGTCTGGCCTAAGAGCCTCCTCAACAGTTCAAGGACTTTCCACATGATTCTGAAGTGATCACGTGTGCAAGCAGAATGGTAACCTTCTGTTCTGGAAAGCTTGTGGAGGCAGAACAGATGGTAAATCCCAGCACTTCTTCATGGTTGGAGCAGCTGCATTATATCAAAATCTTTCATACTAAATATTTCTCTACTTTAACACCTTGTTTAGAGTTAGGCAGATGGGATACTCTGCCAAAACATGACAGATATCCCAGTGGAGGCTATTCAAACCTCAAAGTAGTGGGGCAATGGGAACGTGGAACAGGGCCAGACTGACAGTAGTGGGCACTGGGCGTTTCCCTGGTAGGCCGGAGATGTGGGGGCCAGTTTTGTTACTGGGGGCCAGTTTTGCAGCAGTGCTGCAATACCGCCCCCTGTAACAAAAGCGAGAGCGGTACTTCTCACTAGCAACCCAAAACCCACACCCAGCATTCGATCGAGTAGCAATCTGCCAGACTGGTTGCTGTTCCCAGTCCGGCGTTGACGTGGGGGGGTGTGGGGTGCGGGGAAAAATACATTAAAAACACTTACCTGCAGCTGCGGTCGCCGCCTTGGTGTTCCTCTCCTGATGCCAAGCACACTACAGAGGCTCCCAGGGGTCAATCATGCACTGCTCTCCTGCTGGTAATTCAAGATGCCGAATCTGCATCACGGAGGTCAGTGGCTGGATGAGTAGACACTGCTTGTAACTCAATTCAGGTAAAACTGAGATCATTGTTTCCTGGAATCCCTCCCCAGCTTGGTCCCCTAATTGGTGGCCGGAGAACCTGCCTCATCCTCCCCTTCCTGTCAACAGAGCTAAGAACTTTGGAGTTATTATTGATGACAACCTTAATAGGAGTGCCCAAATTGCGACTATAATGTCCTCAGCCTACTATATCTTAAAAATGATCAGGAAGATCTTGCCATTTATTCTGGACAGACACAGGAAAACCTTAATCACCGCTCTAGTCCTACCCAGATTGGACAATTGCAACGGTCTCTATTTAACCACCTTAGAAAAACATATGAGACGACTTCAGTCAGTCCAAAATGCCGTGGCTAGAATGATTCTAAAGTTTCCCAAATTTCACTCCATCACGCAGGGACTTCACAAGCTACATTGGCTTCCCAAGTGCAGTCGTGCAAAATTCAAAGCTCTATGCTTAGCTCATAAAGGAATGCATAATTCTGGGCCTGATTTTCTCAATTCAGCTTTTAAACGATATATGCCCAAAAGAGATCGGCTAAAGCTAACCTCCTCGCTGTCCCCAAATTTAAAAAGATGCAATGGGGTGGCAGAGGTATAGTCTACAATTCTACCAAACTCTGGAACAGCCTCCCACCACATATCAGAGCAATTCTCTCACTAATGTCCTTTAGGAAGGAGTTAAAAAACCTGGCTATTTAACCTTTAACCCCTTCCATGCCCATGACGGAACGGTTCCGTCATGAGCATCGGTTGCGCTGTGCTCATGACGGAACCGTTCCGTCATGGCCCCGCCCGCGCTCGAACCCTTCAGCACCGCGGGGGAATTCCCGCCGCGCTGAAGGGGTTAAACAGCATCTAGCTTGCCTTTCCGAGAGCACCAAGACACCCTTGCGGTAATCGCACGGTTTAAAAACTCCTAAAATGACATAATAGCAACAGGAGAGCAGCGCCGTGATTGGCTTGAGCGGGCTGAACTACAGCTCACTCAGGCCCTGGGAGTCTGTGCGCCTGTCGGTTTGGGTGTCCTAAGATGGTGTGCCAAACAGACATGTGCACTTACCATGCACAACTTTCCTCCACTCTCAGTGACGCTCCGTCAGGATGGCCCTGCCCCAAGACTGGCAATTGGCTCAGCTAGAAAAATAAAATAATAAACTGGTTTTATTATCATTTCATTTTTCAGTGGGGCGACGCTCCTCTGCAATAACAAAGGAGCTGCCCTTGAGATATCCCATTCGCTGTATAATAAGTGCCATGGACTACCATTCACGTGTAATACAGCAGAAGGGACATCTGCCACACTCGTGATGAAGTAACCAGCTTGCCGAACTATAAATAATCCCCTGGGGACGCCTGGCTGACCTGTTGGTGCGTGTGGAGAACTGCTGCCCTGACTGCTGCTTTTCCTTGCAGCGCCTCGCGGAACCCGCTTCGCGGGTCCCGCTTCGAGGGGTGTGCTGTCCTGGACCTTTGGACCCCTGGAGTTGTTTCCTTGCCAAAGCGGAGCCTGCAGTGGGTGTGAGTGCGCGTGGGCGGGGCTGCGAGCTGCGGGACCGGGACTACCTCTCCCAGGAGTCCCCGCCAGCCCTAATTACAATCATCTGGGCCACTCTCCCTGCCTGCCCCGCCCCCACCAACGAATTTAAAACCTTTGGGACTCCGTTATACTTTGGGACGCCTGGCTGACCTGTTGGTGCGTGTGGAGAACTGCTGCCCTGACTGCTGCTTTTCCTTGCAGCGCCTTGCGGAACCCGCTTCGCGGGTCCCGCTTCGAGGGGTGTGCTGTCCTGGACCTTTGGACCCCTGGAGTTGTTTCCTTGCCAAAGCGGAGCCTGCAGTGGGTGTGAGTGCGCGTGGGCAGGGCTGCGAGCTGCGGGACCGGGACTACCTCTCCCAGGAGTCCCCGCCAGCCCTAATTACAATCATCTGGGCCGCTCTCCCTGCCTGCCCCGCCCCCACCAACGAATTTAAAACCTTTGGGACTCTGTTATACTTTGGGACGCCTGGCTGACCTGTTGGTGCGTGTGGAGAACTGCTGCCCTGACTGCTGCTTTTCCTTGCAGCGCCTCGCGGAACCCGCTTCGCGGGTCCCGCTTCGAGGGGTGTGCTGTCCTGGACCTTTGGACCCCTGGAGTTGTTTCCTTGCCAAAGCGGAGCCTGCAGTGGGTGTGAGTGAGCGTGGGCAGGGCTGCGAGCTGCGGGACCGGGACTACCTCTCCCAGGAGTCCCCGCCAGCCCTAATTACAATCATCTGGGCCGCTCTCCCTGCCTGCCCCGCCTCCACCAACGAATTTAAAACCTTTGGGACTCCGTTATACTTTGGGACGCCTGGCTGACCTGTTGGTGCGTGTGGAGAACTGCTGCCCTGACTGCTGCTTTTCCTTGCAGCGCCTCGCGGAACCCGCTTCGCGGGTCCCGCTTCGAGGGGTGTGCTGTCCTGGACCTTTGGACCCCTGGAGTTGTTTCCTTGCCAAGCGGAGCCTGCAGTGGGTGTGAGTGCGCGTGGGCAGGGCTGCGAGCTGCGGGACCGGGACTACCTCTCCCAGGAGTCCCCGCCAGCCCTAATTACAATCATCTGAGCCGCTCTCCCTGCCTGCCCCGCCCCCACCAACGAATTTAAAACCTTTGGGACTCCGTTATACTTTGGGACGCCTGGCTGACCTGTTGGTGCGTGTGGAGAACTGCTGCCCTGACTGCTGCTTTTCCTTGCAGCGCCTCGCGGAACCCGCTTCGCGGGTCCCGCTTCGAGGGGTGTGCTGTCCTGGACCTTTGGACCCCTGGAGTTGTTTCCTTGCCAAAGCGGAGCCTGCAGTGGGTGTGAGTGCGCGTGGGCAGGGCTGCGAGCTGCGGGACCGGGACTACCTCTCCCAGGAGTCCCCGCCAGCCCTAATTACAATCATCTGGGCCGCTCTCCCTGCCTGCCCCGCCCCCACCAACGAATTTAAAACCTTTGGGACTCCGTTATACTTTGGGACGCCTGGCTGACCTGTTGGCGCGTGTGGAGAACTGCTGCCCTGACTGCTGCTTTTCCTTGCAGCGCCTCGCGGAACCCGCTTCGCGGGTCCCGTTTTGAGGGGTGTGCTGTCCTGGACCTTTGGACCCCTGGAGTTGTTTCCTTGCCAAAGCGGAGCCTGCAGTGGGTGTGAGTGCGCGTGGGCAGGGCTGCGAGCTGCGGGACCGGGACTACCTCTCCCAGGAGTCCCCGCCAGCCCTAATTACAATCATCTGGGCCGCTCTCCCTGCCTGCCCCGCCCCCACTAACGAGAGTCTCTATTTTTTCAATCTGTTCTTCCCGCTGCGCGGGAGCGCACGCGGGAGCGTCCCGGGAGAAGCCCGGGACAAGGGCGGGACCGTCTGTGGCCGTCAGAGGCCGGAGTAGGCCGGGCTGGGCCTACTCTCTTGGGTCATCCATTCGACCCCTGGTCCTATTTACTGTCACAGCCCCTTGCCGATTATAATCCATCACTCACATTATGCCGTCTCCGGCAAGGGAGAGTACCCCATTGAAGCCGGGAGGAGTTAAAAATAGGACCCTAGAGAATTATTTCTCCCGGGCGGCGGGGGAGGGGGACAAAGAGTGCAACCTGTCCCGGTTAAGGGCAGAATGGAGACGCTCAATAGATAACTTGAAAAACATCCCCCTTGGAGAACAACCCACTACGCCCAGGGAGGAGTTGTCCCTAATAGATGAGGTCCCACTCCTGCTGAGGGATTGTATAAACACTCCACCAGTTGCAGCCATGAGTATAGTCCCAGCTACCAGTCCAAACCCTACAAGGGTGACCATTGATTTAGTCTCCCAACCCTCCCCAGCCTCTAAGGCTAGGAAAGCTAAACCCAAGCCAGTCACCACACAAGGAGCACCGGGGCCCCCTCCTAATAAACGTAGGAGGAAATCGAAGGGAGCCCAGGGAAGGAGTAAACCCAAGATCTCTCACTCGGACTTTGGGAAATCTTCAAAACCCCCCGTATTAGCAGCGAAATTACCGGCTGAATCACACCCCAAATCTATTGCCCGGGAGGATCTAGCTCCCGCCCTGATAAAAGACATAGGAACTAGTACCACTAATGTCCCCCTCTCTGTTGTCCCGCTTGGAAATCTGGAATTCTTGCTAAGGTCTCTATTACTACCGATTAGCGAGAGTATAAAAAAGATTGAGATCAGACTAACTATTCTGGAGGCCACACTAGGTAGTCTGAAAATCCCGGCTGGTCATCAGGGAAGGCATCTAGAATCTATCCCCGCCACAATAGCCCCTCAACAGCCTGCAAATAGTGCAGCAAACTTAGTCCCTCCACAAGCCGCAAATGTGGCGGCCCCGCTAAAACCCCTAAGGCCCAAGCCTGCACCAACTAAGCCCCTTAACTCTAACATGCCTACTCCTCCTTCAGGCCCTGTTCATCCGGCACAGCCGGTAGATAGTACCACACCGACTCCCCTAATGAAGCTTCCCTTGAGACCACGCAGACCTAACCTACCCCCAGAGACTAATGATTTCACTGTAGTCATGGCGGGTGTCCCCCCACTCGAAGAAGGTGAAACTGAGGATTTTTGTGCCCTGAAAAGTAGGGTTATTAAGTGGTTAAACATAAACAGACCCCTCCCGACACACCTTAATAACGAAATCATAATGGTAAGAAGGGTGCCATGGGTGGGGAGAACATACAAATCTATGCAAGGGGACTGCATATTGGTGAGTTTTAGGGACACAGGAACCGTGTCCTACATATGCCAAGGGAAGAATAGATCCAGAGAATCCACTATCCAAACCCTTCGTGTATCTTTCTTTTTCCCCATTATTCCAGTCCCATTGCAGCCGCCCCAAATTCATGACAACTGGGAGAGGGTTGGCAGGAGGGGGAGACACTGGGCATTCAACCCTAGGCCACTATTTGGCCGACCAGAACCACCCTTGTACACCTATAACCGGTTTAATTGCCTGAACGGTCTAGAGGGGGTGGATTGACAAACAGATAATGTCCTCCAGGGTTATATGGATAAGGGCGTTTTGGTAGAGGTGGTGGAGGAGCAAAACTCTCAGGCTCAGCAAACTCTACCGAGTGGTGTGGGGAATTCCATGTTTGCTGAACCTAACGCTACAGCCATAGAATGTATAGGAGGGGGACATGGGCTGGCTACGCAAGGGTCAATACAGGAGATACCATCAAGGCCCCAGGGGGGTTCAAGACGGAGGGGAGAGAGAGTGAGATTCATTTCCTGGAATGTAGCAGGCATAGCGGGCAAATTTAATAACAAGGAATGGGTTGATTTTATTAGAAAATTTCAAGTCATATGTGTACAGGAGATATGGGCCTTGGTGAATAATTACCATCTACAGGGGTACAAGTGTTTTTTTGTCCCCGCCCGAAAATCCAGATCAGGGAGAGCAATGGGCGGTTTGTCCATCTACGTAGATTTAGACCTCCCAGGCTCCTGGTCCTCCCCAGATTGGAACTCACATGGGATTCAGGTAGTTCGGTTCCTTGGAAAGGGGTTAAGATTTTCTGTTTTTAACATCTATAACACTGAGATAGTAAACAACCATATCCCGCTACTAGCTGAACTAGACCATAGGCTGGGACAAGAAACAACATTCCAAAATAAGGGGCCGCCGCACGGGCTGCTTTTAGTGGGAGACTTTAATTGCCACCTCTGTCCGGCACTGGTCAAGGTAAACACAGACTGGTCACAATGCCCAATGGAGAAGGGGCCGCATTTTTCTCATACGCCTACTGGGTTGGCTCTTAGGTTGCTTCGGCTTAAGTACGACTTAGAGCATACCATTAATATGATAGACCCACAGTCGGATGGTACACTTCTACCAACTTTCAAGGGCAGGGGTTGCTCATCTATTATAGATTATATTCTGGCCTCGAGATCCCTGATAAACAAAATAATCAGTGTAGGAATAGATTGGAGCAGTTTCAGTGACCACAATCCCCTTGTTTTGATGCTCTCGTATAGGGTGGGTGCTGGAACTAGAGTCCACCGCTCAATTGAGGAGAGGGTCACAGATCAAGGTAGGAGACTGAAATGGTCCAAAATAGATGGGGTAAAGTTTTATAAAATTTTGGGTGACAAGGGCCTACTGGCCATTAACGACTGTCTAGACCTAGAAGTCCAGGGACCAAGGGTACTGGAAGCATTTGACCAGATCGCTAACCTGGTCGATGGCCTACTTAGGACCAGTGCGCCCACATGTAATCTGGTAAATCCCCGGTGGTTTGATAAAGACTGTTCTAAGGCATTGAGGGAGTTGAAATGCTCCCTTAAGCTAAAACCAAGGGACCCTCAAAAAATCAAGGTATGCAGAGAAAAATATAAAAAAGAGACCAAAAGGAGGAAACTTGCCCTGCAGGCAGAAGCTTGGGCAGACTTAAGAGAGGCAGGCGAAAGAAGGGATCTAGCGGGATTTTGGAGAATCATTAATAAACCGACCTTTCAAGAAAATGATTCCCCAGAGATAGGGGTTAACATCCTCCCGGAGCAGTGGGTCACACACTTTAGGGGTCTATATAACCATGAGCCCGGTATCCATGTAGAGTCACCCGTAACCACAAGTCAGGTTCCCTCGGTAGTATTCACTCTTAAGGAGATTACTGCAGGGATGGAGGGTCTGACTAAAAATAAAGCCCCGGGCCGGATGGAATTCCCCCTGACCTGTTTCTTAGTAATATAGAACTATGGGCCCCGCTGATGACCAGGGTCATAAATACTGCGACCACTTGTGGCCTGCCGCCATCCTGGTCTAAAGCGATCATCGTGCCAATCTTCAAAAAGGGCAACAGGGATGACCCCAAGTGCTACCGGCCCATTTCCCTGATTGACGTATCGGCTAAACTTTTGGGTAGGGCAATCCTCAACAGACTGTCTGAGTGGACCGAAGAGAATAACACCTTCTCGGACACTCAATACGGGTTTAGGACAGGGAGGTCCACCAGTGACCAATGCCTGAACCTTTACATGCTGACTGCCAAATATACTCTGGCCAGTGATGAACCCATTTAGATGGGATTCATGGATCTGGCAGCAGCATTCGATCACGTCAATAGAGGAAAGCTGTGGGATATGATGTCAAGCATGGGGATTGAGAGTGGTTTAATTACCATATTAAGGGAATTACACAGCGACACCACGGCCAAGGTTCGATTTAATAGGGAGGGAAGATTGTCTGACTCTTTTCCCTGTAAGAGTGGAGTCAGACAAGGTTGCATTCTTGCCCCTTTTTTGTTCTCCCTTTATATCAATAACCTGGAGCAGTTCCTTTTGGGGTTAAAGGCAGATTCCCCAAGGGTCGGGGCGCGGCATATTCCTGTTCTGCTTTACGCAGATGATGCGGTTCTGCTTGCACGCACACCCCGAAGCTTACAAATCCTGATAGACGGGTTTGTTGAGTACACTGGATCTATCTGTCAACCTGGGCAAATCATATGTACTCCTGGCCGGCAAAAAACCTTCCTCTAAATTTACTTATACAATAGGCACCCATACTTTAGAGGAGGTCAAAACGTTCTCTTATCTTGGAGTAACCTTTGATGGTGTTTTGCAGTTTAACTCTCTAGTGGCGGAACGTTGTAGCAAAATGATTGCCTCTAATGGGGCTATAGCTGGATATGGAAGGAGGCTAGGTAGATGGAGCCCGGAACAGGTGATGAACTTGTATGGCTCCGTATCATGCTCCAAAGTAATCTATGGGGCAGAAGTATGGGGCTTTTTGAACACCACTAGAATCCAACAGGAAGAAAACAAATATCTGAAATCTATCCTGAGGGCACCACCAAGTACCGCTGGAATCATAGCTCATAGGGAGCTAGGGAGACCATACTTGGATGACCTGTTAAAACTTAGGCCAATTATGGCCTGGCTAAAAATATGGGTTAATCCAGATGCGCATCTAAGCAGAGAAATTTTATTGGACTGCTTAGATAGGACCCATTGTATGCGCATCCCCTGGCTTAAATATGTAAGAAACACCCTTGAAGATTTAGGCTTTGGAAACCTCTTCACGAACCCCACAACAATTTCAGCCCAGCACAAGAAACAAGTAGGGGAAATTTTCCTAGAGCGGAAAACCCAATGTAGAGCTGAGGCTGAAGGTGTTAAAAAGACGGTGAGGGCTCATAATTTGGTAAAGAGTGTGGAGGATATGGAGCCTTATCTGTATCTTGTGCATAATGCACAGGATAGATTTCTTATGTGCCGTTTTAGACTGAATTTACTTCCTTTTATGTTGGCCTCACCAGCAGGTTTCACCACGTCAATTGAGCAGAAGGGACCCTGCGGCTGCGACAACAGGTCTCCGCAGGATTCCCTCCATTTTGTTTTGCTCTGTCCCTATTTCTCTATGCCCAGGCGCAGATTTCTTGTAATTATTTTTAAAAAAGCCCAACAGGAACGTGCCAGGGACGCATTAGTCTTTTTGCAAAAAGCCTCTGATCCACTAACATTGTGCTGTATTATGAATTTTATTAAGGTTGCGGTCCGATTAAAGATGACTAGGGGAGAGGAATAAAAGACTTTGGATTTTCTATTTTTATGACCCTGTATGTCGGTATCTCTATTTGCACTAACTCTGTACAAGGATCTCGATTAATGTTTAATGACTTTTTACCCATGTATATATATGTGCTTTTATGGTGTTTTTTAATCACCGAATAAAGATTCTTAAAAAAAAAAAAATAAGCCCATTATTCTGTGGACCCACTTTTCTTCAAAAGGACTGAATGGCAGAATTCTGCCCAAAATTTGCTAGGAAGAATGTACTGGGTTAAGTCAATAGTAGTTTAACAGACATGAGCTTCAGTCGGGCACAGGATGTTTTGGGGATTGTAAGATGATTGGAGCTTGAGAGCAAGTTAAGTTTGTCAGATGAGTGTGCAGGAGATAAGGTGAGCAGAGGCAGCATGAGGGGAATGAAGGACAAGGGCTGTAAGGAAGCTTCTCTGGTTTATAATGAGGGAACAATTTTAGAGGAGAATTAAGAGGTGATGCATGTAATAGCTAATATGCCTGCCTGTGTTGGTGTGGTGTGAGGCGAGAGCGCTTGTGAGTGATGCTGTACATGGGTTGAAGAGATGTGAAGAGAGAGACTGGAAACAGACCAATGTTGCTCAGCCAAGGCCAGTGGTTCAGGTGTGTTCGCTTGTAGGTTTTCAGGTGCTTCGGGTTGCTGGACATCTTCCACTTGCGGAAGTGAGGGTGGCATCTTAGTACTGAGAAAGGAGATAGCTAGTGTGATCCAGGGGGAGGGCAGGGGGCACACTATGTTAGGGTGCCCAGAGGACAGTAGAGTGACAGACAAATGGATTTTTTGAAGGTGTCAAAACAGATGGGGTCAAGGATCATGGTTCTACTGTGAGAATAGTTGGGCTGAGTGGATATAGGAAAGTGATATATGAATTAGAATGTTGACTGTTTTAGGGATGTGAGTTTGAGAGATTAAAATAAGGGAAAGAGTAGCCCAGAGCCTAAATTAATGTGAGCTATAGTAGAGAGAAAAGTAACATGAGGTACAGTAAAGAGATTAAGGTAATGTGAGAAGTAAGAACAAGACCAAAGTAATGCGACGTTTACTTGGGAGACAGCACACACTTTGAAATGTAACCAAAAGCCCAGAGCAATGTGAGGTGCACTTGAGCGCCAAAAGCAACGGGAAGAGCAACGAAAAGAAGAAATCACTGCGTGGCATATTCGAGGCACCAAATCAATGTAAAGAGTTTACAGAGAGGAAAACAGTGCCAGGGGTAGCTGAGCTACTACTAGAAAGGAAGCGTAGGCTAGAGACTACATGAGGGCGATGGAAGATGTACTAGATACACAAAAGCACTGAAAGGAACAACCTAGAGACTAAAGCCACAGGAGGAACAGGTGAGAGATAAAAGCATTGAGAGGAATTAGTGAGACTCACAAATTGTTAGAAATGAGTGAGGGACAAACGCGGCTTGAGGAATAGAATAACAAAGCACTTGGAGATACAGATGAAGGATTAAATCATTTTTATTAGGTGTAGTAGATGGACCAAAGTAAACAAATGTTTTCAAGATGAAGCAAAACAATGCATTAAGTGTGTAAGAAAAATCAATGCAATTATGATTTAAAGAACAAAGCAATATGAGTTATCATAGAGAAACCGAAGCAATTTGAACAACACATGAGATATCAAAACCAGTGAGGTTTATACAAGACAGCAAAGTGATGGATTGCAGTCAGAGTACCAAAGAAATGTAGCAAAAGGGTGAGAGATAACGAATGCAAAGTGTAGTGGAAAGGCCAATGCAATGAGTATCATCCTAGAGGAACCCAAGCAATGAGGACCACAGGTGTGAGACCAGAGACATGAGATGTAGGCGAGAGGACAGAGCAATGTCACCAAGGCAATACAGTGATTGTGAGGGGGAAAGCTGTGAAATATAGACAAGAGCAATGAGGCGTTGAAAAGTGTCCAAAGCAACGCAAGGTATAGTTGGTTTTTACTTATGTTAGTTATCCTTTGTTTTTCGAACATTCCATCCCAATAGAACCATAAACCTGTTACATGGCCATCAGCCTAGCATCTGACCGGGTCCGACTGCTGTTGAAAAACAACTCGACCACCGTGTTCTCCATATACCCCCTTTGTATTAGGACATAGCATTGCATAAGAAAACCTGTGTAGCCTACAGAAGATACCACATTTCTTGCACCCACCACTGTAAACACAATATTCCCATTAGGGTTGCCAACTTCCAAATTTTCCCGTGGGGACGGGGGGGGGGGGGGGCTGATCTGTAAGGCTCGACCTCGACTCAGTGATATCACTAGAAGTGACATCGCCAGAATTGGTGTCACAGTCACTTGTGTGGCACTGCCAAGACACTAGACATTCACATATTTTCTTTTAAGAGTGACCATGGATTGCTTAATTCACAGGTTAAAAGGCTGTCCCCTTGCAAACCCTCTAAACTGACTTGAACTGCTTAGTTATCCAACCTGCCTAGCATAAACTTTGTTTACAAATTTCCTCTTTGTATGACCTTTGGGGAAGTCATGAACAACCAAGTAGCTGCATGTGTGAGCTTGTCCTGTTTTTTTTTTTAACCAAAGCATGTGGCATTCTAGGATATATATATATTTGTTTTTACCGTCGTAAAAATTGGTTATAACATCTCAGCATGCAAACTGCTGTTTTCTGTGTTTGTTAAGAGAACAGGATTGGCTAAAGCTGTCCCACGTCACATAAGCCCACCTTGCAGCTAGTAACATTGCCCGTGAAAACTTCTGTATACAATATTTCAGGTTGTTCCACATTAGCGGTGAAATAACAGCAGAATGATATCCCCCTTCATGGCACACATGTTAATCCTAACTCTGACTCCATACCACCACTGTTCACTTGGTGACAGCCAAAGTCTCTAGGCATCTGGAAGTGGCAAAGGATCTTCAGATTCCCTTGGCTGGAGAACCTCATCCGACTCGCCTGCAGAGAAGCGAATCATGCCAGTGCCATGCACGAATGTTCACAGATGAAAGACCCCTCAGTGAAATGTCTTTGCATTTCTTGCAGGCCTGTGGGAGGAGGTAATTGCCAGCAGGACTAATGGTCTGAAGCAGCTGGACTCGCCTCTCCAGCAGCTTGACACTGCATGCAGAGGAGGGCAAGTTATTCTTCCAGAGGCCACTCATCCCATCAAAAGATTTACAGGAGAGCTGGTCTCCTTCCCTTCTCCCGCATGTCCCCTGGATCTTGGCGCCCTTGAGTCCCATCCTTCCCTTCTCCCGCATGTCCCCTGAAGCTTGGCGCCCCTGAGTCCCATCCTTCCCTTCTCCCGCATGTCCCCCTGGAGCTTGGCGCCCCTGAGTCCCATCCTTCCCTTCTCCCGCATGTCCCCTGAAGCTTGGCGCCCCTGAGTCCCATCCTTCCCTTCTCCCGCATGTCGCCCTGGAGCTTGGCACTCTGAAGTTCCATTCTTCGCTTCTCCCGCATGTCCCTCTGGAGCTTGGCGCCCTTGAGTCCCATCCTTCCCTTTTCCCGCATGTCCCCTGAAGCTTGGCGCCCCTGAGTCCCATTCTTCCCTTCTCCCGCATGTCGCCCTGGAGCTTGGCGCCCCTGAGTCCCATCCTTCCCTTCTCCCGCATGTACCCTGGAGCTTGGCGCCCTTGAGTTCCATCCTTCCCTTCTCCCGCATGTCCCCTGGATCTTGGCGCCCCCGAGTCCCATCCTTCCCTTCTCCCGCATGTCCCCTGGATCTTGGCGCCCCTGAGTCCCATCCTTCCCTTCTCCCGCATGTCCCCTGGAGGTTGGTACCCTGAGTCCCATCCTTCCCTTCTCCCGCATGTCCCCAGGATCTTGGCGCCCCTGAGTCCCATCCTTCCCTTCTCCCGCATGTCCCCTGGAGCTTGGTGCCCTGAGTCCCATCCTTCCCTTCTCCCGCATGTCCCCTGGAGCTTGCCACCCCTGAGTCCCATCCTTCCCTTCTCCCGCATGTCCCCTGGAGCTTGGCGCCCTTGAGTCCCATCCTTCCCTTCTCCCGCATGTCCCCCTGGAGCTTGGCGCCCCTGAGTCCCATCCTTCCCTTCTCCCGCATGTCCCCTGGAGCTTGGCGCCCTTGAGTCCCATCCTTCCCTTCTCCCGCATGTCCCCCTGGAGCTTGGCGCCCCTGAGTCCCATCCTTCCCTTCTCCCGCATGTCCCCTGGAGCTTGGCGCCCTCGAGTCCCATCCTTCCCTTCTCCCGCATGTCCCCCTGGAGCTTGGCGCCCCTGAGTCCCATCCTTCCCTTCTCCCGCATGTCCCCTGGAGCTTGGCGCCCTTGAGTCCCATCCTTCCCTTCTCCCGCATGTCCCCCTGGAGCTTGGCGCCCCTGAGTCCCATCCTTCCCTTCTCCCGCATGTCCCCTGGAGCTTGGCGCCCTTGAGTCCCATCCTTCCCTTCTCCCGCATGTCCCCCTGGAGCTTGGCGCCCCTGAGTCCCATCCTTCCCTTCTCCCGCATGTCCCCCTGGAGCTTGGCGCCCTTGAGTCCCATCCTTCCCTTCTCCCGCATGTCCCCCTGGAGCTTGGCGCCCCTGAGTCCCATCCTTCCCTTCTCCCGCATGTCCCCCTGGAGCTTGGCGCCCCTGAGTCCCATCCTTCCCTCCTCCCGCATGTCCCCTGGATCTTGGCGCCCCTGATTCCCATCCTTCCCTTCTCCCGCATGTCCCCTGGAGCTTGGCGCCCCTGAGTCCCATCCTTCCCTTCTCCCGCATGTCCCCTGGATCTTGGCGCCCCTGAGTCCCATCCTTCCCTTCTCCCGCATGTCCCCTGGATCTTGGCGCCCCTGAGTCCCATCCTTCCCTTCTCCCGCATGTCCCCTGGATCTTGGCGCCCCTGAGTCCCATCCTTCCCTTCTCCCGCATGTCCCCTGGATCTTGGCGCCCCTGAGTCCCATCCTTCCCTTCTCCCGCATGTCCCCCTGGAGCTTAGTGCCCTGAGTCCCATCCTTCCCTTCTCCCGCATGTCCCCTGGAGCTTGGCGCCCCTGAGTCCCATCCTTCCCTCCTCCCGCATGTCCCCTGGATCTTGGCGCCCCTGAGTCCCATCCTTCCCTTCTCCCGCATGTCCCCCTGGAGCTTAGTGCCCTGAGTCCCATCCTGATTCCTCTCCAGTGAAGCCTTGTGCATCTTCAAGACAGTTTGTCTGACTTTTAATGGCAGCCACTAGAATTCACGAAGATTCCAAACAAAAAAGAGCCCCATCCTTGGAAGCACGTGGAGGCTTCACACCAATCCCTAGTGTCCTCTGGAATCCCCAAAATTAAAGAACAAAGGACTATTTGGCAAAAAATCTCCAGAAGTGTCCCAGAAACTAGCGTTCCCCTCTGAAGGACTGTGTGAACAGAAGCAATCTCCAAATCAATAATGTGTGACACGGTTACTCGGATAAACTCTAGATGGCGACACTGAGCCTCGAAGTGAGTGAAGTGACATGTTTTACCGGCAGGGACTCGTGGAGTATGATCAGGACAGGAGTATTCAAGATTACAACACTGAATGGATGAGACACATTGATGACACCTGTTGAAGGGTTATTGATAACACTGGGGCTTTTAGCTAATCACTTTATAACAATGCGAGAAGACTTGTCATTGATAATATCAATAAACACTATTCATTGTTCCACTTTAGTGTGATTATGAATTGAAAAACACGGAGTTCGTCATATTGTGGCCTATTCCTCGGAGAAATCCAGCCATTTTACAAACTTCCGGACCGTACCTTGAAGAGGTTACATTTATGTATCTTTTTTATGAATTTGATTTAATTAACGTGTGTGTCAAACATGAACATCACAAGGCCCAGACTTGAACACAGCCGCCTCCCAGCCAATGATTTGACTTCATCCTGCAGTCTAATAGACACCAGCCTGGAGAGACCTCTCACGGCTGTGACTCCCCCGCCACCAAAAACCGACTTGGAGCCCCAAAGAAGAAATGCTGCTGCAGCCAGCCTTGGAGTGAAACAGGTCATGACCCTGAGGAAAGAGAGCATGCGCAGCTCACACGAGCTCCCTGCTCCTCATCTCAAGGGGGCGATGCACTCAGGTGCCAGATGCATGCCGCCTGGCTAGGGCAGACAAGAAGCACCGCAGTTATGTAGAGCATTCATGTATAACTTGTACCTTCAACTCTACTTGATAAATAAGTGAGTATTCCCATTATGGTCCTGACGAATCCTCAAAAGAAGAAGTAGAGAAATATGCCGGCGTTTGGAAAGTGATACCAATTATGCTTACAATGCGCGGCGGGGATGCATGCAGGCATGCCATTAATTAGCTGGTCAGAGCATGTACACCTGACACCATGTTTTAGCTGGCCACATGAGGCTGTAGCTATCTAGACAAAACCTAGTGTGCGCCTAGCATACAATCGGGATGAGATCAGTACAGGGTATGAAAGTATACGCAGGGCCACTGGAATTATGCGGCAGGGGACGGCCAAGTTATGCAGGAGGGTTGAGTAAATTATGCGGCTAGAAAACGCAAATTATGCGATGTAATGCAGCACACTTCATCTAGTGTCATAAATATCCTAGCTCTTGCCATGAATCACAGAGGGTTTGCTGTCTACATGCCCGACAGTTCACTCTTCAGCAGGAGTCCTACATCATGTGCATTTAAACTAAAAACGTAATACAGGAAACACTGCTGCATGTAAAACCGATTCTGGAGTAACAGTGACATAACATTGATGTACATGTTTAAATTTGGCACTACTGTATCGCTTTTTTAGGTCTCGCCGGAGACAGCGCACTCACAATACGCAATCTCGTGCAAGATCTTTTGTTAATTTACAGGTGGCATGGAGCTCTCCTTCACTTACCTCTGGTTGACTTCATTGTAACTCTCATTTACTGGCTTGCTATTGATGGTTTGTTTGTGCTTACAGTGACTGATTGAGTGTGTCCCTTCCTGTAGCACGGGGGCTTTACCTGTGGTCTGCGAATGCCCTTTTGTACTTTTTACACTGTCTGGTCATTGGGTGCACCTCTTTAGTACCAGTTTAACACCCAAACATAGCAATAAGCAACAGAGAGGTGACCAGTCAACTTTTGCAATAGGTCTTCTGCTGTGTGGCAACACTTTGCGCTGCATTTTTTGTAACTTTTGACCAGTTTAAGTTAGAAACAAAATAGTTTTTTTTTGTTAAAATCTGCAGATTATGCAACAGAGGATAGATTATGTGGCAAATGTGGCAAATCTATAATTATGTGAAAATCGCGGTGGCCGCCCAATCACATAATTCCAGTGGCTCTGAGTATATGGCTACTACACCACCCGGGACTGGGTAGGTAGGATGAGGCATAGATGTTTAGGCTTAGTACAAGGATAGTGACAGTGCAAGGCAGGTGTACTGTGCTTGTTTTCTTAGCCCTGTCCATCTTTCCCGCCCCTTCTCAGTACCAGCCTGGAGTGGCCTTCAGCAAAAGGGACCAGCAGTGATCTGGAAGTGGGGGGTGCTTTAAATTGATGCTCAAACCTGTTAAGTGCTGCTCCTGTGAGGCAATCACTTATAACACAACAGTTGTAGATCCATCGGTACACCCTGCATATGGATTCCTATGCCACTTCATTCTAGCACTTTAAATGGGGATCTAGCACACTGGTTCCTCCCTTCGAGACCCATGGATAGCCGAGACGGTCTAGAGTGCTTGATGGTAGCCACTGGCACACTTGCTTTTGTTTTGGGATGTTGAATTGTGATTGAGGGGTGTCCTTCTTCCCCCTCGAACTCCACTGATTAGTTACCACTAATAATCAGACCCGTAGGGCACAGCCAGTAACTTCTAAGATTCCGCCTAAAGTTCCCATGTCGCTTCTTCCCACACACCTTCAGAACTCAGTCTTCTTTCTTATCTTTATGACTGGCGGCTGCAAATGTGCATTGCCAAATGACACTTCATTGGCTCCAATC
Organism: Triturus cristatus; assembly: GCF_964204655.1. Taxonomy (NCBI): domain Eukaryota; kingdom Metazoa; phylum Chordata; class Amphibia; order Caudata; family Salamandridae; genus Triturus; species Triturus cristatus. The sequence continues at coordinate 323,232,501 of NC_140587.1, read as the reverse complement.
AGGCGCTCATATACCTGGAATGCTATTGATCGCACACACCTCTGTGAGTAAATGATTAAACGCATTGCGCCTGCTCATATATGACTCCGCCATTTTAATTGGGGCAGGGGTGACTGTGTTCTCATACGCTTTAAGGGCTCCCCGGCACCTGCACACGCCTGCATTGTGCTTAGCAAACTAATAAAAAAGAGACATTTTCAAAAAGAACGAAACTGTTTTTAGATATTGCTTCAAACGAAAGGAAAGTTAAAGATCCAACCGACCCTGACGTTCTTATTTTTCACAAATCAATATAAATGATATTTACCGTTTTACTTTGTTTTCTTATAAATGTATTATATTTTTCCATTTATGTACGTTTATTTTAGCACTTTTAACAGTTAAAGCATGTGAATTAAAGCACAAGGATCTTTCACTGCAAATAATGCGAAGAGACAGGATGGCTATAATGAAATAAGACTAAGTTGCCACTAGGTGCTCGTAGGCCACCAGGATGGATAAGACCATCAGCTCACTGAGTGACACTTGCACAGATGGACTACTATAGAAGGTTCAAAATGGCTTCTCAAATACAGATGAATATGGACTATTGAGTCCATTTGGATGGATAGCACGATAATAACAAGCACTGGCAAACACAATAGATCGCACCTTTGGGACCTATTTGCTTGGCAATGGTTTTATTCAATTCTGTACAGCAGCATGTCTAAACATAATTGAAAAAAACCTGCTATGGTGCAGTCACTGCTCATGCACTTTTCATTAAAAGTGCTATGATGCGGACAGCACTAATGTGCTTTACTTTTGGAAAAAAAACTAGGGAGTGGATTGGGGATGAGGAAACAGGGAGTGAGGGGGAGAGACAACATACGAGAGGGACTGCGAGGAAGAGGACAAGGGTACCACAAGTACAACAGAAGATGGGAAAGGGCAGAAACCACATGGATAACAGACGATGGGCAGAAGAGAAGCACTTAATGGAGGGTAGGTCAAGGGGGAGCACACAGACAGGCTATGCAACACAGGGTGTATGGGGGTCCAAAGCAACATAGAGGGCATAGGGAGATGGAAGAAACACAGAGGACGCAGGGGGAAAGCAATCAGAGAAGAGAGTGACAGAGACAGCTGGAAAGCATGCACTCTTGAAGAGTGCTAAACAAAAAGAAAAAAGTAGTGCTCGTGAATGGGGGTTGCGGAAGGGCATTCGCTGACCACAGGTAAAGCCCCCATGCTAAAGGAAGGGACACACTCAATCAGTCACTGTAAGCACAAACAAACCATCAATAGCAAGCCAGTAAATGAGAGTTACAATGAAGTCAACCAGAGGTAAGTAAAGGAGAGCTCTATGCCACCTGTAAATTAACAAAAGATCTTGCAAGAGATTGCGGGTGCGCTGTCTCCTGCGAGACCTAAAAAGCAATGCAGGAGTGCCAAATTTAAACATGAACATCAAATTTATGTTACTGTTACCCCTGAATCGCTTTTACAAGCAGCAGTGTTTCCTGTATTGTGTTTTTACTTTAAATACATATGATGTAGGACTCCTGCTGAATAGTGAACTGTCAGGCATGCAGTAGCGGGACAGCAAACCCTCTGTGACTCATGGCAAGAGCTAGGATTGTTATGACACTAGGTGAAGTGTCATTTTCTAACCAAATTGTTGCTTTCAGGACCCGCCTCTGCTGGTGGATCTCCAGATGTCTCTCTAGTATAGCCTGCTCTTGATCTGGCATCAAACTGATGGATCCCTTAGCAGAATCCAGTAGAACAAGTTAGTGCAGAATAGCAATTCTCCAAATTAAGTGTCACAAGAATCTGAATTTCATTAAAGACAGGGAGGCTAACATTATGCATTATTCCTTTAATGCCACTCTACGCACCACTTGAAAGAACTTTACATTGCAAAATGAACATTCTAGAATAGAACACTCATGGCATACAATAAGTCTACGCACAGAACAATCTGCCTCTTTGAAATGCAAAACATTCTCCCTCCATCATGGATGAACGAAGATAAAGAATCCACTGGAAGCAAAAATCTTTAGAGGAACAAAGCTCCTTAGAGGAAGGAAACTATTAGGTATTATCTGAAAGGACACATTAAGACTCCAGTTTATGCAAGCTTGAAGAATAAGAAGTCCACAAAGCAGCCAATAAATATATTTCCATCTGTAAGTATGACATTTTTCTTCTCTTTCTGTTTATGTTTTACTATTCTAAAAAAATGTATATCCCATCATTCTGGGACAGGAGGGTGGGATAATGTTAGCCTTCACATATTCAGATTCTCTTGGCATTTAATTTGGAGAATCACTATTTCATTACAAGACCAGAAGCTACCATTATGCATGTTGGTAAACCTCCAATACTACATCAGGCATGTGTTCAATTGGATTACAGTCATGCTTAGCTAATGTGGAGGGGTTAGACCAGTCAATGGCTCTCAAAATATCCTCCAGTCTGTCGCCTTTCCAAAAGGATTGATTAACCATAGCTCCCCTCAAAGAGTGAGCTTGAAACTTCTGTAAGTCAACAACAGCCAGTTGCGTATTCCATTTCACCCACCTCGCAGTAGATGCAGTGGTAACCACTTTAAAGGGTTTTACAAAGGAAATCAAAAGGCGATCAGTACAATCAGGACGAAACACACTCATTCTGGAATCGTATTCCCTCATTCAGCTCACATACAGCTTTCCGTAAGAATACATTTTTGGATAAAATATGGTATCATACATTTTTTTCGTGCTCCTAGTAATCTCAACAGTTACCCCAAAGGCATCATAGACTATCTTACTTACCTCCAAAGCTTTAACATCCGACATTCGTTGACAAGAAATTAGACATGTTAAGGAAGCCATCTTTATAGAAAGTTCCTTCAGATCCAAATATCTATGACCAGGCCAAGAGGAAAACATACCCAAAACTAAAATTACATCCCATGAGGTGTCATACCTAGGTCAAGGGGGTCTCCCTAATCTGATGCTCTTTAGCACTCTACAAATCAAAACATTTTTCCCACACTCCTGCCATTTACCAGATTGTGCCCTGCAGAGATTGCAGACCAATGGTATTGGACCAGACCATCTGAGGCAAAGGTTTAAACGGTATGCCCCCGCCCGGACCCTGCGGTCCAAAGGAGCAAAGAATGTCAAAATCCCCACCTTCAAGAAAACCAGCTGGGGAGGCAGGAGCTTCATTACCTGCACATCAAAGGCATGGAATGAGCTACCCTTTTACCTGAGGAGTGCCGTAGACCTTCTTTCTTTTAGAAAGGGTCTGAAGACCTGGCTGTTTACTCATTGAACCTCTCCGACTATTGCTTAGGCTGAGCTCAGTGCCAGGACACCGGAGGGTAATCGCGCGCTTTTATAAATTCAATTAACATAACATATAGCAGTTTATGTTTCTATAACTAAGGCCCCTATCAAACTACTCTAACAGAAAATTAACTACTTCAAGTATAGGAGCCACTACAGAACCCAAATCCCTTTCCAGCCACCAACATACCCACATATTCCATAATTCTTTATAACTGTAGCGGGTTCCTGGATCCAAGGATTCCTAAAGGAGTTCCTCAGCTCTTCCTGAAAGGCCTGACATTTCTCTAGATCTCCTGATATTCTCCATTCAAGAAGGCTCAAAGTCCCTGTTAGACCCAGTGGGAGTTCTTCTCCATGACTGTGATACCCAAAACATTAGGTTTTTAGGAGAATACGTTTTATTTGTATACTTACCTCCGTTCAGCCATAATCCAGAGTTTACTACCCCCCCCACCCTGCGTCACCGCCAGGCAGCACTCCCTCCAGGAGCCGCTACTGGTCAATATAATAAGGGGGGGAAGATGGGGCCTTAAAATAATAGAATGGATCATGTTTGAGTTGTTATAATCAAAGTAGGGCAAAGCTCTAACAAAAGGGCTTAAAACCACAAGGCTCTGAGGGCAACCACTTGATCAATGTGCTGGAATGAGGAGTTAATAAGCGTACAATGCCTTGCAGGAACAGCTGATCGACGAGACACTAACTGTCAACTGCCAGCGTGATGCTTTACAGTGTCTCCTGATGGTTGCCTCACTCTTTTTAAACAAATAGGGCAAAGACCAAACAAAGATGGCGGCACGCTGCGTGCTGGGCCGGCAAAGCCAATGCCCAGTTCTTTCCTTTAATTCCTGCCCTAAGCGTCACTGCCTCAAGGGCAGCATCAAGGGGGTGCAGCCTCCTGCAGGAGCCCCAGAGAAGCCTGAGAGGCCTGTGGAACCCCAGACAGGCTGCCAGGGCAGCCGGCGCACAAACTGCAGGGGCCACAGTCGCCGGAATCGGTGAGAGGTGGCCACGGTGGTCCAGGCCCCCAAATGCTGAAGCAAAAAACATTTCTCATGGTTTAACTATCTTAAAAGCTGTGTGCATATTAAACCATTTATTTGTACATTGACACGACAAAAAACATATCATTTTATACATAACAAAGAAAGAACAAAACACACTTTCACTGTACACCAAATGTATATGATTCTTATCTATCTTTCAACATTTTGTAACAAAATATGGCTGCAATTATTATTTATTGACAACAGTCCATATGGAAAGTAGTCCATTTATGGTCCACACATGAGGGAATGTCCAGCCCTCATTACCCTTGATGTGTGTACCGAAATCCTTAAGTTATTTAAATTTCAAAGGCAGGACTCCTTCAATAAAGAAATTGGATGTGTTTTGGCCCCATCAATTAAGACCTCTTCAGGACATAGGAAGGACAGAAAACACACAAACGAAAATCACAGTTCCTGCTCAAAGGTTAATGCTGGCTTTGCAGTTCCGCAGCCTGCTCCGTGGTAGTCATACATTCTGTGTGATTTCAAATATAAATTGTAAAATGCACTGTCAGGTTGTATGATGGAGCAACGAGTTCCACAACCCCGCATTCCTAAACCACGCGGTCTGAATAACGACAGTGTCTTAACCATGACTTGCTTTACCACGCATGCCTTTAACACCAGTTTTCGTGGTAAAGGCATGCATGGTAAAGGGGTATGCATGGCTAAGGTCGGTACCACCCTAGGGTAAAAACTCCCCCGACCCCCTCCCGCCCTGAGGTGCAAATACCCCTATCCTCTCTCAACCTCCACACTGTGTCCTCCCCCTGCCCTAATGCCTAAAATCCTGTTCCTTGACCCTGTCTTTTAACCTGACCCTGGCCAGCCTGACCCAGCCTTATAAACTTTCCCGCCATCCCCTAAGCCCTAATAACTACCCTGATACCCATTCCCGTCCCCCTGCTCTGAGGCCTAATACCCTAACACCCAATTTAACAAGCATTGGCGTAGCCAATAGGTCTCGCCTTTGGGACCTTATAAGTGTTTAGCCATGCAACAGTTGCATAACTAAATACTTATAAGGTCCTAAAAGCGAGACCTATTGGCTATGCCAAGCGGCCGTGCGGCCCCGAAAGTGAAAGTAATCGCGGTCAAGCGATGCGCGCACGCCCGCGCACATTCACTGTAGCTCTAGGCTGGCCTGGTAGCACTTTTTGGAGCCCTCTCAAAAAGTCTCGCAAGACCAGCGCATGCGCTGGGTCAGACGAGACCTAAAAAACTACAACAACACTCCCCGAGCCCTAAAAATGACTCAGAACCCCCTAGCCCTGAAAACTAAGCCTGACCCCCAACCCTGAAACTTGCCCCACACTTGCCTTAAATACTAGCCCCAATCACCCCAGCCCTGAAAACTAGCCCCAATCACCCCTAGCCCTGAAAACTACCAAAACTACCTCCAACCCCCCAGCCCTGAAGACTAGGCACGAATCCACCCCCAACCCAGAAAACTACCCCCGACCCACCCTCAGGCCACAAAACTTCCCCCGACCAACCCTCCACCCTACAAAACTACCCCAACCCCTCAGCCCACAAGATTACCCCGACCCACCCCCCACACTCACTAACCGTGGATCTCTTCCAGCTTCCTGCTTCCATCCGTCCGTAGCTAATTCCCTCGACCCTCCCCCAGCCCACAAAACCTTGATGACCCACCTCCCAGCCCACAAAAGTACCCTGACCCATCCCCCAGCCCCACTTTAAATAACCCCAACCCACCCCCAGCCCACAAAGCAACCCAACCCCCAACCTACAAAAGTACCCTGACCTACCCCCAGCCCGCAAAACAACCCCCGACCCCCAGCCTACAAAAGTACCCCGACCCACCCCCAGCAATACTCAAAACAACCCCAACCCACCCCAGCCCACAAAACAATCCCATACCCCAGCCCACAAAACAACCCCTACCCCCTAGCCCACAAACAACCCGACTCCCCAGCCCTACTTAAAATAACCCGACCCCCTTTGCCCACAAAACAAACCCGATCCCCCAGCCCACAAAGTTCACCGACCTACTCCCCAGCCCCATTTACTTCACAGCGATCTCTTCCTGCTTCCGCCCGTCTGCAAGCCCTACCGCGCTATGCATTAACCAAGCAAATGTGTGGTTTAGGCATGCATAGTAGGGCTAGCGGAGTTGGAACACTCTTGGTTCAGAGCACGGTGTTCTGACTGTTCCCCACTGTCACAACATCCGCAAGAAGTCAGACACCTGAGCAATAAATGCTTTGCCAATCTATTACATATAGGTCATCCTATTCCCTCCATCTATCCCGTCTGGACACCAAGGTGTCCTTTCTGATTTTAGTTTGTGTTTTTTCTCTTCTTCCTATGTCCTGAAGAAATCTTAATTGATGTGGCTGAAACGTATTGACTTTCTTTAATTGGAGGAGTCCTGCTTTTGAAATGTAAATAACTTAAGGATTTCAGTACACCTATCAAGGTTAATGAGGGCTGGACGTTCCCTCATATGTGGGCCCTAAAAAGACTACCTTCCACATGGACTGCTGTCCATAAATAAAAATTGCAGCCATATTTTTTTTACAAAATGTTAGAAAATAGATAAGAATCATATACATTTGGTGTGCAGTGAATGTGTGTTTTGTTCTTTAATTTTGTGTAAAATGATGTGTTTTGTTGTGTTAATGTACAATTCAATAGTTTACTGTGCACACACCTTTTACGGGAGAAACATTTTTTGTTGTGAATAAGTTAGAATAAATAATGTTTTGTAAAGTTATATACAGTGGCAGTGATTAATTTTTATTTTCACGGCCGCAATTGATATATCATTTGTTCACACAATATAACAGTTGTTTGTTTCTGGTCTCCAGCAGTGACAGCATGAGAGGTTCAGTGGCGTTTCAGGATTCAAGCCAATGACATAACAGATAAGAGAACTAGAAGAACAGGGCAGAACAAAAGACGCCCACAGGGAGTCTTAAGCTGAATGCAATATCTGCAGATTTACACAGGTTGATCGCAGTACAGACCAGCTGCAAGTTTGTGACTAAAATGAATGTACCTTCCACAGCATCTTGTTAGGAATGCAGCCCTGGCCTCCATGTACAAACAGGTATTTAGAGGCACTATTAAAGGCAAGCATTAGGGAAAGTCAGTAGATTTGGCCTTGGCAGCCTGTTGCCATGGTTAATTTTTCTTTATTTTTATTGCATTCATGTGCAACAAAAAAGTATAAAGGAGAAAAATACATGGCCTCTCAATCTTTACTGCAAGTCATATGCTTACAATACAAAATTGCTTTAAATAAAATACCAATTACTATAAATCTAAAAGACCAGCATAGGTTCTTCCTAGAAAGAAGGTCTACTCAAGACACTTTCCTATAAAAACACGTTAATTGGGACTGATCCCAAGTTTTCTGGTTCCATATTGTGCAATTCAGCTACTACATGTACTTGCTTCGCATCCCCTACACCTACCTTACAAACGCCATATCTCCTGACCGCCACACTGCTGGTATCAGTGCGGCCCTCGGTCACACCACAGACAACTTTGTGGCCCCAGGGAAAATGTTTGTGAATGCCCATGATATAGTGGGTGGAAGCAAAATGTGAATGCCCGCTGTACACCAATGGATTAAGAAGACTGCTCCAAAGCCCCTCCAGGAATGTATTTGTGTATTTTTTCATGTATTTATGATTTTTATTACACGAGGCAGCCACACGACTAAAGCTGCTTTCTAGGCCAGAACTAAAATCATTAAATAGTGGATAAGATAAAAGAATGCTATTCCTGGCTAGGCGTGTTGAGTGAGGGAGTTAGCATATCCGCATACTTACTACACGTCACTTAAACATACTAATAAGTGTACTCGAGTGCACGCACTGCTGTATCCGGGCCCTCCCCTCCCTTTATTCTGTTGTGAAATTAAAACCAGCGACAAAGAGACATTTTAACGAAATGAAAAGGCGCCGAGGCCTTTGGTGACTGAAATGGAAAAATTAATTGCGCCCACATGAGAGTGAAAGGACTGCGTGCAGACTGCTCGACATGCCCTTGAGCTTCGCGGAAAAACATTATTAGCTACATGTCGTGAAGGCAGATTATAGAGAGCTGACTATTCCAATGCGAGGCTCATAAAATATTAACAGCAAAACACGCAGGCCATATTTATAAAAGTGACTGGAATGCTGAGGGCAGCTCGCGCGGGTCCCGCTTGAAAACCAATAGGGGCCGAGCACAGGGAGGAGGGGGCACGGCGGAGCCCGGCGTGGAGAAATCCAATGACATCGCGCTCCCCGAGGCTCTCCCGGGCTGGAAGCCAGGACCCATAATCCCCCGCAACAATCCTAAAACATGTTCAGCACCGTGAAAGGGGCCAGGGAGGCCGAATCCCAGTCTTCGAACAGAGGCGTGACAGCGTCTATATATAGACGAGACTTTAGGGGAGGGGCGGGGGCACACAAGGGCCCACAGGTAAAATTGGCGGGGCCACCTACAACGAGAGAACATGAAAACTGTGCATAGGTGTTTGATGGTGACTATATATATATGTCCACTCGATACACCAAAATAAGTGCGCTCTCAGGATCAAAGACACACCATCCAAAGTAAAGATGCAACCAAGTTGGAATATATATATATATAATAGCTGTACATTTCACTCGTAAAAAACCAATGAAATTCCACGTTATAGTTAGATCAGGTAACTATAACTCGCGCCCCCGCAATGCACTGCTGATGACGTCACATATTACATCACTCATGACATGGTCAGTGACATCACTCATGACATCAATGATGACATCTGAAATGACACATTGTGCATTGCGGTCGCGCAAGTTATAGTTACCTGATCTAACTATAACGTGGAATTTCATTGGTTTTTTACGAGTGAAATGTACAGCTAACTATAACTTGTGTGAAACCTATGGTTTTTTAAGTGAATATGCAAGGTTTTTTAAATGCTAATTCCTAACTATAACGTGTGTGAAACCTATGGTTTTTTCAGTGAATTTGTACGTTTTTTTAAATGCTAAGTTATGTATTTATTTTTAATTTTTGCGCGCACCGCCAGTAGATAATATATATATATATATATATATATATATAATTCACTTAAAAAACCATAGGTTTCACACATGTTATAGTTAGCTGGACATTTCACTCGTGAAAAACCATTGAAATTCCCCCTTTATAGTTAGTGCAGGCAACTATAACTCACGCGACCGCAATCCTCTGCTGATGACGTCAGATATTACATCACTGTATTTAGACACTTATTTACCCATGTCTTCTTCCATTAATTTTTAGCTATACATATATTACAAATATTTTTTTTTCAGAAAGACACATATGTCATCAGTGATGTAATATCTGACGTCATCAGCAGAGGATTGCGGTCGCGTGAGTTATAGTTGCCTGCACTAACTATAACGGGGGAATTTAAATGGTTTTTCACGAGTGAAATGTCCAGCTAACTATAACATGTGTGAAACCTATGGTTTTTTAAGTGAATTTGCAAGGTTTTTTTAAATGCTAATTCCCAACTATAACGTGTGTGAAACCTATGGTTTTTTCAGTGAATTTGTACGTTTTTTTAAATGCTAAGTTATGTATTTTTATTATTTTTTTTAAAGTTTTTTTACCGTGCGCGTACCGTACGCGCACGGTGCGCTTTGCGCACCGTGCGCGCGCTTGGTACGCTTCGCGCACCAAGCACCCACGATGCGTTGTTCGCGCGATTGCGGTCGCGTGAGTTATAGTTGCCTACAGTAACTATAACGGGGGAATTTCATTGGTTTTTTATCAGTAAAATGTACAGCTAACTATAACATGTGTGAAACCTATGGTTTTTTCAGTGAATATATATATATATATATATACTTTTTTTAAAAAATTTATTTATTTAGTTTCTTTTTTTTTTTTTATACCAAAAAGTTAAACTGACATTACAGTCAGGTAATGAATATGTCGGTAACAACAATAAAGTTGTAAATTAAAAAAAAAATAATAATTCACCACGCTCCTGCCCTGCACTGCTTATGGCTGCAGATATTACATCATTCTTGTTCTATGACATAATTTATGGCATCACTAATGAGATCTTAAATGACATAATTGATGAGATGACAGCAATCCAGACTAGAAAGCACCATCAACCAATATCTTCCACCCTTATTCCTGGACCTCATCATCTTCAACTGCACCGGTTCTGCAGAATTCAACCCAACGCGAAATCAATACACACAGAATGATATAAAACTACTACAGAACGCTCACTCCAAAATGAAAGAGCAAATCTCCTTCCTTTCAATATACTCACCACCCACGCACATAGGTATGTCACAGAACACAAGGATAGAACCAAAAGGAAGCTACACCTCTCAATTACACTCTCGCAACATATACACTTTCACAATCCATCCCATTTTTCATCAGGGACCGTTTTACTACACCACATACTCCAACCCCATCTTAGATATCGTTCAAGGACTTACGAAACCCAAATCATCCTTTTGTTCCTTCACTGTTTTTTCAAACCTACCACATTACCAACTCAGTAATGTAAATCCTTGTATCAAAATACCATTCCTAGCAATTCAACTTCTCTTCCCCCTTCTTTTAGCAATATTCCTGTCATACTCACCTTCCCATCTCTGCTCACCTATCTATTATAGATTCCATCATAACCTAGATGTATTTGCTCTCACCACAGCAAGAGAATTCACCCGCTTTGAGTTCTATTAGTATCATATATACCCTGAACATTTCCACAACCACCATTCCACACAATATCTCAATCGCTCTAGGTACCTGCACGCTCACCTTAATTACTTCATTTTTCCACTCCAACAAACCACTGGCTCTTGGACTACGCATCACATAACAGGTATCATCATGGTCCAAGATCTTCACAGACCAACTTCACACCATGGAAAGAGACAATATCCACTTGCAATACCACTATCCTAAATTCTCTCAAAAAATCTGATAACACTCTTCAGGCCCCTCCGTGATGAAGCGTACCTCCAGACACTACGATCATTATTATAACAGTGCTACCACATCCTTCGGATGTATGCGTAACACTCAGCATGGCTCAGAAATCTCCACTGCACATTTGAACCACTGTTTTACAATAAATCCACCTGGGTTAAGTTGCAGTTCCCTTGTTACACGTATTTAGCACTATTTTCACATGCTTTTCAATCTCTTGTTGCGCACTCAACCTCACAATCCATTTGTGGCCAGCAGTACAATCCTTGTAATCTTTTCGTGTCACTCCTAACCAGATACCATTTCTGCATCAATGTTTGGCTGGTACCATATTCTCCCCCTCTCAACAGATGCGACAATTCCCAATGAAAGACTACCACGGGATCCTCGTGTGGCCATACTCGAGCAGCCGGTGATATACAATGGCACTAAAGACACATAACATGAAGATGCGGACCTTCATAAGAGACAAAGTCCAGATCAACGTATCCAACGCCAAGGAACTGTTCAATGTCATACAGCAGTTCGCCAAACCTACCTGCGAATCCACGGACGTCACACCCACCCAGGAACTCTGCGACAAGCTCAGCTCCTACTTCCATCTGAAGATCAAGGCCCTCTACGACAACTTCAGCGAACTTACCACAAACACTACCCCCTTCCCACCGCTGCCGACAAACCTACCATCACTTCCTGGGACCCTGCGACCATCGAACCCATCACCACGACCATAAAGAAAACCCACTAAGGCGCCCCAACTGACCGGTGCCCACTGCACATATTCCACAGAGCCGCCGCCATCGCACCTGAACTAGGACTTACCATCAACGCCTCCCTCAGATCCAGCATCTGCCCAGGCGACTGGAAATCCCTCCTCAAGAAACCAACAGCCGACCTTACGTACCTGTAAAACTACCGGCCCATCTCCCTCCTCCCCTTTGCGGCCCCAGTCACAGAGAGAATTGTAAACACCCAGCTGACCGCCTTCATAGAAGAAAACTCCATCCTGGATGCCTCTCAGTCTGGATTTCCTCTCCGACAGGACCCAGAGGATCTGAATCCCGCCCTTCCTCTCCAAACCCATGGAAATCAGCTGCGGAGTACCCCAGGGTTCATCTCTCAGCCCCACGCTCTTCAATATCTACATGGCCCCCCTCGCCGCCATCGTCAGACAGCATAGACTCAACATCGTATCCTATGCCGACGACACCCAACTCATCCTCTCGCTCACAAAAAAACCCTCAGACACCAGATTCTGCTTCCAGGAAGGAATGAAGAATGTGGCAGCCTGGATGAAGGACAGCCGCCTGAAGCTAAACTCAGAGAAAACCGAGATCCTCATCCTCGGACCTCTCACCACCGCCTGGGACAACACCTGGTGGCCACCCGCCCTTGGGAGCCCACCCACCCCTACAGACCACGCTCGGAACCTCGGCATCATCCTGGACTCCTCCCTCTCCATGAACCGCCAGATCAACGCTGTCGCCTCCACCAGTTTCAACTGCCTTTGCATCCTCTGCAAGATCTGCAAATGGATCCCCCCCGACTGCAGAAGAACCGTCACCCAAGCACTCATAACCAGCAGACCGGATTACGGAAACTCCATCTACGCCGGAATCAACAAAACTCTTCTACGCAAACTACAAACCATCCAGAACGCTGCTGCCAGACTCGTCCTCGGGACTCCGCACCATGAGCACATGACCCAACACATACGAGGCCTCCACTGGCTCCCCGTCTAAAAGAAGATCACCTTCAAACTCCTCACCCACGCCTACAAATCCCTCAACAACATCGGACCCAATTACCTCAACGAGAGACTGTACTTCCACGTACCCAAGAGGAACCTCCGCTCCGCCGACCTCGCCCTGGCAGAGGTTCTCCGCATCTGCAGAAAGAGAACCGGCGGGAGAGCTTTCTCTTACATCGCAACGAAAACCTGGAACGAGCTTCCGGTGAACATCAGACGCTCCCCCCACCCTGCACACGTTCAGGAAGGACCTCAAGACCTGGCTTTTCGAATGACCCAGAGCTGCCCCTCACCCCCCACCCCAGCGCCTTGAGACCCTCATGGGTGAGTAGCGCACTATATAAACCCCTGATTGATTGATGAGCAAAACACAGGCAATACTTTACAGCCAAAAACGACTTTCATATCTCCCCCAAATACTTTGACGTAAAAGACATTATCCCCTGTCTATTCTGAATCTGACTCAGAAGTGTCCTACTTCCGTGTGGGCGAGCATCTACTGTCATCCTGGAAACACTGACGATCAAATAAAGGCGTCTCTTAAAGAACACGCAGCTAACTCCCTCAGGCACACTCACTCTGGTCAGTCCGCCATCTATTCTTCATTTACATTTAACAGCCCTGGTTTTGTCTGCAAACCATCACGCAAATGTTGAATGCATCAGACGCAATTATGGCCTAAATCGGTCCTGCAGCCATTGGAAGATTTACCCCCGATATTACCTTTCTTGTTAAGTAATGCTCTGACTTGAGATTCAACCCTTGCTTGTCTGACATATGTCCCAATTGTGTTACACTCTCCACATTACAATTACTTTTATTTTTATTTTTCAAGAGCTCTTAATGCCACATGTATACCAACATCTTACTCTACTCCTTAATCGTCCGGTAACCTAGTATTTGGTCTCGGAAATAGCTAAACATAATGCGGGCGACAATTCACCCCAATCCACTCGGACAGCAAAACTGAATAATTCCAATACTTCTGTAATTATTTCAACAATGTTAACGCCATGTTACTCCAATGTTTGCTCGACTTTTCATCATCATCATGGACACATCCAGAGCATTTGAAGCTTGTGAAACAGCATGACATAATACACGTGGTTTGAACATGAAAGATGATGAAAAGTCGAGCAAACATTGGAGTAATATGGCGTTAACATTGTTGAAATAATTACAGAAGTATTGGAATTATTCCGATCTGCTGTGCCAGTGGATTGGGGTAAATTGTCGCCCTGCATTATGTTTTGCATCATGTTGCGTGCCAGGGCAAGGCATGAACCCAGTGAGCACGCTTCTTTTTGAAGACTATTGTTTCTAAAAATGGACAAATGGAAAAAAGTATGGTGTGCATCCAACCCCTTCGTATTGATGTCCTTGGAAATAGCGGACATCTGCTTCTCCCCAGCACAAATGTGAGTGATCACCTCTCTCCACACCGATGTTACCCACACTCTGTGCAACCACTGCCCCAAGCCCATGTATGTGAACTCACGGGCCCCTTCTGCATAACATAATGTAAGGTCCTAGGATCGTCCTAATGGACCCGAGCAACACATTTCTACCTCATCTCAATCCACTGAAGGACAAGACTCATTCAGAGGCCAAAAGATGGGAGCGGCTGAATTTGGGACTTTGGGAGAGAGTTCGTTTTATCAAGCTGATGGCACCCCCTAAGCTAGTATATTTTTTCAGTAACGGCAACTGGTCACGCCTTCGAAAAAAGATATGCGCTCTGGATTTGCAGCTGTATGTGAGTCTGGAAGGTGGGAGCACACACACTCTTTCAAAGTGATCCTGAGGCTTCGGTGGAATCTTGAGCCATCAAACATGGACTCTCCTTTCTACCTTGTTCATGGAGATGCAGGGAAGTGATACATGCAAAGTGCAACGTGCTTCTCGGAGGCCATATTTCAACCAAAGATGGGGATCTTCATGGCCACCACACGGGTGTGCAACCAAGGCCCATTGCCATGGACCCCCCTCTACGCAGTGTCCCGCTCTACACTTACAACAGAGGAGAAGGCAGCGAATGACGCACAATGAAATCAATAACAGTAACAAGGAAGGGCCATGACCTGATTTCAGCCTCAGGACGCAGGTGCTTTCCTGGAACAATTTGTGTCTTTTTAGAAGTGGTAGAGAAGAAGTTCTCTCTGCAGTAAGCGTTTCCACAGGACGTGCACAATGTCGCGAGAGCTACACTGCAGGGTGCAATGTCCTCCTAATTCAGCAAAGCAAAGACAAGCAAATCATTTTACCTTTCGCATAGTACACCTCATTTCACCATCAGCCCCAAAGACATAGTGAGGATATCTGAAGGACATGGCAAGGACAGACAAGGATGGAAGGTGTTGCAGTTGTTAATTTGAGCCGGTGGTTTTCCGGTGTTCAGCACCGATACAATCATCAACACCGGCGCTTGAGCCCCAGTTAGGAACACACTCATTGTTGGTGGGCACAGGGAAGTGAAGTGATTCACTCAGAGTCACAGGATGTCGAGCCAATGCCGAGACTCGAACCTGGTTCCCCAGCTCAAAAGTCAGCAGGGGACGGTGAAGAATGAGAGGAGATAAATGAAGAGTCGATGGATGGAGATGGGTGAAAGGAGGAGAGTGATGGGCAACAGAGGGCGAAGAAAAGGATTAAAAGGATGAAGTATAAACGTGTGTCAGAGGCGTTGAGAGAAGTACAAAAGGAGGAGCAAAGTGGTAGGCTGACGAAATGAACACAGCTGAGTCTAGAGATAATGAGGAGGGTTGTGCAGTTCGCAATTTATACCCTTCAAAAACTTTCCCGGTTTTCCTTTGCCAAGTTTTTTCTCTTCCTAGCAACATCATTTTCTCCTTAACATCACCCAGCCAAGCCAGTGTTATTCACGCTACTTTCTTATGTGTCATACTTCCGTGCCGAAAACGAACGCAGACATTTCCGTGGACGTGTGCATTTGGCAGAGCAGTTCTGCAGCGAAGAACATCAACTTTCTTTTTACCCAGTATCCCTTTTAAACCGGTGTTTAGGTCTCGCCTGACCCAGCGCATGCGCTGGGTCAGGCGAGACTTATTGAGAGGGCTCCAAAAAGTGCTACCAGGCCAGCCTACAGCTACAGTGTATGTCACTTTACTGCGATTACTTTCACTTTCGCGGCCGCAGGGCCGCTTTGCATAGCCAATAGGTCTTGCTTTTGGGACCTTATAAGTATTTAGTTATGCAACTGTTGCATAGCTAAACACTTATAGGGTCCCAAAGGCGAGACCTATTGGTTATGCCAATGCTTGTTTTGTATTGTTAACGGTCAGCGACATAAACGGTCACCAAATAACCGGTTTTCATACTGATGTAATGGTTCCCCAGCTCCGAAGTTGGCAGCTCTGGCTGTTACGCCACATCCCCTCCCCACTTGTATGGTTTGGTGGTTCTGTGTTTGACAACGTTACAGGAGAAATGGGCTAGTCAAAACTGCCTCCTGACGAGAGCCCCAGCACTTCTTTTTCTACAAATTTACTACTGGGGTTTTGGAAGATGGGGCAAAATCACTAATCACGGTTCTATGTTATGGCAAACAAACCACTCATGTTGGGACAGACGTAAGGTCCAGCAAATTAAACATAAGAAATAGGTAGCCAGCGAATGCAAACTGCCCTCATCCACTTGCAACAGTGAGCCATTTTTGTAAGGCAATAGTGTTTTGGCAGCTCCTAGAATTGGTTAAGAACTGAGCTTCCCACCACCCAGTGGGCTTGCTTCCAGTTTCGGTATTTGAGAATCTTCGACTGCACCTCACCTTCTGAAAAAGTGGTGTGCCCGCCTGTCACCCAACCTGCACTGTGAACCAGAAGGATGGCTCTGCTGATTCTCCACAAAGGATGGCGCGTACCTGTGCCATGGCTGGTGGGTAGTTTTGCTGTTACTGCTGAGGAAGCCATCTCCCTTTCTAATGCCCCTACATACCAATCATATTAATTGCTGGTCCTCAGTCATCCACCAAGGAAGCCCACGACTTTGTCAAAGGTTTTATCCTACATGTCTGCACGCCTGTTAAATTTTTTATGCCAGAGTCTGAAACTATCTTGCAGGATGCACACTCCTCACTGGAACATGATGCTTGTCAGATCCTGGTCCTCACTGAAGTCTTAGACCTGCTGACAACCCTGGGCCATGCCTCCCAAAAGGTCACCGCTCAGCACCCTCTGCCATCCTCAGTACCAGCAAAATGGGAGACCCTCACAAAAGCTGCCTTGGGACACAGACTACAGGGGTGCATAGAAAAACGAACAGAAGGCAACTAGGGGTGAATCCTAGCTTCTACGGGGAGGTCAGTGAAGGGGAGCAGAAAGGAGGGGGTGTCTTTCTTTCCAGAGTAGGGAGACAAGGAGACCGTATGGCCTTGGACACACTAAGCCATTTGCTTCAATTGGTGGTCCTTGAAAAGGCTTCTAGCAGCTGCTGCTTCCTGTGTTGAGTCCCAGTTATATCATCATTCCTAAACTTATCTTTTTAATGACTTTTCAGAGTATGGATGTTGCAGTCATGAACCTCAATCCCTCCTTTTGTGCAGTGGTGTTCATAGACTGCACCCCTCCTGTCACCGTGCTAAGGGAGGTGGAGAGAGGCTAAGTGTGTCAAATGGAGCGCCCTGGCTGGCTGTGACCTAGTGTGCCTCGGCCTCACTTTCCTGAGGCTTGCCCGATGCCGAGTATCTGTGGCCGTGTTCGATCAGGTTACAACGGCACTAGGTAAGCGTCCTTCCATTTCTGGTGCTTTACAGATGTTTTAAGATCTTCTTAGAGTTTCTTGTTAATCAAATGGGTGTCATTTCGGATAATTATATGTTCCATCATCTTCATTGCTTGATTTTGCTCATGAGAAAGTGTCACTCACAGTCGTTGAAATGTCACTCATAATTACACTGAAATTATGAAAATGTCACACATAGCAATCCGAAACGTTGGCAGCTATGAGTAGCTAGATCACTTTGTCCCAATCTGCATCCTGCTGATATTCCTCTGTCCCACCCTTCCTACCTGTGCTTTCCTTGCTAACTTTATGCTGTTGCACCTGCGGCTTCCTGCCGAGGAAGAGGAAGAGCGAGCGAGAGGGCGACAGAGAAACAGACAGAGAGGAAGAGATATACAGAGACTCAGAAAGAGAGACACAGAATAAAATATGAATTCAGGGATAATATTATCTAAAATAAAAATGTGATGAGCTTCAATATTCATATAATGAATGTATATTTTAAGTCAAGAAGCCTGCAGGCCTGGCAACAATATCTTGATTTTTCAAGGCTGGGTGCCATGTTACAGGAAGCGCCCCATAAATGCAACACGCATTTTTGTACCTTTTTGCGCCTGTGGGTCACTACCGTATTAAAAAAAATAAGCATTGGCATAGCCAATAGGTCTCGCCTTTGGGACCTTATAAGTGTTCAGCCAGAGATATTAACTTTGCCTATGTCTTTAAGCTGTGCTGTAGAAAAGTCTGCAGCATGCTGAAAAGTTATTATAAAGAAGTAACAGAAGCATTATTGTTACCTTATATATGACCAAAAAAGCATTATGTAAAACTGAACAATATATGGAAACCCAGTTTTTACAATGGTGATGTCAGTTGCGTGAGTACATACATGTAAAAAACAAACAAAAAAGTTGACCTTTCAATCCTAGGGTCAGAAATTGAATTGGGTTCATCATCAGGTGGACTGGAGATGTTCAAAGTAGATTATTTGCCAGCTGTTGCAGATTTTAATGATGTATAGGCAGATTTCTAGAAGAGTTAAGAGCATTGGTTGTATTGAATACAGGATAGCAAGGTCAATACTGCCTGCTCTCATTTTGAAGTTGACCCACCTCCTATGTTGAACTTCAGAAAAGTGGACGGATCTTTTTCTAAAGGAGAGAGAGAGAGAGAGAGGGAGAGAGTGAGAGAGTGAGAGAGTGAGAGAGTGAGAGAGTGAGAGAGTGAGAGAGAGAGAGAGAGAGAGAGAGAGATGCCCGAACTGCTTTTGCACTGTGGGGCACACTGCCTCACTTCGCCTTAGCTCGGACTTCTCGTAAAACAGCAAACAACTTGTTACAGTCACCAAGCATCGTCAACCAGTGGCGGCTGGTGGAATTTAAAAGTGGTGAGATTAAACTGTTTGACCCGAGTAAAACACGCTAGCTAATGTTGCAAACCAACCATAGTTAAACGAGGAAGTGCCAGTGGAGTTGCTTATCTGACACTCAGCACCCCTCTGCCTTCAACCACCTACTCGTTGCTCTTTGGTGCGGGGGACATTCTAGCCTTAAATTAATATTGTTACACAGCCACTGTGGGCACTCTAGCGCCTGGTCAGTCTTGTTGCCCGTGCAACGGGGTGTGTCTACATCTTGCTGATGACAAATACAGCAGCTGAGATTACGGTGACCGGGGAGGGACAGTCAACGGATTGTAAGAGACAGCTGGCCAGTGTAGGGGGCTAGAGGAGTAGCGACTCCGAACGAGACTGACAAGGAAGGCCTCAGCACACACACACTGACATTCTGTCACTCAGAACTGAGGCACTCTCCTGCACAGAGATCTCCAACACAGCACCTCTCAATTCAGAAACCCAGTTTCCAAAGACCCCATAACACACTCCCTTAGAAAAGAAACATCTGCATAGAGAGACCACCAGACACAGTCACCTTCCTACAAAAAGACACCCCAGTACAGACCTTCTAAACCCCCGGCTCAGAGACTTAGGCTTGCAAAGAAGCCTTAGTAAATACCCCTCATAAAACACAGTCCAATATGGGGGATGGGTGAGAGATGAGACATGCGAGCAAGAGGGGGAAACATAGATGGGAGAGCGGAGCCGTGGGCGAGGTTAGAGAGACGAGGATAAGAGAGATACCCTTAGTGACGGAGAAATGAACAAAGAGATGGGTGAGGGAGGGGAGTTGTGTAAGACAGAAAACAGACGTTGTAGAGTGAAGAAATATGGGACACTAAATCAAAAGTGCTTTTGTAATGTTGACCCCACGGCAGTTTTCTCTCGGGAGCGAGCAGTGGCGCGCAGGGCGGCAGCTGCATTCCTGTGACTGCCCCCACCTCTCCTCTTGTTTGATTATCCCACGACAAGAGGAGTGGTGGGGGCGGGCACAGGAATGCAGATGCCACCCTGCACGCCGCTGCTTGCTCCCGAGAGCAAAACGCCATGGGAGTGAACCTTTGGAGAAGAGGTGGAACATGCACCCGCCTTTGGCCATTTGCGTGCTTTCATTATTGAAAGACACACGCAAAGGCCAATCCAATGTGTGGGAGGAGTCAGACCCACACAGAGATGTTTCGGGAAAGCTTAGAGTGCTCACAAGAAGCCTCCCATAGGGCAGCGCATGCGCGCTGCGCTAGGCTTGACCTTAAAAGGGGGGGCTCTGATGCTTGTGCGGCTGCTTCTATATTATAGAACCAATGGCCTCATTCGAATGATTAAAAACTTCAAGGCTTACTTACAAGTCCCTTGCGCTGCCGGTACGTCCCTTTTTCCCATTTTAAAGTGATGCAAGGGGCTTGTAAATAAGCCTCATAGTCCTTACAATAGTACAGTTGTGGGCGCAGAAGCAAAGACGCTCACAATAGGAAGACTGATTGTGTGACACTGGTGGAAATTGCCCCCCTCACCTCCCTCAAGGGCACACCCAGGGAATGGGGCATGGACGTCACAGGGAAGAATTCAATCCATATTAGTAGAAAAATCATGTGAAACAGCCTAATATATCATAAAGAGATGAACAATTCAAGAAAGAGGCTTTTATATTATTGTTTAAAGGCACTTTTTTTTTGCTGAAACAGAAAATTACTTTAGTCCTTTTCAGATACAAACCTGGAGCGCGCTCTCAATCTGAGTGACGCTGACCCCGATATTCATCCTACTGGGGTTCTCCCCTCTGATGCCATAAACTGTCTTTCCTTTAGTCCAGTAATATATGAGTTTAACCCCTCATTCCAACGTGAGCGGACATGTAAAATCATTTTTAGGAGAATGTTAGTGAACGAAAAGCATACAAAGCTATCACAATATCTCCTCATTTTCAAATTGCTTGTTGGGTCAGGGGTAGCAGACAGGCAGAAAAGTACAAAAAACTGCAGAAAGGGGAAAGGCTACCGACACACTGGCCGGGAGAAGCTGGGCCAAGAGCAGCTCACCCATCTCCACAGAAGAGCCGATGGACCACAAACATACTTTACCACATGATGTAAGGTGAAAGAAATCCCCCTGAGTGATTGTCATGGAATTATGAATAATGTGTCTGTGCCTGCTTCCTCAGAAGACACAGCACATAAAAGGAAATGTAGCAGTGGCCAGCAAGCAGCCAGAATTCACTCCATGTATTTACTTTGGCCCCCCCACCCCCGTTTTGTGCCAATAAAGTAATTAGTCTTGCAAAGGAAAGATTTGAGGACAGCCCGGATTCCGAGAGGCCTATAAATAAGAACCTGCTGACAAATTGTTTAATTCCAAAGAGTGCGTCATTGTAAAACAGGAAGGTGCGAGCAGCAGAGGAAACTGGGGTGATAGCAAACCCAGGCCAGTTTTTAAGGCAATGAGAAGTCAGTGCAGGCACCTGAAATGCCGGCCCCCCAATCTCAACACGCAACAGGTTCAGAGACATACATGTGCGCTATATGTCAGTTCAGAAATAACATTTTAATCTAAACAGTTATAGTTTACTGAGCTGACTACACCTTGCGCACTGGCATGCACTGTTTATGACTTCACTGATGACATCTCAAGGACATCATTGATGACATCATCCACCATGCTGCTGTTCATTTTACTCTAGAAACCATTCTAACCTTTGAAATATGTAAATAAGTACTAAATGGCACAGAATTGTGTGGTTTCTATAAAAACATATGTGCCTATATAAAATAATTAGATCCGTTTTTAACAATCTTCTTAAAAAATGGGCCAGTTTTAGGCCCCTTAGATCCTTTGGCCAAGCAAAGGCTCAGAGCCAGCTTACCAACTGGAGACCAGTACCTGGTGGACTGTAAAACACAAACCACCTGCGCATGGTGCATTCTGGGCAACGATCAGTCTAGTGAGACCAATCAATCAATCAATCAATCAAAGACATTTATAGAGCGCACTACTCACCCGTAGGGTCTCAAGGCGCTAAGGGGGGGGGGGGGGCGTTACTGCTCGAACAGCCAGGTCTTGAGCTTCTTCCTGAAGGAAAGGTGGTCTTGGGTCAGGCGCAGGTCGGCCGGGAGGGAGTTCCAGGTCTTGGGGGCCAGGTAGGAGAAGGACCTTCCTCCTGTTGTCGCTCTACGGATGCATGGGACGGCGGCGAGGGCGTTGCTGGCTGATCGGAGGTGGCGTTTGGGAGCGTAGAAGTTGATTCGGTTGTTGAGGTAGCTCGGGCCTTGATCGTGTAGGGCTTTGTGTGCGTGGGTGAGGAGCCGGAAGGTGATTCTTTTGTTGACGGGGAGCCAGTGTAGGTCTCTCAGGTGTCCGGAGATGTGGCTGTTTTGTGGAATGTCGAGGATGAGTCTGGCTGAGGTGTTCTGGATCCGCTGGAGTCTCTTCTGGAGCTTGGCGGTGGTTCCGGCGTAGAGGGCGTTGCCGTAGTCCAGTCGGCTGGTGACGAGGGCCTGGGTGACGGTCTTCCTGGTCTCCGTGGGAATCCACCAGAAGATCTTCCGAAGCATGCGCAGGATGTTGAAGCAAGACGAGGAGACGGCGTTGACTTGCCTGGTCATGGAGAGGGAGGAGTCCAGGATGAAGCCCAGGTTGCGTGCGTGGCTCTTCGGTTTGGGTGCGGTGCCCAGGGCGGGGGGCCACCAGGAGTCGTCCCAGGCGGAGGGCGAGGAGCCCAGGATGAGGACCTCCGTCTTGTCTGAATTCAGCTTCAGGCGGCTGGTCGTCATCCACTCGGCTACCTCTTTCATCCCTTCGTGCAGGTTGGCTCTGGCGGTGGCGGGGTCGTTGGTCAGGGAGAGGATCAGCTGGGTGTCGTCGGCGTAGGAGATAATGTTGAGGTTGTGTTGGTGTGCGATGGCCGCGAGGGGGCTCATGTAGACGTTGAAGAGGGTAGGGCTCAGCGAGGATCCTTGAGGGACGCCGCAGATGACTTCGGTGGCCTCTGACTTGTACGGAGGTAGGCGGACTCTCTGCGTTCTTCCGTCGAGGAAGGAGACGATCCATTCCAATGCCTTCTCCTGGATTCCGACGTTGCTGAGGCGCTGCACTAGGGTATGGTGGCAGACCGTGTCGAAAGCCGCGGAGAGGTCTAGGAGGATGAGGGCCGCTGTTTCTCCGTTGTCCATCAGGGCTCGGATGTCGTCGGTGGCGGCGATGAGTGCGGTCTCGGTGCTGTGGTTGGCTCGGAAGCCGGACTGTGAGGGGTCGAGGGATCCGTTCGTCTCGAGGAAGGCGGCCAGCTGTTTGTTGACGGTCTTCTCGATGACTTTGGCTGGAAA
The DNA here is from genome assembly GCF_964204655.1 of Triturus cristatus. Taxonomy (NCBI): domain Eukaryota; kingdom Metazoa; phylum Chordata; class Amphibia; order Caudata; family Salamandridae; genus Triturus; species Triturus cristatus. The sequence continues at coordinate 323,208,967 of NC_140587.1, read as the reverse complement.
CGGGAGTAGCGAGATGGGGCGGTAATTCTTGAGTTCGGTGGGGTCTGCTGTAGGTTTCTTGAGTAGAGCGCTGAGTTCGGCGTGCTTCCAGCTCTCGGGGAAGGTGGCGGTGTCGAAGGAGGTGTTGATAATGTCCCGCAGGTGGGGTGCGATGACAGCGTCGGCTTTGTTGAAGACGTGGTGAGGGCAGGGGTCGGTCGGAGATCCGGAGTGGACGGAGTTCATCATGCGTACGGTGTCTTCGGTGCTGATCGGAGTCCAGGCTCGGAGGGCGGTGGTGGGCGGTGTTGTTGTGGTCGTGGCGTGCGTCGGTTGGATGCTGAAGCTGTTGTGTATGTCCGCGATCTTGTTGTGGAAGTAGGAGGCGAGGGAGTTGCAGAGGTCTTGCGATGGGGTGATGTCGTTGTTTCCGGCGTTGGGGTTGGAGAGCTCTTTCACGATGTTGAAGAGTTCCTTGCAGTTGTGTGCGTTGTTGTCCAGTCGGTTTTTGAAGGCCGTTTTCTTGGCTGCGCGGATCAGTTGGTGGTGCTTCCGGGTGGCGAGCTTGAGGGTGGTCATGTTGTCCGGTGTGGGTTCCTTTCTCCAGACTTTCTCGAGGGCTCGGCAGTTCTTCTTGGAGCTCTTGAGTTCGTCGGTAAACCATGGGGCTTTCTTGCTGCCGGGTCTGCTGGGCGGGGTCCTCAGAGGGGCGAGTTCGTCTGCGCAGTTGCTGATCCACTTCGTGAGGTTGTCGGCGGCCTGGCTGGGGTTCGCTGAGCTGGCAGGAGGGTGCTGGCTTAGGGAGGCGGCGAGCTGGTCGGCGGTGATCTTGTTCCAACTTCTACGGGCAACCTGTTGCTGGTGGTGGTGGATCGTCGTTCTTTCGAAGGTGAAGTGGATACAGCTGTGGTCCGTCCAGTGGAGTTCTGTGGCGTGGCTGAAGGCGATGTCTTTGCTGGATGAGAAGACGGCGTCGAGTGTGTGTCCGGCGAGGTGTGTGGGGGTGCTCACCAGTTGCTGGAGTCCAAGGTTGGCGAGGTTGTCCAGCAGGGTGCTGGTGTTGCGGTCGTTGTTATTCTCCAGGTGGAAGTTGAGGTCCCCCAGGAGGATGTAGTCAGCGGAGGGGAGGGCGTGCGGGCTGATGAGCTCGGCGATGTCCTCGCTGAATTGAGTGCGTGGTCCCGGGGGTCGGTAGATCAGGGTGCCTCTGAGGGTGGTCTTCGGGTCGGTGTGGATCTGGAAATGCAGGTGTTCGGCGGTGGTGAGGGTGTTGTCGGTGCTGGTCGTGATACGGATGGTGTTCCTGTGGACGATGGCGATGCCTCCTCCAGTCTGGTTGTCGCGGTCCCTCCGGGTGATCTTGTAGCCCTCTGGGATGGCGATGGCGATGTCGGGCACTGAAGAGGCGTTCATCCAGGTCTCCGTGAGGAAGGCAACGTCCGGGGCTGTGGTGTCTAGGAGGTTACAGAGTTCGATGGCGTGTCTGTGGACGGAGCGGGTGTTGAGCAGGATGCACTTGAGGTGGTTGCTGCTGGTGTTCGGCTTGGCGGGCGCTGGTGTGGGGCAGGTCCGGATGCAGGTGAACTTGCAGGCGTGACAACTGAAGGGTCCGTAGGTGCGTCTCGGGGTGGCTTGGTGGCATCCTGGGAATCGGCCGGTGTTGAGTGCGATGAGGGTGGCGGCGGTGTACGTCAGGCGGGTTGGCCGGGGTCCTGGTAGGCCAGGGGTCCTGGCACTGGGCGCGGTCCAGGCGCGGACGGGCGTAGACGGGCTTACCTTTGGCGCACCTTCGGCGCACCTTCGGCGCACAATCGGCGCGTTCGCACGGTCGCCATATATGGCGAAGTGCGCGGGGGCGGAGCAGCTGGGAGGCGGGAGCGGGGAGGGTACAGAAGAAAAAAGGGGCGGGGTCAGCGGTGGTGGCGGGAAGCGGGGAGCGGGGAGGGATAAGACGGGGGCGGCTGAAAAGGAAGGCAAAACAGGCAAAATGGGGGAGAAAAAAACAGAAACACAGCAAAGTTACCAATCTAAGCACAAATACAGAGGAGACAGTGACACCAGGCAAGAAGCGAGCACAGACCACGCCGCTCGATGGCAGGGGGCGTGGTCACGCGGCGGAGCCGGGGCAGCGAGTCAGACGGCGGGGAGGCACACGCAGCAGCTGGTGGCCGTGCGGCGCGGGGGTGTCCTAGAACTAGGTCACACTCACCTGCGTCGCACGGTCGCCATATATGGCCAAGTGCGCGGGGGGGCGGAGCAGCTGGGAGGCGGGAGCGGGGAGGGTACAGAAGAAAAAAGGGGCGGGGTCAGCGGTGGTGGCGGGAAGCGGGGAGCGGGGAGGGATAAGACGGGGGCGGCTGAAAAAGAAGGCAAAACGGGGGAGAAAAAAACAGAAACACAGCAAAGTTACCAATCTAAGCACAAATACAGAGGAGACAGTGACACCAGGCAAGAAGTGAGCACAGACCACGCCGCTCGATGGCAGGGGGCGTGGTCACGCGGCGGAGCCGGGGCAGCGAGTCAGACGGCGGGGAGGCACACGCAGCAGCTGGTGGCCGTGCGGCGCGGGGGTGTCCTAGAACTAGGTCACACTCACCTGCGTCGCACGGTCGCCATATATGGCCAAGTGCGCAGGGGGGCGGAGCAGCTGGGAGGCGGGAGCGGGGAGGGTACAGAAGAAAAAAGGGGCGGGGTCAGCGGTGGTGGCGGGAAGCGGGGAGCGGGGAGGGATAAGACGGGGGCGGCTGAAAAGGAAGGCAAAACAGGCAAAATGGGGGAGAAAAAAAACAGAAACACAGCAAAGTTACCAATCTAAGCACAAATACAGAGGAGACAGTGACACCAGGCAAGAAGCGAGCACAGACCACGCCGCTCGATGGCAGGGGGCGTGGTCACGCGGCGGAGCCGGGGCAGCGAGTCAGACGGCGGGGAGGCACACGCAGCAGCTGGTGGCCGTGCGGCGCGGGGGTGTCCTAGAACTAGGTCACACTCACCTGCGTCGCACGGTCGCCATATATGGCCAAGTGCGCGGGGGGGCGGAGCAGCTGGGAGGCGGGAGCGGGGAGGGTACAGAAGAAAAAGGGGCGGGGTCAGCGGTGGTGGCGGGAAGCGGGGAGCGGGGAGGGATAAGACGGGGGCGGCTGAAAAAGAAGGCAAAACGGGGGAGAAAAAAACAGAAACACAGCAAAGTTACCAATCTAAGCACAAATACAGAGGAGACAGTGACACCAGGCAAGAAGTGAGCACAGATCACGCCGCTCGATGGCAGGGGGCGTGGTCACGCGGCGGAGCCGGGGCAGCGAGTCAGACGGCGGGGAGGCACACGCAGCAGCTGGTGGCCGTGCGGCGCGGGGGTGTCCTAGAACTAGGTCACACTCACCTGCGTCGCACGGTCGCCATATATGGCCAAGTGCGCAGGGGGGCGGAGCAGCTGGGAGGCGGGAGCGGGGAGGGTACAGAAGAAAAAAGGGGTGGGGTCAGCGGTGGTGGCGGGAAGCGGGGAGCGGGGAGCGGGGAGGGATAAGACGGGGGCGGCTGAAAAGGAAGGCAAAACAGGCAAAATGGGGGAGAAAAAAACAGAAACACAGCAAAGTTACCAATCTAAGCACAAATACAGAGGAGACAGTGACACCAGGCAAGAAGCGAGCACAGACCACGCCGCTCGATGGCAGGGGGCGTGGTCACGCGGCGGAGCCGGGGCAGCGAGTCAGACGGCGGGGAGGCACACGCAGCAGCTGGTGGCCGTGCGGCGCGGGGGTGTCCTAGAACTAGGTCACACTCACCTGCGTCGCACGGTCGCCATATATGGCCAAGTGCGCGGGGGGGCGGAGCAGCTGGGAGGCGGGAGCGGGGAGGGTACAGAAGAAAAAAGGGGCGGGGTCAGCGGTGGTGGCGGGAAGCGGGGAGGGATAAGACGGGGGCGGCTGAAAAGGAAGGCAAAACAGGCAAAATGGGGGAGAAAAAAACAGAAACACAGCAAAGTTACCAATCTAAGCACAAATACAGAGGAGACAGTGACACCAGGCAAGAAGCGAGCACAGACCACGCCGCTCGATGGCAGGGGGCGTGGTCACGCGGCGGAGCCGGGGCAGCGAGTCAGACGGCGGGGAGGCACACGCAGCAGCTGGTGGCCGTGCGGCGCGGGGGTGTCCTAGAACTAGGTCACCACAGGATTATTCGTTAGTGAGCTACGAACCCATTTACATGGTAAATGGACTCACATGAATCCACACCATATATTTTGAAACTTTATCATAAACAATGTCCTAGTCTAGTGCAGATAGTAGATATATGGACCTCCTTTTTTAGGCGTTGGTTTCATGGGGCATCGAGGTTTAACAACAAAGACTTACTCATGCAGGTTGGCTAGGAGGAGGAGACTTGATGTGTTTTTTGAAGTCTTCGGCAAAGTATAGCCCAGTGTTAGGTCCCCTGGACCATCTGGACAAACTCAGGCTCAGAGCTAACTTACCAGCTGGAGACAGGGAGCCTGGTGGACAGTAACCCACAAATTATCTGTGCATTACATGATGATGAGGCGTTCTGGGCAAAGATCAGTCCTGTGACACTACAGGAGAGAGAGTGAGCTCCGAAAATCCTTTCACCATGGATGGACCCACAAGAACCCATAATACATATTTAAAACTTTTATTAAAATCAACGTTCTAACCTAGTGCAGACAATATGCATCAACGCAACTATAAAAACAAACATATAGGGGCAATGAAAGCAATTCATAAGCCAACTATTAAAATGAATTTTAACACTGTGACAGTGTTTCAGAAGTTTATTGCACTGAATGATGGAACTAGTCACTAGTCACCAACCCCTCCTTTCTAGCTTCTAGGTAAACTGTTTTAGCACCAAATGTGCCCGACTGAGTTTCTTGAGGTGACCTCTATCCTGCATACCTTAGCTGATCAACAAGCCTGTTCTACCATTATTCTAGAAGGAGGCTTTAATAAATTGGGTTGTTGGTTGACTGGGGTGTGTGCCCTGGTCAAACAGCAACCACAGTCCTGGTCAGGGGAGGCACCTGCCAACCCTACATTAGCCTGTACTCAATATTCCGGTAGCTTGGCACAGAACAGTCAGAATTAACTTAGAGGCAATATGTAAAGTATTTGTGCAAAACATCAAACATTAATAAAGTGACAACACCTCACAAAATGGACCCTACACCAAGTTAGTAAAATAGAGCTTTCTTTAATAAATGAAGGAAGACCAACACGGCAAAAATCCAGCCATTAGAACCGGAGATGTGCAATATTGAAGATTCTAGGGAAAATAGTGCCAAAAATCGCAAAGCTCCATCCGTGGATATCTGGTCACGCTGGACTGGGACAAAGCCACAAGTTTAGAACTGCCGCGATGGAGCGCATGCTGGCTACAAAGTCCCAGTTAGGCCTGCTGAAGAGAGAACTTCAAATCCTGGTTTGTGGGGTATTGAGAGAATCCACGATGATTCGCTATGCAGCTGAAGCGATGCAGCACTTCCAAGTTGCAGTGAGGCTGTGATGCGAGGTCCTGCATCGTCAAGGGCTTGTGATGCAAAGTCGGGTGTTGAGGATGCATCGTGCAGTCGGGGCAATGCGCCGGCTCAGAGAAGCTGCAAGGAGGAGTTCGTCATTGTCATCGAGGCTGCTGTTAACGGGGGATGCGAGGGCCTTCTCCATAGCTGCATTGCACAGTGGTGGTTCCAAATGAGATTGTGGAGGGGGATGCAGGTCTTTGTGATGGGTCCAATCCACACAGCAACAGCGATGCTTCGATTCTACTCGGGGTTGCGCCATGCAGCAGAGGAGATGAGTCAGTTCTGCTGGATAAACAGAGGCTGGCAGAGCACGTTAGGCCCACTTCCAAGGGTCCAGGACTGGGGTGGCACCACTTGGCAGGGTAGACTAACAGATGGTAGAGCCCAGGTGCTGCGGTCGAGGTTATTGGAGCCTTCTACCCCTGAAGCTCAAGTCAGGAGGCTAGCCAACTAGCCCTTGGAATCACACTGGTGGCCCTGGGTTCACAGATGCCGGTCCAGTTCTTCTCACCCAGGCAGCAGGTCAGCATGTCAGCATAGCAGGGCAGCAGTCCTTCAGAGTAGCATTCCAGCAGAGTGGCAGTCCTTTCAGCAGCACAGCAGTCCTTCCTCCTGGCAGAGTATCCACAGGTTCAGAAGTGTACTGAAGAGTTGATGTCTGATGTCGAGTATTTATACCCAATTGTGCCTTTGAAGTGGGGAGAAGCTTCTAGAGGCAGGCCTTTGAACTGCACAGGTGTCCTGCCTTCCTGGCCCTGGCTCCAGATTAACTATAGGGGTATCCATTCCCTTGTGTGGAGGCAGGACGCAGCCTATTTAAGTGTAAGTGGGTTGTGCCAAGCTTCTTTCTCCCTCCATTCCTGCCAGTGATGCCTATTGTGTGAGGCTGTCTAGAAAGAATACACAAAAGCCAACTGTCAACTACACCCAATCATTTGGCCCAGAGACAGACTGCAGGCACCAAATGGCTAAGGCAGGAAAATGCCAACTTTCTAAAAACGGCATTTTCAAAATTGTACTTTAAAATCTATTTCAGCATAAGTTAGGATTTTTCATTACAATTCCAAAGACACCAAACATGACTGGTTAACCGTTCCATTTTGGAAATTACAGCTTTTTAAATGTAATAAGCTAACTCCAATGTTATCCAGTGAGAGAGGTAGGCTTTGCAGTAGGAAAAAACGATTTTAAGTGTTTTTCAATACCAGGACATGTAAAACTTAAAAGTACATGTCCTACGTTTTAAATACATTGCACAGTTCCCCCTGGGCTGTCCAGGGCCAACCCTAGGGATGCCTATAGCAACACAAAAAGATAAAAAGATGATGGACAGAATGCTGAACATTGTCAATTTCACCTCCAGTCACAGTTCTGAGTTAAACCCATCGTTATTTTGCTCACCATGCCACACCAGTTTGGACCTAGCCATATGCAAATCAGTCTCGACCCTGCTCTCTATGGGAACAGTTCACCAGAAACTGCCAGGCGGGCCCTCCCTGGACTGGAAACAAGCATCATTGGACCGGTCTCGGGGTATCGTCCCTCAACAGCCAGGCTAGATTGAATCCAGTGGCACAGTGAGCATGTGACCCATGTCTGGGCATACCCTTCTGACTTAGTGCGACTATAGCAACACAAAAAGATGATTGACAGAATGTTGAACATTTGTCAAATATTCACCCCCTGACACACATCTGGGTTAAATCCATCGTTTTCTGCTCACCATGCCACCCCACTTTGGACCTAGCCATATGCAAATCCATCTTGACTCTGTTCCCCATGGGAACAGTCCAGCCCGAACTGCCAGGCCAGGCCCTCAGTGGACCAAAAAGAAGCATCTTGGGACTGATTTCGGGGATAACATATCTGTATTAAAAAGGAAGGCTTGAACTTGGCATAAGGTTTACTTTGCCAGGTCGAAATAGCAATCTAAAAACTCCACACACACGGGCTGCATTGGCAGGCCTGAGGCATGTTTAAAGTGCTACTTAAGTGGGTGGGTGGCACAATCAGTGCTGCAGACCCAATAGTACAGGACAGCGGATCACAACAACAGAGTCAGGTGGTTCTTTCATCAAGTGTAGACAGTCTCTCAGTTCATAAGACAGTCTACCTACTTTTCTTCAGGATGGTAAACATCAGGGTTTCTTCCTCACACCTGGAGGATAGCTCCGACACCAGTTGGGGGAACTGCTAAACTTCCTGTCACTGGTCCATTTCTTTTGTCTATACTGGTAAAAAGAACTCCTTGCAGTAGATAGATGAATGAGGATACTTGACCCCCAGGTTAGCTTATATCCAATAACAATGGCAAGTGGGCCCCACCCAAATGGCAACACAAATTCGAAATTCCCCTTTAACCTTTGGGGAAACCAATCATCCCAATGTTCATCTTGCTGTAGGTGGGTTCAGCTCCATGAAGACAGTTTTCTCATAAGGTGTACGATCACTCTGGTTTCCAAGGAGACCCCTGCTCACTGGATACATGTTTCAGGCCCAGGCAGATGTTTATAAATCAGGAACCTGTGCCTGGCAGTGCTGGACACAGCTTGTGAGGGAAGGGTTGGTAGCTCATCTTTTTGTGAAGGTTCATTGCACTGGTCTCACCGTTGTCCACAGTTTAAAGAAATATTTAGAATACTCTTTCCTAAGCGTAATGAAGGAGTCTTTTGCAGACCCTTGCCAACTACTGGGTGGAGAAAAGACCTGCACTTGTGATTATATGTAAAAAAAAGACTAAAAGAAACGCGGCAATTCCAGTTCTCTAAGTACACCAGGATTGTTCCTCAGAGCAGCAGCTTATTTTTTTACATTTACTTGTGTTTGGTCCGCTTTCATTCAAAGCCCTCAGTAAATACAGTTTTGCATTCTGCCAGGGAAAGCTAAGAGCAGCACGCTTCTCCACAGAACAGGGTTTATGCATGACTACACAGACTTCAACTAGTGTTTTTTGCTCAAACCTTAAGGGGGTCTTTTTTTTAGGTTATACTATTCCTTCTTCCCTACAAGGCATAAATAATAAATACTATTTACCTAGGCGAAGATGATTATTAGAATTTCCGTGCAAACCATTTAAATAAAAGCCCTATACAAGATTCTGCTCAATATTCTCTATCTTCATGTCTCGCCCTTTGATACTCTACTTTGTCTCTGCAACACTTGAGGGGTTCACTGAATTTGACCAACAGATTTGTTAATTACACTCCACGGTATTACGTTTATTTTTAATTTTTGCAATTTTAAATAGTGCAAACTTGACCAGATGGCATTAGAGTGATTGACATGAGAACCAGACGTTACACATTTTTAGGTACAGGGAGGTGAAGTGATTTTCCAAGAATCACAAGATATTAAGCCAAGACCGGGACTCGAACCTGGTTCCCCATTTCCACATCTCTTCCCCACATTATGATGGACTTAATCTATTTGAGTCTTTTTTGCCATTAGTATCTCAATTTGTGTAGTGTGTATGCAAGCGAGAGCCCAAGAAGGGCATCTTAACACATTGCCTCTGTCACTTTTGCTGGTTTTCAGCTCTTTCTTTTCCACAGAGCTGCACAAAACAGCTGCCTTCTGGTCATTGATTGGTCTCTGTCGCTCACTAATTGCTCTCTGCCAAAACCTATTGACATTCTGCTCTCACGGGGTTCTTGCTGGAAATTTCGATTCTCTCCCTTCAGACCCTGCAACATTTCCGCTAATATTCTCAACGCCATTCTCCAGCCGTGGAGAAGCCACACCGACACAACCCAGCCTACAGTGCAACAAGTTACAAACATGGACGCAGCACTGCTGGCGCCTTCATGATTATCTCTGATTTGAGGGAAAATTGAGACAATCAGATTATTAAAGTCAATGTTAAATGTTGAAAAATGCATTAGGCTATAAGTGAGGTGTGTAGTACAACAGGAAATTAATTTTGCTGCACACGTACTAGGAAATAGGAGGATGTATGTGATATATAATGGTGATTTATCTAAAACACATTTAATCTATACACAAATGTAAATACTTATGGGACAGACTCACAAGGCCAAGTTCGGGCCTCTTCCCATGTGTGACTGTCAGGTATCCAGAAAGGGATAACCAGCGCGCATTGATTGATTTACTATGGCCTAACCGTACACCAAGGCAAAGTAGGGTGGCACAGTAGTAAACCCCAAACAAGGGGTAAGGAGTGTGCGGATCAAGGCGTGGTGAGCTTTCTTGTTTTGTGAACACCCACAAACCTGGCAATTTGTGGACATTCAAAGACACCGCACTGACCCTTTCCCATGCTACATATGGTCAGTGATTTGCTCCGGCAAATGGCTGGAGTACATTTGCTGTTGGTGTTGGAAGGGGAAGCAAAACTTCCACAAGCTTCTCTGGAAGGTGCTTTTCCACAGGGAATATGGTGTTCCTTTAGAAAACGAAAAAACGTGCAACTGCACAGTAGGGAAATTGCTCTGCTTGTACCGTTATGCACTGGGGAATTGGCAACATGTCAAATGTTGCATGACATTGCCGGGAACATGCCCGGAAACCTGCGACTGTCACTACTGTTTAGGCTTACCACGGTCAATGTTTATAAATACCCAAAAGTAGCGGATCTGCACCCATTTGCAGGAGTACATCTAGTAGTGCAGAAAACCTACTTTTTTGTATCTTAAGACATTTATTTGGTGAAAGCATAGCCCAACTACTCCCAGTTTCAGTAGAAATGAAGGCCGAGGCACAGAGTGATGAAAGACAATTCATAAAGTTAGGTCTGTGACTAAGGGTGACTTGTGTGTGGTTAGACCTCAATTTCCATGTGTCAGCCACATTGACAGAAATAGATCTGTGGTGCAGGCCCAAAGCAATTTCCTCAGGATCAGATAAATTGGTCTAGGGAGACAGCCATATATACAAGTTAGGTTTCTTGGGTCCAGACGGACAAGACTACATTGGTCAGTGCTAAGATTTCTGTTCTTTACCAGGAACGCCAAAACATACATGTAAAAAGAACAATTGATGGACAGAATACAGAACAATGTCATACATTCACCCGAGTACAGAGATCTGGGCCTAAATCCATCGTTTATTGCTCACCATGCCGTTCCAGTTTGAACCCAGCCATATGTATATATGTAAGCATGTTGGAAATAGTTCTCCCAGTGAACAACTGCAGCAACCATTCAATTTACCACAGAAACATTAGTTGATAAGACCCATATGAATGAGCTGCACGCAAATAAAGGTAAGTAAAAAGCAATGTAAATAAAGAACTTGCATAAACTCCTTAGAAAATTTGAGGGCCACATTTTCAATATCCTTTGGGCACCTAAATGCTAATCAATTCCATCTATCGAAAGGAATGGCATAAATGGCAGATCCTGGTAGACCGGGTCATGAGCTTCAGACATTTACGTCTATATATGTTACTGATTACCACAGAAAATCTACAAGTGTGGCAGATTTTCCCACTGCACTAAGTTTAAGATTAGTGTTGTGGCTTGACAAACAAGAAGCACTGGGACCCTGAGAACAGCTGCCCACGTGCAGAACACTAGACCTGACCTTCTGTGTGTGTAGAGCAAGCCTACAGCAAGGGAAGGGGAAGGAGGACAGTGGAAATAGGATAGCATGGGGACAGGATGGGGACAGGATGGGTGAAGACCAGCTTCTTGAGCAGCAGAAGTACAAGTGTGAGTGAGAGGCTGCTTCAGTTAAGACAAGATGACACCATACCTGGCTTTTCCTCAATCCTTGAAGTGGCAGAGAGAACTAAGCACTGCTAAATGTGAGAGCCTTAGTGTCCCCCCTTTTACCAGGACATTTGGTACTCTGTCAGTAAAGGAGAACTTTAATATTATCTCACACTATGAAATAGAATTACAATGAAAAGCGAAGGGAAGCTAGATGGTACACAATGAAATACACAATCAAATAGTAATGCACAATACAGTGACAAACTAGGGCTCCACACAGAAACACTGTACACTGTTCACAATAAATTTATTACACCGGAGGACAACAGTGAGAAAGACAACTCAAAACAAATGTAGGCACTGCCAACGATTTGATGGTGCATACAATGTTTACACATGTAAAGTTTGCAAACACTCCATAATCATGAACACTGTGCTGCAAAATGAAGGATTGCAGACCTTACACTAAACCTGGATGTTTCAAGTTTATAAACCTTCCGGTTCTCCAAAACCAGGCTGGCATCAAAGATAACAGAGTGGCGGTTGTGATACAGTGCGACAGTCACTTTGCAAGAGAACTAGTAGTGCCTCAGGAAGCACAGTTTTGGGAAGATATGCCCATCACTTCAAATGGTCCCTTATAATTGGGATATTCTGCAACATTAGGGAGAGAGTTGGTCAACAGCTGAGTGGAGCACACTTGATAAAAAAGGGGACATTGAGCAATTAGGCAATGGAGTTGAACCAGCAAACACAAAGGGTGCAGCTGACCACTCAGACTCTGCCCGATCTGAGTAGATGGCATGCCAGCTGAATGCTGGGTTACTGAACACAAGTAGAGTAACAGGACGTTTAAAAAAATAAAAGATGGTCAGGGGGGAAGTGTGCCCACCCGTTGTGATCCCTCAGCTCACCTGTTCCTGTAGCAGCTGTTTCTTGAAGCAGTCCTCATTCAATCTCTGTTCAGGGTTTCAGATGCCTCTAGGCACTGCATCCCTCCCTGTCTATGGACTCATATGGCTGGCTGGTGGCTTCCACACAGGTAAGTTCAGAAACTGAGCAGGCCAGCAGAGCTTGAAGAGGGTCTCCAGGCTTGTTGTCAGCCAAGAGGAGACAGGCATACGCTTCATGTTCTGGAAGCATGAAAAACGGCAGGACCCACCCATAAGGTCTGTGTTGACAAAGGCATCCCTCAAGGCTGAGGGCGCTCCTGCTCACAAGGCACAGATCTTGAACTTGGGCATCGGCCCACTGCCAGTTAGTGTTAGTGCATTCATTGTGGTTGAACAATCAAGCCAAGCAGGTCTTCCTTCTCACAGGGGCTTCGGGGAAGGGCATGCATTGCCCTCTTCTCAGAATGCCCTGTTGTAGTCACTGCCTTCATACAGCAGGCCATGTGCAACCTTCAGGTTGGAAACATAATACTGCCCCTGGTATGTCCTGGTGACAAAGGAACAGGAGAGGAAGAAGTGGGGGATGGGGCTATCCTTGTGCTCTGTGGGCAGAATTCATCCTTCATCTTGCAACTTCCATGTTCACAAATCTAATGACGTTTGCGATCAGCTAAGTGTAACCCTAGTGTCAGTTGCACTACTAGTGATCATAAACTATGTCCCATGCACCCACGTTCCAATCTTCACATTCATTATTGCAGAGCCTCTCCAAATACTGTTCACACAGTTGTGCACACAGAATAGATAGATAGATAGATAATGACTTTATTTCGGATATTTTTCAATCCATAAAAGTACACATCAATAAACAGTTCATATTAAAAAACATCACAATAATGACAAAATCAATCACACAGACATGCAATACATAAATTCCATAAAAGAGTGCAAAGGCAAAACAGTACAGGAAAAAAAGTGCATAAGTGCAATGGGCGACTAATAGTTCAGAGGAAGTTACATTTACTCATCTAAACATTTTCTAAATCTTAGTGTCAATTTTGTGCACACAGAAACTAAACACCAAGGCTCACACCTGTATCTACAGGGCAGAGGACACAATTCAGTCTGAGAGGCCAATAGGCTTCACCACTGGGTACAGATACTGGAAATGCTGCCCCACCGGCCAGAGCCTGTGTGGAGAAAGTCAACCGGGACCACTCTATTGAGTCTACGGTGTGTGGCGACCAATGGAGGTTGTTCCCAATTTCAGGGCACAGAAAAAAGTCACCTTTCAGAGGAAAGATTCTGCAAACATATACCAATGTGAATAAAAAAGATTTGCAAAATGTAAGCTTGCAGAGAAGTATTATGTAGATTTGCAAAATGTAAGCTTGCAGAGAAGTATTATGTATAGATTTTCCAATTTGGCTGGGTTTAGTTAGAATTGTGTTTTTTATAATGCTGTAAAAATGTAACCATCACAAACCTTTGTTGGTGATAATAACATTTTGCACACTCCTATTTAAAACAGATTTGCTCCCCCAAGAAGTTCTGGGATTGTCATTTTAGTACTATTGACCATGTGTTTGATATTGTCTGTACTCAGAGCCAAGTTTTTACTCTGCCTTGTTTATGGCAAAAACAACAAGGTGATGGAAGGAATGCTTGAATTAATGCCAGGCACTAGCTATCACTAGGGCCACATTTCAGACTATCATTTCACACCAAATGTGATTTTCTAGACAGAGACCAGCTCTAGGCCCAAGTATTTACCAGTGGCTCAGATTAATTCAAGAATTCCATCCATCACGCTTTAAATTCTTCATTGTGACACCCCACGTGCAACGGGTATGCCCAGAAGTGGGCCCTGTGCTCTCTGTACCACTGGAATCAAGCTGCATCCATCTGAACAGGTCCAAACAGGTCGAAACCAGTCTTAGGTTGTTTGTGTTCTGGTTAAGTGAGGATCTAGCTTGACAGTTCTGGCTAGAACAGTCCCAAAGTAGCAGGACCAAGACTGAAACCCATATGACTGAGTCTAATCTGAGGTAGAATGGTGGGCAAAAGAAACTGGCTGGCTGTGGTCCCAAATGGTTGAGATAAATTCAAACATTCCATCCCTTACTTTTTACCATTTTTCTGTATCCTATTTATGATCAGGGTTTTTATGTGCAAGTTCAGGCACTGTTTTGTGCACATTGTGTCCTAAAATTGGCAAAAATCACAAGGGAAAGGTGGCAGTATGTTGAGTTCCCACTGACAGCATTACTGGTGTAGGTTTGATGCCATTTAGCACGGGTCATGCACATGGTTGAACAATGAGAGAAGAACATGGGAACATCAGACCAAATCCAGGCTAACTTATCACCAAATATTGATAGGCTTGGAGCATTTGTCCTAAAGAAATGTACAATATTTAATAAATTCTTGGTGTTTTAATGGACATGCTTTCCATTAAGTAAACTCCTCTTCACTGTTGCATCTTAACCATATTGAGATAAGACTTCTCCAAATAAATATATTGTAAGAAGGAATATTCATCATCCTTCTTGAGTAGAAATTTGTTATATGTAATTGCAAGTTTACCAAAAATTCTTGAGCATAGTCTGACGCCTTTCATATCTAATTTGTATAATTTATTTTCTTTATTATATCATTAGCATGCAAGAAAGTGCACACCTCAAGGAATAATGGCAATAACTTGCAACGGGTGAATCCCAAAGTCAATAAAGTAACCTCAACTCAACCCACTGGTGGCTCTGGCACAGAGCAGACAGGTTTAACCCAGGGCAATGTGTAAAGTATTTATGTAGTACCAATGCAGTTGACAAGTCAAAACACCAAACAATAAAAATCACAGACTGAATTAGCAAATATTGAATAAAATGTAACAAACAAAATGACACCAAAACAACAAAAAAAGCAATATGGGGAAACTAGAGATATGTTTTTTTAAAGTTTTAAGTTAAAATAGGTCCAAAAATCACTAAGAACCAATGATGGTCTATGGAAGTGATAGATGAAGTAGATGCAGTTACAGGCCGGATGTGATGGAGCGTGGGTCAGATACACCCAGCAGGTTCTTTCAGGGCAAAGAATTTACCGTCTGACCTAGTGTTTTTATGGAGCTCAAAATCCTGCAGCGGGGTAAATCTGAATCTGAAGGAAGGTGCATCAAAATTGGACACCTTTTCCGCAAGGTCCCACTGATAGCTCCAGAGGTCTTGGGAGTCCCCACTGTTTTTTTTAGAAGTTTCTGAAGCAGCTCCTCAGGGTCACTTCTAAGGCTTCCAGTACCTCTGGGACAGGACGTATGTGCCAGGACACACTCCAGCAGAGGCCACCACCAAGGTTCAGTCCAGGTCCAGTTGCTACTGGTCAACTGGTCACTTCAGGAAAATGCCTCTTGAAGCTTGTTGTGCCCCTGTAGCCACACAGGAGGTCAGCTGATGACCTTTTGATTCCATATGTCCTGAGAACAAAAGCAGTTCCAGTCCTTCGCAGCTACACTCAGATCACAAAAAATAGGGCCAGAGCTCTTCTGATCTTCTGTTGGTCCAGAATGTGTTCTGAGAAGGGTGACTTAGGATGCCCTATTTATGGTTGGCATTAGCTATGGGTGTGGGTGACTTTGGGCTCCTCTCAAAGCAATGGGGTAACCCTATTCTCTTTTTTCAACAATTCCTGTTTGTCCTACTGCAAATTATACCACAGTGCCCCTCACTCTTAGAGTCCAAAATGGGTTAAACCATTCTCACTTGTGTAGAGCTCTTGTGTACACCTAGAGCTATGCCCAAAGAGAAAGCAGGACCCTCTCTGAGGGCCGGACTGGCCGTAGCGGGCACCGGGCGTTTCCCCGGTG
The DNA here is from genome assembly GCF_964204655.1 of Triturus cristatus. NCBI lineage: Eukaryota > Metazoa > Chordata > Amphibia > Caudata > Salamandridae > Triturus > Triturus cristatus. Next base: position 323,193,028 of record NC_140587.1, on the reverse strand, counting down.
GGCTGCTAGGGTGTGGCCGATTTTGGGCCCCTAGGGGCCGTTTTTTGTTACAGGGCCGTTTTTGTATCATAGCTGCAAAATCGGCCCCTGTAACAAAATCTGGCCCTGGCAAACAGCTCGGCTGCTCCCAGGGGGGCCGGCCGAGCTCTTTGACACGGCCAGTTTTGGTTCCCAGTCCGGCCCTGCCCTCTCTTGTGTCCACTTCAAACCAATTCTGGGAATAGTATCCCTCCCACTTCGTTCCAAGTCAGCCTGACTAGTGTGGGACAAAGGTCTTCCCTTTTTCAGGTCTTCTCTTACATTAAACTATGAATGGGCAGGCCTCACCTCTGTCCCTTTCAAGTTGATGAAATTCATGGGTCCGCCCCAACTGTCCTTACTGGAGTGTCTCCCACACCAAGTCCATCCTTTCATCAGGCCTAAGCCATTGATCTGCTCTCTGAGCAGTTGTCGCACCTCATGAAGGTAAATCACTTGCTGGACAGCTGCTGGCAGGCTTATGCAAATCAGCCTCTAGGAGCTTCCGGTAGAGGAAATGTAACTTTGTAAAAGTTATGTTTCCCAAATAGTTATGAAAAAATCCAACTTCACCAATGAATTGAACTGTTAAGAAATATGAAAAATAGTTGACCATTTTAGCCGTTTCCCAAGGAAAGTCACAATTTAAATTTTATAGTATGCACTGTATTTTCTGAAAATGGTTAGGCACTGGAGAAACATTTAACTTTAACCAACTTTAATTCCACACACTTTCCACTTTTAAATATTAGGCCCCCTACCTCGTGGATGGCAAGGTGTACTTAAGGGTGACTTGTTCATACTTAAAAGTAGGATTTCCTCCCTGCAGTTTACAGACACACTCTGTGGATTGTGCACTAGTTTCTGCAGTCCAGAGGTGGCATTTAACTTCCGGGTTCTGGATGTATTTTCTACACCAGATACTAGGGACTTAAAGGCAAGTAAATATGTCAATCAGGGGTAAGCCAATTTAACCACATTTAAAGGGGGAGGACAAGCATTTTACTTCTGCTTTACAGATGTAAAGAGCACGGAGTTCAAAACCGGCAAAAAGGGTTTCAGAAAAAGACAAAAAATCTCGGTGACAATGCAGAAAGAGGCAAATTTGATACAAATATCAATAACCAAAGAGGAAATATTTCCTTAGCATATTGACCCTTAGCACAGAATGTATGCCAGGATAGCTCAAAGTATAATATTCCAGTGGAAAAGAATATCAAGTAACATGCCCTCTTACTTGTCAATGACATGTCTGGACATTTTCTTTCGGTCAGCATTCAGTTTGTCGTCAGAAATCACTGTAATAACAGAATTTCTCTGCCATGTTTCCTTGATTTGTTTGTGGATGGAATGTTCCAGTTTGGACTACTTGATCTACTTCATAGTCTGCTTTAAAATCATTGACTTCACAATTGAAATTTTTTGCAGCTTAGTCTTTTCGCATGAGGGTTAATTTGAAGGAGCACATTACACAATACTGAATTCCTTCTTGTTGGAGCAATGCCATTCTTTTCATCGACCTCCTTAAAAATGTTCTTGTGAGATTGATCATTACATTCTCCTTATCTGATTTGTTTATACCCATGGGTATATGACACAGATGCTCTTTCATGAAGGTGATCCACTGGCATCAGGCTTCGGCTCTGGAGAATGTGTAGAGGTGACTGAATGTTTGAGACAGGCGAAGGTCTGGTTCAGGGCAGCCTTGTGAAGAATTACAAAGCTTTTCTAACATACAGCTGCTCTAGGTGGGGGAGCTAGGGAGGAAGAAGTCTCTTCTTCAGCTTCCTGGAGGTGTTTGCAGGGACTGACACCACTGGTGAATTTATTGGAGGGAAGTGAGCTGATGCAGCAGCACAAGAAGCCGCTCTGCTCTCTGCTGAAAGGGCAAACTAGGATGAGATGAAACTGTTCTTAGCAAATGGTGTTTACACCAAAAATGCCTAAATGTTCTCTACCTCACTGGTTGGGTATTGGTAACTCTCAGTTGGTGGTGATGTATGGATTGTGGGGGAACGAAAATAGGCTTACTGGGAACTTCAGGCTGATCTCTGCCTTAGGCTTACTTCTGTTGACACTATCTGAGCTGTGGAGTGTTCTTCTGCATGTTTGCTGGGATGCATGCCAGGAGCTGGTAATGGTGGTGGGCCGCTGAGGGGGCAGGTATGGAATTAAAGGTTTTCCATGCTCAAAGCCACTGCAAGGGTGGAGGGAAGGGGCCTTGAATGGCAGAATGATTGTAAGGATGTTGCAGCTCGGTGTGCATTTTCGCCAGCGCAATTGCTGCGAATCCTCTCAGGAGCCTCTATGTTTTGGTCGCTGAGGTGGAGGATAAGACAGTAAGGGCCTTTTATTCTAAGGGTGAGGCACTTTCAGAAAGACTCCGTCCTGTGAAGAGAGCTAAAAACAAGGTAGTCAGTGCTTTACTTATTAAAGAAAAAGTGCTGGTGCCCAAAGCTCTGCTTAGAAGCCCGCAGCCAACACTATTAAATGTCAGTGCGCCGAATAACAAGGCTGAACAGTCTTGAATCTAGCCCAGGCCTCAATAATCCACTGGCAGGCACCATCGTTCCCTTTATCTCGCTCTTGACAGTCCCTGCTTTCTCTCTTGTCACAGTTTTTCCATCTCTTTCTCTCTCTTCTTCCTTCTTTCCGCTTTGTATGTTTTTTCCTATCTTGCTCTCAGGAAATTTCTCAGAAGGAATAATAAGTGCCAGTTCCCAAAAATGAGTGCTGGTGGCCCCCATCAGCAAACTCCGGTTCAAATTAAGCACTAGAAAAAGCCCATCCAGAAGGAACACTTTGCTAAAGGACTATCGCTGTTTTATTCAGGTCAACATGCTGTGTAGTGGAAGTATTGACAGCTGTAGGCAGACCAGAGGAATGCTTTTTAAATAGAATAATAAGGGTTTGAGGGACAAGTATCTCATAGTTATTTACCAAGTACAGAAACTTAAAAAAGCCATTCTTAGATGTTCTTCTCTATCACATATAAAGCCGGTAGAGCAATCATCCCTGACTCCTTTACTCAGTTAGATAAACACTGTGATACAGAAGTGAACCTGTTCAGACTACTCCTACCATCTACTTTTCCAAGGGTATTTCATGCCTGCAGTTAGAGCCAAAATGTATATTTCCTCACACAATGAGGACTGTCTGTTAAAAGGCAGGTGCACCATAGCAATCGCAAACATTTATTCTTTGGACATCTGTCACCTCCATCCTTCCTCAATGGTCCCTTCCACATGCGGAGAGACTACACAAAGCACCACAACATAAAATGCCTCCAGCAGCAGTGGATTCAGTGGTATTCCCCTAAACAAGATGTGCATCCTGTCATGGAGCCACCACCACAAACTCAGTGTATAGTCTCTCTTTCAGACAACTTCTGAATCAGTCTCAGGAAAAGACTTTCTTTGCAAGCAGCAATGGCCTCCTAGTTCTGAGAAATAGCAAAGTACAGCACAACAAGAAAAGACACCAAGGGCCCGATTCCGATCTCGTTCAGAAAGCATACCGACCAAATCGGTTCCGGAATGCTTTCCGTGTGAATCAGATCGGGGGAGTCCGAACGATCGAGTACGATGAATCCAGATATGATTCGGTCGGGCTCCCATTGACTTCAATGTCAATTGACTTCAATGGGAGCCTGTGTTCCGAACGTGAAAACAGGCTCCCATTGACGAGAGGGGTGGCTGGGTAAAATCGTGCACCTTGTGGTGGGCACCCCATGGGGCCTGCATCACTGTGCATGGTTGGGAAGGGGAATCCCTTGGGTACCCCCAGGGGCCTGATTCGGAGGGCCCCAAGTGAAGGGAGTCTGCTATGGGGCCCCCAAAGACCGATTCTGGAAGCTGTTTCATTACAGGCAAACCGAATCGGAAAGGCTGTCCGAATCGGTCATCGTACTCGCTCGCTTGGAAACCAAGTCAATAGAGCTGTACGATTCGGCTTCGAAAAGGCTCGACCTGTCCGAATGCCTTTTGGAACTGATTCGGACAGCCTTAATGGTTTCCAGGCATCGTACTTGGTTGTTCAGAACTAGGAATGAGTCGGTTGGAAACAAGGGCTCGGGATCACTTTCGGCAAACCTGAATCCGATTTGGAGCCCTTTCGACCAACATTGGAATCGTCCCCTTAGGCAACTGGCTAGTGGCTAGTGGGGCACAAACCAGGCACTTTTAGCTATTTTACATCATATGAGAAAATCATGGCAGATAAAAAGGGGAAGGCAGAGGAGAAGGAACATCACATTGTTTTTAGGAGTGTACTTAGAACATGGGATCCGTAACACTACAATGGCGGCTCCCAAATCCGATAATCTCCATTCAGGTCTATACTGAATAATCTTATCTTTCATTCATTCATAAATATTTTTATTTTGATTTGTTAAAATCATAAAAGGGTGGAACTTACCACCATGTAATAAACATCAACGTATTGAATCAACGTAAAACAGCATAAAACATGCCCCCGTGTCCTGGGCGGCTTTGCACAGATATACATGGTAAGTAAAAACATGGAGAGCGTATTTGAATGTACAACGGTAAAAAGAAACAGGGGTAGCACTTTTATAAGGCAATGACCCTCTCATTAAAAGATTGGGGCCAGCAAATGACTGTTATAACAGGGGGTGCTGCACACATAAGAGCTTATATTTGATTAGATGTAACTGTCCCCTCTTGTCTCAAATAAAATGCTTGTAGTGTCTTAAAATAAACAAGAAGGGGAGGGGGAGGAGCGTGGCTATAAAGAGAATGAAAGAGGATCTGGATCTGGATGCAAGGTGTCCATATGTCTCAGTTCCTCTTTTGCTGCTACCTTTGTTTTGAGCTCTTGAGCAGCAAATGTCAGAAATTGTATCGTTTTACAGGAAAGTTGTATCGAAGACCCACTGAGGCATTTTATCACAGCCGCCCTGCAGGTCCTGACATGTGTTTCTCTTAGGAATGGCCTCAGGAGGATCTTCCTTAGATTTTGTAAGGCCGGGCAGATACATAATAGATGCAATAACGACTCTACTCCCTTGTCAACAATCCAGAGTTGACCAGGTCTGTAACCATTTTGGGGTAAGGTCTTTGCTCGGAAACCACCCCACCCTCAGTAAGCTTAGTTTCCTCTTATCGTGATCCCTGAAACATTCTTGTAATCTTATCTTTAGCTTCCCAAAAAAACTGCAAGCTACTTTTGACGATTTACTAAATGTTTGTTGGGGGTCATGTACCCAAGTAATTAAACCTCACTACCAATTTTAGTGTACATGATAACAGTTCCAAATTTATAAATACACATGTTAAAGAGCTGAAGTAACTTTCTCTGTGTGTGAGAGCAATTCTGTTGAACATTCAAAACCAGATAACTCATCCAGCTGGACATTTAGTATACTGTAAACCTGGCTGGGTCTTATGAAAGCAGTCAGAGATAACAAGGGGAGATGGAAAAGCTCTGTCGACATTGTATGGAATGTTGAAAGGAATTAATGTTTGACTACTTGCACCACACACCATTAGTCTACCATGCCTCAGGAATGAGGTCCTCTCATTTTATTACATTCATGCAACTAGTATTGCAACTCGTATTCCATCCAGTTACACATACAAATACATCAATATTAACCCCACGCCACATACCCATATAAGTCAATTAGAACTTTCCCAACATTGACCAGAGCAAATACATTCTTATGGACAACCCCATCATGGCATGATAACATTTACCATTTTTCAATCTTTAACAATGCACTCGTAGGATTTATCCACACCACAATACGCTTTCAGAGACTCTGATCTCCACTGTGCTACAGCCAGGACGCAAGCTTTCAAACGACAAATAAGAACTGTGTGCGTTTTCCCATATAGACAGCAGAGTAAGATGTCACAATAAATAGCAAAAACAAACAGAAAGAGTGACTTCTTTGCCCACCCAACTGTTTTAATGAAGATATTCCAATTCTGGACACACCAAAGACAGGCTTGGGGAGATCAGAACCTACATTCTACAGGTTGGCATGTATGTATTGGCATTTGTAATGTATGTATTGGCATTTGTAAGGCGCATATATCACCCGAAGGTCTCACAGCGCCAGCAGATACTCAGATGATAGACGTACGGTCAAGCAGCATTAGAATAGCCATGTTTTCTAGAGTTTAGGAAATTTCTGATGGCTGGGTTCAAGTCTAATGTGCAAGGGAAGAGCATTCCAGCTCTCGGGGGCAATTTTGGAGAAGGATCGATCTCCGTTTCTGACAGTTCGTACTTTGGGGACAGTAAGAAGGTGCATGCTGGAGGATCTGAGTGTTCTGGTCGGGCGGTAGTCTGTCAGTTTATTTGCTAGATAAACTGGACCCTTGCCGTTCAGAGATTTGTGAACCAGACAGCACGTTTTGAACTTAATATGCTTTTTTATGGGAAGCTAATGAAGCGACCTCAAACAGGGGGCGGAAGAGGTGAGAGATGTTGTTAATATGGTCAGCCAAGGTGAGTTTGTTGTCTAGCAATATCCCTAAGTTGCGGGCTGCTGCCTTGGGAAGGGGGCAGGCTCCCAACGATGCTGGCCACCACTCGTCAGTCCAATGCCTATGAGCATTTCCAAAAAGCAAAATCTCTGTTTTGGCCGCATTGAGTAAAAGGTAGTTGTTTGACATCCAGTCTTTTACTGCGAGCATGCATTTTTGGAACCTCAGTTTGGCGTTGGTGGGATTGGGTCCCAGGGTGATAAGGATTTGTGTGTCGTCTGCATAGGACACGGTTTCAAATCCGTGAACTTTGATTAATCTTGCAAGGGGAGACACGTAAAGGTTAAAAAGCGTGGGGCTCAGTATAGAGCCTTGCGGTACACCTTTGTCTACTTCCTGATTTACGGACGAGAATTTGCCGATCTGGACCTTAGAGCTCCGTCCAGTCAAGCAACTTTTGATCCATGATAGAGCTGAACCTTCGACACCAACCTCTATCAGCCGTTCTATCAGAATGCTGTGTGAGATGGTGTCGAAGGCAGCGGATAAGTCAAGTAGTATTAAAATGGCGGACTGTTTAGCATCCAAAGCTAGCCTGATATTGTCGACCATTTCAAGTAGGGCTGTTTCGGTGCTGTGGAACGCCCTAAATCCTGACTGGGATGGATCTAATAATTTATTAGACTCAAGGTGTTTAGTGAGTTGGATGTTAATTAGGGATTCCAAGACCTTGCCGAACATCGGAAGGAGGGAAATGGGCCTATAGTTCAGAGGTTGTGATGGGTCAGCAAAAGGTTTTTTCAGGATGGGTCTGACGATGGCTTCTTTCCAGTGTGAGGGAACCGTCGAGTGAGAGAGTGAGAGATTAAAGATTTTGGTCAGGTGAGGGGTAAAGATGGGGTCGACTTTGGACAAAATTAAAGAAGAAGCCGGGTCAGTTGGGGAGCCTGACTTAATTCTATTCATAGTGAAAGTTACTTCATCTTCCGTGAATGAGTGAAATTTATTTAAGATGGCGATGGGAGCGAGAGGGGCTATGTTAGGGGTCTGCTCGAGAGATGGAACAATAGCAGTAAGATTGGTGAATGTCTTATAGATATCATTGATTTTATTGTAAAAAAAAAGAGGAAAGGGTGTCAACCCATTCGCGGGACGCAGTTGTAGCGGGCTGGCAGGCCGGGGGGTTAGAGAACTCTTTAACTATTTTGTAGAGTTCTCTGTGCGAATTAGCGGCCTGGTCTATCCTATGCCCCAGATAGACTTTTTTGGCTAGGGCAATGTCGTTCATGTATTGACGGTGGGACTTTTTATATTGTGATCTGTCATTAGGGTCTTTTGTATGACGCCATTTACGTTCGTGAGCCCTTACAACCAGTTTCATAGTTTTAAGTTCTGTGGTGAACCATGGAGACAGTTTGTTAGGACATCTATTTAGTTTACTGGGGGCGATAATATCTAGGGTAGTAGTGATAGCTAGATCTAGGTTAATCGCTGCCAGGTTGGGATCATTGAGCGATTCGATGGGTGCGGGGGAAAAGTCTGAAGAAAATGTTTCAGGACTAATCTTATTCCAAGGTCTGCTCATGTTGGGATCCATCCTTGATTGGGGTGGAAGTGAGTTAAGATGAATATGAAAATTGATTTTGAAATGGTCGGACCAAAGAACGGGTACAGGACAGTCAATAGTTATTTTGTTGGAGTTTGTAAATAATAGATCAAGAGTATGACCGGCAGAATGGGTGGGGCCGATCACTAGCTGATTTAGGCCTAGCGCATTCATACTGGTGATAAGTTCAGTGGTGTGTGGGTCTTGTGAAAGTTCGATATGGTAGTTGAAATCCCCTAGTAAGAAGAAATTTGCCGAGGATAGAGCATGCGAAGCGATGGTTTCGGTAAGTTTATTTACAAAGTTCGTTTTTATTCCTGGAGGTCTATATAGGAGGGCGCCTTTCCAAGATTCTTTATTCCCCAAAGTTACTGTGAAGGTGCAAATTTCACCCCAGTCTGCAAGAAGTGAGTTAACAAGATGAAGCTTGATGTTGGCCCTATAAACGATGGCAATTCCTCCACCTCTTTTATCTGTCCTGTCCAGTCTTATGATTTTATAATCCTGGGGAAGGGCAATTGCGATGTCTGGTAGTGAGGATTCTGATAGCCAGGTTTTGGTGATAAAGAATAGGTCGGGCTTGTCAGAATCTAAGAGTGACCAGATTTCTAGAGAATGTTTGGGAAGGGATCGAGCATTGCAGTATAAGCAGGTAAGGTGCTTAGGTGTAGGAAGTGTGTTGGGGGTAGGTCTGGTGTTGGTAGGTGCACTTGAATGGTATCTTCTCAGGGAAGGTGACATGTTTGGCCAGTTCAGCGGTATGGGGGCCTTTGTCAGGACTTACTGGAACTCATGGATGACTGAGATGCTACGCTCTACTCTGTTGCTTACTCCAAATAAACAGCACCGACCGCTGTCCATCATCAATTTGCCCCCATTAGCAACATGTACTATAGAGCATTGTAGGAAACAAACAGTTGGTTCTTAAGCACATCACATTTTCCAAATCAGATGTGCATTTTGCACCCCTCAAAACATTAAGAACAGAATTCCAAAGTGCATTTTGGTAATCGGAGCAATCATAATTTTCAAGGCCGCATTTCAATTTAAACAAGTTTCACTTGCTGCAATTCACTTCTGAGTAGCCAACAGAATCTGAGTTCCCTATCTCAGAAGAGGGAGTAAGAGGTGCTACAAAGAAGTTAAAAAGGGGAAATCAGCTAATCGGAAATGTTACTCCCGCAAATATTACACATTTAACCGATCAAGTCAATCTTGTCTAAATTAAGCTTTTCAATTATATTTATATTTTCATAGGGAAAAAGACACCTGGGTCTTGGACACTTGCTACTATTACTTTAATTCAGAAAGTTGGCAATAATCCACCCTCCCATCTCTCTGTTTATCAATGAATACAATGTTATTCTGGCATTCTGGCAGAAAGGTTGAATAGATTTACACACACTTTGGTACCAGAGGATGTAAAAGGATTTATACCCTCTAGACAGCATTGTAAGCTTACTTAGAGTTTTTGGCTTCCAAGCAAATTTGAACTAATCTCGAATATCTAAGGCTCGGTGATTGGTTGGCAAATGTTGAACTCACCGACTAGCAACACCCAAGAATTAATTTTTATGAAAACAATGAATATTCATTTAGGAATAAATCGATGGAGGAGCGTCTTGAGACCTGGCTCCTCACTTTTAGAAACTGTTGGATGTTCACCCTGATTCTTCTTTTCCATTTGTATGTGCAATGGATATTAGAGAGAGAGAGAGAGAGAATGTGCCCTCAATTTGTGGGAAGTGTTTGGCTTTTGAAGAGATCCTGCGAAAATTCAAGCTGTGTCTGAAGCTGAAAGTACTTGTTCACATCCTGCCTGAATGACCGCTCTCTGGTTTTAGATAATTCATGCTCTGACTCTGTCAATGCACCATACCATTGACACCTGTCTTTCCATCAAAGACAGTTGTGAAGGAGACATCATTCATGCACAAGGTCTTGAGGAAATTCAGTTTGAACGTCACAGCAGTGCGTGAAACTATATATTCAGAGAATGGCATTTCTCCTGCTGTTATTTTACCTTCTCATTCTTCCCATCCAGAAATAGCTTGACGTGCTCACCACCATAGGTGTCTCTTTTATGATTGTACAAAAGCAAAGTCCCCGGTCTTTCTCCTAGATGGCATTCATAACCTTGGCCTTCAAATACGGAATATGGCCACAACTGCAAACCACCAGCTCTACCTCCCTGAAAAGATTCAGAATTTCAAACCAGAGGGACAGCTTCAAAACCACATTTCAAGCCCTAGTACTGCAAAGAGTGTTGCGTGTTAATCAACTACATGGAGGACACCCTAAAATCCGTCTGGCTCCCTTGAAATCTATCCTTGCAGTGGCGAGTTCGCTTGCAGGCTTCTGCGACTAAGAATGTGTAACACTGATCATGGAATCCCTAAACTGGCTCCCAATGGAAATCAGAAGCATTTTCAAAACTGCCTCGTTCAGAAGGGACCCTACCCCAGCCCACCTGAACACCTGCCCACAAATTGCCATCTGCAAGAAGAGAACAGGCATCACACAGCAACAACAGTCAATGCCTTGAAGCACCCAAACTAATACTCTTCCCATCTCGCTTGAGCCGGGCACCTGGGCACCTAAGATCTGGAAATCGTACCACATCCAAATACACTAATGCACACCCCGCCTCACATTTCAACAGGCTACGAATACCCTCCTATGCAACTGTGCCTCTCCCATTGCTCTTCATTCCCAGGTCAGCTCTTCTACACCTAATATCTGCACAACTTTGAATAGTACCCGCTGCAGTATTACTTAACATGCTCAATTTTAACAAATTCTGTACATTTAAAATAGTTTCTTAATCGCTAATTCTATTTTGTGATATTTCTTGACTACTTGTCTCTTTGGAACAAGCTGTTTGAACAGGTAAATAGTTTCTCCCAAGTTTCATAAGCTGCTGTGATATGTTTGGACTGATTTGCAGTCGATGAAATTAAAAATAAATGACTCTTTGGTTCACACCCGTAATCAACAGCTCATCTCTTAACCATGGACTTCTTCAGCACTCTTTTTTTCCTGCTAAAGTCGTGTTAAAATTGCCTCTTTTCTGAGATAGTAGTAATTATCGCAGATGGGGCTGTCAGTTTCAGAGCCACAAACGAGGTAGGCTCTGAAATCATGCTGACAGAGGTGAAGTCGCTTCTTTAAGCTGTTCCACAATCCTCAGCATATCAGATGTGGTTCATAATGAACTGATCTGCATTGATTCCAGGTTTTGAAATGAATTCCTTATCTAAAGTAGGACAAGGAATTCTACCCATTAAGCACCATGTTCTAACCCCTTTCCACAGGGAGTGGATCACTTTAACCTCATGCCTGTACTCCACTTGACAAATGTCTTCCCAACTGTGAACTCCACTTCTTCCCTTGCCAGTCCACACCATCTTCAATACCAGCATTGTGTTCAAAGTAATCATGACCCATGCGCCGTTTATCTTCCAAACAAGGTCAGCATCGTTGGTGGTTCTAGGCACACACGGAGCCAGGACCACATCAGACTGCAGACTAAGAAGTGTGAAAAACAAGACACATAAGGCGGCAAGCCCCTCTTCGATCTGGAAAAGCATCCCCGTATCTATTAGGACCACCACAACGCTGCCCAATTTAGGAAAGAGTTGAAGGCGCACCTTTTTAAGGAACGCTACATCACAATATATAATAACAGTCCACAAAATAGCTACACTTGTTGATATATATATATATATATATATATATACCCATATTGGGTTTATATTTTGTAACAATTGCACAAATATTAACTTAGCTGCCCGGCACCTACCCAGGTGCTGACAGACATTTCCTCCATCTCTTTACACCTGGTGATGGGCCGTCGCACATTTGCCTTAACCAGGGCCTCCACTCTGAAGCTCTCTGAGGCTGATGTACAAACACACTCGTCTCTAAATGCCATACAGGTCTCCTAGTGTCAGAAGTAATGTGATGTTACCTGCAGTATAATTATGAAACAGCAAAACTATATTTGCCCTTTTCTTACTTAACAAACTTTGTGTGACACTGCTAAATCTTTGTATCTTCGTTCTCTTCCATCCCAAATGTGTAAGTAATTTAAAACAGGCCCAGCAAGAGTAAATAACTTTAAGTAATCTAAGCTGGACCATTGGGGTAGGAATGAATAAGTCAGTGTGACCAGAAAGCAAAGTTTGGACAGTGCACAATGCAAATGTTTCTCAACACCCCTGTCCATCTAGTGAAAAAGGAAAGATGTGCCAGCTTTTTTCAAATTTAGCACTCGCTCTTCATCTATCGCTCTTTGCCTTTTGAAGACTGACCTTGCATTGAGTAAAGGTTTAAATCCTCCATTCCCATAGTAATCTGCCGTCCCGGCTTCCACCTCAGAGCCGGAATGCTGTGGAACGAACTAACAAATGTATTTTTCACTTCAACTTTATTATGAGATTTAGGTCATCCAAACCATGACTATGTTCAGCAGGAACCCCCAGATCACACCTCATCTTCTCAGTTGACACAGCTTACTGCTGAACAGGCAGGAAGTGGAAGGACAAATAACAGGTCTAGTGCAGGATAGTGCAGGGATAACATGGTAGCTGGCACGCTTCCCGAATAGATGAGAACATGTACAAATAAAAGCATATATGAGAACAGTACCTTCTTTGTGTTGTTTATGAGGGTTAATGAGCAAAACAGATGATGAGGTTTGACCTCTGTTAGATCTACATTGCATTCAAAAGGGGTGGCTCTGATCCTGGTATTTGAGCATTCAGAGGGGTGGCTCTGATCCTGGTATTTGAGCATTCAAAGGGGAGGTGCTGATTCTGGTATTTGAGCATTCAAAGTGGGTGGCTTTGATCCTGGTATTTGAGCATTCAAAGGGGTGGTGCTGATTCTGGTATTTGAGCATTCAAAGGGGTGGCTCTGATCCTGGTATTTGAGCATTCAAAGTGGATAGCTCTGATCCTGGCATTTGAGCTTTCAAATTGGGTGGCTTTGAAACCAGCATTTGAGCATTCAAAGTGGGTGGATCTGATCCTGGTATTTGAGCATTCAAATAAGGTGGTGCTGATCCTGGTATTTGAGCTTTCAAAGGGGGTGGTGCTGATTCTGGTATCTGAGCATTCAAAGGGGGTGGCTTGATCCTGGTATTTGATCATTCAAAGGGGTGGCTCTGATCCTGGTATACAAACATTCAAAAAGAATGGCCCTGATACCGGAAAAGAAACATTCAAAGGAGGTGGCTCTGATCCTGGTATTTGAGCATTCGAAGGGGGTGGCTTTGACCCTGGTGTTTGAGCATTCAAAGGGGGTGGTTTGATCCTGGTATTTAAGCATTCCAAGGGGGTGGCTCTGATCCTGTTATCTGAGCATTCAAAGGGGGTGGCTCTGATCCTGGTGTTTGAGCATTCAAAGGGGGTGGCTTTATCCTGGTATTTGAGCATTCAAAGGGAGTGGCTTTGATTCTGGCATTTGAGCATTCAAATGGAGTGACTCTGAGCCTGGTGTTTGAACATTCAGAGGGCGTGGCTTTGTTCCTGGTATCTGAGCATTCACATGATATTTGAGCTTTCAAGGGCAGTTCCTCTGAATCTGGAATCTGAGAGCATTTAAAGGGAATGCCTCCATTTCTGGTGTATATGAAATCATTTAAATGGGGTTGTTCTGAGCCCGGCATTTATTTCAATGGAGTGACTGTGCTTCTAGTATTTGAAAGGATTTAAATAGATAGATCCTGACTCTTATTTCTCAGGCTTGATTAATGGAACTCTCTTTAGTTAGCCAAAGACTTCTTTTCACTATATTTTACTACTCACATTTTATTGACATTTTAAAATAAACCGCATCCCACATTATTGCATATATGGTTCTCGCACAAACACTTCCAAGGAGTTTTCCCTTGTCTGAGTTATTAATACTCATATCAAAGTATTTTCTTTCTTTCTCTTCTTTGCAGCCCTCTCCCTCCATACATCCCCACTTCCACAAATGTGGAGAGATCCACAGATTCCTTAAGGTAGTGGTGGGCCATACACGTGGGTCGACAGCAGATTGAAAACACGTAGAGTGTGTGGTTAGCAAGTGAGATTAACAGAGAAAGGAAGTTGCCCAAGATTTCAGCGCACAACAGAAAAAAGAGTGATGTCCACTTATGAGGGTGGGTGTAGTAAGTGAGATAATGCATAAATCAAAGGGAAGGAACATCCTCTAGTGTTTCTCTGGCATAGTGTTCCCAAACATCTCCCCACAGCTCTTACATCTCATTTTCAAATCATTCACATCTACTGCCTTCAGGAGTCCTCGTCATTACTCCAAAGTGGGTGGGGAAGCATAGTCCCCATGTAGACTTCCTTTTGTCTCCAAGACCAGTCTCAATCGAATGTGTTTTAGATTGACTCTTTTCAATACTTGTCAGTAGGTCTTATGCAAGGGCGTCATAACCCCCCCCCCCCCACGCTTTAGCAGCTACAGCGGGGGTGGAGTTATTGATGGGACTTTTCTGTCTGCAACTCAGCAGACATAGGCTCATAAATAACATGAAGGGGTGGGTGAGTGAGGGATAGTATGGGTGGGTGAATATGAGTGAAGGGGTGGATGGATGGCTGAGTGAAAGGGTGGATCAGTAGATAGATGATTGAACTAGTTAAAGGATGGATGAGTGAAAGAATGGATGGATGAGTGAAAGAGGATGGATGGATGGATGGATGAGTGAAAGAATGGATGGATTAATGAAAGAGAGGACAGATGATGAGAGAAAGTATGGATGAGTGAGAAAAAGCATGGATGGCTGGGTGAAAATAGAGATGGATGAGTAACAGGGTGGATGGATGGACGAAGTGAATAGGTGGTTAGATGGTTGAGCAAAAGGATGGATGGACAGATGAGTAAAAGGATGGAATCTGGGAAATCACAAACCCCCAACTTTAGCAGCTACAACAGGGTGAAGTTCTTTATGGGTCTTGTCTGTCTGCAACTTGGCAAACAAAGGTCAGTGAGTGATTAGATAGATAAATGGATGTGAGTGCAAAGGTGGATGGATGGGGGAGTGAAAGGATGGATGGGTAGAAGGATGAATAAAAGGATAGATGACTGAAAGGGAGGGTGGGTGCATGGATGGAGTGAAAGGATGGCTGAATGAGAGAAAGGATAGATGAGTGGAAACATGGATGGATGAGTGAAGGGGTGGATGGAAGGATGAATAAATGGGTTGATCGATGGATGAGTGAAAGAATTGATGCCTAAGTGAAAAGGAGGGTGGATGGATGGACAGCATGAGTGAAAGCGTGTATGGATGAGTGAGTGAAAGGTTGGATGGCTGAGTGAAAGGGTAACGGATGGATGAGTGGATGGATGGAAAGGTAGATGGATGGTGGAAGAGTAGATGGATGGGTGGATGAATGGGTGGAAGGGTGGATGAATTAGTAAAAGGATGGATGGCTGGAGTGAAAGAGAATGATGGATGGATGGAGTAATAGGGTGGAAAGATGGATGGAGTGAATCAGTGGCGTAGCAAGAGGGTGACGGGGGCTGTCCAGCCATCTTTATCAGGATTCTGCTTGCTGTGGTGGGGGTGGGAGGACATACATTTTATCATAAACTTCATATTTCACAGTTGGAAACTGAAGTTTGTTGTTTGGAAATCTTTAAAAATAACTGGGACTATGTCAGATGATTAACCGCATTAGAGAATCCTCAGGGGATTCTGCGCCTTTTTTAATTCCCTTAATAGCAATTACTGTGCGACAGAAGTCACACCATTTTTTTATGTTTTATCACCATTTACATTTTTTTCCTGCGAAAAAAGCAACAGAAGTACACACTCTAAAGCGTTCCTAAACTGGATAAGAACAGTGTGTGCAAAATGCAGATTATGCTGTATAATGGATGAACCTCATCTATATTGAGTTAATTAACTTGCTTCACACACCATCTCACATATAACAGATCCCTACATCACAGATTACTAATCCACCTTCTCGCTTGTACTGAACTATGCATTACCTCACGTGACAGACCTCTAGTTGCACGTCCTGGCTGATAAAGCAGTGGACTGAAAATTTTCAACTTTGCCAAAGAAACTGGCATTATTGTAATATCTATGTATTGTAAATGTTGTTCATAATAGTGTCAAACTTAGAACTGCCCCTAAAATGGGGGGCACCAGTCGATCAAGTTAAGCACCTCCACTCCTCCAGGCAGAAGTTAGACCCATGCCTCTGTGCCCACTGCTTCAGTACCACAGGCTTAACAGGAAAGGCCACTCTGACCCACGGGGACTTGCAGGCAGTCTCACTGCACCCACTCCATGCATCCGGCATCCATCTTTTTTTCTTTGCAGTTTTATATAGCGCAAAGTCGACCCAAAGTTATTGAAGTGCTTTACATGAGCAGAAGTTACATTACACAAGGACACAAGAATTTTTGCTCCTTTTGATTTTTTTTGGCACATGGAGACAATGGGCTAGATGTACGAAACTATTTTTCTCTCGCAAACGGCTTGATTAGCAGATTCGGGCCATTTGCGAACTGCAAATCAGGATGTTTGCAAACACAAATATGCCTTTTCTGATGTACAAAGCCAGAATTGCGATTCAATAACCTTTTTTATCTGGAAGGGGTGTGTTTGGGGCGTCCCTTCCATATACTGATTTGCAGTGGTATGTATGAATGTTTTGTGACCAAAATGCAGTTGCAAAACTTTCACACTTTGCTGTCAACTCAAAGTTGGTGGTAACCCATTTGTAAATTTCTCCTTTGAGAATCGTTAAATAAATATTTTTTAAGAGCAGGCAGTGATCACATGGACCACTGCCTACCATTAAAAAATATAAATGAACCTTTTCCTTTTTAAACTCATCCTGTTTTCCTTAGAGGAAAACAGGCTGCATATTTTTTTTTTTTTTAATGATTGCACCTCACTAGCCATTGTGCACACCCCCCGCACCTGTTCTAGCCGCAGTGCAAGCTGCTCATTCTCCTACATTGCTGCCAAGACCTGGAACGAGCTACCCCTCCACCTTCGAACAGCACCCTCCCTGGCAGACTGCAGAAAGAAACTCAAGACCTGGCTCTTCGACAGAGACGTCGCACCCACAGCGCTCAGATACCCCTAGGGGTGACAGTGCTGGGTCATGCAAATGCTGATTTACTGATTGATTAATTGATATTTACAAGCAATTACAGGCATGGTGGTCTGCTGACCCCAGCAGGCTCTACCAGCGATTAAAGGCCTGCTCTAGAGTTAATACCTTTAACAAGGGACCAGGCCTTTAATGGGTGGTTGAGCCTGCTACGAAGGGCTCTAAGGCTATTAGAACATTCAGCCCCTATAGGGCAGAATGTTCCAATTTGTAAAACAAAGGCCTCACAGAGCCTGAGGGGATTGAAGTCCCCTCGGTCTTCGTGAGTCCTTTTTTTCACAGCAACAGCTGTGAACAAACATTGGAATGTTGGCGCTCTGGGCTTGTACCGGAAATTAGAAGACCTCTTGGTTACTAAATGGTGTTATCAATAAAACACGGACTATAAAATAAGAATGATTCCCCACTTTCTCTCTACACAGATCACTCAAATCAAGAAGATCATGAAGCAGATCTGGCAAATCTTGAAACGTGATCCGTTTTCAATCTCAAGAGTAGATTATTGCAGGGCAACAACAAGAATGCTAGGGTTCTTTAAACTGACGAGCATTCTGACCTTTTACTTAGTTGAAAGGAGCCTTCTGTACTATATCATTGCCATGTATTTCGAATTAATTGAATGAACGATTACCATTTACAAAACCCGTGAAGGCTGTATGTGATATAGTGCAAAAACAACACTTGATGGACAGAATGCAGAACAATGTCATACATTCACCCCAGTACAGAGATCTGGGCCTCATGGGAACAGCCCAGCCCGAACCGCCACGCTAGGTCCTCCATGGACTGGAAACCGGTTTCGGGGTTTCACCCCTCTTCAGCCAGGATAGCTTGATTCCAGTGGCATGGAGAGCACGGGACCCACGTCTGGGCATACCCGTCCCAATCGGGGTAACAAATGCAAAAACAACAGTTGATGGACAGAATGCAGAACAATGTCATACATTCACCCCAATACAGAGATCTGGGCCTAAATCCATCGTTTTTTTGCTCACCATGCCATTCCAGTTTGAACCCAGCCATATGCAAATCAGTCTTGACTTGCATATGGCCATGTCTGAACTGGGGCGGTGGAGTGAGCTAAAGAATGATGATGGATTAAACCCAGATCAGTTGACTGGGGGTGAGTGTTTGATTTGCTCAAATGCTCCGTACATCATCCCCTTTGGTATCGCTTTGTTCGCCCTAAGTTGGCAGGGTATGCCCAGACGTGGGTCCCTAGCTCACTTTGCCACTGGATTCAAGATAGCCTGGCTGATGAGAGTTATGAACCCGAAACCGGTCCCAGGATGCTTGTTTCCGGTCCAGGGAAGACATGGCTTGGCAGTTCGGGCTGGACTGTTCCCATGAGGCACAGGGTCAGACTGATTTGCATATGGCCATGTCTGAACTGGGGAGGTGGAGTGAGCTAAAGAATGATGATGGATTAAACCCAGATCAGTTGACTGGGGGTTAATGTTTGATTTGCTCAAACGCTCCGTCCATCATCCCCTTTGGCATCGCTTTGTTCGCCCTAAGTTGGCAGGGTATGCCCAGACGTGGGTCCCTTGCTCACTTTGCCACTGGATTCAAGATAGCCTAGCTGATGAGGGTTATGAACCTGAAACCGTTCCCAGGAAGCTTGTTTCCAGTCCAGGGAAGACATGGCTTGGCAGTTATGGCTGGACTGTTCCCATGAAGCACAGGGTCAGACTGATTTGCATATGGCCATGTCTAAACTGGGGTGGTGGAGTGAGCTAAAGAAGGATGATGGATTAAACCCAGATCAGTTGACTGGGGGTGAGTGTTTGATTTGCTCAAACGCTCCGTCCATCATCCCCTTTGGTATCGGTATGTGGTATAGTGGCAGGGGTTCAAAGGGAGAAATATGTGAATAGCAAAGCTAGCAGTTAATAGAGAGACAGGTAAATGAATTATCAAATGAAGTCGGAGCATTAAACACATTTTGGTCCAATGTAATTGACGCTTTTGCCCTGCTGGAGACCAAAATTGATTGCTTGGACAATCTGCAGTGAGGTACACAAATGAGAGCGTTTGGAGGTGCAGCTTGACAAGGAGACACAAATATTTACAACAAGACGTCAGAGGGGTGTAAAGGATTCATAAAAAACCCCAAGATGACAAGGCTGACCATGGTGGTACAGGGAGGGTGACACTGGCAATGATGGCAGAGAAAGAGAAACTGCTGAGAGCCCAATAAAAAGACGCAAGAAGATGATGGGAGAAGACGGGTTCATTCTTTCACTGACCTTAGCCCTGAGACGCTGACCATGAAAAGAGGACTAATGGAAGTTCAGTAGAGATTGATAGCAAAAAGGAATTGTGGCATGAGCTAGTTTTTCAGTGTGGCTAGGGATAGACTCTGCTCAGAAAAGTACATGTTTTCTCAAGTGGATTCAGATCCATAAAATCGCTGACGCTTCCTCCAGTTTCAATGACAGGAATACGTTCGAGTTCACCAGTCGGCCCTAAGGTCTGTCATCCGCCCCGTGGTGCTTCACCAAGTTAATGCATCCTGTGGTAGAGTTTGTCTCATCATCTACCTAGACAACATCCTCCTTATGGATTAATGCCCTTGGACCCTCTCTCTGCATCTACAGATGGCAGTCTCTCTCGTGCCATCTCTAGGTTTCATCATAAACCAGCAGAAGTCAATCCTTATTCCCTCTCAGTCGCAGGTGTGCCTGGGGTTTGTAGTGGATCCGGTCTGAGCCACCATCGGTCTTCCCTCCCCATGCCAGTTATCAAGGGTGGTAGGACTTC
The DNA here is from genome assembly GCF_964204655.1 of Triturus cristatus. NCBI lineage: Eukaryota > Metazoa > Chordata > Amphibia > Caudata > Salamandridae > Triturus > Triturus cristatus. The sequence continues at coordinate 323,173,052 of NC_140587.1, read as the reverse complement.
TGTCACCCTCAATTTAGGCTATTTTCCTGGGGGCCCTACACTATCAGGCCCTCCAACAGCCGAAAGCTGTTCATATCAGGAAGGGTCTCAAGTACTTCCAAATGGTTCATCTGTCAGAGGCAGCTCAACTCACATGGAAGCCTGAAATAATCAGGTGATTTTCCTTTCCCTTCCAAGTCTGGTCGTAGAATCCGACGCTAGTGGCATGGGCTGAGGGGCCATACTTGGGGATTTCTCCACAGGCAGACGATGGTCTTCTCAAGAATTTTGACCTTGAAAACAAGGAGAGGGGCTTGTGCGTTCCAAAGGGACAGAGCACCACAAACCAATGGGTTAAAAAAAGATATTCCCTTTGGAGATACTCAACATAAAGGCAAAACACTTATTGGCCACACGCATTCACAATCATTCACTTTATATTTGATTACAATTCCACTCAGGATGCTGAAGCACTTATTCGAGATATTTAATACACAATATCACAAATACAGTAAAAACATATGTAAAGAATTTCTTTTAAAGAGGTTCATGTAAACTACCTTAAAACCCTCAATATCACATCTATAAGTCAATAGTGCAAATTCATTAAGCAACTCGTTTCCCTGGAAAGGAATATGGTGAGACAGTTGAATTTGTCTTGTTAATGTCAATTCTGGACAAATAGACAGCACCCTCCAGGGGAATGAATTTCCTGTGTTGGTGTTGTTGCTGTCTTTTCCCAATTTGACAGAGTAACATGGTCCACGCACATCAGTTGCCTCAAACTCATGGCAGGATCGTTCGCAGTCCAGGGCTTTGCGTCCTGCCAGGATCTACAGCTCCCAAAGTACTTCAGCTGGCATCCAAACTCGAAGGTGGTGGAAACGGATGCTTTCCTCCAGGAGTGGCAACCGGAACAGGGCTATGCCTTCCCTCAGTTTATGATAATCATGACACCTCTCAGCCCAGGTACAACGACAGATGGCAGAAATTGTCCTAGTAACCCCAACCCGGAGGTCGCAAGTCTGGAATCCAGTTCTTCTGGAACCTGCTTGGGATTTTATAGTCCTTCTATCCTGATCTCCTGAAGGACCTTGAGGGAAATCACCACCATCTAGTGTTGGAGGGGTCTCTGTCTCTTATTGCATGGAGGATTACAGGGAACGATTGAAAGTCTCTGGCCTTTCGAGACAGGCTAAGGCACTCCTCTCCAAGGCATGGGCAGATAGCACCGTCAAGCGTTATGGATCGGCATGGGCTCGATGGCTGGGCTGGTGTCATCAAAGACATCTGGATTCATGTGAATAGACATTGTCCACACATTGAATTTCCTTGCTTCTTTGGCATTGGATGGGCATATAGATCCATCAATAACTACAAAATGCAATTCTTCACTAGTTAATTCCAGATTTTCAAAAGTTGTGTGTTGTGAGGTGTATAAAGAGTTATAAATCTATGACCGCAGACCTCCCCCCCATGGAGAGCGACGGTTGTTAATCACCCCCAAGGAAACTGTTCAAGGCAGCTTCTTCTCCTACCATCGCTAGATGGGTTCGGTGGGCCATGCAGGAAGCTGGCAGTGATACCACGGCATTTGGGGCCCATTCGGCCTGAGGAACCATGGCATCGAAGCGTTGGCCCTTGGGCCCATTTAGAGGATATCCTGAATGCAGAGGACTGGTCTTCGGATTCGACCTATAAGAGGTTTTATTTCAAACCAGTCCCTGGGATTGCTGCTTTGGTTGCCGATAAGCTTCAAACCAGCGTGATCCTCGCCTGCGGTCCTGACATAGAATGAAATATTTCCTAGCTTTCGTTAAAGAAAGTTTCAATTCTATTAAGTACACGGAGGCGAGGATTAACCCACCCGTCATCGTATTTCTCCCTCCCTACAATAAGAATGGTTCATGTTAAGGTGGGTGTATCTGACCCTCTTTGTATTACTTCTTGTGGAATATTGATTATGCGGATTTGTGCCAGTGTTATTATATAGTCAACTTTAGTTTCCAACTTCATATACTTCTGTTCATGTTTTTCCTTCAGGATCTGATGAGTCTAAATAGGAGTAATAATGTTACTGTCTGCAGTTGCAAGAAGAAAGAGGAGGCGGCAACAGCAGCATAGATCTATCAAGGAGCTGTGGCCTCATCTGATTGGACATTGCATACTGTTGAAATGGTGACTTTTCCCAGAAGGGTTATGGGAAATTAGGTTTTTTTGTTGTTCACCAAAAAGGCTGATGTTAATGAAGTGAAGAGAGAACAGCGTAATCCTTGTCTCTCTGTCCTTAATAAAATTGCAACTTTCTGTTACGAAAGTTAGGACATTTTTTTATTTTTGTATTATTCTGATCTTGTGATCGCAGAATATGCAGGTCACAGCCAACATGTGTATTTCCCCTTAGTGGTGCACAGGCTTGGAGCTTTTTCAAGGCTTATACAAACGTGGAAGTGTTATTTATTCATCTTATTTCAACAATGTAATATTTCTCTGCTGTAGGAGATGTATTTACAGGCAATGTAAATAAGACTTAAGCGCAAGAAGAAAAAACATAACTTCAGGAAGCGATTAAAGTGATCCATTTGTGACTTCCCTGATGTTACAGTCACTGTTCTTGCAATTAAGCCTTAAAGTTACAATATGTTTTGTTACAAAGATTTATATTGCGCATGGCTGCCCTAGAAAGGGCTTACCAGCTCACCTGATAAGAAGCCAAAAATGGAAGAATAGAATGCTGTGTTACCTTAAAAAAGCCAGATCTTAAGCTGTTTCCTGAAAGTCAGGTAGGTTGTGTTACCTTGTGTTGCTTGTACAGTTACTGAAAGCTTGTTTTAGAGTGTTTGCCCAAGACAGCAGAAAGAGCTGCCTCCCTGTCTAATTATTGTCGCCAGATGGAGATCCGAGGCATCTGATGGTGGTGGTGGGTGGATGTGTGGGGAGGAAGGTGGGTAGCTTTGTAAAAGAGAGTTGAGAATAGGAGGGCTCATATTATTCAGAACTCAATGAGTGGCACACGATGCCTTGAATCGAATGCGGTTCTCAACAGGGAGCGTATGCAGATTCTGTAGCTTGTTGGAGACAGAGTGAAATTTAGGTAGATGCCTCAGCAGCCGTGCAATAGCAATTTGGATAATTTGCAGTCTATTCCGAACAGCCTTGGTAGTGCCACGATACAAGATGTTGCAGTAATCTAGGCACCAATTGATCAGAGCCTGGCTAATCATCCTCTGGATAGATGGTGAAAAAATCCAGAAGATTTTCTTCAAACTTCTAAGCATACCAAAGCAGCATAATGTTACAGCCCTAACTTGCAGTTCAAAGGACAGCTTACCGTCTATCCAAATCCCTAAACTCTTCACTGCTGGTTCTAGACCTGGAGGCTGTCCAGTGCTGCGGGCCACCAGTGAGTTTGCCAAGCCAGAGATTGTTTGTCAACTATTAAAAACTCTGTTTTGTTGGCATTCACTTTGAGTCAGGTCAAGATCATTCATTCTACCACTGAGTTCATCCAGTTTCAGAACTGGGAAGGATCCCCAACTCAGTAGAGGACAGAGACAAAATCAGTTGCGTGTCATCTGCATACGATAACAGCACCAGCCCATATGTCTCAAGAATGTCCGCTAAAAGACATACATAGATGTTAAAATGGGCAGGATCCCTGAGGGACCCCAAACTCAATCTTAAACTTAGAGGAGGAGGTCTTTTTAGCAGTTAGATCATAAGATTTGCACCCACATGCTCAAGAACTTTGCATCTATTTTAACTCATCTAAGCTCTTATCAAACCACAAAGTAGGGGGTTTCTTTTTGGGTACAGCCACCATTTCCGAGAAAAGGGTATCTAATGCGGTAGTGATCCAAGAGTTGATTTTAGTCACGGATTCTTCCATATTGGTGTCCAACACCAGTATCTTGTGCTTTAACAGATTACAAAAACAACCTTCATCTAATTTATTCCAATGCCTAATGGTTCGTCATCTTATTTTCCTCAAAGGTGATGAGTACTTCACCAACACAGTTACAAGGACCTCATAATAGTCAGTCCAGGTCAATTGAATAGGGGTGTGAACATCCAAGAAAGCTAAATTGGAAAATACCAGATCCAGAATATGTCCTGCTGAGTCGGTTGTGATTCAACTAGCTCAATTAACAGAAGACTTTCCCGGGCATTGACCAAGTTTTATGTAGGAATATGATTGTCCGTATCAAAATGTAGATTCTAGTCTCCAAGTAAATTAATGTTGGCAGACCTCATAGCACAGGGAACAATCACAAAGGCTTCCAGAAAATATTCCCAATCCCAAGGGTCTGGTGATCAAGTATTCCTGAAAAAATGAGGTTTTTGGTAAAACCAATAGAGAACAGGGCTCTTTCACAGTCCGGATTTATAATCTGCTCCATTGAGCAAGGAAGCATAGCTTAAAAATTATCGGTACGCCCCTTCTACTGGCTCTATCAAGTCTCTTAATACAATATCCTTCTGAAAATGCCAAACCAAAATCTGGATTAGCACATTGATTAAACCAGGTTTCTGTTAAGAAAAAGGCATCTAAATTGAAATCTACAATAAAATGAAAAATGTCAGCTTTATGCCTGACCAGGGAGCAACAGTTGAAGCTAAACACATGAATTGTATTCATTCTTATCCCCTTCGGAACTAGTACTCTTCTTAACACCTGCTAAAAACATAAAATCACAGGATTTGCACCAGTCGCCTGGCTTACCAAGGTTAACAGAATACCTGCATCTAGAAGCCAACATAAATCGAAGAGCGAGCAGTTGGGCAGACTAGTATAGGGTAATATGGCTTGAAAAACTGGCATAATCCCTGGCCACGTGGGCCGTCCAGGTGTAGACGGGTGCAGATGGGCTTGCCTTTGGTGCACAAGCTGCGCATGTCCATGCATGAGCCCTCTTTTTATGGTGAGCGTAGCTTGAAAATAGGGTCATGTGCAGCCAACTAGAATGCATGCAATCAAAATGTCCCCCAGGTATGGAACAGCCAAAATGGCTGCTGTAGCACGACTCCCTCCACCAGACCCGGCCTTTAGCATGGGCAAGCTGGGCCCAGGCCCAGGGCGCCAGTTTTCTGAGGGTTAATGGAGCTGTGTGTATTAAAGTTATGCCAGCGTGCCCTCCTCTTCTTGCTCCAGCCTTGTCCCTGCCTGTCCATTTCTGTCTGATTTGCTAGTTTAAAGTCATTTTAGTCCTTCAATATCATATGGCCAGTGATGTTTTTAACATCACATTAGCCTCCTCTTCCTTGCCCTCCCTTCACCCTCTGACCCCTTCTGGCATACATCAACAATGCCATCACCTGTGCGAGGCAGCTAAGCTATCGGTGATTTAGGTGAACTAGGGGAGGTCGGGGGATCTTTGTGTTCAGGGCCAGTCCCCGCTCAAACTGACCAGGGAACACAAAAAGGACCCCCTACTGCCTCATTTAATTCACTACCATCAGCAAGGGCGGCAAATTTCTCTCTGCCCACGCCCAGGACACTATCTTAGCAAAGACTGGCTCTGCCCTCCACAACTGGCCACAGATCGGGCCGGGGTGCAAAGCGCCAGTGAGCAGCAAACAAAAGTAACACTCAGGTATTCTCCTCTCACATTGCCTCCAATTACATCTACTTAAGCAGACAGATATCACATTGACTTCCACGCACTCAAACAACTGCTTAAAATTGTAGGTTTGTCAAATTTGACAAAGTTGTAACTATGCCTGGCTTTAAAAAGCTGTTTTCAAATGGGACACAGTTTGGGCGGGTGGCAGATTTGCACTAACCATAGACTCATTATTGTAAAGTGCCCCCCAGCAGTTCATGGATCATTGTGTCCAACTACCTGCATGGGCGTGATGGACAGCACCATATGAAGTACTCAAAGGATGCAGCGTCATGCCTGCTGCCCAACCAGTGCTAATAAACTAGATACGTTCCTGGAGTGAGTGTGGAAGATTGTTTACACTTCAATGGCATGGGTTGTTTGCAGAAAACTGTTTAGGAGGGAGAAAGAGACAACATCCTACGATTTATCAATAAAACATACCCTCAGAGAGTTGGCCTGGCTGGACCCAAACATGTCTCCCGTTCCAGGTAACGCGAAGTGACGCTGATGAGTCGGCTAATCCCCGGGTTTGATCCGTCCTCCTCCGGAACCGAAGATGCAATTCCAAACTATTTAGTTCGAAAATTAGATTACATCTGAAAATTGAATCAGTGGCCACAGAGCCATTTCATATTCATAATACTGTGTGGGGGTAAAGGTTACTCATAACATGGACCTATACGACAACAAATTTGTGCGGACGACCCAAATCGATTCATAAGAGCTTGGCGGTGAAAGTTACTTACAACGCATGTCACCCTTCCCTCTGCGCTGTACATCCAACGCAGAGCCCGAGCCCCGGGACGCGGAGGCATACAGCTGCCGCGGAGTGATGCAAAATTAAAGAGAGAATGAATTGTGCCATCTCATTTAATCACACCTGGTGCCTCTATCTTTCAATAACAGCACCCTGCTACACTGTGTCAAATTGGATTTAAAAAATGAAATCATGCTTGCGAAAAATGAATTAACTCTTTCGCCGCCAGTCCCCCGCACGCCAGAAGCTAAAAACGGTAATGACAAGATTGGATTTTTTTTACAGAGAATTCATTGGACACAGATCCGAGAGCTGAGCGGGCAGCAGAGGAACACAGCGCTGTGGAGAAACTGAGAGTAAGACCCTGGACTACTTGACCTGCAGCACGTTTCCAAAGAATGCCTGTGGCAAGGTGGGTGCACCGGTGCATCTATTTTATTCACGCTTTCTCTACTATAGCCTCAAAAATGAGTGCCAGTCTCCACCACCTGCACAAGATACGCATTGCATCTTTACCCCTTTCTTCCTGCTTGACCAAAATGGCGCGCACCACAGACTCTTCCCCGTGGGTGAGTGCGCGTGCTGTGCGTATCAAAGCACCAATAAATAAATAAACCGGGAAAGAAGGCCCCGTGGACCATGTGTTTCTTGCAGATGCATGATTCATGACACGCCGGGCCATGTGTTCTTTACACATGCTTCAGAACTCAGGCGCACGTCAGATCACATAATACCCGTGCAATGATCTCTTCTCAGACGCTGCCCCGTGCCGTCCGGCAGTTCTTTAGACAGTCAGGTCTCATTTGGTACCACAAGCATCACCGAGTGCGATTACCCATGGCCCGGGGGTGTTCAGGCGCTGCCTCCCGATAGTGCGAGGCGAGCATTCATAAATCACTTTTTATAATGGACAGCGAGGTGCTTTCTGCAATGCAAGAAGGAAAGAATAGCCAGGCCTGGGCTGCCGCCAGAGTCTGAGGGCGACAGAAAGTACACCTAATTACAAGCGGTGCGGGAGAATAATGAATGTGAGAGCACAGGCAGCAGAGCAGCGGATTTTTTGCAAACTTTGAAAATTAAATCAGAGATGAGGAACAGCTGGAAGGAGGCCTTTGTTGCCGCCATGCTTGAGCAATGCCATCTAGGGAGGCACTGGGCACAGAACATTACATGAAAGTAGTGAGAATAGAAGCTGCAAATGAGGGATTGACGCTGTGCCTTCCATTAGCATTCTTCCTAAGTATGCTGTTAGATCAGGTATCAGGTGGCCAAGTCTCGCCTGGTTGCATGAAACATACAGGGGTCTACTCACAAAAGACATTTTTTAGTATCTAATGCAGTAAGTACTACATAGTAGCGGCCTCTACTAAGGGGCCGATTCCGATCTCGGTCGGAAGTGCACCGAATCGGGTTCGGCCGGAAAAACTACGAGCAGTACGCGTGTTTTCCAGCCGACTCGTACAGCTGTACAAGCGAGCAAGTACGATGCGAGCTACATGAAATTCACCGACCGACTCGTTTCTGGGTCCGAACCGCTCCGTACGTCCCGGTCGGAAGCTAACCGTGGCATGCAATGGATGCGATTTACAACCGAGCCAGTACGATGCACGCGTCGGACAGCCTGTGCGAGCCGGAGTGTCCGGCTCGCAAAAGCTCCTGGAGTCGGACTTTGGGACGTGGACCCCCTGACACCCGAAGCCCTACGACTCGGACACAGGGGGAGACCTATGGGTCTCCCCAACACAGCCATGTACGGTGCGGGTGGCACCAACGCGTACCCACTGTAGGGGGCGCACTTGTTTGAGACGTACCAATTCAGTCAATGGGAGCCCATGTACGCATCGTACGACCGGCTCCCATTGACTTCTATGGGAGTCCGACCGAACCGAGTCCGACAGCATACGGCCGCATCGTACTCGCTCGGTCGGACTGCAGGACTCCGGCTCGGTCGGAAAACACTCCGGATCCGACTCGGTCGGAGTGCTTTCTGACCCGGATCGGAATCGGCACCTAAATGTGGGTGGTGAGGCGGGCGGAGGGTGCAGAGGAGCGGAGGGGGAATAAAATGGATACAAATAAACAAACTTACCTGGGTGCCGTTGGGTGCTGCTGGCTCTGCTCCGCCTCCTCTGCACCGCAGCAGAAAGCTCCCAGCCTCCTAAAACCCCCTGTCCAATCACAATGCTGCCTTAAGCAGCGTTGTGATTGGTCTGAGTGCTCTGGATCGATGCTCAGACAGGGGCTTGGAGGCTTTGCATGATCCCCACGAGGCTGTGTAATGCAGCCTGGTCGGGAAGATGCAAAGTGCCTATGACGTTTTGACCGGCCCTCTTGGGTCGGTCAAACCATCATGTACACTTTAGAGTGTACTTTACATTAATAATTGTATGTGGAAAATTTTAATTGATGATTTATGTGAAGAATTGGGGGAAAGTTTTTATAAAATAACGAGTCTGCTCATTTAATTCTGCTATTGGCACCTTAGTTTGCGATTTGCACATTACCATTAAAGGAGCTGTGTTCAATGCTCCAGGGGGACACATCAAAGGGCTTTCCTGCGCTAGTGTGCGGTCGAGTTGCGACGCCAACCACGCCCACCACTCCTTTTTAGAGGTGGATGACGCGGCCACGCATTAGACAAGCCTCTCGCCGTTCATTAGCGGATCGATGAGGTTGCAGCGCAGTACGAGGAACTGTTTTTACTTGCTGATAATTGTATGTGGAAAATTTTAATTGATGATTTATGTGAGGAATTGGGGGAAAGTTTTAATAAAATAACGAGTCTGCTCATTTAATCCTGCTATTGGCACCTTATTTTGCGATTTGCACATTACCATTGAAGGATCTGTGTTCAATGCTCCAGGGGGACACATCAAAGGGCTTTCCTGCGCTAGCGTGCGGTTTAGTTGCGACGCCAACCACGCCCACCACTCCTTTTTAGGGGTGGATGACGCGGCCGCGCATTAGACAAGCATCTCACCGTTCATTAGCGGATCAGTGAGGTTGCAGCGCAGTACGAGGAACTGTTTTTACTTGCTGATAATTGTATGTGGAAAATTTTAATTGATGATTTATGTGAGGAATTGGGGGAAAGTTTTTATAAAATAACGAGTCTGCTCATTTAATCCTGCTATTGGCACCTTATTTTGCAATTTGCACATTACCATTGAAGGAGCTGTGTTCAATGCTCTAGGGGGACACATCAAAGGGCTTTCCTGCGCTAGCGTGCGGTCTAGTTGCGACGACAACCACGCCCACCACTCCTTTTTAGAGGTGGATGACGCGGCCGCGCATTAGACAAGCCTCTCGCCGTTCATTAGCGGATCGGTGAGGTTGCATTGCAGTACGAGGAACTGTGTTTACTTGCTGATAATTGTATGTGGAAAATTTTAATTGATGATTTATGTGAGGAATTGGGGGAAAGTTTTTATAAAATAACGAGTCTGCTCATTTAATCCTGCTATTGGCACCTTATTTTGCGATTTGCACATTACCATTGAAGGAGCTGTGTTCAATGCTCCAGGGGGACACATCAAAGGGCTTTCCTGCGCTAGCGTGCGGTCTAGTTGCGACGCCAACCACGCCCACCACTCCTTTTTAGAGGTGGATGACGCAGCCGCGCATTAGACAAGCCTCTCACCGTTCATTAGCGGATCAGTGAGGTTGCAGCGCAGTTCGAGGAACTGTTTTTACTTGCTGATAATTGTATGTGGAACATTTTAATTGATGATTTATGTGAGGAATTGGGGGAAAGTTTTTATAAAATAACGAGTTTGCTCATTTAATCCTGCTATTGGCACCTTATTTTGCGATTTGCACATTACCATTGAAGGAGCTGTGTTTAATGCTCCAGGGGGGCACATCAAAGGGCTTTCCTGCGCTATCGGGCGGTCTAGTTGCGACGCCAACCACGCCCACCACTCCTTTTTAGAGGTGGATGACACGGCCGCGCAGCGGACGCGTGCAGCGGGCGCGCCGCTGGCGCGCCGAAGGTGCGCCTAAGGCAGGCCCGTCTGCGCCCGTCCGCGACCAGCCGCGACCAGGGGCCAGGAACCCTGATCCTCTACCTAGGAAAGTGCCTTTTTACACTCGCGATCAGTTGCTGGCTCATAGACACAGTCCACAGCTTTGTTGTCTACAAAGGGTACTAATAAATGCCCTCAGTGCTCTTTTCAACTGCTCCCCTCCTCTATCTTCATCAATGCTTGGTCCCAGTTGACATCAACCTTTAACTTGGCTCTTTTGAATTGTCGCTCTCTACCCAAGCACACCACAGAACTGTGTTTATTGTTAGATGAATATGACCTTGATGCTTTGTTGCTTACTGAAACTTGGCTGACTGATTCCTCTGACCCTGCGGTAGTACAAGCTCTTCCCGCTGGCTACCTTATCCAAAGACTTGATCGTGAACATAACAGGGGCGGAGGTCTAGCCATTATTTATAAAGATAAATTTAATTGCCGTATGTCTGCTAATAATATCACCAACTGTGAAAGTGGTCTTTTTTCTCTAGGCTTTTCCCCCACATGTACCTTTACTGGCGTTCTTATTTATCGCCCACCTGGACATAATGGCCACTTTATTAAGGATCTCCCGGATAACATCGCGAGATTGGTTAGCTCCTTCTCCAATTTCTCTGTTTTAGGAGACTTTAATATACATTACGATAAGGAATCCGCTACAGATGCGGAATCTGTCGTTGATAGTCTAGGTGCGTTGGCTGTTAAGCCTAAAGTTTCCAGTCCCACACATCAGAAAGGTCATGTTTTGGACCCACTTTTCTCTAATATTAATAATCTGAGAGTAGGAAAGCTTATTCCCCTCCCTTGGACTAATCATTTTCTTATTCCTTTCGCCTGGACGCACCAGAATGGTGTGCCACCACGGGGGGAGTCAAAAAGGTGGAATAGGAACTGGTCCAAACTGGACACTAAGGGCTGGGCATCGATCTTTGAAAAATCTAAACCTGTTATAGGTAATGACCCCGAGACAGCTAATAGTTCTGTGAGCCAATGGCTGGAAATGTCGTTAGACTCGCTAATTCCGAAAAAATTAATGACCAACAAAAAAGATAATCACCGCTCAGAATGGTATAATGCCAAACTAAGAGAGTAGAAACAAACCTGTAAGCGTCTGGAAAGAAGGTGGAGAAAGAATTTCTCTGTTATTGAGAAATCTAAATATAGGAAGGCCATTAGTATTTACAAGGCTGAGATCAGGCTGGCCCAAGTAGAATTTTATGCTAATAAGATCTGTTCGGCCCATAATTCCCCTCGGGAAATTTTTAGAATTGCCAAATACCTTCTTAAGCCCCCCGAGCCCCCCCTCCCTTCTGATGACCCCTTAGGGAGATGTAATAAGCTGGCTCATTTCTTTTTCAAAAAAATCAATAACATCTACTCTGCTTTTCCTCCCCCTTCTGGGCTAATAGAACCTCCTCACCAAGATGGTCTAGTTAAATCCTCTGGCCCAATTATTGAGACCATCCCCCCCATGGACCTGGAATCTTTAAAGGCCTATACTCATCAACTGAAATCTGGCTCCCCCAGTGACGTTATAGCCCTGGCTTTTATTAACCAGGTCTTTGACTCCATTAGCTCAATTGTTCTGGAGCTCATTAACTTGTCACTATCTACTGGGATTGTCCCTTCCCCATGGAAACGGGCTATGGTCCGAGCCCTTTTAAAGAAACCTACTCTGGATCCGGAGATCTTTGCCAACTATCGGCCAATCTCATTGTTGCCAGGATTCGCAAAGATCTGCGAAAAATATGTTAATCTGACCCTCTCTACCTTCCTGGAAGAAAACGATTGTTTACATTCTTCCCAAACTGGCTTCCGACCGTAGCAGGGCACTGAAACTGCCTTCTTAGTAGTGGTTGAGGAATCAAGGAAAATTCTTGATGTCGGAGGATCCGCAGCTATAATATTACTTGATCTTATCGCGGCCAGCTCCTGATCAATAGACTCCGGGAGGTCAGGGCTTCCGGGGCCCTACTCAAATGGCTTGAGTCATTCCTTAAAGACAGATCTTTTCAAGTCTTTGAGGATAATTTCATATCTGACAGAATGCCGGCACATTGTGGGGTCTCTCAGGGCTCCTCCCTGAGCCCTACGCTTTTCAATGTATACATGCGACCTCTGGCAGAAGTAGTTAAGCCTTTTGGGGTCATGATCGTCTCATACGCAGACGATACACAGCTAATTGTGTCCCTTAATCAGCTGTATGATAATCAGTTCTGCCTGGCCAGTTGTCTGGAGAAAGTGTCCGCTTGGATGGATAACTCTTTTTTAAAACTAAATGCTGCTAAAACTGAATTGATGTTTCTGGGTAAGCCCATGAACATCAACCCGGATGTTTTTTGGCCTAAATGCCTAGGTGTTATGCCCACACCCAAGGAACACATAAAGAGCCTTGGGGTTTGGTTTGATCTCAAACTAGAGTTCAAGGAGCAGGCATGTAAGGTAGCTGCTGCCTGCTTCGGTATCCTCAAAATGATCAGGAAAATCCTACTCTTACTTCCTTTTAATGCAGGGAAACTGTTGGTTCAGGCCCTGATTATATCCCGGCTCGACTACGCCAAGGTGCTCTATCTCGGCTCGGCGGGAGCCACTATTAAAAAGCTTCAAGTAGTACAAAATTGTGCCGCTCGTGCCCTCATGCAAGCTCCCTACCAATCTTCGGCAAAGCCTTTGCTCACTTCGATGCACTGGCTTCCGGTGTCCGAGAGAATCCAGTTTAAGGCCCTTTGCATTGCCCACAGGATTCTGTCCTCCTCTGCACCTCCAATCCTGAGGGCTATCATTTCCCTCTATGTTCCGAATAGATCTTTACGCTCAGGAAAGAAATGCCTTGCTACAGTGCGCCGAGTTAACCGAGTGCGGAGTGGTGATAGAATGTTTTCTATTATATCCCCGAAAAGCTGGAATCAGCTCCCAGACCATGTTCGCCTTGAGTCGAACCATCTTTCCTTCCGTAAAACGCTGAAGACCCTGCTGTTTCCCTGATGCCCTTATGGTGGGTGAGTGGTTTTGTCATTAGCGCTGGGAGGCCTTTGGTAGCCATGCGCTTTATAAATACCTATTCATTCGCTCCTCCGCCTTAGAACCTAAAGGGTTAGAGATACGTTTATCTACACTGAGGTGTAACTCCACAATCAGAAATGGTGAACAGCAAAACCCGTGTACAATTACACCTAGGTATAGCAGTAAATATACATGTGCATATTTCCTTTTTTAAATAGGCCCCATAGACCTTTAATTGGGGGAGGGGGTGTTAACAACAGGATAATTCCCACCAAGGATTTCCTTGGGACATCAAGCAAAAGACAGGGTGGAAAACTTCACAACATGCAACATCTTCAGTCTCCTCCCCTAAGTAACCCAAAAATATAATTTATGTTCTGTTCTGTCCCCCTGACACTTGTTAGTGTATTCCCCTTTAACAAATGCCCAGAATACACTTCATGCCCTGCAACTATCCACAAAACCTTTACCCCATTCCAATATATTATTTTTAAAACTACACCTGGTGTACTGCTGCCTTCCCCCATCCAGTCTCACTTCCTCCTTCACCGCCCATACCAATATTTAAGAAAGTGTAATATCTTCAACAATATGCGCATTTCCGCCCTTATCAATCTGTACATCACCAACCTCACCCTGCCCACTGCGTTTCTAGGCGGCGCGGCACTGACAGCGGTTCTTTGAGAGGTGTTCACCAGCGCATCCTGGAATATCCCCAGTGAGCGGGGGTATGCACAGCCATGCACTGCTAGAGGAGGTTACTGTTGACATGCCTCTCCCTCTTTGGTTTTATGGAGACCAGAGAGAGGCCAAGACACAGTGGCCTGTCAACCATCATTCCACCCCCCCCTTCACGTCTCTGAACCGGACACAGATAAATCCAATAGGTCTGGGTGTGGTTTATGGCATTGAGCTGTAATAGCTATATGTTTTTGAATGAAAAGCCTGTTTTTTCTATCTGTGGTTTGTGTGAAAGTGCGACGTGGTAAGATTGCTGGCAACATAATAAAAGAACTATTGAGAAGACCTACAGAATTAATGCCTTGGGACACAATTAAACACATTAGCACAAAAGGCAGTGCAAGAACACCTGTGTATTAAATACTATTTCGCCTTTGATCTGTATGTTCATAGCCTATCACTAGGGCTAACAATGAATACTAAAGCAAGAAATAACATTACATTTAGATTAAACCAGAAAATGTTGCTAATCACTTAAAGTAAAAAAAAATATTGTTGAAAAAACTACATTTTACTACAGTGCATTTAATAACACAAATTACAAGTGTAAGTTATTTTAGGAGTAATCTCTTTACACAGATCTTTTGCATTTAAGAAAAAATACTACACCCCATCTGCCATTTTAAACAGTGCGCCAGCTTCCATTTGTTTCACGACCAGCTTCAAGATCTATAATCTATAAAACTCTTCCTTCATTGGAGAGCCCCGCATGCTCCAGGGTTCCATTAGAAAACCTACAATCTATGAAAAGAAATGCATGTTTTCTTAAGATTATTGTTCCGTTTACCATTATAGCCATATGTTCTTATTGCATGTTGGTATATTTTTATACAGCCTTTTCATCAAGAGGTCATTTCACAGTACCTGTGGGATGCTGATCTGGTCGCCCAATGGACTACTATATCTATTTGATGGGACCAGGATCTGTGATCGTCCCAGGGGTCACAGGTTTGAATTCAGGCAGGTCTACTCAACATTTCATCCATTAGGAATAGATAAGAGGAGTAAAACTGATCTTGGTAACTATAAGCATCCGCTATCTGTCAATAGTACCAAGCGATTCTGAGGTAAGCAAGTGATTTAAAAATATGCCTGTTCATTTATGCTAAGTCAAGTAGCTTTGTAGGTGTGAGGTACTATGGACAGTGAAGCAACATCCACAAGCCACCTGATAAACCAATGTTATCCTGACTGTGAAAGGCTTTGCGGTGCAGCATACATGAACAGCAGGTTTCAATATGGGGCAAATCCCCTGAGAAAGCAGTGTTTCAATGTGTTATTCAAAATAGTCACCATTCCCCTCCGGTAATTATGAAGCCAAGAAGGAAAACATCTGGCTGTTCAGCATTGCAAAACAACACACTCACTTAATATACCTCTTTCAGGGGCGTGGCTTCAGGGGGGTGTCTGGGGTGTTAAACCCCCCTAATAAATTCATTATTTAGTAAATAGTCCGGTACAGGAGCTTTCTGTTGGGTATGGTAAGGTGTCTGCCAGATTTCACTTGGGATTTTTAAATACTCATGGAGACAAAAACACACACTCTTCTGTTTTGAAGGTCTTAAAACATGTTTTTTTTTACAAAATACTGTAATTTAAGTACCCCTCATAAATCTACACCCTTTTTCCTTTCCACTGGCCCTCAAGGTCTCCTCGTGGCTGCTCTCATGTAATAATTAACATAATATGCCAGCGTGATTGTTGGAAAATCTGAAGCTCACACCCCCCTCAGTCTTACTGACCAAGCTACGACCCTGACTTCACAACCATCACAACAGTAGAAGTGCACCATCAGAAGTTCAAATATTTATTTTCTGTGGATTACACTCACTTTTCTGCTTGCCACCATCGAGCCCTGCTCTCTTGAACTAAATAGCTGAGTGTCTCCACACAATCAAGCACTAACATGGCCTAAATCTCAGCTCATCCCAAGCTGAGAAAACATCTCCATGCCTCCCTGGAATGTAAAATATTTACCTACACCAATTTCTTCCCATCCAGCTTTCTCCTTTTCCCCAAAAACCTGTCCTTGCTTGACAGTAAAATGCTCCACATCACCCCCACCACTGCACATCTACCTACTCAGCATGTGTAAAGTCAGTATGTTCATAATGTTCCACGCCACCAAGACCCTACACAACGCCATGGGCATTAACAAACTGGTCTACTGCTTAAGCCTTCAAAACAATGTCACCACTCTTACATTCTCTGCTGCCTTTTTCCTATGTACCATAGACTATAGTCTTTGCAAAATGTCGCGTGAGCAATAAATAGAAATACTGAGCTGGAGTACATATATTACGATAACAAAACACATTTAAAGACAGTCAGGAGATGGCTTCAGAAGGGTGCAGAGAGGCCCACAGATCTTCTGGGGTACCTGGGGATGGTAGTGAGGAGAATCCTCCACCATGGGAGGGGTTGGTGTACACAGTGATGCTGGTGGTCCTCATTCAAATGCTTTAGGCTTGTGTCAATTTGCTGTGTGCATGTACACCTCATGTTCCCACCTTTGTGGTTGCTGAGGACCCTGTAAGGAAAGTTGCAGTTTAGGGCTACAATCATACTTCAACCTGTCGACAAGCAAGAACAAAACAAACATTCAGTTTGCATGGGTACGTGCTGGAACCCCGCCAATGACTGAATTCGGGCTTCAAATCGAAGCATACGGCATCACGATGGTCTAATGAAGATTTAAAATCTGATAAATTTGCCAAAAATACTGAGGAAAGGCAGGAGTACAACCTTATACACAGACATTATCTTGACAACATAAAATGAGCTAAAAAAGATATATTAGCAATCGTAGTAACAAAGCCGCAAATTCTAACAAGGAACTGTACAAAATATTTAAGGAATTTATTAGTCCTCCCTCCTGCCAGTCTGAAAGCCCAGCTTCAACTGAATGGGCCAACGAACTCTCTGCAAAATTAATACCATTTATAACATCTTTCCTAATTCAACCACTGAATACCATGAGACTGCGCCCGTCAGCAATCCAGAACCGGTCCCAAATTATCTAAATGAATTCACGGAACTCACCGAGGAGGGCGTGAGTCTTGCCCTCTACAAAATAAAATCAGGCTCCCCGCGCGACCCTGTCTCACCCCATATTATGCCCAGCATTGCCTCAGCTCTCCTTAAAAGTCTAACTGACCTTTTTAATTTGTCTTAAATTAGTGGAAACCTTTCCCATAATCTGGAAGGCAGCTAGGGTCAAACCCATCCCGAAAAAGGCTTCTATTGATCCTAAAGAACCTAGCAATTATCGACCAAACTCTCTCCTTACCTACTATCGAAAGGTTTTAGAGTCCTTGGTCAACAAGCAACTTACAATCTTCCTGGAGAATAATAAACTGCAGGACCCCTCTCAATCAGTGTTTAGGGCTGCCCACAGCACCAATACTTCGCTGATAGAGGTAGTTGACAATATTAGACTGGCCCAGAACAACTGTCAGTCAGCTATGCTAGTCCTACTTGATCTGTCGGCAGCGTTTAATACCATCTCCCACAGTACTCTAATACACTGACTGTGGGAGAAATGAATTAGGGGAAATGCCCTAAATTGATTGAGGAGCTACCCAACGGACCACACTCCGTTGGACCAAACTGGTACCTTCGTCTCCCAAAGTCGGGCGATAGATAAATGAGTCCCCCAGGGATCTATCCTTAGCCCCACCTTTTTTAATCTTTATGTGGCACCCCTGGCAACGGTGATCAGATCCCACGGGTTTGACACAGTGTCGTATGCAGACGACAAGAAACTACTGATCACCCTGGACGCTGATCCATCCGACACTAAACTCAGATTCACAAACTGTATGGTCCACATCAATTCCTGGATGCAAACTAACCACCTCCAGCTTAATGTGAGTAAATCTGAGATCATCCACTTTGGGAAGGACATTGGATACTGGTCTACTGACTGGTGGCCTCAGAAGCTTAACCCCTGTCCGTCCCCTACATTTGTAGTTCTCAACCTAGGAATGATGATCGACAACAAACTGTCCATGAAAGACCATGTCAACCATGTAGCAGGCATTTGCTGTGGATTAATGCGGAGCCTACGCAAGGTTTTCCAATGGATTCCAATTGAGTCAAGGAAACTGCTTGTGCAATCAGCAAACTCGATTACAGGAATGCTCTTATGGCTTCTATTAAAGAAGAGCTTCTCACTAAACTTCAGGTGCTACAAAATACCGCCGCCAGTGTAGTTCTAAACCTACCATCCCGGTTTCCGTCAGCTCCAAACTTGAGAGTCCTCCACAGGTTTCCCATCAGGAAACAAGTCAGTTTCAAGATCATCAGTCTGGTACATAAAAGCATCTTTGGGAATGGGACTAGCTATTTGGCAAACAAACTCAACTGGTACCTGCCCAGCAGAACCCTTAGATCAGGAACCAAGTTCCTCCTTACTCCTCTTAGGATACGCACCGCCAGGAACTGTGGGAAATCGTTCTCACATCTTGCTCCCACTCCCCTTGTAGTTACGCATGGTCACCGATCATCACCTGTTTAGAAAAAGGCTAAAAACCTGGCTTTTTGGATCACCTTTCTCTCTTCTGCTGTTGTCTCCACCTTACATCCATGGTTTTAACTAGCACTTTGAGACCCTTGGGTGATATGTGCGCTTAATAAAATCTTGTAACATAACATAACAAATTCTACCTGCCAAAGTAAAACTTTTAGATGTCTTAATTATCAAACATGGTTACGGATTGTAATTACCCTGGGTAGTTTTCCATTCACTCGTTTTCACTCCTCTTTCCTTTACAGACTCACATGTAAACCAGTCTTAGCCGTGCCCTGAAAGGGGCAGTCCAGACAAACTGCTGAGTCACAGCCACTTGGATGCCGAACACAAGAAACCCCAGTCACATTCAGTCTCATTGGGCCTCATCAATTCAGTTCACGTGTTTTACTGAGCGCATGGCTACCTGAGACAGGCTTCTCAGAACTTTGAACCCTAGTTAGAGAGGTAAGTGTTTAGGTGTACAGATAGGGTTTAAGTTGCTTTCTCAAACTTATTAGGTTGTCGTCTAGCCTATGGCTGGTCGGTAGGGAGTTTCAGAGTTTAGGGGCAATGTAGGTGAACGAGCGGCCTCCGCCTCTGGCACCCTTAATCCTGGGGATGGTGAGAAGGCCTAAGTTGTTTGATCTAAGATCTCTATTGGTCTGGTAGAGATTGACAAGATGATGAGGGATACATGGACCTCCATTGAATTTTGCACAATGTGCGATGCAAAGTGCTTTGAATTGTAGCATTTTGCTTATTGGCAACCAGTGAAGGGTGGTATCGGCCGCGCATTCTGATGGAGTTTTGGGACTGCCCAATAGTATATGAGCTGCTGCATTTTGGATGATTTGCAGTTTTTTGATGACAGCGAGTAGGCTCTCCAAATAGTTGGAACTGCTGTAGTTGAAGCAAGATAGAATGAGTCATTAGACCACTGTTCTGCCCACCTTCATCAGGAGCCATTTCAGGGCCTTCCTCAGTACTCTAAGGAGGCGGATGCAGCTGGGTGCAACCTTCTGTGCCTGGGAGGTCATAGTAAGATGTTTATCCAATGTGATCCCCAAACCTTTCACTTCTGTTTTGGGGAATGGGCGTTTACCTAGGGACAGAGGCCTGTTACGTTGGCCCATAATGATGGGTTGTTGCCGACTCCCAAGACCTACATTTTGTCCCCATTTAACTTTAGTTGGTGACCTGCTCTAGACAAAGGTTTAGTTTTTAAGATGTGGAGCCTTCGTTGGGTGAGACAGAGAAAGAGAGACGATAATCTGTGTATCTTCTGTTTATGATACGATGGTGAAACCCAATGAACAGATGTCAGATAGAGGGTGGACACACAGATGGAAAAGCATGGGGCTCAGGGAGGAGCCCTGTGGCACTCTACATTTTAGCTGATGGCTTGTAGAAAGAAAGGGCCCCTTGCTGACCCGGAAGCTCCTATTGTTAAGGAATGATAAAAGCAGTTTCAAAGCGCTAACTCACTTCTTCCAGTCTGCAAAGTAGGGTGGGATAGGAGACCGTATCAAAGGCCGCTCTAAATCAAGGAGAATAAGTTCTGCTGATCCACCCTGGTCTAGGACCTTTTTGAGATCCCCCATGGCCAAAAATGAGTGTTGTTTCCGTGCTGCAGCCTGGTCAGAATCCCATTTGAGTAGGGTGCAGTATGTTGTTTGATTCCAGGAATTCTGCGACATGTCTGTTTATCACCTTTTCTAAGATTTGGAAGTAGCGAGATAGGTCTATAGTTTTCAACCAATGAGATGCAGCATGGGTTTCAGTGGCTCATTGAACTATAGGGCTCATGGTTGTGCAGCCATGTGCTATTTAGGACGCGTCAGAGAGGAAAACCAAAAAGTAATGAATGCAAGTGGTTGCATTAATCAGAGCCACGTGCAAACAATTCAATTCAGTTTCGATATACACTTTTAATCTTCTTTTGTGATCAACAGAGTCAAGAGCAAATAAATAAACGAGAAATAACAATACAAAATCCATGTTAGTTATTGTGTTTGTCCAGCAATGCAGTGTAACGAAAAGGTTACCAGATATTAAAAGAAGGTTGTATGAGAAGAAAGAGGGATGGTGAGTGAGAGACAGGATTTCGGCAGCATGATGCAAGCATAACAAAAGATATAAGTGTACAAAGAAGGATTATTTAGATGGACTCAGACTGAGGCAACATGTTGTGGGACCAGCAGCTGGTACCCTTGGATTTCAGTTGATTTTGCTGAGGCGCCAGGCTTCCCATAAGAAACGCTAAGAGGGGGTTAGTTAATCTGAGCTCTGATTTTATTTTTACTAAGGGCCATTTTGATACCTTCTGGATTTGGTGGCGGGGCATCAAGAAGTAAATTAGGGGCTCCAGGGGATTACCACAGTAAAGGCGGGTGATTTAGAATACAATCATTTGGCCAGTAGTATGTTGAGAGGTTCTCTTCAATGATGTTACAGTTCCTTTCTGCCTCCAACCCCTTTAATTGCCATTTTAGCAGCAGTTTCACCCTGTTTTTACTGATTCTTGGGCTAGGTGATGGACTCCGATTTCGCCTAAATTGGGTTTTGCAAAAGTGCACGATAAGTGTTTCTAGGCAGTAGTGCCTCTTTCCTTGTGCTGTCAATAAGGTGGTTGGTGTTGCTGAGCTTTCTTATAATGACGTAGACAAGCTGCGCACTGGCAGCTATGGTTTGAGTCACATGTATTCTATATGTGCTGCTTTCATTGATCAGAGTAGGCCCATTGCTGTGTTTCCTACAGCCGTATCTACAGGCGGCCAATTTGTAGACGATCAATGCTAAGACCCCAGATCTCTGCATCATACCAGATGATTCCTCTGACTTTAGCTTCAACCACCATGGTGATAGTTTGGGGTATAATATTTTGCTGCACTCCAGCCTTTACAATTACATCTTCGAGGCATAGGCAATCACTTTGAGTAGCTTTCCATCACTTCGGGCCCGATTCACAGAACTAACTTGAGACAAAATCCTAAACTTACTACCATTTTGGTATTCACAGAAGGCACTTACTCATTTTGGTATTCACAGAAGGCACTTACTCATTTTGGTATTCACAGAAGTTAGTAGTTCTAACTTTAGGACTCTTAAATGCCTTCTGTTAATACCGAAAGTCTTAAATTTAGGAATTTTCTCAGTTTAGGAGTAGTAAAGTTAGGACTCCTAACTTTAGGACTCCTAAACTGAGAAAAATCCTCATATGCCTTCTGTGAATACCAAAATGGTAGCAAGTTTAGGGTTTTGTCTTAAGGTAGTTCTGTGAATCGGGCCCATAGTGTTTAATAACTCTGGTATTACCGACAGAAACCAACCATATGCAAATCAGCTCAGGTTGAAATGTCCAGAAAATGGACAATACAACCTGAACTCCTAGGCCATACTCCCTCCAAACCTGGACAAAAACTACCCACGCGATCCGTTTTATGTCACTAGGCGCAGTGCCTTGCCGACATCACATTGCATCTCTATTTAAATTACAAGTGCCTTGCAAGAGAAGGGAAACTCTTTCTAGTATTTGTCTTTTTCATCTAGATCACTTTTCAAAATTGCCGGCCTTATTCCAACACCCCAAACCTTCCTTGTGCTTGCTTCAAAAGAACTAGAGGGTCCTTCAAACACAGTTTTCTCTGGTCCAAGATCCACCATGCAAACATGCATCTTCGACCTCCCCAGTCACATACCCATATAACAGAACTTAAAGGAAGGGAAAGAATGGCTGCCATTGTAAAACTATTCAGAGACAGGGGAGTAGATGGTGGAAGAGCCTCCACTGAGAGGTGCATTTTAAAGATGTCTGCACGTAGACATGAAAGTTCCAATATCCCAATAATCCCTCCAACACAGACACGCCCACCCATCCTGAAGATCTAAAAAATTAAGGATTTTCCTCCAAGAGGGACTAAGTTAGGATTAAACCTGCAGAGGTTCTGCGTGACTGTGAGAGAACTTGAGAAAGAAGGAAAGGTAAAGGTAAAGGTGCCCAGTTAGGCAGATGTTTGACGAAACTCTGCAGACCATTACCTTTAGAGACTGGAAAGCTTGCTTGTTTGTCCTGCACACCTGTACAGCCAGCGACTGTGTGCTACTGACCCATGTATTTCTTATTTTCATAGCCCTTTATCCACTCTTCTTTACTGAAGCAGATTTACATCCGGAATATTAGAATGGACCAGAGTTCTTTAGCATTGCCACTGAGAAGCTGTGTATATCCACACCCCCAACGAGACTTCAACTTCTGTACGTTAAGTCGCCTTACCAAAACGTTATCCTACCGGAATAATGTTTTTGACTTCTTAGCTGAGTGAGCCTGATGCTTTTTCATGTTGCAAAATCACATACAAGCAACTCGAAAGACAACTTTAGAAGTCATCAGTTCACCTTGCGAACAGCCATGTGTCTAAGAGACTAAAACGATAATTCGCATGGGCTTACACAACTTTATTTTGAGTTAAAAAAAACAGTAGAAAAGTATGTGGCAAAAGTAGCCAGGTAGCTCCTGTGTCTGGTATCTTGGATTCCAGAAATTAATCAGGAAACTGAAATTAAAAATGGCCACAGGAAGTATTTTAAGAGTTTTGCCCGTATCAATATCCAAGAGGTCAAACTGAGCCACTTGCTTAGCATTGCATCTGTTAGAGGGTCTTTTCTCCTCCTAAAATAATTCAGTCTTCTTCAGCCAAAGACCTGGATGACAGTAGGTCAGCACCTCAGCTTATGTGCGACCAGGTTCAGCAGGTTTGGGCAGAGTTGCCACAAATTACACTGCTGCTGAGAGAGAGAAAATGTGTCCCTCTGCAGAAGAAGGAGCTTATTCCCCTCTGCCTGCTTCAAAGGGCCCCAAAATAAAATCTGGTTGAGCCATATTAGTGTCACCAGGTCTGTTAAGTTGAGGTTTTGGGGATCTTCAGTAGCTGAAGAGGGTGGACGGAAAGGCCTTCAGCATCGAACTGACTAGTGCAAGAACATTTGCACATCATGAAGTTGACAGTCCTTCCCCACAAGGAATGTACTATCAGTAAACATATCTGTCTTTGGGGTCTTACAAAGAGAAACATGTAATTGACAAAAAGAAGATTAAGTATTGACTTGTGAGAAGCACAGGGACCTGGTCAACATGCCTGCTTATAACTTCTGTTTGCACCACCCGTCCAGAACCTACAGATTCTTCTTTACATCAGAGCCGGGAACACGGAGTCAATCTTCTGGTCCCATCCATGGGCCAGGTGCAATTGGAGAAGAAATATATGAAATCCCGGCTGTGGAAACATATGAGACCACGAGGCCTAGATTACCCCAAGTACAAAAGGTGAAGGTGGACGGGCTGGATCTCTAGAGGCCCCAAAGCTCTGCATTGTCTGAGATATTAAGAACTTGGGTATATTCACTGACAGTACCAAGTTACAAAGGAAATATTGTAATTTGTAATCCTGGCATACATCCGTAAATGATGACACCTCATCACCGATGTATTATATGTATGTACTTAATTGCCCTGTATGTATGAATTGTATGCATTTGCACTTTTATGGTCTGAGGACCGAAATAAAGTTTATGATGATGATGACACCTCATCAAGACTGCACGTGCCATATATGTAGACACCCCATGAAAACCAACAAGGAATTATTTGGGTTTTTCCTACCTGGCCAAGCCCAAGGATGCTGATGAGTAATTGAAGGGCTTTGAGACAATTAATTTTGGTCGCCTCTTTCATTTTTCAACAGAAGTTTAAGGAAGGCACTTGTCATTTGACATTAAAAAAGTGATTAAGCCATGTGTGTTTATATGTTTGTTCAGCTGTTTTTTAGCAGCACCAAGTCTGCCCAATGTGCCTTACACTGGTGGTATTTGACTTTTTAATCAGGCAATGATAGGTGAGTTCTTAACTGGGTGGAGAATTAGTTCTCTTTCCATAATCAGATTAGATGGTGCAGTTTCTTAGCGATGGGATTGATGTGAATCTTGCATAACACCTCTGCCACTACACCTGCAGGGAACATCCAAGGTCTCATGTGAAGTTCAGTAAAACTTCTCACATTCCTCTCTGAATCTGTCAGCCAGCCTTTCCTGACGTCTTCCAAATTTGAGTTGATTTTTTCAGCATTGGCCTGATATGTGGAGAGTGTCATGGTCTGCTACATCTTCTGTATTACATTACAATGCTCAACATCTTTCTTGCTACAGCCCGCATGACCTTTGACCAACCTCGAGTTACTTCAATAACACATAACTGATCTCCGGGTGGGGTGGTCGACCACCTCATTGTTCGCATGTTAGGTGACTGGATGAGTTAGGTTGTACCCAATTAGCCGAGTCGGTTATAGGATATCCGACTGGGCCAGTGTTGATGATCTCGGTTTACACCTGTTCCGTAGAACCGGAATCAAATCTCTTTTGCCAAGCCTCATGAATCACAATCTTGATGAACAGAAAATGGCTCGATACCTCACACTAACTCTAACCCAACCCTTAAACCTGAACTAACTCTTAAGCCAACCCCACACCTTACTCTATCATTTAACCTAACCCTTACACTAATAATGAACTAAAATCCTTACACTAATCTCTTCCTTTATTATTCTAACTGACCCATGCCATAATATTATCTTTTTCTTGACCCTTTACCCAATCTTTCACACTAACTTGTTTCATAGGCCTTATCTTGTCCCCATCTCGTACCCTAACCCCAAACTGTACCATAACCCTAATCCACGACTCTTTCAAATTATTTAGATTCTTTTGACTTTAACTTACTCACTTTTAAAATCATGTTTATTTCGACCACAACTTTTTGGACTTTATAAAATACAATGAAAAATAGAAACATTCGACTATTAACATTACGTTTTGTGTCATAGTGTGTCATTTTTAGGTCAAGCCTGAGTCAGCGTGCATGTGAGACTGCTGTAGTGGAGTATGGAAGAGAAGCCCCACCCACTCTCCACCCATATTTTTTATTGGCTTTTGTCTCTGTCCTTTTGTAGATGCTGGCTTCTGATTCCTTAGTAGGCTTGTTAGTCCCTCTTAGTACCGTCTTCATTTGTAACCTCCCATCGCTACTGGCCCCTTTACTTCGGTTGTTACACGATATGTGTTATTTAGTCTTGTAAGCACTATTTTATTTATTGAGTTTCTCCTACTTCAGGCACAACGACGTGCTTTGCTTACATTGCGCTTTCACTTTCCAAGCAGGTGGGACAAAGACGGCCCCTTGTTTGCAATGCCATAGGTCTCACATTTAAATGCAAGACCTATGGCATTTCAAGTATTTTTTTAGGACTTGTGCCCTGGATGACAGCTTTCGAGTTCAACTGGTAGGTGGTATCTCTATGACATGAGAGCACCTGGTACCTAGGATTCAATGTGCAAATTGGAAGGCACAGGTTATGTAGCATTTGTACTGTATGCATTTGCACTGTATGTCTCAGGTTAGGTTGTAAACGAAAACGGTACGCTTAAAAAGCAATTGTGTTTCTTAAAACCGTGATGTGCGAATTGCTGGACATCCACACACAAAGGTGCAATATACTTTACGCCACTGACTGCACCCAAAAACGCAGTCGCAAATTAATCAAAAGCAGTTTCAATGCAGCAATGAGGAGCAAGAAGCAGTGGTAAGTTCTGGACCTCTTGTATGCGAGTGGGCGCGCTTCTGTCTTCAGCAGTAGGGACGTGGCCTGCGGTGATGCTACAGTGACGCGGCAGTGCGGGAACGAGGGTGATTTAAATTTCGCGTGAGGGCAGTGGCAAGTCAGAGCTGCATTTGTCACTTTTTGAGGGGACCCGCGAATCCTCCACTATGGCTGAGGAGGGGGCAGTGAAGGTGTGAGTACGAGTTCGACCGATTATCCAGAGGTAAGACCACAGCTGCTGGCGGAGAGTTCCTGGACACTTTCAGTGTGTACATGTCATGTGCTGAGGAGAATCGGCTTGGCTGTGATTTAGGCGTGGTCTCCAAGGCACGCTTTTGCTCGCTCTGTAGGGGCTTAGCATCCACAGGAGAGGATGCGGGGCGCCTACCGACGACTACATTTCCCAAGTATCTCCCACTTAGTCCACGATCCCGCAGTAGATTTTCAACCATGGCCCTCACCTCCGGGGCATAAGTGGGGCTTAAAGAAAGGGAGGAATTAAAGCCAGTCCTGTATAGTTTATCCACTGTTTTGCCACTCCCATTTGTAGTCTTTTGTGCAGTCTTGTTTTTTTTGCAGAATGTATAAAGTTGCATTCCATTGTTGACATTCTCGTCCCGCTTCGCCACCTCTGGCCTTCAAACCAAAATAAGCCCTCAAAAATATGTTAAACTATCCACATGTTCACCATGTGAGCATATAGTGAACGTAATAAACTCTACAGTTGAGGTTTTGGGTTCCCGTCTTTTTTTAGGTCTCGCCTTGGCAGCGCTTGCGCTGTCTCTTCGAGACAGAAGGTATTTACGATATGGGCATGAAGCTCCATCCACTCTCCGCTTATCTTTTTAATTGGGTCCTATCACTGACCTTTATAAATGGTGGCTTTTCATTGGTCAATAGGCTTAGTAGCCCTTCCTTAGTACCACCTTTTCTCTTCTTGTAATCTCCCATGAGGACTTCCTCTGATACCTGTGTTGCTCCTCGGTACCTTTTAATTATAGCCTCGGAACCCTATTTTCAGTTAATGCCTTTCTTCTGCCTGCTGTTGCAGGGAGGAGAAGCTCTCCCACAATGAATTTTTATTTTTTCATTTAACCATCGCGGGACGCCTCAATGTCGGCCGCACCTTTCTTTTATTTCTTGTTCACTGCCATCGCCAAGGCGGCTGCATTTTTTTGTTCAGTTTATTTACTTTTGTTTACAATGGCGGCACCCATGCTTTAGTTTTAAGAATCTTAATCTAAATCGTGGGTGCTGCTGTTGTAGCTAAAGTAAACAAATAGAAAAACAAGTATTTCGCTATGCAATAGGTCTCCAATTTATGTGAGACCTATTGCATTGCAAATGGTTGGCAACTTGGCATCATAGACAACAGGAGGTGGGGCGGGGGGAGAAGGCGCGGACATCAGTAGGGAGGGAGGAAGGGCAGGGGGAGAAGGCACGGACAACGGGAAGGCAGGCGGGTGGGGGGTGGGGGAGGAGAAGGCACGGACAACGGGAGGGAGGTGGGAGGGGGAAGAAGGCACGACAATGGCAGGGGGGCAGAAGGCACCAAAACCTGTTGTGTTGCACAATTATAGACCTCACATTCCCCTATGTTGTTTGAAAAGCTGCATGATGCTACATGTGCCCCTTTACACACTCCACATTTACCTGATCCACCTCCTGCGGCAGGCTCCAGCTCCAAAAGGAAATAGTACATGCCCTGTGTAACCACAAAGTAAAGGGGCCAGTATCCATGGGAGGATACAAATGACGACGTGGCTGTACTAAGGAGGGACTAACAAGCCTCATAATGAATCAGAAAACAGCATTTACAAAGGACAAACACACAAGCCAATAAAAAATAAGGGCGGGAGAGTCAGCGAAGCTTCTCTCTGTACTGAACTACAAAAGCTCTTCGCAGAGCAGCGCTTGTGGGCTGGCTCATGCTTGACCTACAATTGGAGGCACATTTTCCATTTCTTTACTTTTGAAGAAATTGCGGCACCTGCGATTTAGCTTCAGATTTTAAATCAAAAGCATGGGTGCCGCGATCCATTTGGATGCCATAGCTCTTGCAATTCTGAAGGTTTGAGCTAATGGCGTTGCATAACTATTTGCAACGTGAATAGCTCACACTTACAGTAATGCGAGACCCATTGCATTGCAAATACTTTCTTTTTTTTTTTTTACTTCAACCTGAAGGCTTCCTTTGGAGGAAGCGGTCTGTGCTCATGGGTCACCATGAAGGAAATCTGGAGGATCAGAGAGTCAAGCGTACCTTCTCAGGGTTTCTAGTAGTGCCAGTCTGGTACCTTACAAAGTATGGTATGCGGCTATGCTGCATAGAGCTAGGCTATAAATAAAAATAGGAACCCACGCCGCTGAAAAGATTGCTGGTGTCTCAAAAATCCACCTCTGACACCTAGAAACTACGTGTCATGACGCACGGACACTGGCTTTGCTGAAACGTGCAAATAAGTAAATAAAAATACCGATCTGCTAGTTCTGAATGAATGTGTGCTTCTCTGTAAGGGCCTTATGTGTCACTGCTCACTTTTGCATGAGAGACGTATTGCACAAATGAAACGGAAGTGAGGGTGACATTTATTTTCTGTGTCCTATACTTTCAAGTTGCTAATTATGCTGACATAGAATCGATCTGATTTACATCAGGGTTCGAAGCCGTGGCCCTTTCCGCTCGAGGCGGCTCTTCAATCAGAGAGACCGCGGCAGGAGAACAGCCTGGCTGCTAAAGTTTGACAGATCTCTTGCAGGAGTCTGAGTGTGTAAATCATGTTAGCCTGTAAAGTTTAAGCAACTCGGCAAAGAAGCATGCTCCGAAAGCCTAACCCTTGGCAAAGCAGAAAATAATTGAAAGGTCTTCCATTGCCCCCTAAGTAGAGGGAGGGGTGCTGTTGACTGGGGCAGGAGCCATCGAAGGGTATGTCAATCAGAGATTTCTGAACTTTTGAGAGCGTGTAAGTCTTTAACCCCTTCTGTGCTCATGATGGATTGGTTCCATCATGAGCACAAGTGCAAGTGTGCTCATGACGGAACCATTCCGTCATGAGCACTTGTAAACAGCAGAGGGTTTGCCCTTTTTTTGCCTTGGGAGGTGGGGAAGAGCTTCCCCAACCCCCAAAAGCATAGTTTTAGTTTTCTTTGCAATGACGATTGTGCGCATGGCGTGCTGTCGTTATTACAACGAAAACGAAACTGAAAGTAGTTTCAGTTTCACAGTTTCAGTGCTCGTGGGGCTATCTCAGCCCCCCAAGCACTGAAACACATGGGAGAGGTATCGTTAGAAAGGGGAGAATCTCTCCTTTCCAATGGTACCACTCCCTAGTGGATCCCTGCTTGGGGATTGCCCCAGGAGGTATCATTTTAATTGGGAGAACAAGGGAAACGCTGGGTGGGAGGACATGTGTGCCAGTATGGTGACCCCACACAAAATAGTGTGGAAAAAGTGATTTTTTTCAGCTAAATTTGAGGTTTGCAGGGGATTCTGGATAGGGAAACATCAGGGGATCCACGCAAGCCATACCTCACTGAACTCCCAAGGGTTTCTATATTTCAGAAATGTGTGGGTTTGGTAGGTTTCCCTAGTTGGCTGCTGACCTTGGGGCCAAAAATCCAGGTGCCCCCCCCTGCTAAACCAGGTTGTTTGATGATAGGTAATTTTGAAGTATCCACTATAGGTTTAGCGCCCTTGCCTGTTGCGGGTACTTGACCCACCCACACGAGCGAGGTACCATTTGTATCGGGTGACCTGGGGGAACGCTGGGTGGTAGGAAATGTGTGTCAGCCCGGTGATCCTACAACTTTCCCACACAAAAATATGAGAACAATTAGATTTTTTTAGCAAAATTTGAGATTTGCAGGGGATTCTGGGTAGGGAAATTTTGAGGGATCCACGCAAGCCATACCTCTCAGGACTCCCCAGTGTGTCTAGTTTGCAGAAATATGTGGGTTTGGTAGGTTTCCCTAGCTGGCCACCGAGCCCGGGGCCTAAGACTCAGGTGACCCCCCAGTGCAAAAACAGGCACGAGTGAGGTGCCATTTTTATCGGGAGACCTGTGGGAATGCTAGGTGGAACGATATTTGTGTCAGCCCGGTGATCCCACAGCTTTTTCACAAAGAAATTTGGGGAAAATGTGATTTTTTTCATCAAAATTTGAGGTTTGCAGGGGATTATGGGTAGGAAAACTTTGGGGGTCCACGCAAGTCATACCTCCCTGGACTTACCCGGGTGTCTAGTTTTCAGAAATGTGTGGGTTTGGTAGGTTACCCAAGATGGCTGCCAACCCCAGGACCAAAAATGCAGATGCCCCCATCTATCAGAAAACGACCTGGTTTTGTTAGTGTGGTACCTGGGTTTTTGGCCCCGTGCTCGGCGGCCATCTAGGAAAACCTACCAAACCCAGAAATTTCTCAAAACTAGGCACCCCACGGGAGTTCAGCAAGGTATGGCTTGCGTGGATCCCCAAATGTTTTCCTACCCAGAATACCCTGCAAATCTCAAATTTAGCTAAAGAAAATCACAATTTCCTCAAATGTCCTACAACTCTGCATTTCCTAGGGTCTCCCGAGTAAAATGATGCCTCACTTGTGTGGGTGGGCCAAGTGCCTGCAACTGGGAAAGTCCAAAAACATTGGGATTGAGGGTATAGCACAGCGAACTATAAGCGCTATATATTTTTTTTAAATACGTTTTTATGCGATTCTGCATTGGATACCCACACAGGTGAGGTATCATTTTCATCGAGAGACCAATGGGAACGCTAGGTGGTAGGACATTTTTGCCGGCGTGGTGATCGCAAGCCAAATTGTAAGGAAAATTTGATTTCTTTTAGCTAAATTTGAGGTTCGAAGGGGATTCTGGGTAGGAAAACATTTTGGGATCCACGCAAGCCATACTTCCCTGAACTGCCCAGGGTGTCTAGTTTTCAGAAATGTCTGGGTTTGGTAGGATTCCCCAGATGGCCGCCGAGCGCGGGACCAAAAACACAGGTGCCCCCTTGCAAAACCAGGTCGTTTTCTGATAGATAGGGAGCATCTGCCTTTTTGGTCCCTGGGTCAGCAGCCATCTAGGGAAACCTACCAAACCCACACATTTCTGAAAACTAGGCACCCTGGCGAGTCCAGTGAGATATGGCTTGCGTGGATCCTCCGATGTTTCCCTGCCCAGAATCCCCTGAAAACCTCACATTTTGATGAAAAAAATCTAATTTTTCTCCAATTTCTGTGTGGAAAAGTTGTGGGATCACGGAGCTGACACAAATTTCCTTCCACCCAGTCTCCCGATAAAAATGGTACCTCACTCGTGAGGGTGGGGCAAGTACCGGTGACAGGCAAGGGCCAAGTACCGGTGACAGGCAAGGGCCCAAGACATCAAAATGACCTATCACAAAATGATCTGGTTTTGCAAGGGGGGTCACCTGGGTTTTTGGCCCCAGCCCGGCGGCCATCTAGGGAAACCTATCAAACCCACACATTTCTGAAAACTCGAGACACAGGGGAGTCCAGGGAGGTATGCCTTGCGTGGATCTCCCAATTCCTACCCAGAATCCCCTGCAAACCTCAGATTTTGCTAAAAAAAATCAAATTTTCTCAGATTTGTGTGTGGAAAAGTTGTGGGATGACTGGGCTGACACATATTTCCTTCCACCCAGCGTTCCCCTAGGTCTCTCGATAAAAATGGTACCACACTCGTGTAGGTGGGTCAAGTACCCGCAACAGGAAAGGGCCCCAAACGTATTGTTGAGACTTCAAAATTACCTATCATAAAACGACCTGGTTTTGCGGGGGTGGGTCACTGGGTTTTTGGCCCAGATATGGAGAGTAGACACAAATTGTCATGCTTTATGCTGGAACTATGCAAATAACATAGGTAGTAAACCCTCATAAGATCCTAACAGCGATGCTTCAGGGACACAACACATTACTGGTCCTAGTATGCGTGGGAAGCACACAACATGAGGGCTACGAGCCGATGGCATGAGATATTCTTGCACAACCTGCTGCTTTTTAACAGTATTTGAAGGTTGACTGAGCGCATAGCTATCGCCAGGGCTTTAAGTTGGACAAAAAAAGTGTGAGGTCTCTTAAATGGGGCCTGGCCTATATAATGAAGGGTGTGGCTTAAACATGTATACTAAATTTCTGTGATTTCAATAGTGTGACATCTGGCTGGCACTTTGGTCAATATCTGAGCCCGCTGTTACAACATCCACATGTATGAAACAACAACTGAGATGCACCTAAAACCAGCCAGGACTATTGGCTTTGCCAATGGCTATTGACTGTTTAGATTAAATGAGTAACATCAATGATTTCATTGTAAATAAGTAATATTGAAAATGCTGCAAAAGTTCAATTCTGAAATTGTGAGACAGTAAATTAAACATTACTGAGGTCTGCAGGAGGGGTAGTGGTCTTCAGAGTGTCTCAATCGCTCCTGTTGTGTTCATTCTGTTAGACACGTGTCGTTCATCTGCATGCCTTGCACCTTAACTCTTTCCTCTTCAGCACCATCTTTTCACTCTCTCTTGAATGCACTTCTTCCACTTCAAGAGTCCCAAGCACAACGTGCCCACTCACCTAGAAGAACTGCATTTTCTTTTACTCTTGCCTTATCAATTTTTTAAAAACTGTGTACCTACTTCACACATGTGCACATAATCACAGCTCCAACTGGAATACATGAGCACTACTCTGAGCACTCTGCAGAGAGGCCAAGGATTGTGTGATCATGTATTTTAAACAGGGAGTGAAGAACAAATAAGACTCAATAGCCATTCAGCCCTTACTGCATTTTTACTTATTTTTTGATTAGGCATGTGCCATGTGAACACTGATGGGTCCAACCAAGATGCATTTCAAATAACCAATTGGTACCTTTAGGTCTGGCTACAGACAACTGCAAGAGCTCATGTCATCAACACCAAAAACCTATCCAGAGAAGTGCTTTGAGTGAGACCTCTTCAGCCATTGTACAAAAAAGCAGTTAATGTTTTGCATCAAGCTAGAGGACTATTTTGGTATGTATCATGTGTGTTAATAGAGGCCCAACCATACTCTTAGAAGTACTCCCCCACACATGTTGACGCTGCATCTGTGACAATTTTGCACAAAAATATGTTTTGCTCTAAAATGAGATATATTCTCCTCAAGTGTTTCAACACTCCTGCTGTTTTTATAAAATGGGCGTCAGCACTATAATGGGATTTTTTTTTTTTTAAACTAAATGTGATTTTGCTCTCAAATGTGATACCACAATGTTGCTTACTTTGGAACAATAGTAATTTCACTTCTAAATATATTTTTGCACTTTAATGTATTTTTGGACCGGCACCTGGAAGCTTACTGCAATTTGCATTGTTGCACTTTGTAAATAATAAACAAACAAAGTCATAACAGTATTTCCACACTCCTGTTGTTGCACCAAAGGTGATTATGCACCTAAAAGTGATTTTTCATCCAAATGGGAGTTTTGCTCCTGTGATCATTTTCACACTCTTGTTGAGGTTGCGCTGAGTGCAATTTTACACCTAAGGGTATTTTTTACTACTAAATTTGATTTCTGATCTTAACTCCTTCGCCGCGGCGGGAATTCCGCCGCGGCGCGGGGGGATGCGGGGGGGGCAGCGCGGTGGCACTGTGCTCATGACGGAGCCGCTCCGTCATGAGCCACGGTTGAGCTGTGCTCATGACGGAACGGTTCCGTCATGACTCCGCCCAGTTGCGTTGTCCCCCCGCACAGGCGGGGAAACAGCGCCGCGTGGGCGGAGCGGCCGCCAACGGTCGTGGCATGACGGAACCGTTCCGTCATGAGCACACGGCAACCGTGGCTCATGACGGAACGGTTCCGTCATGAGCGGGGAAGGGGTTAAAGGTTTTCCATCCTTATGTGGATGGTGCACTAAGATTGATTTTGTCAATCAATTGTGATTTCATACTGGTGCACATCTTTTACACTTAATGTGAGAGCTTACAATCGCATTTGTCTCTGTAATGAATGGTTTTGCACCTGCATATTATACACAGCTCCTAAGGACTTTACACCAATGGTGATTTGTACCTGTGTTTCTGTACCTAAACATGGTGTTTTCTCCAAAATGAAAAGTGTCTCCACATTCCTACTAATGCACAATCAAATTACACACCACAGTATGATTTTGCATTTTAAAGTAATTTCCCACCTAACGTTTTTTGCACCTAAATGTGATATTTGTCCTTGCACACTCCTATTGATGTTGCATCAAGTGTGATTTTGCACCTAAAGAGGTTATATGACTAGTGCTTCCTCATTCCTGTTGTGTTGCACCTAAATATTGCTTTGCACCTGGATGTGCTCTTCCCCCTGAATGTGATTTTTGGCACTGATATTGTAGCATGGGTGATTTTGCATTTCAATGTGTTGTCAAGCAAACATTAGGTCATGCTGATGCACACCTTTTACACCTGATGCAACATCCTGCAGAACTGCATAGTTCGCTTATTGAGTGACAGCCCACAGATACATACTCATGCCGTCCATTTTTGGATCTTCTTCTAGGGCTCTATTGCTTTTTTGTATGATTTAATTATGTCCGCCAAACCTAAAACAAAGGTCTTCATAAATGATCAGAATCTGGACAGGAGGTAAGAATAATTCAGAGATCTTCTTCCTCCTGGTCTGGCTAAAACTACCTTCAGATACCACACACGAAGAGCCCTGGTGGACACCACGGAAACCTTCATCAGTGAAAAATACCATCATCTCAGACTGGGCTTCGTTACAATGACCCATTTTATTTCTTTTTACTAAAAACATAGGTCGATAAAGTACACTTTATTTTTATCTTGGTCCCAAAAAACGCAACAAGACCTATCTTGCTTACCATAACAATAAATGCTAGTTTCAAATCACCCATTATAGAAAGGGAAAGGTCGCGAACAAGCATGTGTATTGAATTTTAGTTTTTTTTTCATGAAATGTTGTACAATTTCTCAACTATTACAAGAATACACACAACATCTCGCGAAATGTATTTAACAGAAGCTCATGTAAAATCTGAAAGAGAGGGGCATACATTGTATTCACAGTCAAACTATACACCTGCAGTGGGACATTTTTTAGGAGAAAAAGACACCAGAAAAACAATTTCACAGAATTACATAACAGGAAATTTGCAAATTTAGCCACCATTTTAACAATTTCAGTTATGATCCAATCCTTAGCTATCGATTTCTTCACCACATTTAATTAATGATACCTTGAACGCTCCATCAGATTCTACTATGCCTAGAGACATTAACAGGCGTACAATCGCTAGTGACTACTACACCACTAACACACCTATCCCCACTCCCCTTTCTCCGTATTATCACACGCACACACCCTTGGGGCATGAAACAAGATAATGCCAGCATTATTCATGTTAGATGGAACCATAACCTGCAACAAAGCCCCTACTACACGGACACAGAACAAAATACTGTCCAGGACCAAAACCCCAGCCCACTCATGCAAACACTGCGCCTCGATTCAGCCTCCTTCTTTTAGCCAACCTCTTGGTCTAGTCTAGCTACACCAACACAATAGCAAATAAACTCATTCCCAAATAAGTACTCACCAGTCTACAAGCACAAGTCATATAAGAGGTGTGACTACTCGCCTCATATTTCATTACAGCCACTGACTACTGACTTACACTGACCAGAGAACAACTCTCTTATCCACTCTCCAACAAGAGCTGCTTGACCTCAAAATAAAGCCCCATGAGATGATACAAAGCCTGCTAACCCCACTCGCCATTTCTCACTCTTTCAGGCCCTCCTTCCAAAAATTTGAATTCTAGCCCCTTCCCCCCATTACTCTTAATTCAACACCTTCTCTAGAACAGCCGAACACATACACACCAGCCCCAAAGCTTTGGTGTATTTGTCCACGCGTTTTACCTCTACAGCAACACACACTCCTGGAAAATATTACCACAGTCTCCACAGCTTGACATTCTGTGTAGACACTCATCCGCAATTGTTTGGAGGATGAGTAGTCTGCTCATCCTCCAAACAATTGTCTTACCACTAGGATTCAACTTTCTCCATTTGTTAGAACATAATAAATACACTTGGGCGGGTTGTCTTTATCCATAAGGAGCCCCTTAAACTCAAATTGTTTAATTCTGTGAATGCCTTCTAATCATATTGCCTTTCTGTGGAGATTACAAACAGAGCACCGTAACAGCTAGCGCCCTGGTTATGGGAAGGATGTAGTAGTAGTCCTTCCTGGGTGGGATACCGCTCACTCTAATTAGGAGTGGCCCAGTGTTCCCACAGGGGTGCGCCAGATCTAAAGTCCCCTTGGAAATGGACTGCACTGCAGACTGGCTCTGTTCCTACCCTCGTCCCACGCCCGACCACTTTCTAAGTCATGGGGAGCCCGCAAAGCTCACTCCTGTCAGGTAACATTCTCCCTTCCCTCGCCTATCTTTCTCACCATCCACTCAGTCACCCCGGCTCACACAGGCCCTCGCACACATTTACCACCTGCTCACTGCATAAGGTAGATGTCTGTATGTTAAACAGTATGGAATTGGAAATTGTATACATAATTCTGCCAGGCTCTTAGTGTTATCCCTCATACTGTCGGGTTTCATTTCTACCAGGTGGATATGTGTGCAGAGATCCTGGCTGGAAACGGAAATTGCAGCCACCCAGTATCTCTACATAGATCCGCCAACTCACAATTAGGTCCTGCGTCTCACATCATAAAACACCTACCTGGCAATCAAAGTTTTTTTCAGATGGTTTTCCTTACATATAGCACTGATCAACGTACTACCCTTTGTAATCAGATGCTCTTGTGAGATAGCAACACACTCTTGAAAAAGGCATAGACACCTACATATCCCATCTCATCAAATCCACCCTATAGGACAGGAGCCTACTAGAAGATCATTGTAAGGGCCTGGTCTACAAGATGCACTCAACCCTGGACCTGATTTTCAAGGGCACTAACGCAGTTAGACACAGATTGAACAGAGAACTGCAGACAGAATTGTCTCTCTTAGACCACCTTTGGGCAGCCAGCCACCATTCACCACCCTTCTTCTAATTGTCCCAGCACTTTTTGAACTCTATCCCACATGCCCCTCACATCTGGTAAACTCTGATAGGGCTGTCACAATGGGGACAGAAGGAACACTGTAGGAGCTTATTAGGCTATTTCTCTGGTGCTTTGAGAAGAGCCATGTTTATGACTTGAATTCTTAACCATCATGTCCCAGTCACTTAAGCGAATGTTTAAGGGATTACAATGAACATCTGCTTATCAACGTCAAATATGCCACATCCCTAAGTTGACCAGAGAGACCCAACTCAACTCAATCACTCAGCTATTCAGTTTTTCTTTCCTTGTTATTCTTTGTAAAGCTGTGTAGTATCTGGTCAATAAATCGAAGAATCAGTTTTGTTGGATTAAGTAATTTATTCCTAAGAATAAATCATGTCGTAACTCTCCAAGCTCCAAGCAGAATCTGAACTGCAGGTTCTACTCGCTACAACCAGAATGTGGAACATAGAATGTACACTTGAAGGTTCTTATTTCTAAAATAACTAAACATACACTTAAACAAAAAGCATAACTTTAACACAATACTACACATCCTTCCCTTTAAAATAAACAAAACAAAGAAATTAATCACAAACAAAATCATTGAAACGAGATGGTTTCTTAATAACTCTTCCACAAGCGGTTCTCAGATCATCAGATGTAGAACAGCCAATTGCAGGTAAAGGAGTTCTAATAAACTCAGGTTGAGATAGATCATTAGAACCCACTTGACCATCAGAAGAAACTCCTCCCATGGAAGAAGGTTGAGAAACACTCTCAGTAGAATCATTAGAATTTTGTAAGAAACCATCGTCCATAAAAGTTTGAAAACAAGAGTTTGAACATAAATCACAATCCAACATCCACCAAAACATCTTCTTAGTTGGCATAATGTCTAGATCATTTGTTTAATTTGTACTATTCATATGCCAAACTTCATCATTATCTAGAACAACAGTGTTATTGTTTATTTTAACAATCTGATGAGGTTGACTAAATTTGCTAACCCCTTTAGGAGTTTTTTTAGCAAGCTTAACAAGGACCCACTGACCAACAGAAAGAATACATGGTTTGCAACCATGTTTCAAATCAAAATAAGACTTATTTTTACATTGAGACAACTCAATACGACGTTTGATGTTATCCCAATCTGAATGAATACAAGAATTCCTATTCATCCAACTAGGATTCTCCTTTGAAAATGGAATCCTACTTTTCATGATAGAAAAAGGACTGCAACCTAGAGAAGGATGACTAGTGACTCTGTAGGACCAAATCATTTTTTTAAATTCATTCTCCCAAGATAAATTAGACCTGTTAGACAGTTGAATAATACCTTTGATAATTCTGTTAATCCTCTCTACTACACTATTGCCACTTGGATTATATAGTGCAGTAAACTTTTGTTCAATTCCAGAAGCGCATAAATACTGCTTCATTTCATCAGATTTAAACTGTACTCCGTTATCAGTCAAAATACAAGCTGGAAAACCTTCCCTAAGGAATACAGAATCCAAAAATGTAATGACAGACGTAGAATTTACACGATTTTCTAAACTTAACTCAAACCACTTAGAGAATATATCCACAAGGACAATGATGTATTTAGTTGAACCATCCTGCCAAGAAATGGGGCCGATAAAATCTAAAGCAACCTCTTGCCAAGGAGCCTTTGGACAATGCACAGGAAACGAAGGAGGATTAAGGGTTTTATGAGTTTTATCAGCAATTTCACAATTTACACAATCTCTGACCAAACGTTCCACAGCTACATCAACTCCAGGCCTCCAATATAAAGCTTTAACTCTTTGTTTAGTACGAGTAATTCCAGAATGACCTTCATGACACAATTTGATAATCTTCTCTCTTAAAGATGAAGGAGGTATAATTTTATCACCTCTCAACAAAAATTCATCATTAATACTTAATTCATTTCTTACCTCCCAGATTCCTCTGATCTCATTAGTAATATTCTTTTTGTTAATTGTATGCCAACCAGAAATTACTTTAGATTTGACATCCTGAAGAATACTGTCCTCATTCTCAGCCTTGGACCAATGAGACTGTTCAATACACCCTTGAAAAATATCCACAAAAGAAACATTGGCCACAGAAAATTCATTCCAGGGATTACAATCACGTTCTGTTAAAGGTAAAGACATCCTACTTAAAAAATCAGCAGTTCTATTCTTAACACCCGGAAGATATTTGATAGTGTACAAAAAATCCTGAAGTCTCATAGAAAGTCTGGCGATTCTAGCAGTCGACTTGGATAAACCTTCTGTAGTAAGAAGTTTGGTCAAAAGTTTGTGATCAGATCTTAAAGTAAAATTCCTACCCCACAAAAATTTTCTAAAGTGTTCCAATGCCCAAACACAGGCTACAGTTTCTCTCTCAATAACGGAGTATTTTTCTTCTGATGGAGATAAAGATCTAGAAGCGAAAGCAATAACCACTTCTTTATCATTTTCAGCAATCTGAGTAAGTACAGCACCTAACCCCTTAGCGCTTGCATCAGTGGTGACAATTGTGTCAGCTGAAGGATCAAAACCTTGCAGACAAGGAGCTTTGCTGATGGCCTCTTTAATTAACAAAAAGGCTTTTTGACAATCAGAAGACCACTCAAAACTGACTTTGTTTTTTAAGAGAAGTCTCTTGGAATGTGTCTTTTCTGAAAAATTTTCTACAAACTTAGAATAAAATTCTGCTAACCCCAAAAATGATCTCAAATCATCCTTTGAGTTAGGAGAAGGAGCATCAACAATAGCGTTGATGAGTTTGGATTTGGGTTTAATACCATGACCACTTACTTCATGGCCTAAGTATCTTACACTGCGTTCAGCAAATTTACATTTTGAAATTTCTCCAGTTAAACCTTTTGACATTAAAGCTTTCAAAACATTTCTTAACCTATCATCATGTTCAATTTTATTTCTACCCATTATAAGAATGTCATCTTGAAAAAATGTAATGCCTGGCATATCACCAAATAATTGATTCATTAGTCTCTGAAAAACAGCGGCTGCAGAAGCCAGACCAAATGGCATTCTGCGAAATTGAAAACATCCAAAAAGAGTGCAAAAAGAAGTAAGGTTTCTACAAGATGGATGTAGTTCAATTTAATGATATGCCGCAGAAAGGTCTATTGTAGAAAACCACTTGGAACCTCTGGTTAATGAAAGCATTTCATCAATTCTTGGAAGTGGAAATTGATCTACAATAATATTTTCATTTAAATTTCTAAGGTCAACACAAACAAATCTTTCCATTGGAACGCCTGGCGACTACCAATGGAGAAACCCACTCAGAAGCTTCTATTGGCTCAATAATGCCAGCATCTTGCAACTTATTTAACTCAAGCTTAACCTCATCTCTAACAATTAAGGGTATGTTACGTGCTTTAAAAATTTTGGGAACAGCAGATGGCTTAATTCTGATAAGGTGTGTGAACCCTTTAAGTTTACCAATGTTTCCATTAAAGATCTCTTTAAATTCATTGATTACCCAAGTTTTGGTGTCGGCGCTATCGCCCGCTACCAGAACTTGTTCTGGGCTATTAGGATTAAGAATTATGTCAAGAGCCTTTTGATCGTTCCATCCTAAAACTGAAGGACCGTCATACGCAATGTAAAGTTTGCACAATGTTTGTCTTCCTTTAAATTGAAATTTAAGTTTTCTGAAACCAAGCATATTTATTTTCTCTCCCGTAAAACTCTCAGGAGAAATATCAGACGGTTCCAAATGTGGACCCAGAACATTAACATACTTATCCTCCCAAATGGATCGAGCTATAATTGTGAACGGGGATCCCGAATCAGCAGCCACCTGTAAAGGAATACCACCAAAGTTAATAACACACAATGGTTTGCTTTTATCTGACTTTGAAATGTTAAGAACAATTTTTTTTTGATTTGTGGAGGAGGTATGAACAAGCTGAGCCTCATCAAAGTCACTTTCTGAAGAATCAGAATTCTCAGTAAGGCAAGCAACTTGATTAGGCTTCTTGTTAATTTTTTTTCTATTGCAGACTTTAGCTAAATGACCTACAATTCCACAGTTGAGACACTTAGAAGATCTTGCGTAACATTTCTCAGAACTAGCATTGTGTTTGGTGCTACCACATCTATAACAAGCAAAATTCCCTTGGTATTTAGAAGTACTTTTATCAGAAGACTTGTAGTTGACACAACGCTTTTCTTGTGAATTAGTGTTGCACTTACTTCCCTTTTTGCTTTGACGAAATTAAATTGACAGCAGGTTTTTCCGTACTATCTGTAATTGCCTTCGCACTTCTTTCAGAAAGTTCAGCCTTTTTAATCAAAGTAATTATATCTTTAAGACTAGAATCTCCTTCAATCCAAAGTTTATCTTGTATACTTTTATTTTTTTGACAAACAACCAATTGATCCCTAATCATGTCATCATGGAGAGTACCAAATTTGCAAGGAATGGCCAAAATTTTAAGCGAAGAAATGTAATCCTCAATGGTTTCATTTGGTTGCTGTTTCTTTTTATAAAATGTACGTCTGGAGATGGCAGCGCAAACAATGGGGGAGAAGTAATTGTCTAAATCCAGAATAGCACATTTAAAAATGTCAATATCGCCAGCCCTTTCTGTTTTCTGCATTTGGTTATAAATTCTCAAACCTGCAGGACCAAGACAATGCATAAGGATTCTTTTTTTCCTTTCAGGTGAGAGAATACAACTATTGTCCTCCAATGTTGCGATGTAATTAAGTAAATATTCCTTCCAATCAGTCCACTTAACAGCAGGTTCACCAGGACTTGTGAGAAATTATTTTGGAGTGTTTAAGTTAACACCCACAACTAAATTGTTTACATCATTAGAAGCAGCAGATGAGCTCTCTGCGCATCTTTCCATTGTTCTTTTAAATATTTTTTATTAAATATGAAGAATAAAAGATAAACTGACCAGAAATCAAGGAGCGTGTTCGAAATGAAGCGTCTAATCACAGCGTAGGAGAAATTAAACTTAGCGAGAAAAAAAACGCTGAAATCCGCTCCGACAGTTGCTAGGAGACCGGTAACACTGAAAACAAAATGGCGGCATGTAGAGGTCACGCAGCGTGACCCAACAAGTGGGTTCTAATGATCTATCTCAACCTGAGTTTATTAGAACTCCTTTACCTGTAATTGGCTGTTCTACATCTGATGTAGACATAAATATGCAGTCAAGATTTGGCAACTGCAACTTACTTAGGTATGTCAATTACCTTTTTTGTATGATATTCTCGCTTTTCATTTTGATAATTCTTCTCCTTTATTTGCAATGAGGAGCTATCAGTGAGAATCAATGCAAACAAATGACAGGCAATACCCCATGCCTCAGGTCATGCCTGGGCTCTCTTCTAGTCAGTGCTTTGCCTGTGCATTTGGGTACACACCGATCTGCTATGTACAGCCGGTAGGGAAAACAAAACTGTAAGTGAAGTGCTCCTCTGCTGTTCTGTGTATGAGAGAAGCCTGTGCTACTTTGTGTACATGGAACCCTTACCATCAAATCTTCTCAGGAGTTCACAAAAGGAGAACAAACTCGATGCTCCTTCAAATGCGAGTCTCCTTCCAGGCGCTAAAACAGCTGTCAGTATTGCAATATTAAAAAAATAGCAACTCTGCCAGAACTTCTGATAATTCTGAAATAAAAGAATGAAAGACCTGCTGGTAAGTTCCAGT
Organism: Triturus cristatus; assembly: GCF_964204655.1. NCBI lineage: Eukaryota > Metazoa > Chordata > Amphibia > Caudata > Salamandridae > Triturus > Triturus cristatus. The sequence goes on along the minus strand of NC_140587.1, from coordinate 323,130,005 downwards.
GTCATACATTTAAAAATATATCAGGATGCATGATGACAAGAGTTGTATTTTATGGGGTTTGTAAATCTTACGACATACAACAGAATCTTCAGCTGCCTTTAGGTGGCATAAAGAGCTGTTTGACAAACACCAGGAGAAGGCGTTTGGCAGGGTGGAACATGGAAGGGGTGCCATTTTGTTCCCCCAGGGCACTGTTGCATCAAAGCCTCTCTACAGCTTTTTATAAAGAAACGCCACATCGAGATCTCTAACCCTCTCACATTAGACTGGCCATACCACATCATCATGTCTTCCAAAATCCTGACCATATAAACCTTCCTCGTGCTGAACTGGGGATGGAAATGGTAAAATGTGGAGACCACATGCAGAGTGCGAACAAGCATTTGCAAGTTCAATAGGTCTATATGTAGGGCCTGATTACATTCTTGGTGGATGGGATAGATATCCCGTCTGACGTATTACAAGTTCCATAGGATATAATGAAACTTGTAATTTGGCGGATGAAATATCTGTCACGTTTGTGAGGGAGTAACCACGTCCGTCAAGATAGTAATTAGGCCCTAAGGGTGCTTATGCATGCAAACATGGCCTTGCATGTCACAAAGACTACTTGCACCATATCTCTGAGCAACCTGACTTTTTTCTGAACCTTTTATATCTGTGCTTGCTTTACTCCTTGCCCACGCTTGTGGTGCGGCTAGTTTTGCCCCTCTAGGCTTGTAGCCCTTGTGCCATGCAGCATCACAAGTTTGGAGAGTATAAAACAGGACAGACTGCTTCTTCTAATATCATGAGAAGCAGATACCAGTAGGTCGCCTGAAAGTACATAATAGGATCTGCAATCAGCTTGCTCTGCAGTAGGCGCAAAAACGTTTCCTATTTTTCATTTCTATAATCTGCAGTATTCATAGTCCCTCATGGAAGGTAACATGGGGACCCAAACAAAACTCAAGTGATTTTGACCCTGTGTGATTGGGACTTCCTCTACCGCTTTGCTGTCTTTTTAACTGTCTCTTCAAAGGTAGTGTTTTTTCACTTTAACATAAAATGAACTACAATGTATGATACAAATGCATGCAAGAATGAAAGCTACTTAATTTCCAACTACTGCCTCTATACTCAATTAATGGATAATTAACTATTAAACTTAAAACAAAGTATCACGGTTCTTTTGAGTAATTTATCACAGTTCAGTTGTCCAGTACCAGAGTCTCAATGGCCTAATTATAATCAGCTCTCTTTTGTGGTGGAAAGCTTGAGGAATGGAAGGACAGCTAAGCACACATTTTTAACTATTAATCTAAGTGTTCAGAACGTATTGGTCTGTTCCTGATACTTGGTCATATCATTAGGGGACATAAAGTTTAAAAAAACTAAGGAGCTTTATTTTGGTGTACCAAGAATAATTAGAACATTGGAATGTTGGGAGCTCCATTGAAGACGATGGAGTGCTACGGGCTTCTAATGGCCAGTAGAAGCCCGGAGCTCCAACATTCAAGTGTTGGTGTTTATAGGTGTTGCTGTGAACAAAGGCAACACCGAGTCCGTGGGGATTTCAACCCCCCCCAGGCTCCGTGAGGCCTTTGCTTTATTTGTTAGAACATTCTGCCCTCTAGTGGTGGAATGTTTTAATAGCCTTTCAGCCCTCCGTGGCTGGGCTATACCTGCATTAAAGTCCTGCTCTCTTGTTGAAGGCCCTTGTCTTTGGCGTGCGCCTTTAACGCTGAAGCAGGCGTTTAATGGCCGGTATAGCCCACTACAGCAGGCTATAAGTCTATATTAGATCACTGGAATATTGGGAGATCCAATGAAAACAATGGAGTGCTCCAGGCTTCTAATGGCCAGTAGAAGCCCTGAGCGCAAACATTCCAATGTTTGTGTTCACAGCTGGTGCTGTTAACAAAGGCCTCACGGAACCCGAGGAGATTTCAGTTCCCTCAGGCTCCATGAGGCCTTTGTTTTATTTGTTATAACATGCTGCCCTCTAGTGGCGGAATGTTCTGATTGCCTTATAGCCCTCAGTATCTCGGCTACACCGACATTAAAGTCCCACTCCCTTGTTAAAGGCCCTCATCTTCTACTTGGGCCTTTAACACTGAAGCGGGCCTTTAATGGCCGGTAGAGACCACTATGGTGGGCTGTAAGCCTATAATCAGTCCACCACCAAAATATATATATTATAATGAATGCAAAAGCCAAGAAACCAACATAACAATGTATTATTTGTAGGACTGAATACAGAAACTCGACTTTTTGTATCAGCAGCAGTTACCTTCCATCTTGTACGGTATTCAGACCAGTAGCCTAAAATTCTGGCCCTATTTTACATGGGGCAATAAGGTTTACAGACAGCTTAAGCACTCATGATAAGATTCTTACAAGTTCTGCACAGATATTTTCTCTTTTTTTGTAATTATTAATCTTTTAAAACTGACTGGATCCTTATATTGAGTACATCACCTCTGACCACTGTTGCCACTTATATTTTGGTCGCTCTTTTGCAGTGGCATCAAGGACAGTGGGACCTCCATCCTTAAAACTGGAGACGTGAAGCTGCAAGTCCCGGGGCTCTTAGTGGTGTGGTTGGAAAAACACAAAAGGCTAGTTGTCAACTGTGTACACAGTAAGAGCTTGGAGTAGGAGACGTACACGAGTTCCGGAACCGAAAGGCGATTGGGAACGTGGTACAGCTGGGGCTGAGAAGTTGGAGATGAAGGAAGAGAGGTGCGAGAGACCAGTGGGAAGAGCTGCAGAGGAAAAAGTGAGAGTTCAGGGGACGTAAAGTGTTTACTTCTGCATTGGGAGCAGATTCCTAATCTTGAAGTGATTCAGATAGGTTCCAGAAGAAGGATACAGGAAACCTAATGCCAAATAACTTCCCTATTATAATTTCCAGTCCCAAGGGAGACAAATGTTAATTAAAGTTCTGCGGGTGTGAGGCAGTTAGAGGATTTGGCAATATGTTTTGTGAATGCCAAGAAACTTAATGCTGAATTCTCCCTCTCTCTCCGCCGCCCACAATGTTTTAATTGCCACCTGTCTCCTGTGTAGCATACATTTCCCTGGAGGCTGCGTCTGAAAAGGCTGCCGCTGGGGAGCATGGGAACGTTTACTAATTCGAATGTTCCACTCAGTGAAAAAATTCTGCACATGTGAATCAAATGTTCATTTGGCCTAAGGAGAATCCATTTTCCCTGCACCCCTGTCACATATGGGGGTGCCCCCTGTTCCCATCCTGAAAATACACTTGCTACTGTGCCATTGAAAGGAGAGAATGTGCACATTTACCGTATAGGAAAATACTTGCATAGGCTATGCAAATACCTGCAGACAGAAGAGCCTGCAAATGGTTAGCTCATTTTGCAGACTTCCCCACAAAGACACTTCCACAAAACCAATCTACACATGAAATGGAAAGTATGACACATGCTGTAATGGTGGGGTTGTTGAGATTCGTAGGCATACCCTCGAAATGTAAATTTCCTCCAATCTTGATTATTTGATGAAGGCCTGGTTGAATTTCATGTTCGAAAAGTGCAACTTTTTTGCATGAATATTACACTTCGGTGCAAGATAACCGTTGTGAATTGGTTACGGTATTTAATGCGTGAACAGTTTCTTCAGGTGAGAAATGAGAGACAGCAATGTAATCAGTACTGTGCGAAATTTCTGTTAAAGCTTGAGTAATTTGTACAATTACTTTTTACATAAAATACACAAAATTTCAGAAATCGCACGAGCGTGAAATTTTGTGCTTTTATTTTTGCTACATGAGCTGGTTGGAGCAGGAATAGGGCAGGGTAAAAAAAAGTTCAAGCACAAAAAGTGTCATAGGAGAAACTTGAACCAGCCCCCTTGTTAATATTCTATGTGTAATGTGCATTCGAGATGCTGCAATGACGGCCCCCGGGGGAAGTGAAGATCGCTGGCCAGTCTTCCCCTGGGGCATTTCGCGCAATGGCCGGAAGGACAAGGTGGGGGAGAGATTAGGAAAGTAAGGGAAGGGGCAGGAGTTGGGATGGTTTAAAGTTGTCAGGAGAGGAAGATCCGGCCTCTTCTTGACACCTTAGCATCACCGGGAGGTCATGGAGAAAGTTGGGGTTGGATTGGTTTTAGCGTGCCAGTTTAGGGCAGGTTGCAGAGTAGCGACTTTACGGTACTTTGGAGGGGTGTTAAGTCACATATGGGTGGATCCACCCCCGGGGGAGGGGGGAGAGCGGTACACAGGTGACTGATAGCGGGACGCGGGAGGCAATAATGGAATTCAACAGAGGATGCTTGGAGGGCAAGCGAAGGTGAGAATGGGGAGAGGAAGGAGGTCACCGAGTGAATGGGAAAGAGTCAAACAGGTGAGAAGGTTTTGAGAAGGCGGAAGGGAGAATGAGCCGGTATAGGATGGAAAAAGTATATTTCTTGCATTTATGTACTATTCAATAAAGTTTAAAAGATTGCAACCATGTCCTAATAAAATGGCCTTTTACGCTTCAAGTAACAGCGTGGAGTGTAGTTAATGAGCGAAGTACATTTTGTGAAATTTACGCCTAATTTCATTCTCCTCCAGTTAACTTTTTTTTTTTAAACATTACATTTTACATACCCTTCGCTTCCTCAAGAGCACAGAATTGTAGGTAAGTGTTGAGAACGAGCGGTGTAGTGAAGACCTACTGCATGAAGGAGTGAGAGCTGGAGCATGAGAGATCAGAATGGCACTGAGGATGGGAACTGAAAGGTGAGAAGCGGGAAACAACCGTTGTTCCGCTCATCTATCAATTACACAAACAGCGCCACCATGTGGCAAATGTACTAAGTGTCAGTGTCGACAATTAAGTGGCGGTGCCGAGCACCGAAAACCACTGGCTCGAATCAAGCACTGACCCTTGCGCCTTTTTTGCAGTCCCCAGAACAAACCTGTAAATAATGACCCTGTCTGAGCGTTAAATGGAGGCTTTCCCCAGAGAGGGGTGAGGGACTGAAACACTTTAATAAATCCAGGCAGCTCCTCAGTAATGAACCTAAAGCAACTGGAACGTCACATGTCATACGGTGACAGGAAGAAGGAGGGGGGTAAGGTCACGTGGGGCACTGACAGCAGGTGTAAAAGATACTGGGAATGTGAAAGAGAAGAGACGTCACAGTAGACCAAGCGACAGCGAAAAGGGGACTGCGAGTGGACCTTTCGGCTCCTTACGATTTACAAGTTTTATTCATATCCAGATTTCGTTTCACTTACTCAGAAGGGACAGTAAAGAAAGCGAATAAACATGCATAGGCAGGCTTTATTTTCCGTGGCGATCGCAGCCCTCCCCGCCCTCATCTTTCCGTTTCATTTCTTCTTCTGAGGGTTTCCAGTGGCTGAGGCTTGGCGGGCTCAGGATCTGCCCCTCGGCAGGGCACGGATATAAAATAGAACATGGAAGTGGCTGTGTGGAAATAATGAGTTTGTTCTCCCCTTCCTCTGCCTTTTCATTCCTTTCTCTGCTTTCATCTTATTTATGATCTCTAAAAAAAATCAAGCACTGACTCTCCTTTCTCCTTTCTTTCTACTTTTATTTCCTTAGCTGCAGGTTTTCTTTCCCCTAATTATTCTTTTTGTGTCTTTCCCTCCGATTCTATTCCTCTGAATGAATGCATTAATGAATGAATAAATGAATGAATGAATTCACATGTATAGAGTGCATTAATAGGAACTCCTAAGTGTCCTGGTGCTTACTCTAAACCTCGGGGTGCTCGAATACAGCCAGAAACATATACACAACTGTGAGAGAATGGAGGAGGGGAGCCTGGGGACCTGGAAAAAGTGAACAATGATGCATAGTGTGGGAAACAAGGAGAGAGAAGCTCAAGACTGTGCAAAGTGCCAGAGGTATGGGTGTTTAAACTATTATCAACTAATCGTATTTTTTAAACTACCTCATTTTACTTTCAAAGAAGCTAAAAAATATGCCAAGTGCCATTTTGCATATTGCATTGCAGAACAATTACAGATGTCTAAACACATCCATCTAAACTGCTAATCAATTTAAATTACGCTGTTATTGCTCCGGTTTGCATCACAGCACAACGATTTACTGTAGATCAAAATAATTACAGCCAGCTGAAAGGAATATCTGAAAAGCAGTGACTTGCACGCATGCAGAAGTCGGCGTCTGCACTTTCCTGCTTCATCCGTGAGCGAGCTGCCCTGTGGGACGTGTGATCCGACAATGGTGCCAGCGAGGAAAACCCTCCCTCTGCTGGGGCCGGACTTCCAGAAGTGTCAGTCAGCCGCACCACCCTGGGTGCACACTTCTAGGACAGCAGCGGACTGCACCATAGAAAAGGGCTCAAGCATGCGGCTACTTCAGTATACAGAGACGTGGAAAGCAAACCTCCTCAAATAGAACCTCACCAGGACTATCTGCGAAATAAGATTAGTAGATCCTGGCATGAATATACACTGAATGGTTTGCATTAGAAAAAAATCCCCCCGAAAAGTACAAAAAAGACAGGCAGAACATGGAAGAAACGTGAAAAAAACAGTTGTTTTTTCCAGCCTCAAAAAGGGGTCTTGTGGGGCAGGAGAAGCTAAAACATCAGGTATTGCTTGTTAACCTGGGGAGATAGAATAAAGAGGTACAGGAATAAAAAGTTGATTTTTATAAGGTGTCTGCTACAGACTTCTTTATCCCACTAGAGTGGACTTTGGGTCAGCCCCCAGTGGCGTCTCTTGAAATTATTTATTATTTATTCGGGGGGGGGACACACAGGGCCACAGAGAACAAACACTGAAGTTTAAGTCAGGCTTGCTCAGAGCACCGTAGTAAATGTGTACAAAACCTCTCGGATTGGCTGTAAAATCCACAGTTAAATTGCAGGCATGGTCACAAACAGAACCTAAAGCTCACTGAAATCCATCAGCTATGATTCCGTAAACATGAGCTGCACCGAGTCATGAACTGCACATATTATATACCTCATCACATGTTAAATGACATCATTGATTACATCACAATTACATCATTGATGATACTACTGTTGACGTTACTCTAGTAACTCTACCAAAGTTTTAAAATAGAAAAAAATGTCTAGGGTCATATACAGAATGGGAGTACTGTCTGCACAGGGATGGTGCATGGATATATAGCCCACAACGGAGGCAGCTCCAGTTGTGCATAGTGACGACCGTACACTTTTGCGACTGCCTACCTGCAAAAGTCTGGATGCAGGCCGTAATCTCTGCTGCACGAGGTAAAGGCCATGTGCATCTGGTGCTGGTTAATGAGAGATGTTTTAATTAGAGGTTGGAGTAACTTGCGCAATTCCATGTAGCACAGTAATGAAGAATTACCTAAAAATTTCATGAGTTAAATCTTATGCGAGCAGGAGTAATCGTGTTATTTTTGGTAATTCCGCATCAAAGAGTGACATGGAATTACCAAAATTACTCCCATTACTTCAGCGTAATTGAAATTACACCAAGGCCTAAATTTAATGCTGGTTCTGGCTTAAAGTCATAGACTGTTGCCAACCATCTCTGAGCAAAGCCAAAGGTTGTGTACACCAGGGATTACCGGCCTATGGTGGGCAGGGTGCATGGCCAAGGTATACCGTCAAATCCCAGTGTTATGGACAAAGATTGTGTAAAATGGGAATGTATTAGTTATCAACGGTGTGGGGCAGGACTTCGCTGAAGATTGTGCTTCCCTGCTCAACTGTTAACACAATATAAAGGTGAGCCACTCAGACGGTTTAGTTCATAGTGTAGTTGTAAGTGTGGCCCTAAGTTTAAACTCCATTGTGCACCCCAGAGGACTGTGTGTAGAGCGCGATAAACAAAAGCAGACTGTCCATACGGCCTGGGTGAAGGACCAACTCAGTGGCTAGTCTCTGCTACACATTGACAAAGGTTATGTGCATTGTTGGTTAGTTGCTCACAGAAGACTTGGCACAGGCCTGGCCTAATGCCTAACTGCCAGTGCACCTGGTCAAGAGCGGCGTATCGGTATAGTTGTGTGATGCTAGGCCACTTAAATCATCTGTGAAGCTTGTACGCAATGGTGGTGTACCAGGTGGGCGGTACTAGGACCTCATCAGCCGGGCCCCTCGAGTCCGTGAAGCATGCACCTGGTGGTGGTGTACGGGGAGGGTGGTACTAGGACCTCATCAGCCAGGCCCCTCGAGTCCGTGAAGCATGCACCTGGTGGTGGTGTACAGGGAGGGTGGTACTAGGACCTCATCAGCCGGGCCCCTTGTGTCCCTGAAGCATGCACCTGGTGGTGGTGTACGGGGAGGGTGGTACTAGGACCTCATCAGCCGGGCCCCTTGAGTCCGTGAAGCATGCACCTGGTGGTGGTGTACGGGGAGGGTGGTACTAGGACCTCATTAGCCGGGCACCTTGAGCCCGTTAAGCATGCAGTTGGTGGTGGTGTACTGAAAGGGTGGTACTAGCACCTTCATGGCCTTTTACTGGAGGTCCCCGTTAGGAGCCTTTAATCCAGACATTGGATCTGCAATAGGAGTCAAGCTGTGCTTCCCCAGCCAACTAATGTGGCCTTTCTATCATTTTTCTCTAAAGGCTGCAGCAATATTTTCTTTTAATGTTGGGGCAGCCAATTAGATCCTTTCTGAAGTCTGGACCCTTTCAGGTCCACATGAGAAAACACAATCTCGGCCAATTGGATTTGATTATTTGTTTATTTGTTTAATTTTGGGATTCGAGGATATCAGCAGATCCTCAACTGTCAATATAGCTATAACTTTTTCTGTGAGTTAACCCCTTCATGCCCAAACCACCAGTGTAATATATATGCAAATGCATATATATATATATATATACCTCTTCACAATTATCCTCTTATTTTGTCATTCTGCTCAGCCTTTTGCTTATGTAAAACCTCCTATTGATATTAAAATTGAAAATTGTACTGCTGGGACTCATGCACTATTTCTTTACCCCCCCCCTTGCCGGATCATATACCACCACAACTGGGCTATAAACGCATATTTAAGATATGGTAGCAAGTGGGAATAAATTAAACACCAAAGGTGTTCTTTTTGCCTAAATCGATCTTTATTCGATGTAATGTGGTGAAAATATCACATTTAGCTATTCAACCGACTTTCTTAGTCCTAACCCCACCTCTTTCTGTTTGATTACTTGTGTGCATCTGTGAATGATGTTTCATGTCAACAGTTGCCACTTGGTAGTTATAGTTACTATAACGTTTGCATAGGAAATTTATTTTTTGGTTTGCTTATAACTTTGGCATCGTTGGACGAATCTTCATGAACCTTTCCCAAAAAAGTCTCATCCACTTCAGCTACTTCCTGGAAAGTTTTGTGTTAATCCGTCAACCAAAAACACAGGGTGCTCCAAAATGCGTTTTCCCATGACATTTTCCATAGGAAAATTAGACACACCTACAGCAAAAACGGCAGAATAGCGTAACATCAAATTGGACAAAAAGTTAGATCTTGATCCAGAAAGTGTGCTTCTTGTGATTTCGTGTAAATCCGTTCAGTAGGTTTTTAGCAATTATGTTTTAAAATGTATATAGAGACAAAGAGGATCTGTGGCTCCAACCAATCTAAAGATAAGGATAAACAAAGATGTGGTAGCAGCCATTTTAGGACTTGAAGACTCAGTACTCTGTCCTGAAAAAGGGTTTAAAAAAAAGAAAAGCACATGGGGCAGGGTTGGCATACTCTCCTGGGCATGGAACACAGCTCTGCTGGCGACCGGCGGGAGCAGCGAAAAAAGCTGCTCCTGTCCAGGAGGGACCAAAGCAACACAGCTGGCTCCCGCTAGAACTCAGGATGGGTGCTGGCTGGGGAGACAGCAGGGACCGCGGGGGCCATGGGCTTACCCTTGTGGCCCAGAACCATGCACATTTTGTGAGTATCCTAGGTGGGAACTGGGACACCCACTGTAAAATAAGGGACAGGCCTGTCTGCTTCCAGGATAGGTGCTGGCTGCTGAGGCAGCTGTGGGGCCCTGGGCTCCCTTCATAGCCCTCCCATTAAAAGATTTGACGGGTAGCAAAGAGGGCCCATGGCACAAAAAAAAATGGCCGGCTCTCACAGGCAGGGGCAATTGGGGCTCCCCCCATATCCCTAAAGTGTGACTAAAATGTGGGTGTCCCGATGGGACCCGGGGAAAAAAAAGAATAATAAATGAGCAACAGAAGATGCTCATTTATTATTCACTGCTCCAGACAAGGACCGCCCCATATTGCCCTGCAAGGGATTTTAGATGATATTTTTTGTTCCGGCGGTGCCTCTACAAGGGGCAGGGGCACCACAAAGCATTTTTTATAATGTTGTGGAGGGCTGCAGGGAGATTAGCAGCCTCCCAGTAGCACATTCAAAATATTACAGTAAGTCTCCCGGGTTAATACATTCATGACCCCAAGTGAGCTTGCAATTATTTTCAAAACACTCAAAGCTGGAGCTGTATGCTCTTCAGCTGGAGTGCACAGCCTATTGTGGCTGGTTCTATGGCTGCACTATGTGGCCTGAAAAATGTTTTTAAAAAAATGTAAAGACGTATTTTTTTAATGCTTTATTGAAAATATTTTGTGATAATTACCATTATTAAACAATGCAATGTGTGACTTTATAAAATATATATTTGCTTATAGTTATTGTTGACTTTTTGACAAAGCTAATTGCTCTGCTTTATTTAGTTTTATGTGCTGACTCCTTGTTAAAGCCAATAGGCCCACTATTTATAGTTTGACGTTCTCACCCTTTGACAAAGCCAGTGGGTCTCCCTTACTTAAAGTAGCACAGTTTATATTTTTACATGACAAACTCAGCCATGCACAGTGGGGGGTATGGCCCAGGTCTTGGCGTCAGACGACCCTCTGCGCCCAACACACCGCCGCACGCGGGTTTTGTGGCAGGGGGTTAGGTGGACACAGGGTGGGTTCTCATCCATTGGGGGTTAAACACAGGGCTTAGCCACAGGCCAGGCCCTGCTCCCAACCCCATTCAGCACACGGCAATGAACTTCTTAATTTACATTGAAAATACTGAAATCCACTATAAACAAGCAATTGAATTGAAATAATATCTAACTTTACTTAAAAAAAAAAAATAGGTATTTACTGAAAAAACAAAGGCTAAAGGGACTTCATAGTTAGGTGAAAATGCCTGTTAAAACATAACATTTAAACAAAACGACTAAAATTCATCAGTTAGACTTAGTACATATTCCAGACTTTCTCTCACTTCTGTTCTCTGAGACATCTTGCAAAGATATTCAGGCCATGCAAACCAACCTGCTACATTCAGACTGCCACTTTTACCCTCCCTTTCATATGCCCAGTCACATACAACCATTACATAATAATGGGGTGACCCATACTAGTCCACGGACCTGGGTAATGTTTGGTATAGAAAACAATGGTCCTAAACTATTTTCCTTAGAAAGGTATTAATTAAGTCAAAATCTGTAAACATGGTACACATAGAAATCAAGTTGCATCCTAAATGTACCTCAGTTATTTCTCAATTCAATTAAATATATCTCAACATGACACACAAGCACCATAAATAGCTCCAATAGTGACTGTTTAATTTCACAGTTTTTATAACAGATCACTGTAGAGAATGCTTCAAAACAGAAAAGAGGGTTGCTCCAGGGGGAGTGTGGAAAAGGAAGTGTGCTTGTGAGAATAGAACAGAGGGGAGAGAAATCAGAGAGTAATTTAAACAATCAATTACATATAGTAATGTCCTTAGTAAACTGGTTGTGGTTTACAGTAGCACCAACAAATCAATAAGAGAGGGGACTAGGAGCTTTAGGATTGAAAGAGGTCCTGAACCAATGCTCCTAAAAGTCATATACTATTCCAATGGATGGTTACAGTTCCTACATAAAGAAAAATAGTAATAGCCAAAGGATAAGCTATAGAAAGTAGGGGATGTCTCCAAGGGCAAAGTGAGTGTGCAGAGTGAGGAGAGGATACTCCTTGTTGTGATACTTGGTGCCCTCACACACCCTTGCGGATGTTTAGCATCATCATTGGGCACAGTTGCTCCTCGTGGGGGTGGCGCTGCAGTCCCTCACGGGCCCTTGGTTAGGGGCTCTCTGGCGGAGTTCTTTTAGGAGTTGCCGCATTGGTGAGTGTGGGTGTGTGGGTAGCAGTGTGCTAGTGAGTGCAGGTTATAAAATTGAGACAGGGTCCAAAAATAGTTTAATTGGGAGGTCCCTGGTTCAAATTAAAAAATGGACGGGGATGGAGATGCACGATAGTGCTAATATGAGAGGGGAAACAGAACCAAATAAAGTCCCACTTCTCTCAACCCGTGTAGTGTATTAACAAAAGTGCTCTAAAGAAAGTCAGGTCAACATGTTTCGCGCTATCTGATGGTCCCTATTGGATCCAGGAGCACTTTGTCAGGACCACAAAAAGAATATTAGAAGAAATGGGTTCGGGAAAAGACAGCCCGTAATCCCATTCGTTACCTAGGTCTGGTATGCTTGACAATTTGTGTCCAGAATCCGTTATTATACGTAAATCCTGTATCACAGCCTAAGAGGAGACATAACAAAAGGGGGAGAGGAAGGGGCGGGGGGGGGAAGAAAAGAGAATAACATATCAAGGGTGCCGTAATGATTTGGACACTCGTGCACAGTCTGTGCTCCGGTGCCCGGTGCATGTAGACCACCTGTGATCGATACGTGGTGATCATGCTTACTACACGGCAGGGTGCCGGGATACTACCCAGCATAAACAGGAAAAGGTGTGAGGGTGATGGTTCATAATAGGAATTGCGTGTGGCATACGAGACGGTCGTGACTGACTGGAATGCAACACTGCAATGGTGCTGAGAGGACATAGGTATATTGGTGTTAAAATGCGACCCCTTAGAGTTGGTGCTGTGGAGGCTCTCCACATCCAAAGAGTACGAGATAAAACTGTTAACAAACCTGTATCTCCGCTGAATGTGGTGGGGAGAGTGACAGACCATAGCAGGGCGGTGCAAGTGCCGGACGTATGGTAACTATGGTGTTCTATCCTGTGAATAAACTAGCACGGTGTAATCTTAGTGCTATGTACACGTGAGGTGGTCAGGTGCAAAATAACAATACATATCAAATCTAGCAGACACATAAAACGCGAGCGCACGCCTACCCTCTCCAACTTGGTGATGGGCTCCGTCAGCTTGAGCCGCGTTGTAAGGCTGTAAATGGTAGAAGTAGTAAGAGGTAAGAGAGAATTGACAATACCTGGATCGAGGAGACTGCTCGTGCGTCCCGTGACAAAGGTGCCGGTACTTACTAAACTCGTAGCCTTACATTGCCGGGTGACCTACCCGTGCGTTGCTCTGCCGGTAACATCAGAGTGCATAAACCAGTAGGTTATGTAGTGCTGTCGGACAGGAAACAGGCTCCGACTAATGACGTCCTATCGGAAAGCGCCCGTCAGTCAGCATACACGACGGAGGACAGAAAGGGGCTGGGCTGTTGGCTCTAGCGGCCATGTTGGAGTGGTAAAACGGTCCATAGGGGACTATGTAAAGGGAGATGATGACTGATAACGTGAGGCCAGGGGGTGGGAGGTATAGTGCAATACCTCAACACACAGATCAATATGGTAGACACGTGTTATTGTGGAAAATTACGACAAGTGGAAGTAACGGAAATTTTAATTAATAATTACTGACTAAAATGGTATTCTCAGATAAGAAAAATGAACGTACTGAAAACGACTGTGTTCCCACTCGGGGATATGACCACAGCGTTCTAAGCCTCGAAAGAAATGTTACATGATGTGCCCGTGGCGGTTCAGTAAGTGTGGCAATAATGGTAATACATAATGGAGCTAAGTAGTATTAACAGCAAAGGTGTGTGGGAAGGATATTGCGCTTGCTTTACAGGCGATTGTACCAAATCACATCAGAATTGTATCCGTCGCTGAATGGTGCCTCAAAACAGTGATAATAATAATAAGCAGCACCCCAGGCTACAGATACAGCAGTTGTCATCCAGGATAGTGTCAGCGGGGACCTGCCAGATTCATGTGTTATTATACCAATATCTAAGTTTAGAATATGGTGGTGTGACTGGTGTCCCTGATAGTTTGATTGTTATACTCGGGCTGATGGTCTTAAGTGAATTATCTAGCTGGGTTATGAAGTTGTGGTGCTTGATGTAACAAGCTACCTGATAACATCTCGTCATCTACCACTAACAAGATAATTCAACCCAGGGGATATCTTCATTCAGTCCCCCTTTGTTGCTTCTCAATCTAAACACCCATCGTTGTTCTTGCCTAAACAGTGTGGATGCCGACCATTGGGGATTAGATTCGATGATGGTGCATCTTAAGCTTTCTGGGGAGTGATTCTTATCCAAGAAATGACTTTGTAGTCTGGTTGCTGTACGTTTGCACCGAATCGTGCTTTTATGCTCTCCAATTCGTGTTTTGATTGGTCTCATAGTCATGCCAATGTATCGTGAACCACAGGTGCAGGTAATCATGTACACACAATTTTTCGTGTTACAGTTGGTGTGACGTATTTGCTTCCAAGGTTTTGCAAGTCCTAGATCAAGTTCCTTAGTGATGCTAGTCAGTGGGCATACTGAGCACGATCCACATGGGTAATGGCCAGTTACCGGGGGAAGATTCCATAGAGTTGGTTGTGTCTTGATAATGTTCCTAGGGCGTGTGTGGACTAGCATGTCTCTCAGATTTTGTGTTCTCTTGAATGCAAAGAGAGGTTTAGGTCCTGGTTGGAACTCTCCCATCTCCAAGATCTTCCAGTGTTTCTTGATTATTCTCTGGATTTTGTTGGAGTTCGGGGTGAAAGATGTCACATATGTTAGTATATCTGAGGTGGTCTTTTCTTTGATTTCCAGTAGAGCCTCTCTGTGATTATTCCTGGCTCTTTTACGTGCCTGCTTTATGATTTTCTTTGGGTATTCTCTTTGTATCAAGTTCTCTGTTAAAGTGTCTGCCTCTTTTTCGAATTCAATGATGGTGTTACAGTTGCGGCGTAGGCGGAGGAATTGCCCAACCGGTAAGTTGTTTCTTAGTGCCTTCGGGTGGTGACTTTGGAATAGGAGTAAACTATTCCTATCTGTGGGCTTTTTATAGTTGGTGGTCATCAGACGCCCTTCTTCCAGGGATATCAGAAGGTCAAGAAATGGTACTGCTTCAGATGACAATGTGCCTGCAAATTTGAGGTATGGATTTAGTGTATTCATCCACGTAAAAAATGTCTGGCATCTCTCTTCATCCCCTTTCCAGAAGATGATTATGTCGTCGATGTACCTGCGCCATAACAGGATGTTGTTGTTATATGGGTTGGTTTCTGAGAGAATGTGTTCTTCTTCGAAGTTTGCCATGTATAGACAGGCCAGGCTCGGCGCAAAGGTGCTCCCCATGCTGGTGCCTTGTGTTTGGTGATAGAGGTTGTTCTCAAAGGCGAAAAAATTCTCTTTAAGTGCTATCGTCGCACAGTCACAGATGAAGGTAATCGGGGTTGGTGACGTCCATGGGTCGATGTTGCGGAGGGCCTGTTCAAGGACCGCCAATGTGGCATCTTGGGGAATATTAGTGTACAACGATTCCATGTCTAAGGTGACCAACAGGTTAATAGACTCTGGTGCGGCGAATCCCTCAATGAGGTTGAGCACCTCTGTGGTGTCTCTCAGGTACGTCGGGGTCTTAGTCACCAGGGGGCGTAGGAACACATCACAGAATTTACTCAGGGGTTCCAACAGGAAGTTGATCCCGGACACAATCGGTCTGCCTGGTGGCGGGGAGACTCCCTTATGAATTTCAGGGAGGCAGTAGAAGTATGGTGTACGTGGCTTGCTGTTCAGAAGGAATAAAGCCTCTTCCCTGGTAATCCATCCCTCTGCCTCTGCTTCAGATGTCAAGTGTTGTATCATGGTCGAGAGGCGTGTGGTAGGATCTTCATCGATGGATTCGTAGTATCTGATGTTAGATAACTGTCGTATGCATTCATCATCATAGACACATTTATCCTGGATGACGATGGCCCCTCCTTTGTCTGCAGGTTTCAATATGATGGTACCGTCCTCTGTAAGGTGTCTGAGGAGTGATCTTTCTTCTTTAGAGAGATTATCAAACGGACGATCAGTGGTGATGTTATTGACCTCCTTCAAAACCGCTTGTTCAAATGTCAGTACCTCATTTAAGGTCATGGCTGAAGTGGGTGTGAATTTTGATTTATTCCTCAGGCCTGACCTGCTGAGTGGGGACTCAGGTTTATCTTGGAAAAATGCTCTTAGGCGGATTTTTCGAAAAAACTGATGTAGTTCTTGGTGAAGGGTGAAGTCATCTCCCTTAGGTGTAGGGACAAATCCTAGGCCTTTTTCCAACAGTCTATTTTCACCTTCAGTGAGGGACCTCGAGGATAGGTTAACCACTAAGGTCTTGTGGTCTTGCTTCGTAGGACCATCGGTTCTGGGTCCTGCCAGTGGACGGTCTTGGTTGTTCCTCTTCTTTTTCCTCTTCCTCTGCCCCTCCCTCTGTTTAGAAAAGGTGGGATCTGATACTGGTGGTAATTGGGTATCGGATTCTGTCCCATGAGGCCATTCCATATAGGTTGGGGACCCATCCATGGTCCTTGGTACATGGGTGTCTGGAAAGGGTGCGGAGGAAACCCCTGGAATAACGGTGGTGGAGGTGGTTGATGTCTATACCCACCTCTTGCTCTTGATTGTCTGGTTTTGTAGTTGGATTCACTCCCAGTGGAATCCGACCTCCCGGAGCTGCGGCTGCTGACATCGTCAGTGGAGGTGTCTATGTTGGAGAACACATAATCATCTTTAGTATAAGGATAGATTTTCTCCTTATCGAACCGTTTTACGTCTTTTTGCAATTGGCTGATCTTTTGTTTAGTTAAATATTCTTTGTGTTCATTCATTTCAAGATTAATCTCTGAGAGTTTTGATTTAAATGCTGTGATAGAAATCCCAGTTTTAAGTCTATTCTCAGACAGGTTGATTTGGATGAGTAGGTCATCTGATAGACGTTTTGCTGTATTTATAATTAGTATCAGCCAATCACGTGTACATTTCCAGGATATTCTTGACCATTCACGGCGGAACGTCAGATCTTCCAAGAATATCCTGGGAGCCAGAGTTATCAACAGGCCGTTGGGAGCAATGTTTGCTCTCAAATATTCTGTCATAAGAGTCCCATGTAGGGCTGTTTTAATCTGCAGTTTGCGTAGAGTTTAGAGTGACCTCCAGTCATCGTTCCCGCTCCCTGACGGTGCACTGCCATCTTCTGCTAGTAATGATGGAGCTCTCAAAATCTCTGCTACCATATCATCATCGAAGCTTAGACCAGGGTTGTCCATCGTGTCAGTTAGATGTCGGCTCTTTCCAGTTAGGATCTTTCAATGGTTCTAGACCACGTGTGTCTCATGGGAAGTGAGGAGAGTGAGAAAAGAGAGGAAAAAGAGAGGATACAGATGTCCCACGGCCAATGGCCGTTCTGAAATTCAACAAATCAATAAGAGAGGGGACTAGGAGCTTTAGGATTGAAAGAGGTCCTGAACCAATGCTCCTAAAAGTCATATACTATTCCAATGGATGGTTACAGTTCCTACATAAAGAAAAATAGTAATAGCCAAAGGATAAGCTATAGAAAGTAGGGGATGTCTCCAAGGGCAAAGTGAGTGTGCAGAGTGAGGAGGGGATACTCCTTGTTGTGATACTTGGTGCCCTCACACACCCTTGCGGATGTTTAGCATCATCATTGGGCACAGTTGCTCCTCGTGGGGGTGGCGCTGCAGTCCCTCACGGGCCCTTGGTTAGGGGCTCTCTGGCGGAGTTCTTTTAGGAGTTGCCGCATTGGTGAGTGTGAGTGTGTGGGTAGCAGTGTGCTAGTGAGTGCAGGTTATAAAATTGAGACAGGGTCCAAAAATAGTTTAATTGGGAGGTCCCTGGTTCAAATTAAAAAATGGACGGGGATGGAGATGCACGATAGTGCTAATATGAGAGGGGAAACAGAACCAAATAAAGTCCCACTTCTCTCAACCCGTGTAGTGTATTAACAAAAGTGCTCTAAAGAAAGTCAGGTCAACATGTTTCGCGCTATCTGATGGTCCCTATTGGATCCAGGAGCGCTTCGTCAGGACCAAAAAAAGAATATTAGAAGAAATGGGTTCGGGAAAAGACAGCCCGTAATCCCATTCGTTACCTAGGTCTGGTATGCTTGACAATTTGTGTCCAGAATCCGTTATTATACGTAAATCCTGTATCACAGCCTAAGAGGAGACATAACAAAAGGGGGAGAGGAAGGGGCGGGGGGGGAAGAAAAGAGAATAACATATCAAGGGTGCCGTAATGATTTGGACACTCGTGCACAGTCTGTGCTCCGGTGCCCGGTGCATGTAGACCACCTGTGATCGATACGTGGTGATCATGCTTACTACACGGCAGGGTGCCGGGATACTACCCAGCATAAACAGGAAAAGGTGTGAGGGTGATGGTTCATAATAGGAATTGCGTGTGACACACGAGACGGTCGTGACTGACTGGAATGCAACACTGCAATGGTGCTGAGAGGACATAGGTATATTGGTGTTAAAATGCGACCCCTTAGAGTTGGTGCTGTGGAGGCTCTCCACATCCAAAGAGTACGAGATAAAACTGTTAACAAACCTGTATCCCCGCTGAATGTGGTGGGGAGAGTGACAGACCATAGCAGGGCGGTGCAAGTGCCGGACGTATGGTAACTATGGTGTTCTATCCTGTGAATAAACTAGCACGGTGTAATCTTAGTGCTATGTACACGTGAGGTGGTCAGGTGCAAAATAACAATACATATCAAATCTAGCAGACACATAAAACGCGAGCGCACGCCTACCCTCTCCAACTTGGTGATGGGCTCCGTCAGCTTGAGCCGCGTTGTAAGGCTGTAAATGGTAGAAGTAGTAAGAGGTAAGAGAGAATTGACAATACCTGGATCGAGGAGACTGCTCGTGCGTCCTGTGACAAAGGTGCCGGTACTTACTAAACTCGTAGCCTTACGTTGCCCCTCACTCTGCACACTCACTTTGCCCTTGGAGACATCCCCTACTTTCTATAGCTTATCCTTTGGCTATTACTATTTTTCTTTATGTAGGAACTGTAACCATCCATTGGAATAGTATTACAGTAGCACCAGTCTTACAGTGGGGCCTGTCTCTCGTGGATTTGTAAATAATTTACTGTTTCTTGATGTTGTACAGAGTATAATCATCTGTAAAAAGGCAGGGCTGTGGTGAAGTAAGGTACAGGCCCACTAGGGAAAAGTATTGCCGTTTCGACCCTGGTGCATAGAGGGTGGTTTGTATCCTCTGCAGACGGGTCTTCCTCAGGACGGGGAGAGAGGGGGGAGAACAACCTGTGTCAAGGCGGAGTCAGGATTACAGCCCCTCAGGTGGCGGTCCGCATATTTTCAGCGGTGAATAGGATATGTATTGAGAAATCAATATGCAGAATTCAGGCCAGCAGTGTTGATCAAATCAGAACACTGGTAGAGCAAGGCATCTCAGTAGGCCTTCGCAGTGCAGTCCCGGTGATCAGCGCTGTACTCCTCGAGTCAATATTTAATTGAATTGAGAAATAACGGGTACATTTATGATTCAACTTGATTTCTATGTGTACCATGTTTACAGATTTTGACTTAATACCTTTCTGAGGAAAATAATCTAGGACCATTGTTTTCTATACCAGTCACATACAACAGTTTTAGAGGTACATGTACAAGGCTCAATATTTTACAACTCTCCCATGCAGATGTTGATACTCCATGAAAACTTTCTGCATTTACAACAAGCATTGGCATAGCCAATAGGTCTCGCCTTTGGGACCTTTTAAGTGTTTAGCCATGCAAAGGGTATTAAAACCTGGTTATACCCCAAAGTATAACTGAGGTTGGCTCTCCATCCTTCCTCTGTCACTCCTGATATTGGTTCATCAGTCTGAGCGCCAGGATGCCCGCAGGGCGAAAGCTGCGCTATATAAGTTTCACATAAATCAATCAATCAATCAACAGTTGATGTTGTAGCACCAAGGATATTGTGCTGCATAATTAAATACTTATAAGGTCCCAAAAGCGAGACCTATTGGCTATGCCAATGCTTGTTCTTTTTTCGGTGCTGGCATCGAGCTGTTCAATAAGTAGTTAGTAAAGCAATAAACTGTAGCCAACACATATTTGAAGATTCTAACAATCTTAATCACGCGTCAAGACATGTTGGCTTCAGTTCACTTCAAGCGATGCAAGCTCTTAGCAATCAACTCACATCTTCTTTTCAGGACTTCCCTGAAAATCCATCTTCTAAAGGAGAGCCAAAGCGGAGAACGATCACCCTTCTTGCACAGACCTAGCACCCTCGACAAGAAACTGTACACAAATCAAAGCTATGCAGCTTGTATTACACTTATATGTACTTACGCGGTAATACACTGGGTGGGAAATGTGACATGGCCAACAGGACAGCAAGAGGAATTACTAATATGAGGTGGAGCAAGAGCTACTGGGGAAAGGCTCAGGGAGCAAAAACCTGGGAAGCTGCACGTGCTCAGTGCACAGGGTTGTGATGCCACACAGAGAGCAATGGCATGCCTTTAACTACGGAAGCTCTGCCTGTGGTTCTGTGCCACTGATGAGACCCAAATCACTATCCCTCCCGCAAAACAAGGCAGGGGTCAAAGGTCAGAGGAGCTCAGTGAGACCACTGTGGGCACAAGGGAAAGCCCGCAGCCTCTGGGAGAACATGCATGATGTGGCCCAAGCTGGCCGAGGTGGAGCAACGCGCCATCTGCATTGCCATACACCAGAACTACAAGTACCAGCATGCAAATCGAAATACTGGCTTGACCAGTGTCAGGAGAAAGTCTGTGTCATAACAGCTTACCTTAGATGGGGGTATGTACGTGTACACCAGGGTCTGACAGCGTGACGCACGTCATGTGGGCCTCCCATACGGGCCATGGCCTCTCTCTGGGGCTCCATGTGTGTGCCAGCCTACGGGCAAGGGACACGCTCGGAGCACGATACGGTTACTGAACTTTGTGGGCGGAAGGATGTGTTGGCTAGGATCTGTAACTTGTTAATATGTAAATTCCATCACGGGTATACTTCGTTGTTTGGAAAGTGGTCTGACACCTTTGGGTAAAGTTCGCCCTATGTAAAAGTGTATTAAATAAATAAATAAATAGGCGGTGAGTGGGTGTTTTGGGAGACAAGCAGATAGATGCGGATACGGGTGGGGGGGTAGGAAGCCCGGTAGGTTAGTGCTCAGGGGGGTGGATGTCTCTGGAGACAGGGGTTAGCTCGGTAGTTTACTGCACAGGTGGGTGGATGTCTCTGGAGACTGGGGATAGCTTGGTTGGTTAGTGCACAGGTGGCTGGATGAATGTGAAGCTGAGGATATGTAACTGCCTTCCCTGTCTACCGTCTGCAGGAGGGTCCGAGGCTGCAGACTCCGCAGCAGAGGTTTGTCTTTCATTGGAATGTGCAGGGAGCGACGGAAAAGTTTACAGCCCCCCACCCCCCCCTCTGCACGGGAGCCCCTCCCCCACCACATGGAGATGTTATTAGCAATGGCTCTAGCAGGCTGCCCCCTCCCTCCCCCACAGAGACTTCAGACACGGCTGCTGGGGGAGGCAATTTGGTATCAGCGGGAGATTTATTTCTATGACTCCTGCAGATGTGGACGGACCCTCGCCCTCCCTCCTGTGATGGGGGCCACCCCAACAACTCCCTCACCTCCGACAGCCTGAGAGAACCGCAACGAACGTCCAGCGCGTAAGGATGCGCCTTGTACAAGGCCGCCGGTGGGTCAGTTTTCATTTGGGGAAAAAGTGTACCGGCGGCGCAAGGGGCTTGAACATAAGCCCCTCGGAATTTGGCCCTAACTCGTTACTGCCGCAAGCATAATAAAAATCACGACCCCCATTTTGCAGTGGCGGGCCGCGAGTAGCTGGAGCTACCGCTTCCGTAAGGTCAGTTCTGTGGCGTCTGTTGAGAGTTTTTTCCGGGGACGGCTTAATTATTATTTTTTTGCTAATCTATTTTAGGCTTTAGGCGCAGTACCGTCACCGAGTCCACGCCAGTACCGCCCTTATATGTCACTTAGTGCAAACCAGCTTTCGGACTAGGTCTTGATAGTAAGCAGCAGTTTGGCAACCTCCCCTCCACGTCCAGACTCCGGGAAGTTAGCCATGTATGGGTGTGACCTTGGGTCCGCGATTTTTAAATTCCTTTCTTTTGTTTTTTTTTGTTTTTTTTTTAAAATTTTTATAAGTCCTCATCTCACCTATAAACTTCTAGCAGGACATAACCGGTCAGTTTTAATAATGGGGCGCCCTCCGACCGCCTGCAATTGTTTAGGTTATCCAACCAATCCCCTTTTGTCGTCCGGGATTTAGGTGTTAATCATAGGACCATGGTATTTATCGACCCTTAGCAACTGCAGAATGGAATCAACAGAGTCTCAGTTCCTGGCCCAGACGAACAAAGGGTGCCCAGAGTGAAGGAAGGCTAGGGCTGGAACTCATAACATCTAACCGGGCCATAGCCAGTGCTGATTTTAGCCAGTCTTCTACTTTCGGGGGGAGGGGGTCTTTCCACCTGAAACATATCTCCCTTCGGGCCAGCAAAATCAAACATAATAACAGCCCTCTGAGTGGTTGAGCCAAACCGGCAGTGGACACCTGGTCGTTGGCAAAAAAGATCAGAGAGCCGTTCAACACGATATCTATTCCGAAGGTCATACATAAGTATCTGCACACCCCATCCCAGTATTTTCCTAATTCAGCGCATTCAAAAAAGATGTGTACATCGTTGGCTTTAGGGAGCGAGCACCTGGGGCATCTCGGCTCCGGGTCTGGGGCAAATTTCGAGATCTTCTCCGGAGTATAGTAAATTCGATTAGTAACAAAAAAGTGATTTCTCTTCAAACTGGCAGATTTTGTGTATTTATAAAGCAGGGTCATGGAGGGTTCCAGGAGGCTCCCAATATCCGGTTCAAAAGGAGAGTCATTCCAGGCTGAAACCTGATGAGGAATACCAACGTCATCTGCGTTGATCAGGAGCCTGTACCAGATAGAGATTTCCTTCTTAAGATGTTGAATGTTCTTGAGAGCATCTTCCACCTCACCATTTCCCCTTAGATTCTCCTTCTCCATTTCAAACCATGATTTTAGTTGAATAAACTTGAACCTCGAGAACCCCGAGCCTATTCTTGCTTTCAATACCTCCCAAGGATGTATGCCATTTTCATCCCCCAACTCAGACCAAGTCGCGACCCCGGCTCTTTTAATTGGGAGTGCCATACTATCCTGGAGGCAGGGGGGGGTCCCCGGAGAGTCCCAGATCGGTGCCTGATCGGAGTAGTAACCTATCCCACATCTGGAGCGGATGAAATACCAGACCTCCAAGGCATTTTTGATCACCTTCAACCTTACTCGTTTGAAGAATTTTGGGGAGCCAAACTTGTAAAGAAACCCTGCTTTATTCCCCCCGCCTTCAGTGCTGACCGACTCCCCCAGCAGCTTACCCCAGGCACATGCAGTTGGTTCCCCTAAAAGCATCCTGATAGCCTTAAATTGAAAGGCAACCAGATAGCAGCGGATATCTGGAAGGGCCAATCCCCCTTTAGCTAGGCGGCGCCTCAATTTTTTCCAAGATAGCCTAACGCCCTTCTCACCCCAGATGAAACTCCCGATTTTACTTTGCGCCTTTGAGATAAAGTGTTTAGGGAAACCTAGAGGAACCGCGTTGAACAAGTACGTTAATTTCGGGAGGATAGTAATTTAACTAAATTCACCTTCCCGAAGATGGTCAAGGGGAGGTTCCTCCACCTTGCAAACAGCTGGTCAATTTCTTTTACTATTTTTCCTATATTAATAGATGGAATTTTCCCCAGATCTTTCACTAGAAGTATACCAAGATATTTAAATGTATTGCTGGTGACCCCACTCCACTGATCTATGTTCCAACACATAACCTCCATCTTCGTGGGGTTAGCCAGATATCCTGAGATTGCGCCAAAATCTTCCAACAGAGCTCCGACCTTTGGCAGTGTTATCTCGGGGTCATCTGTGTAGATGATTATGTCATCCGCATATAAAGCGATTTTAGAGCGATATTGCTGTGTCTTAAATGGAGGTATGGTCTCATCTAGCCTTAGAGCCTGGGCAAGAGGCTCAATGTAGAGGTCGAACAGCAAAGGGGAAATAGGGCAACCCTGCCTGGTCCCTCTTTGGATAGTGAAACTGGGAGTAAGTACACCGTTGATAAGGATCTTAGCTGAAGCATCCTGATAGCACCCTCTTAGAGTGTGAATAAAGATTGGGCCCAATCCCATCTCCTCCAACACCTCCCAGAGGTAGACCCAGCACACCCTGTCAAAGGCCTTGGCGGCGTCTAGCGCGACCACTGCCAGGGGTTCGAGTCTAGAGATCGCCAAATCGATGTTTCCAATAAGTAGCTGTGTTTGTTCTTGGATATGTCTCTCAGAAATTAACCCTTTTTGGTCTGTATTAACCAATCCAGGGGCTAGCTTGCCCAATCTCCCTGCCAAAATACCCATGAAGATTTTATAGTCTGCATTTAGCAGGGAGATTGGGCGGTAGGAATCCGCTTTAGCTGGGTCTTTCCCTGGCTTCAGGACCAGAACAATGATTGCCTCCCTCCACGAATTGGGAACTTGGCCTGTTGGGCTATAGATTGACTGAAAAAGGGATCCCAAAACAGGGATGACTTCCTCAGAGAGAGATTTGTACACCTCGTTTGGGAGGGCATCAATACCAGAGGCTTTGCCGTTTTTAGACTGCTTTATTTGAGTTCTTATCTCCTGCAGCGTAATTGGGGAATCGAGGAAGTCTTTATTGGCCTGTGTCAGCGTGGAGAGGGATTTTGAGCTCAACCACCCGCGTATTTGTTGTTTAGAAGGAGATAAGTTCTCCCTGTATAGATCCGCAAATAGGGTGAGTATAGTATTTTGGATGTCGCCTATATCTGTGGATCTATCCCCTTGGTTATTTATCACCAACTCAGCTATGTCATTCTTCGAGCGTTCCGATCTCACTTTCCACGCCAAAAGAGCCCCAGCCCTCTCGCCATATTCATAGTTCTCCATCCTATTCCTATCCCATTGCTTCTTGCACTTCTCTTCTAAGATGCCTCTATAGCGTTGTCTTGCCTGTTCAAGATCAAGTTCTACACGCGACTTCCTTTGTCCATCTGGGGAGTTTGATAGCCTCAAAAACTCGGCTTCCAGCAATCTGATCTTTTCTTCGCCCAATTTCAATGCACATCCCTCGGAACGGTTTTTAAAACAAATGAGACTGTGCAGTCGGCCTCTTAGATTAGCCTTAAAGGCATCCCACACGACCTCAATGGCAGCTGAACCAATGTTGGTGTCAAAAAACTCCGAAGATGATGTTTTAACTGCCTGAATCAAATCTGGATCGTCTAACCTTCCCCTGCTAAGTGTCCATCTCGATTGAGATTTTAAAGAAATTTTTTTGATGGAACAGACAACGGGGGAATGGTCCGAAAGATGGCTAGGGAGAATGGATATATCGGAGTCCTTACCAAGTAGGAGCTTACTAGCTAAGAGGTAGTCAATCCTGGAGGAGTGATGGAATCTCTTGCTGTAAAATGTATATCCAGCCCTATCACCTTTCAAAAACCTCCACACGTCTACCAGGCCAAGGTCTTGCATCATATTCTTCATTGCCCGTCTAACAAGAGGAGTCGGAATTGAACGAGCCTGATTTGACCTATCTAAATTGGGATCTAATAAGGCATTGAAATCTCCTCCAACAATTATTGGAGGAGCTAACAACATAAGCTTGGATTGCAGCTTAACAATGTAAGAAGGGTCGTCAATGTTAGGACCATAAAATGAAGCGCACGTTAAGACAGTGCCCCCAAAGTCCAACTGCGCTATCACCCATCTCCCTGATTTATCAGTCTGGATGGATTTAATTGTACAAGTTATCCCCCGTTTAACTAGAACAGCAACCCCACGGCTATTCATACCTTGGTCCGAGACGCCATATGCTTTTATCCAAGGGACTCCTGAAAACAATTTATCCGACTCCCCAGTGGTCAGATGGGTTTCCTGTAAGAAACAGACCCGGGCTTTCGCGAGTTCGAGATATTTCATAATCAGCCTTTGCCTCCTAATACATCGTAACCCATTTACGTTCCATGCAAGAAGGCCCAAACCGGTCTGGTCTATAGTTACATCAGCCATCGTATACATCGCCCCTCCACCTTGGTGTTGTTCCAAAGGTTAAATCGCTAAAGTAAGATGAGGTTATTTTAGTTTTTTCATTTTTATTTTTATTTTTATATTCTCCCCTTGCCCACCCCAGGTGACCCCCCCCAAAGATCCACCCCCCTCCCACATCCCCGTGCCTACCCCTACCCCTAAACCCATGAGGAACCCTCCCTTGAAGATGGGTGAACCCATTAGGTCACACTCACCTCGGGTTCAACTAAAAAAAAAATATATATATACTAGGGGAAAAGAGAAGAGGAGGGAGTAGGAGGAAAGAAGTGTAACAAGAGATATATAATGCCCAATAAAGAGACCCCTCACTAACCACTTGATGATCCTCACTTTCCCTGCTCTGCCCTCCTTAA
The DNA here is from genome assembly GCF_964204655.1 of Triturus cristatus. Lineage (NCBI taxonomy): Eukaryota > Metazoa > Chordata > Amphibia > Caudata > Salamandridae > Triturus > Triturus cristatus. The sequence continues at coordinate 323,103,381 of NC_140587.1, read as the reverse complement.
TCCTGCCATAAAAAGATCTACCTCTTCAACTGTATGTAGTAGGTGCATTTGATTATTATGCATGGCCCTCAGCTTAGCCGGAAATTTCAGTTGCACCTTTACACCCAGGGACCTCAATTCCTCCAGTCTATTGCCCATTTCCCACTGCCTTGTAGCCGTTATGTGAGAAATGTCCGATCTTATTTGAAAGGTAAATGGATCCGAACCATTGGGGGGAAAGGTCAAGGAGCCCTCCTTAAGACCGAGTGACAAAACTAGCTCTTTTACTGAGTAAGAGAGGAAATTGACCAGAATCTTCCGGGGTTTCTGTTTTTTCGGATTTATTCTGTAGGGATCTCGGTGAATTCTTTGAATCTCGGACATTAAATTAATGTCAGGCTGATCCTTCAAAACAGACCCCTTTAATATAGAAATAACAAACCCCTTTAAGTCCGAACCTTCCAAGTTCTCAGGAATATTAAGGAGTCTTAGATTGTTCTTCCTTGAGTGGTTTTCCAGCCTTTCGATATCGTCCTTCAAAGCCTTTTGTTGTAAGGTTAGCTTCCCTACTTCCTTAGTGGCCTCACTTATGTTGTCTTTAATGCCAGGTATTTCTGCTTCAAGAAGGCCCGTCCTAACCACCACCTCATCAAGCCTCTGAGATAGAATTTCACAGGAAGCCTTGATTGCTGCCCGATTGGCTTCAGAAACGGAAAACCTCCCCGCAAGTTCTGCTTGGTTCAGTTCCGATACCTTAAACCCGCTTAACATCTCCTTCTTCATAGCAATCAATATGTCAGACAGGGATCGTGCTTCGGAGCCATCTCCTGTTTCCGTGCTTCCTGCCTCGGCGCGCCCAAGAGGGGCTCCCATTACGAGGTCTCTAGGGGGATCGTTGGTCGGCGCGGGCCCTTCCTCATCCCATGACCCCAAGGCATTAAACCTATTTGAGAGGGTTAAACCTTGTTGCGGGGCCTTAGGTGCTGGAGAGTTAGTTGGAGGCCCAATAGGTCGCTTGGGATTTTGCTTGACCCCCCTCTGTTTGCATTGAGAAAACGGGGTCATGGGGGAGGAAGCCCCCCCATCGTTTACAGCAGGTTTCGGTTTAGACTTTGATTTCACTTTGGAAAAGAAACCCTCCGGGTCGTCAGGAGGCACTTCCGTAGATTGATTGGGCTCCGCTGTAGTGGCCATGACTCTATAGTAAGTCTTTAATGAAGGGGTGATTTTTGAATTAAATGTGGGTTTCTTTTTTACTCTGATTTTGGTTTTAGGGACACCTCTCTGTGTCAGTTCCTCCTCCTCTTCTTCACTCTCCCCAAATCTAGCTCCGGACCTTCTTAACTTTGCTTTGGTTAAATTTACAATAGATGTCTTCTTTTGGGTCACAGAGACATAAGTGGGCTCTAAATTCTGCAACGAGTAGGCAGCTCTAGCTCTTAAGGTGTACCGGCCCACTCTAGGAGGAGAAACAGGAGGGGAAACAGTTCCTTCTAGAAAACCGCCTTCAGTCACCTCCATGCAGTTGCTGAGGGTGTTGAAGCAGCCACCCCACGACGCCGGGACCAAACCAACCAAACTTAAAAATGTATTGCACCTTACCGGTGATTTAGCCCCCTCTGAGGCTTGATTGTCACCTCTGCCTCCGCCAGTGCCCTTCTCTGGGGGATGACATGCAGTTTGAGCATCTGGAGAACCGGCTGCCTGTTCCCAATGTTCTTGATGCGGAGCCCACAACTGCTCCGGAAGGACTTGCTCAGCCGCTGCTAGTGCTGACACTGCCCCCGAGGCCCGGAACCAAAAGCAGGCAGAGACCCGGCGCCTGCGAAGCCTCGCTGCCTCCTCCCACCTCCAGCCGTGACACTCTCCACCGAAGCCCATCCAGCCCAGCAGGAGAGGCGGAGGCGAGCCCACCAGGCGCCGAGTGAGGAAAACCAGCGAAAACCAGCGAAAAGAAAGAAAAGTCGGCTCAAAGGGCCCCCGAAATGCCTCTCCTCCCTCCCTTCATACTCCCCTCACTCCATGAAAAAACCCCGAGGTGAGTGTGGCCGCGACCGCTATCTGGTGGCCGCCATGTTCCTCCCATGAGAGAGGCTTGCAACCATGACCAACTGATAGTCATGCTCTGGAACCGATCGCTCGTTCAGAAAATAGCATGCGGGCTTCCGAACTTTCTCCACACTGGTGTACTTACGACAGAGCACAATGTTATGACAAGAAGCAGTTTCCCAGCCCACTCATTCGTCCCAGCTCATTGTTTAAAGTGGAAGCATGCCGCCATGCGCGCGCGCATGTACATCTGTTGACTGAGCCACAGTTGAAGGAAGCCGGCGTGTTTAACAAGCGCTCGCCATTGCCTTGTCCTCCCTGTGACCCCATGCGCCTCTGAGCTCCGTGCCTGCTTCACAGCTGTCGTGAAGCCTTTTCTTATCTGCTTGTTAAATAAACAAGCAGATAAGAAAAGTCTTCACCGCAGCCGAGAATCAGGCGAGCCAGTCCGGCAAAAAGCGAAAGGGAGGCAACGAAAAACCCTCCTTTCCAATGGGAAGCCAGTGTTTACCATAAAAGCTGATGCTACCCAATGGAAATGAGGGGCGGGGCTTGAGTCCCCTTCTAAAAAGTAACTTGTTTACTATAGCTCTCGCAGGCGAGACCTAAAAGGATTAGCAACCTACCTCATCTGCATAGTTCGCAAGACTGCTGTGCGGTAAATCCCAAGCCCAAAAATTGTCAGAGTCAAAGACTGGATCACAAAACTCATTGCCTACCACAAGAGACTTCGGCCAAACTGACCTGCTGGCTTGGAAAGTTGACCAGTCTGCATTGTAATCTTGTTAATCCAAAGTGCTTGGCAACAACTGCTAAATGGCACAGCCGGCTTTCTAAAAATCGTCAACAAATTCATTAGTTAATCCCAAAACAGACAAGTCTCTTTTATGAAAATGGGAATTGTTTCTTGTTCTATCCTTGATCGAGTACACCCTGCTGACCTCAGCCGTGCAAAAGGGATGTAGTAAATTAGGCCAGGCCTTCGTAGATCCAAATACCGTACAGGGAAGATCCACTCTAAATCTGGTCAAGATGGAGTTCACCGCACTGAGGCTTAAATCTGCTCAGCTTTTCGAATGCCTTGATAATTTACAGGTAATCTTTGCTACTCTGAATCCTGGTCTACTTTAATAAAGTCCTTCCACTGCTAGATTTACCTCTTCCAACAGACAGGATTTACCCATATCTAAAGATAAAAAAAGATTGCTAGTCTAATGGATTTATTTTTTTAAGATTGGCAGACTGGCTGCTCTATCAAACGAAACCTGATGAATATCCTGTCCACCGAATTACTAGTGCTATAGGCTATAATGCACTTTTTGTATGTTGAATGGATAACCATCATATTTGTGATGGGGTGTCTGGGGCCCATCGTCACTATTTCTGACATCTTCAGATAACAAGTAATGAATGTATCCACAGCAGGGACCTATGACTGCTCCCTGTAGTCAGAGATTCACACTCCAGCATGTTCACTAAGCCTTTTGTCCATCTGAGGTTAAAAAAATGAGTATTGCTGAGCTGGGTAACAATAAACATCTGTAATTAAAGCCAAGGGAGGTCTCGGAGTGAATATGGATTTTAGAAGTTACATGTTACGTATGACACGGAGGGAGCGACAATACACGTGTCATGGCTATTTATAGGAGCACAAAAGAGCGCTTACAGGTGCTCAGTCGTACCAGTGAACGGCTTGCGGTAGAATCTGACTAGACTGTGGATCAGGCCGCTCAGGGAGCCATGTTTGAACCTCACTAATACCACATGACTTAGGCATCGGGATAGTAACCCTGGCATTATTTTGTCTCTTTTGGAATGCCTCCTTTGTATTTACAGATGTTTCTTTAAGTTTTTAATATATTCCAACCTTTGGTGTAAAGACACAAGGGCTTCTGAGGCAGCATGTCTGGCTGCAGGGAACTGATATTAATTTTTAGGAAAAGTGGTTTTATCAAACCCCAACCTTTCAAGTCCCAACAGGCTATGGACTGTCAAGAACGCTGTGCAATGTGAAACGATGTGTTGTATCCCTTAACGAACAGAGCCGTCACCATGATTTTGCATCTTGTGAATAACAGCAATAAATACTATATGTAAAAAAAAAAACCTGACTTAATACTATTCACAGCGCCTCTGGCCTTACCATATGAAACACCAAACAGACATCTTAACAAGATGGCGTCGGCTGACGGAATGCTGCACGGATAGTTTTTTCGTTTGCGCGAAGGTATTGGAGCGCTTTACACGAGCACTAGTTACGTTACACAAGGACACATACATTTTTTTGGTAGGCAGTAGGCACATGAAGATTAAGTGATTTGCCCAGAATCACAGGGAGTGGAGTCGACCCCGAGGCTCGAACCTTACTTTCCCAACTCCAAAGTCAGCAGTACAGCCGTGAGACCACATCCTCTCCCCAATCTGGTCTGGTGCTTGTTTGTTTTTGGACAACGATTCACTGGCAGTGCCTCTCCGGGTGTGCTCAATCCAGGGATTCTTGTTGAAACACCAAGCACCGCACTGCAGACGGACTACTTTCTTTGAGAATCGCCCTCGGATGTTTCACTTTATGTTCTGGCGTCTGGCCGCTTACCAGCAGAGTAAATACACTGAATGTGATTAGCTCCATGGGAGGGCATGACCACCCTGGACGTGATGCTTTTGTGTGGGACGCAAACGACAAACCCATTCAGAATTCCGGGCCAAACATCACTTAATATTTGCAGCCATTTTCCTGAGCCTCGTTTGTGAAAATCACACACGGCGTTCTTCCTTAAACTGGTCCGCGCTTCCAAGGACAATACGACACTGGGGGAAACGTCTGCTAAGGCGCGCTAAGCACTCCTCGCTGAAGTAAACGTTTATGATTAGAAAACTCTATTTTTAACTCGGTTGGAGTACGTCTCCTCATAGCCTGTCCCCCCTGTCAATAATGCAAGGAAGGTTGCACACACTACAATTATTGTGAGCTGCTCCCTCCCACTCACAGGCTCTTACCCACTGCAGCTTTATGTGTCAGTATTCAATTGCTCATTAGTTGGTTTGATCCGTCTTGCATAAGTAATGAGCTCTAGTTCTCAGTCTCTCAGGTGCTGGTCAAAATATGTCCCATGAACAAAGCCTCGGCTTGTGCGCATAGGAATAAATATTCAATGGTGCTCTATTTGATTTTTAAGATAATTATTAAAGTTGTTACGTGCATTTACTATATAATCCAGTGGGTACCAATGGTCAAACTAGCACTGGCAAAGCCAATAGGTCTGGCCGTGCTAAGTATGCATTGTTTTGCAAAAATATGTAATATCCAAAAATATATAAATAAAGGAGTGCCTTAGCAGTCCAAGGACACCACCCCTAATATTGAAGTGCACATGTGGTCAGGCAAAATGCTGTCACTCACAGTTCAAGACAGCCAATGGCTTAAAAGTGGCTGACCACTGCCCCAGGTTGTGGTGAGCAGAAGTGCAACGTGAATGCAACTTAAACATACCTGTTGATGTAGAGCATTGACCGAAAACACACACACAAATGTATATATATTTTGAATTACCTTCAAGAGAAACGAAAAATTACATTTGTTTATCTATCACTTGTAGGATATAATGTATACCAGTAATATGAATCAATGGAGCTATGATTTGAAAATAACGTTTTCTGTATATACCCGCAGAATCATTAGGAGCAGCGTCAATAATTGTTAACTATGAATCATGGATAGCAATAGACACACAATGAATTGTGTGCTATGTTCAAATGAATCATGACATAATGAGAAAAGACTAAGTAGCACTAGCTGACAAACATTTTTTTACCTTAAATGATGAGTCCTTTATTTATTCAACTATTTTTTTCCCCTGTGTTAGTTACTATCTGAAGAAATCGCCTGGCACCAAAACACGTCACTAGTAAGTAAATCCACTTTTGCATATCCCTGGAGTGAAATCCTGTTTCTTCATACAGAAACCTTAATTCCATATTGAAACCCGTCGATCTGCACCGACCCTGTAGTTGGTATAACTCCACACAGAATCCATTTATAATATATATATATATATATATTACCAACTGGCGGTCACCAGTAGGTAGTTATAGTTAGGACCTTGTTTCCATAAGAAAAGCGTTTTTGATTTGCCAGTATCTTTGGCGTCATTTGACGAATCTTCGTGAAATTTTCAAAACTAATGGGACCGTCAGGTCAGCTGCGGTGTTAAAAGTTTCAGGTGATTCGTCAAGCGGGGGCCGAGAATAATGGGGCTCCCAAAACGCATTTTCTCCATGTTAATTTCCATAGGAAACTTTATAAACGGCTACAACCCTAACTACTGAACGAAATTACACACAATTTGGCAAAAAGTAAGCTTTTGGTTCAGAAAGCACTCTTTTTGTTAAATGGTGTAGATCCGTTCAGTAGTTCCCGAGCAATGTAAATATTTCTCAGATAAACAACTGGGGACACGGAGGATCCGTAAACCCTCCCTATCTCATGACTGCAATCTGATTGGCTGCTAACACTTCAAACCAGGAAGTGTTGGCAGCCATCTTGTGACTCGGTTTATGACTCGGTTGAACAAACCAAGTCAATAGATGGCTGCTAACACTTCCTGGTTGAAGAAAAAAGGTTAAAAAAGGTGAACAAAACAAGAAAAAGGGTCAGGGTAGAAACACCCTGATCCCCTAGGCCTGCTCAGGGGTCCCACAGGGACTGGGCTGGACTTCGGAGGATGAGGTCCCCAGGGCCAAAATTGGCCTGGGGAAGGGGAACCGCACAGCCCTGTCCCCTTAGGAATGAAAACAGAAAGATAGGCCTAGCCCTGGAGGATGGGGTCCCCAGGAAGAAATCTGTTTCGGGAGGGGGCCGCGCGCCCCCCCCCCCCTTTTAATTACATTTCCTTTTTAACAGGAGAAAAGGAAGGGGGGCCACACAACCCCCTTCTTTAAAACAAAAAAAACCCAGAAGCCGGCAACTCGCTAGAGGCCCCGCCCCCTTTCTCCATTACTCTGCAAACGTGCCTCCTGGCGTGCTCTTGGTTGGGGGATGAAGTCCCCTTCGATGCTGCGGGTCCTTAGGGTTTAAGTAGCCCACCTGTTACCTCTAGTAAGCCCCACACAGTGGGATTGCTGGGAGGTTGTCGGAGGCCATGCTCCTTTATACACCACTCTGCAAACACGCCTCTTGGCGCACTGCTAGTGGGGCGATGAGGCCCCATTGTGCCCTGAGGACCTCAGGACTAAAGTGGACTTTATCCCCCAAGCAGCAGTGCGCCAGGAGACGTGTTTGCAGAGTGGTGGAGAAAGGGGGCGTGGCCTCTGACCAACCCACAGCAATCCCACTGTGTGGGGCTTACTGGAGGTAACAGGTAGGCTAGATGGCCCCTAAGGACACCCTCAGCGAAGGGGACTTCATCCCCAACAAAAAGCGTGCCAGGAGGTGCATTTACAGAGTGGTAGATAAAGGGGGCATGGCCTGCTATCAGATCTCAGCAATCCTGCTGTATGGGACTTACTGGAGGTAATAGGAGGGGTAGTTGGCCCCCAAGGATGACTATTTAAGCATTAAAAAAAATGGTGGTACGCTGTTGATAAAAGCAATAGCTGAAACGCGTCCAAAATAGACCGTTACTAAAGCCTCAGAAATAAAATCACTCTATTTTGGACGTGTTTCACCTATTGCCTGTATCAACAGTGTACCGCCATTTTTTTAAAGCTTAAATAGTCTCATGTGATTCCGCGGGTAGGTGTACACATAAAAGGCATTAACACTTCCGGCATTCCTTCATACACATTAATGGAAGTCTGTTTTTTAAACCATGAGAAAACAAATATAATTATCCTCTATGGTTAAGTGGCATATATTATAAATATATATCTATATACATACACATATATTGCCTAGTGGTAGTCACCACTAGGTATTGATAGGTCTGTTCTTCCACAGAAAGAGCGTTTTTGGGTTTGCCAATAACTTTGCCCCGTTTGACGAATCTTCACGAAACCTTCCAAAAAAACAAAAAAGTTGATCCACCTCAGCTCATTCGCGGAACGTTTTAAGGTGATCCGTCTAGGTGTTTGAGAATAAAGCGGGGTCCCAAAACACAAAATCCTCCTAGGTTTTCCATAGACTTCTTTAGGCAGGACTACAGCAAAAACTGCAAAACGGAATCACACCATATTTGGCAGGAAGTTAGAGCTTCATCCACAGATTGTGTTTTTTATGGTTTGGTGTAATTGCCTTTCAGTACTTTTTGGAGAAATTATGGTTACAAAATAATTGTATATCTGACTGGTTGGGTCTGCAAGGGGATCGAGAGACTCTCACGAGAGAACCAATTTTAAAATAAAGCGTTCTGAATGGCCCGGGGAGATTCTTTTTTCCCGTGAGCCATCTTGCTCCTGTGGGAGCAAGTGCTCTGATTGCTGCCAGCAACATGAGAAAAATGTTGTTGGCAGCTATTACAGGACTCAGGGCAGATGTACAACCATTTTCAGAGGTTGCAAATGAAAAATTGTGCAATTTGCGGCCACTAAAAATGGTTGTAGCATGTATAAACCCTATTTTGAGAGTCGGTAACCTATTGCCGACTTGCAAAATAGGGTTTGCAAGTCGCTATTAGGAAGGGGCATGCCAAGGTGGTAAGCCAGTCGCAAATCGGAAGGAGTCACCAGGGGACCCCTTCTCCTTTGTGAATGTATGCAAAAATATTTTTTAAAAGCAGGCAGTGCTCCGACGATAATAAGATTGTCTTAAATAAATTAAAAGAGTCTCAGCTACAGTGAGAGCAGGAGAGGACTTATCTCCCATAATATACAATACATCCAGCAGCCCATCTAATAACATTACCCTGGATGGCCTCTTAGCACTGGTTACAGACTGGGAGTCAATGCACTATTGACCAGTGTCTTCAGGCTTGTTCGCAAAGGGCTGGCCTTCGATCAGTTTGTGGAAGCTAAGTGAGTGTCTCATGGATCAAATTAAGAGAGACAGTTTATTCAAGAGATGTTCTTACAGTTGTCAATTCGCATCAGCACACAAATCTCGAATTTAGTTTTCATTTTATATTATTGAATATGTATAGTGCTTTTGTTAAAGCACTTAACTAAAAAGTATGTAAATAGGATATAATAATTAGTGAGGCACAGAAGAAAAAGTTAACTACCTTTGGTAATGCCTTTTTGGTAGAGACAACCCAACCGCAGATCCCTCATCATTAGAATATTCTCCAGGTGTCTGACTGGATCTGGAAAATCTTGATCGGTACCTCTATGCGCCGATAGGTAGTGCCGATGGCTCCGCGTTGTCATGGTCCACGCCAGATGTGATGTGCACAGTGCTTATATAGGCCCCATCTGGGTCACTGACATCAGTTTCTTTTGTGGCATTGTAAGAAGGGATGGAGGGGTCTCAATCCCCTGTACCATAAGGACCAGGATACGACAGTAGATTCAAAGGATGTGAGCTTTTATTTACATAGTTCCAGCTCAAAGAAATAAGCAGACCACCCAAGGAACAGTCTCTGAAGAAGTCGGAGTTCTCGGGGAGCTCTGAGTAGTCCCGGTCTGGTCGTTCTCCTTTTCAGCCAGGGACGCTTCCGGCTTGAACGCGACAGGGGTCCAGAGGAGTCTCTCGGGTATAAAGGAAACAGAAACTGGGGGTTACTTCCAATATCGGGAGTTCCGTATATGAAAGGAGGGGGAGGGGAAGTGACGGGATCACCAGGGAACCTTTACCGTGCAAAAACGTACTTGTGTAGGGGAGGTGTGCTTTCTCTTAAAAAAAAAAAAAAAGCAACCGTCCTGTGACCACCGTCACCCACCCCTACCTGTTCCCTCCCCGTGAGAACACGAGCCCCCTTAATCTGGCCCGTACCTTGTGGTGCCACACTTCTCAAGAAGTGTGGTGGGGCGGAGCGTGGTCTCGTTGGCCTCCCGGCTTTCTCTGCTCCTGGGACGCCGAAGGCTCTGGATCGTCTCTCTTCTCCTCCTGCGGCGGCACTGCTTCGAATTCCTCCGACTCCTCGCTCCTAAGGACCTCCATAACTGTTCGGGACGACTTCTCCTCTCCTGTCTGTGTCGCGCCGTGTTCTTCCGGACGCCGTCCTATGAACGGCACTGAGGCTTCTGATTGGTAGACGGCCGGTGATGTCAGAGGCGGGGTCCCCTCCTCCGGGAATGTCCGCTCCGTCTTAAAGGGACCATGTCGATCCTGCAGTCGGGGCGGAAACGAATACGGATTAAAGTCCTCCCCCGGCTCGTGGCAGGTAGGGACCCCCTGACACATCCCTCCCCCGGGATTTCCCCGATCGGGGGAAAAGGGAAATCGGGACAAGAAATCAGCATTCCCCTGATCCAGACCTTTCCGATGCCGAACTTCGATCTGAAAGGGTTGTAGAGCCAAGAACCATCTGAGAATGCGATCATTGTGACCACGGTTCCTTTGCAGCCACGTCAGCGGGGCATGGTCTGTATACAAACCAAATGGTCTTCCCTCCAGATAGTATCTGAGTTTGTCCACTCCCCAACGGACTGCCAAGCACTCTCTCAATAGTGGAGTAAGCCGCTTCCCTGGGGAACAGTTTACGACTGATGAAGAGGATCGGTCTTTCCAATCCCTCTGGATCTTCCTGTGAAAGGACCGCCCCAATACCCACTCCTGAGGCATCTGTCTGGAGGATGAAGGGTTTCGAGAAATCTGGGGAAATCAACACGGGTGCAGTGGTAAGGACATTCTTTAGTGCCTGAAATGCACTGGTTTCCCTGGGAGTAGGGGCTGGTAGTCTAGGTGATGACTGAGTTTTCTTTAAGAGGTCAGTGAGAGGGCCAGCCAAATCGGCAAACTGAGCAATAAACCTCCTATAATAACCCACTAGGCCCAGGAAAGCCCGCAGATCTTTTTTGGTCTTGGGATAGGGGACTTCAAGGATAGCCTTAATTTTTTCGGTCTGTGGTTCTATCCTCCCGTCTCCTAAGACATATCCTAGATAATTCACCTTCCTGAAGGCTATTCTAGTTTTTTTTGCATTTATGTGAAAGCCCGTTGTCCTCAAACTACAGAGTATCTTTTCCAAATGAATCAAATGTTCCTCCCACGTCTTACTGTAGACGACAATACCGTCCAAGTAAGCGGAAGAATAGCGAGTATGAGAAGACAATACCTTATCCATTGCTCTTTGAAACGTTGCCGGAGCACCGTGCAGTCCAAATGGGAGGACTGTGAAATGATAATGGCCAGAGGGGGTAGAGAAAGCGTTTTTCTCTTGATCTGCAGGGTTGAGTGGAATCTGCCAATACCCCTTGGTGAGGTCGATAGTGTGGATATAACGAGCCTCCCCAAGGCGTTCTAGTAACTCGTCTACCCGAGGAAGGGGGTAAGCGTCTTGTTTAGATACCCTATTCACTGCTCTGAAGTCGATACAAAATCGAATACTGCCGTCCGGTTTGGGGACGAGGACAACCGGAGAACACCAGTTGCTGTGGGAGGGTACTATCACTCCAGAGCGCAACATTTGGTTGACCTCTTCTTGGAAGGCCTGTCTCCTAGCTTCGGGGATACGGTAGGGCTTTTGTTTGACCACCGTCCCGGGAGATGTAGGAATGGAATGTATTGCTATGTTGGTTTTCCCCGGTTGATCTGAAAAGACGTCTGCATACTTGAGAAGAAGTGATAGAACTTCCTCACGTTGTCCGGTTGTTATGTCAGAGTTGATGGGGGTGTCATACACGGTATGATTGGCAAGTGTAAGGGAATTGACCGCTTGTGGAGGTGTTCCCAGCCATTTTTTTAACAAGTTTATGTGGCACATTTGTGTCTTGTTACCTTGGACTTGTAGGATGTATGTGGTCCTACCGATTTTCCTGATAATCTTAAAAGGGCCCTTCCATTCTTTTCTCAGTTTGTGCGTTGATGAGGGCAACAAAACCAAGGCCCAATCACCAACATCCATCTCCCTCCACTTCTTGCCCCTGCCATAAAACGTTTTTTGTTTGGTCTGGGCTATAGCCAGGTGATCATGTGCCATAGTTCTCAGTTTGTGCAACCTGGTTTGAAGTTGTCGGGTGCAATCGAGTAAGGTTTCTGCTTCGTGTGCTCCTTCCCTTTCCCAGCTATCTTTGGTAATTTCCAACAGGGTTCTTGGGGTTTTACCAAACAATAATTCAAAAGGAGAGGTACCTAGGCTGGCTTGTTTTTGGCTCCGGAGGACAAAAAGAGCCAGTGGTAGTAACTGGTCCCAGTTTTTACCATCCCCAGATAGAAGTTTCTTCAGGGTGAGCTTTAAGCTACCATTATACCGCTCAACCAAACCATCCATCTGGGGATGGTAGACAGACGTTTTGATGTGAGTGATTTGGAGTCGTTTACAGACTTGGGTCATTAAGCGTGAGACAAAAGGTGTTCCTTGGTCGATAATGATTTCGCGAGGAAAGCCCATCCTAGGGAACACCTCGACGAGTTTTTGGGCGATTGCTGTCGATGTAGCCGCCCGGAGGGGAAATGCCTCGGGGTATCGAGTTGCATAGTCTACTAAGACTAATGCATACAGGTGGCCCCTAGCCGACTTAGGCAAGGGACCTATAAGGTCCATTCCTATCCTATCAAAAGGTTTACCTATGATAGGCAATGGGTTCAGAGGTACCGGAGGTGGAACATAGGGGTTTCTTCGTTGACATATCTGACATTCTTGACAGTAACATTGAATTTGTGCATAGATCCCTGGCCAAAAGAAGTGTTGCAAAATGGCCTGCCCGGTTTTTTCCACACCTGAATGTCCTGCAAGTAAGTGTGCATGTGCAAAGAAAAGTATTTGGTCCCTAAAGGCAACAGGTACCAGGAGTTGGGGCACTGAATCGGGTTTGGCCAACCTATGTAACAACCCATTTTTTTCAATGAAGGTGGGATAGGTGACTGTTACAGGATCCTGACCTGAACGGGCAATTTGCCAAGCATTAGTAAGCGAGGAATCGTTTAGTTGTGCTGTCCTAAAATGGGTATCCCTAGCCCATGGCTCAGAAGCAAGAAGATTGTTACGGGGAGTACCCTGTAAGGCATCAGACATGAGAGTGACGAAGCCCGAATTATCGGTTCCTATGATCACAGGTTCTGGTAGAGTAGGCAAAACCCCAACGACTACTTCTGTTCTGGTGCCTGCGGCAGTGCGGAGGGTGATGTTAGCTATGGGATACTCCCTTAGATCTCCATGTACGCATTTTATGTGAACCTGTTTCCCTGTTATGAGGCAGGAGGGGGGGACCAGTTCTTTTCTAACCACCGAATGCCTGCATCCTGAATCAAGTAAAGCGCGAACCACTCTCCCATAAATATTCACACTCACATAGAAAATTGGACCTGTTTCTTGGGCGTATAGAAGAGAATAGGGGGCGTAGCTCACATCCATAGGTTCTTCTTCCTTTTCTTTTCTTTTTCGGCAATACCTTGATATATGTCCCCACTCGCCACAGTCATAGCATTGAGGACCAGGGTCGGGTTGAAAGTCCGGTTTGAGGGGACGCGGTCGGTAAGGTTCTAATGGGGGCTTCATATATTTCTTTTCGGGTTTGCCCGGGATGGTTTTATTGGTTTTCTCGGGTTCTCTTACAGGGGGTCATCCCTGGGCCCTCGCATATGACGTAGCCATCTCAACAGCATGTTCAAGCGTTAAGCCGGCATGCTGTTTCAGCCATCGTTGTGTCCCATAGGTAACGCTTCCAAAAACTGTTCGAGATAAATTTTATTCATCACTTCTTCCATATTACCCTCCTGGGGGTTGAGCCATAGGTCGGCAGCTGCTTTTAGTTTAAAGAATAGTGTCTTTGGAAGGTCGCCTGGGGAGCCGCGTTCTTGGCGGAACTTGAGTCTATGGGTCTCTTCATCCACCCCTAGACGGTCGAGTATATACTGTTTCACCACAGCATAACCGGAAGTGCCGTCTTTATTAACTATCTGATAAGCAGCTTGCGCCTCCCCTGTTAAAAGAGGGGCAAGGTAAAAAAGCCACCTCTCACCGGGCCAAGCGCTGGCCCTAGCGGCCCTTTCGAAATTCAAAAAGAAAGCCAAAGGATCATCCCCATGAGTGAACTTCTGTAGAGGGACAACCGTTCCCGGGAGAGGGGCACTTGTTCTCCCTTGTCCTAGCACTGCCATGAGTTGGTTTTGACCCTCTGCCAACTTCAATAGGCTATCAGCCTGAGTCTGTATGGCAGCGGTGAAGGCTGTGCGGTCTGCTTCGGCTTGAGTGGAGGTTTGTCCAATTGCCCATTCGAGCTTATCCTGGCCTTCCTTCATTTGTTGAATGAGGTTTTCCATCTTGTATCAGAGGATGGTTGTTGTCTCTCCTATCTGGCTCGCCACTTGTAAGAAGGGATGGAGGGGTCTCAATCACCTGTACCATAAGGACCAGGATACGACAGTAGATTCAAAGGATGTGAGCTTTTATTTACATAGTTCCAGCTCAAAGAAATAAGCAGACCACCCAAGGAACAGTCTCTGAAGAAGTCGGAATTCTCGGGGAGCTCTGAGTAGTCCGGTCTGGTCGTTCTCCTTTTCAGCCAGGGACGCTTCCGGCTTGAACGCGACAGGGGTCCAGAGGAGTCTCTCGGGTATAAAGGAAACAGAAACTGGGGGTTACTTCCAATATCGGGAGTTCCGTATATGAAAGGAGGGGGAGGGGAAGTGACGGGATCACCAGGGAACCTTTACCGTGCAAAAACGTACTCGTGTAGGGGAGGTGCGCTTTCTCTTGAAAAAAAACCCACCCAACCGTCCTGTGACCACCATCACCAACCCCTACCTGTTCCCTCCCCGTGAGAACACGAGCCCCCTTAATCTGGCCCGTACCTTGTGGTGCCACACTTCTCCAGAAGTGTGGCGGGGCGGAGCGTGGTCTCGTTGGTCTCCCGGCTTTCTCTGCTCCTGGGACGCCGAAGGCTCTGGATCGTCTCTCTTCTCCTCCTGCTGCAGCACTGCTTCGAATTCCTCCGACTCCTGGCTCCTAAGGACCTCCGTAACTGTTCGGGACGACTTCTCCTCTCCTGTCTGTGTCGCGCCGTGTTCTCCCGGACGCCGTCCTATGAACGGCACTGAGGCTTCTGATTGGTAGACAGCCGGTGATGTCAGAGGCGGGGTCCCCTCCTCCGGGAATGTCCGCTCCGTCTTAAAGGGACCATGTCCATCCTGCAGTCGGGGCGGAAACGAATACGGATTAAAGTCCTCCCCCGGCTCGTGGCAGGTAGGGACCCCCTGACAGGCATATTCAGTGCATCTAGACGAGGAGCCACGTCAGAATGGTTGTGACCAGTGTGCACAATCTAAGAAGGACTTTATAGGAAAAAGAGCCCAGTTTGTAATGGCCAGTTTGCAGAGCAGGCAGGAAGGGAGGAGTTTCAACCAGAAAAGTTGTTACTGAAAGGTAAGTAACTTGTTCTTCTGGAAGAGACTTCTAACCGCAGATTCCAGAGGAGCTGCAAATTGGCTCAAACCAAAAGGTCCTGCAGGACCAAGTGTGCAAAATGTCACTCTCTATGGACCTGGTAGTCCAGACAATAGTGCTTCATAAACATATGAAGTGACGCCCTGTAGCCACTTGGGAAATGTCCAGGACAGCCACCACACTTGCCAGCGCAGTAGTAGCAGCGTTGGCTATGGTGGAATGAGGCCATAAGCCTTCTGGGGGTAGTTTTTTGTCAATGTGTATCAAATTTCATTGCAGAGTAAATTTATCGAGAGATTGTCCTCTTCTGCACTGCCTTGCCATTCTTTGGTCCATTAAATCCAATGAAAAGCTGATTGTCCAGCGGGTGCTCTTTGGTATGATCGATATAAAAACTTAGACCTCTCTTTGGATTCAAGCGATGAAGCCTCTCCTTCTCCTTAGAGGGGTGAGAGGGAGCAAGGAACATCATACAGGTGATTGCCTGACTGACGTGAAAAGGAGTCATTGCCTTTAGGAGAAAGGAGGCCCAAGTCTGAAGAATCAGTTTGTCCGGGTAGAAGGTAGTATATGGCGGGTGAAAGGAAAGGGCCTGAAGATCCCTCACCCTTTGTGCCAACGCAATGGCAACCAAGAAGACTGTCTTAAAAGTCAAATGTTTGAGTGCGGCAGCAATGCATGGGATCAAATGGAGAACACATCAGATAGGCTAAGACCAAATTCAAATCCGACTGAGGCATAATGAAAGGTTAAGGCAGAAACATGTGTTGCAAACCTTCCAAGAAGCGAGTCAGAGACAGGTGGCATAGAAAGGGATGGCTGATCTGGCAACAGCAGAAAGGTCAAGATAGCTAACAAATACACCTTAACAGTGCCCAGAACAATACCTTGCTGGGCTAACAACACAAACAAACACCTCAGACAGTTTGGCATGAAGTGAGTCAACCTGCTTAGCTTGAACTCCAAACCACAAACTTGTTTCAGTGGTAAACATATGCAGATTTTGTCGAGGGATGTCTGGCTGCCAGAATGGCATCAACAAGCTTGGAAGGAAGATCAAAAACACTCAGTTGTCACTGCTAAATTCGGACCCTACTCTGCTGCAGTGACATAGCCTCCTGAAGAGGCAGCCTGATTGGAGGACACATGCTTATGCCCAAGCGTTCAGCATACCATACTCTCCATGCCCAGTCCGAAGCCACTAGGATGACTTGTGCACAGTCGCTACTTATCTTCTTAAGAACTCGGGCAGGAGTGGAATCCTGGGGAAGGTATTCTGGAGTTACACTCCAAATGGGAGGTGTTTCAGTGCAAGAGGAGCTTTGGAAACTCCAACCTGCAGAAGGGCCAACACTCGCGTTCTTGGCAGTGGCAAATAAATTGAGCCTAGGTTCTTTCCATTCTTGGAAGACACCTTGAACCACCACCGGCTGTAGATGTCATTCGTGGTCTGCGAGGCATCAGGGGAAGAGTTTGTCTGCCCTGGCATTCAGAAATCCCACTAAGTGTTGTACTCCCCAGATGTCCTGATGATCCAACCATGTCCAGAGGTGCAGGGCCCCCTGGCACAGGATCCACGACCTTACCCCACCCTGCTTGTTGCAGTACCACAAACCTGTGCTGTTGTACGTAAACACCTAAACCAGTCTCCCCTCTGATGTATGGCAAGAAGACTTTCAGTGCCAAGCGGATAGCCCTCTTCTCCAACAGATTGATGAGGAGCTGGGTCTTTGCTGGAGACCAGAGTACTCTGATCTCTATCTCTCCCTGGTGGTTACCCCATCCCAGAAGCCATGCCTCTATCACCACTGTCAACTCTGGAAGGGCGTAGGGAGAGGGGCTTGCCACTGAGGTAATTGCGATTCAGCAACTACCACTGCAGATCTTTTGCAGTCATCTCTGAAATGTGGACTTGATCAGAGAGATTTTCCTAGTGGTGTGCCCACTGCTACCTCATATCCCATTGTAGAGCCCACAAATGCCATCTGGTGTGCTTCACCAGCAGCATGCATTAGGCCATCAGGCCCAGCAGCCTCAGAGTCAGTTTCACCGAAATCCAAAACTGGGGTTTAAATCAGGATCATAACCCAAATGTCCTGGACTCTCCCCTCCAAAGGGTAGGCCCCAAATCGCACCATGTACAGAATGGTTCATATGGAAGGGGGTGTTTGTGAAGCAGTCAGGTGGGACTTCAGCATGTTTATAGTGAACAAATGTAGGTGTGCTGTAGTCTGGAGATGGGTGTGGACTGCCTGTGGCAAGCCCACCTTCAGCAGCCAGTTATCGAAGTTTTGGTAAGACTCAGACCCCCAACTACTGAAGATGAGCTGCAACCACTGCCATCACTTTCGTGAACACCCGAGGAGCACTGCTGAGGCCAAATGGGAGTACAGCGAAATTGAAATGCTCCTGGCCCATCCTAAACTGCAGGTAACTTCTGTGGGCCTGCAAGACAGGGATATGAACCAGAGCCAATGCTAGTATCCAGTCTCCAGGGTCTACGCCACTCTGAACCTGGTTGAGTGTGAGCATCTAGAATCTTTGCTTCCTCAGAAAGGCATTCAGAGGGTGATTGACTGGAATATGGCCTCCCTTATTTTTAGGCTCCAGAAAGTTGAGGAAATAGCAACCACAACCTACTTCTGGTGTTAGCACCTTCTCTGTGATTCCTTTGGCCAAAAGAACATACAAATCTTGAATTAACAAGGACAGGTGGTCCTCCATCAGCTGTGGCACGGATGGTTGCACAGGTGGCGGAGTTGCTATGAATGGAGCAGTGTAACCCTGATGAACAATTTGTAGCATCCACTTGTCTGAGGTGGCAGCTTGTCACTCTGGTAAAAAGGGCCAGATCTTTCCTACTATCGGAGGGCGATGTGTCACTGAGTGCACACTATAGAGGTTTGGAGGGTGTGACAACTGGTGGGGTAGAAGGCTGGACTGCACATTGGAGTCCAAAAGATTTGTGGGAACCACCACCATGAAAATGTGGGGAAGCCTGCTGGCACTGTGCTATTGCTGTTATTGTGAATGACACTGAAACCCCCTACCATAGCTACGAAAGGGGTGAAAAGTAGAGTGCATTTGTTTGGTGACAGTGGACAAGACCAAAGAATGAGGTGTGACTGTGTCTTTAGAGCGCTAGAGCTCTGTATCAACCTTGTTGCCGAATAGGCAAGAGCCATCAAGGGGCATGTTCATGAGACTCGCTAGAACATCCCTGTAAATCCCTATTACCACAACCATCATGGCACCAAAGACCAACCGTGGAGCCCATAGCCCTGCCTAGCGAGTCTGTGGTGTCCAACCCACACCGGATGGTGAACTTCACTGTGTCCTGGCCATCATGCATAGCTTGTGTAATGTGTGCAAGAGCTTCCTCCGGGACCAAGGGCAGCACCTGCACCATGGAATCCAACAATGCATAAGTGTAATGGCACAATAGACAAGATGTGTTCACTGACCGCAAGGACAGACTGATGGAGAAGAAAATTCTCGCCCCAAAAGTCTCCAAACTCTTGGACTCCCTGTCCGGGGGAATGGTAGGGAAATGCACTTGAGTTATCCTAGGCCGCAAATGCCTGCACCACTAGACTCTTAGGGGGTGGGGTGCTGGATGAGGAACGCCAGGTCCCCTTGTGAAGGGCGAGGGGCAATGTGTCAGTTGACTGGGACCCCTGATCAGGGTTTGGAACAAGCCTCTTTGAGGGTTTCGTTAAATGGGAGTGGGGGCTCCACACTGGTGTGCCCCTACTACAGCACCTAAGATAAAACATTATTTTAACTTCCAATGATGAAAGCTGGAGTTCAAGGACCCCAGCAGCTCTCTTCATCACCATTGCAAAAGATGCATTCTCCTCAGTGGCCGGGCCAGGTGAAGAGACTAAACCAGAGGTTGTGGATGTGCCTGCAGCTTTGCTCTGCTGGAAGAATCCAAGGTTAAATGAAGTGACTCAGACTGAAGATGTTACTCTAAACTGGGCAGAGGCATGAAAGGTATCCAGCCTGCAAGTGATGTCCTCTGTGTGTGAAATGTAAATTTCTCCCACTTTGAGCTTTCCTGCCAAACGTCAACGGCTTCACTGAGACCTCGTCCAACGGTTATCCGATGACACAGAGATGTCTTGGGCCACACCTTGCTGGCTTGCCCCATGGAGGATTTTTGACTTCGATTCCAGAGACAAGTCCAAAGGTAAAACTTTTGATTGGGACGAGCCTGACCCTTGTATCCAACCAATGATCCATCACAGTTGGCCTTAACGTTTGACTTTGTTCCGGTCAAGCTCAACTAGATGACAGCTGTTGGCACTCAATCATTTTTGGCACCATTTTGAACCTCAAACTTTAAATATTCATAAATCTGGTTCTATGGACTGGATTTTTGCTATTTTGGAGTCATTATATGTATTAAAATGTACTTTATTTTTCTAACTTTGTTTAAAATCTTTGTGTTTTTACTTGAATACTATTTGAGCTCAGCATAAATACTTTACACATTGCCTCTAAATTAAGTCTGACTGCCTTGGGTCACTCTACCAGATTGTTAGACACAGGTTTATTTAGTGACTCTTGTTGTTTACCCCAACACAGATTGTGCTTATTATTTGAGGTGGATTCTCACCCCTCTCAACTAATACTCCATTCTTACACTCCATCTCTCGGAGTATGGCCTATTATGAAGTTACATGCATGTTTGCTTTATTATCTCTATTATTGTGTTTCTCCAAAAAGCCTACACCTCATTTCATAGATCACAACCGCTCCTTTTTCAAAAACATTTACCTGCAGTCTAACAATACTTAATCTTCTCTACTTTAGCTGTTAATCCCTTCAATCATTTGAATTAACTCACACTAATTATCACTTCTAATCCTATCAATTAAATATACTACAAAGAAACTGGAGCAACTACAAGGAATGGCCTCCTTAAGAACACAAGACTAATCCTTCAAACCTACAATAATCAATGACTATGGAATTAACCGCTAACCTCGGGTTCCGGACCAGCATACTGCCTGGAGTAAAGCGTTTCAACACTGCAAGGGTTAGTAAGAGCTCTACAAATTCAATTATAAGACAGAACAACAGCCACAATGATACCAGTGGTGGGCCTATCATACAATATATTATACTCACAATAAGCCAGGAATTGTTTCAATGATATCAATTCAATTCAATTCAATTCAAATTTTCTTTATTTCGGCCGATTAGGCCATAAAAGATACAATCATACAATATCATATAAAACAATCACTTGGAGTAAAAACAATTAATAGAGTCAATAAAACCAGTGTACAGAGGATTACAGACATAAAAGCAAATGGAATTCATTAAATAGAGCTATCATTAAGTAATTTAGACCTTATCTGCCACATAGCCGTTAAAAATTTTGCAACTGCAAAGACTATGTGCGGGGCAGTGTTCGTTTTCAATATTCTGTACACCTGCAGATGACTCCTTATGCCCAGATTTCTGCATAGCGGAACTAGCCAATATTTTCTTGGTCTGTTATAAGCTGAGCAAAAAAACACAATGTGAGTTTCTTCCTCATCGTGAATACAGCAACCTGGACAGATTTTATCATTCTTTTTTGTCCAGTTATGGGTAAAAATTTTAATAGGTAGAGTCCCTAGCCTCCATTGTATGAACAGTTTTCTAGATAAAATAGGGAAGATGATGTCCATAAAACCCTCAAACTGATAAGAGTCCTTGAAGATCAAGACTCGATCAGTCAGGGACCCTTTGTTAGGTGCAGAGACCAGGGAAGCAAAACGTTTCTCTCTGTATATACCCACAAGGCGTTTGCGAGAAACCCCGTGACAGCCTTGCTCGGGCGACTCCCATAGTTCGGGGAGTCCCAGCCGATGAAGTTCTTTCTTTATAGAGGCTAGCCAGGGGATTTTGTCGCAAAGGTTCAGATTCATGACATGAGCAAGCTCTTGTCTATAATGTGAAAGCTCAGCAGTAGACCAGAGCCTATGCCAGAACCTTAGTGGCATAAGTTCCAGGTCGTCTTTTATAGAGGGTAGGCCCATATCTAGTCTTAGGGGAAGGAGGGGTGTACCTCGGGGGAGGGCCAGGAGACGCCTTAAGAAGTTATTTTCCACATTAATAATTCCTGTGCCCACCTTGTATCCCCAGAGTTCTCTACCGTAGGATGCAGCTGCTTTGGCTTGAGACTTGTACATTTCAACTGCCGGGCTAATTGGTTTATAGGTAGAAGAATTTACCACCTTCAAAATTCCCCCCGACAGTTGAGAGAGCTTTAAGCGACTGGTTGCTACATGAGGTTCCCATGATAGGTTCTCATGCAGCGTTACCCCTAAGTACTGAAAGGTTTTTACTCTCTCCAGTGTTACTGAACTCAGGGATGGGTTTGGTCTAGTTTTAGCTGTGGGGTTAAAAATCATAAACTTGGTCTCCCCTGTATTTATTTCCAGGCCATGTTGGCTACAGAAAAGGCCAAAGCCATCTAAAATCCGTTGGATCCCCATCGGAGATTTGGACAGCAGGAGGGTATCGTCCGCAAACATTATAGCCGGTACCCTCCTGCCGGCCAGGGACGGGGCATCATTATCATGAACAGTGTCAAGATGTGCAATTACATTATTAACATAGAGGCAGAACAGGGTTGGGGCAAGGACACAGCCCTGTCTGACCCCTCTAAGAACTGGAAATTTAGATGTCAGCGCTCCCGACCTTCCATACCTAACCTGTGCAAAATTGTTTTCATGGAGCCTAATAATGGCATTAAATAAATGGAGTGGGACTCCCAGCCCCATTAGCGTCTCCCATAGTTTCTTCCTGGGGACCAGGTCAAAAGCTGACCTCAGGTCCACGAACACCAAGTACAGCCTTCCCCTCTCAATACTCACAGTTTTCCAATATAGGAGAACGAGGTGGAAGATCTGGTCCATGGTGGACGTGTTTTTCCTGAAGCCAGCTTGTAGGGGGCTGAGAATTTTATTTTCCTCCATCCACTCCGTGAGGTGGTTTAGGAGTAGGCGAGAGTAAATTCTTTGGGGGACATCTATGAGACTTATTGGCCTGTAGTTGGCTGGGAGTAGAGGAGAGCCCTTTTTGAAAATGGGCACTATCTCAGCCCCCAGCCAAGTACAAGGAATCTCCATCCCACCCAGAATGGCATTAAAAAGGGTGAGAAGATAAGGGCCCCATATCTCTGGGTGTGAACGAAAAAGATCGCCAGGCAACCTATCGAGACCAGGGGCCTTCCCCCTCGCCAAGGCTACAATGGCACTGACCACCTCAGAAAGAGTGAATTCCAAGACTGATGCTGGGGCAGGGCCAGCAGTAGAAACCATGTCCCCGCCACCGACATTTTGAGGTGGTTCCTGGTATAGTTGGCCGAAATGGGCCTCCCAGACAGATGCTGCAATGTTTGGCTCTATTGTAGCTTTGGGATCTGCCAGGCCAGTATTTACCAGGGACCAGAATTTCCTCAGATCTTTCGCTTCCAATGCTGATGTTAAATCCTGCCATTTATTCCAGTCCCAGTCTGCTCACACCACTGCCATAGTTTTCTTATAATTCCGTCTAAGTTCAGCAAGTTTGCACTTGTCCGAACCTTTTTTAACACACTTTAGTAGTTCGGACTTAATCTTTTTACAAGATGAATTTTACCAGGTTGGGGTTCGAGTTATTTTTTGCCTTAAAGGTAACACTGGATAAAAGACCTCACCTAGAAGGGCCACCAGTTCTTCATGGATTTGGGCTAGTTTCTTGTTGAATTCCAGATTTCTTGGCTGCGTGATTAAAATGTCCGTTTCCGTTAGCTTCGGGAGTGCTAGCCGATAAATTTTACTTAGGGACTCTTCTGAGCTCGCCAGTTTCCCCCATTTAATCCTACGTCTATTAGAACTGATTAGCAGGTTCCCAGGATCTTGACTGGGCTCAACGGCAAGTGATCGGGCAGCACCTTTAGGGTGCGCCATCTACATTACAAGTGCATTATGATCACTGTCCGTTCTTGCTATTATTCTAAAATCCTGAATCTTGGGCCAGAGACTAATATCTACAAAAATATAATCTAACCTAGATTCATGATTCATCCTATTAAAAGTGCATGCAGAGGGGATATCCGAAGTAGTGCGACCATTGCATGCCCTTAAGGAGAAATTTAACGTTAAGGACAGAATTTGTACTACTAAGGGGGACCAGATTTGAACATATGGAGATTGACAGGGAGGAACACCCCAAAGATCATCTTCCGCTGCGAGGGCTCCTTCCTTTAGACCTTCCAAGGGCTCAAAGTGACAATTCAGGTCGCCTCCCAGGACTATCTTAAAATCGTTAGGGAGACTAGCCAGAAAACAAATAAGATCATCAAGTGTGGGGGATTCCATGGCCAACTTAGTAGGGCGGGAGTATACATTGATAATTGCTAAATTTAAAGCATTAGGCCACTTGAGTAGAACACACTGAATGTCCTGCGAGAGAGTCGGTAGACTCTCCGCATTACACCCGATGTGACTAGCTACCCAAATCGCCAATCCTCCGGAAGGCCTCCCTCTACCGGACCAGATCGCATTTATTTCGAACACTGCGTAGCCCACTCTACATAATGGTTCCCTTGCCCATGTCTCTTGAAAAAGGCAAATATCACTGTTGCCTATCAAGGAGTCCCAGTCGCTCGTATCAAGTTTATTGGCAATGCCAGCGACGTTCCAGGAAAGAACCGTTAAAGAATCGTCAGACGGTTCTGGATCATTTCCACCAATTTTAAGCGGGACAGCTTCCATCGATGAAGCCAAAGACATAGGCAAAAGTATTTCCAAAGTTGATAGATCCATTGGGTCTGCTTTGAGATGTGTAGAGACTATCAGTTTTGACTTGTTATTAGTACGGCATGATATAGTCTTGGATGAATCAGTTTCTTGACCATGGGGATTAATAGATGTCAGGTTCTCCCCTCGAGGGGCACCATGTTCTTGAGTGGCGATATCTATTTCGTATCCACCGTGCCCCTGTCCCTTGTAAAGTCAATCTATCTGTTCAAGACAACTGTATCTATTAGGATGTAAAAAGCTACCAAAGTTAATAGTGGGAACATTACAAGTGGGCCTGACTCTACGGCCATCGGCAGAAGATCCGACCCGGGTCCAACCATTGTCATTATTCAAAATTGGGTTATAGATGTTAGGATAAAAGTATGACAAGTGGACCACTTCAATAGATGTAGTTCCTATGTTCCCAGTCCAATTGCAAATATAGGGCACAATTTTGGGGTTCCTAAAATTTACAATTATGCAGTCACCTACACATTTCTTATCGGTATAACCGATCCATGGAACTCTTCTTACCATAAGAATTTCTCCGTTAAAATTAGGAGGTAATGGCCTATGGATATTTAGCCAGCTGGTGACCTTGTTGTGTAAAGAATCGTGAGTTCCACCACACTTCCCTCGAGCGAGGGAACTCCCTTCAGAACAACAGAATAGGCAGCAGCCTCGGGGGGCAAGTTTATTACTTTGCGCCAGTTTTGATGGCTGTCTTGCCTACCTGAAAAGTTCCTTACATCATTTAATAGTTTTTCCTGGCCGAGGCCAGAGGCCGAGCCGAGTAAATTCGGCCTACTGGTAAATCCTGTGATGGATTGGTGGCTGCAGGGTAATACAGGAGCAGATTTTGACAAGGGAACTAGAGGAACATTTTCCAGTGGGGTAACTATGGAAGGAGCAGGAAACGAGGTAATAGGATTTGTAGGTAAATTAGAGGTCCCTATGGAGTCCCCAGCTACTGCATGCGTACCTACTCTTTGGTCTGCAACTAGACCTAGTAATCCCTTGCGCAGATCTATTAAACAGATTTCTATGTTGGCCAAGCGGTCTTCTATGGGAGTAAGCAATTCCCTCAATAGGGTGCGTAAACCAATAAACATAGAGTCATGCATCCCAGCAGCATTTTGTTGGCTAGGCAGATTTTTTGCCGAAGTGTGTTGGTGCAGGACTTCGGGTTTACGGGATGGGACTAGCCCTTTGCTAACTGTGTCCTGTTTGGTTCCCCTGGGCCTGAAATTGGGTTTAGGGGCTTTAAGTTTTCCCCCCCCTTGTTATATAAGCCCTTTTTTCCATTTTCGAGATAGCTCCCTCCTTCTCCCCCTGAGTAGGCTGGATCAATTCCTTGTTAATGCTTATATTCAGATCGGTGACAACTACCTCAGCAGTGGTTTGTGATATGGGAGCCTTACAAGTTGGAAGAGGTAGTATACTAAGCTCTACATGCTCGGAGTTGTCACAATCAATAGAGGAGGTAATGGAGCAGTTAATATCAGATAAGACTGGTACAACAGACAACCCAACTACCCCCCCTACAGGAAGTGATGTAGGATTTGGTGACTTGACGGGAGTAGTAGCGTGTGCAATGGGTCCCAAGGAGGATCTCCTCACCCAATCTATTTCTTGGGAGATGCGTCTTTCAAGAATGGAGATCTCATCCACAAGAAGAGACCCAGCTTTAGCAAAGTACGTATCCAATGTACCTGTTGGCCTCCCTGTCGCCATGGCACTCTTACTCCTAGTTTCTCTCGTGGTCATAGTGTCACAAACAGCTCCTGATGTATGGAGGATTGCAGACAGCCTGAGGTGCCCCACGCCCTACCTCGCCCGTACTCGAACGGCCTCAAACAGCCCGCTCTTTGCCCGGTCTTCGTCCCGGGCGCGTTCCGCTGGCGCGTGTGGGCGATAGGCTTATGCTAAAGGGGGGGGTCCGAAAAGGAGGCGGAGCCGGGAAGAGTCACCAGGTGTGCCGAGTAAGTTGATCAGAGAGCACCCTGGTCCTCGCAGTCCCGGCCTCTCAAGCTCCGCAATGGCTCCTCCACAGGCAGCGCAGCTTCCCCTCCGGTCGATGAGCAGAAGCAGGGCAGAGACCAACTCCAAAATGTCCCGATGTCAGTGTCAATTCAGCGAGCGGCTCCCGCGAAGCGGGGGCCGCGAGGAGTGGTGTTAGTGATGGGGGCGGGGTCGGGAAGAGTCACCAGGTGTGCCGAGTAAGTTGATCAGAGAGCACCCTGGTCCTCGCAGTCCCGGCCTCTCAAGCTCCGCAACGGCTCCTCCACAGGCAGCGCAGCTTCCCCTCCGGTCGATGAGCAGAAGCAGGGCAGAGACAACTCCAAAATGTCCCGATGTCAGTGTCAATTCAGCGAGCGATATCAGTGTTGAGTCCAATATGAAAACGAGGTCCACAATAAGTCAAGAATGGCCACTAATATGCCAAGGTAAAACCTATTCAACTAGAGATGTCAACAGTATGCCAAGAATAGCCACCATTATGACAGGCCAAAATTCTGCTGGGATTGGACACTGTCAGTGGATGCCCACACATTACTAAGAGTGCTCAGTTTTATACTAGAAGGATGGCTCATCAGAGTTACTTATAATATACCACTAATTGCCACCATTAAGCTGGGTGTTGGTACCATCATGCAAAGGATGTCAATAATATGGTATACATGGTCTGCATTATACAAAGGCCACCTTTATGCCACAGGTGGGCACCATTAAGCAAACAATTCCAAAAGTGTGGCAAGAAAATCAACAATCAACGGTGGAGTCATTGTGGGGTTCTGTGCCAGGCCAACAAAATGCCAGGAGGTATGCCAAGGATGCAGGAAATATGCCAAGAATTCCCACCATGATGCCCATCCAGCCAGACCCTACAAGTTGCTCAAAAAGGCAAACATTATGCCTGTGCATGTCTTTCTCTTTTCCCAGCCTTTATCTTTTCATTTCCATTGCTCTCAGCTGGTGTTCCTTCCTTTCCCTTCTCTCTCTGTAAATTTCCTCTAATCCATGCCAGTATTCTTATTCCTTGATTGCGTCTATTCCATTTGCTATCCGCCTGCCCTTTGTCCTGGCTGTATCAATCCTTTTCCTCTGGTCTGTGCTTGTGACACTCCTGTTTAAACCCACTTTATGCCTCAGCCTATTCCTCTGTAATCGACCTCTTTTTTATCGCTGCCACGCCCAGCCATCCTCTATGAGCTGCATGTGTGGGCAGGATTCGCTGCACATGTCCTGTACCAGCTCACAGGCCCAGGCGGTAGTCCCAAATACACACACATCAAACTACTGCTACAGCAGGTTTTTCAGTCTTAGCTCCTCTCCTGTATGTCTGCATCATACCCTCCTTGGCACGCTTCTCCTGAATACAAGGATGTTTTATAGGTGCATGTGGCCTGACTTAAACCCCCCTATAAAGACAGAGGTGATACATGGTTTGTACTTTCCTGTACTTATACCCTCTGCCTTAGATAAAGGGGGGGATCTGCCCTTCAATGATAACTGGTGCACTGTAGCTGGCAGTGGGTTGCTGTAGCTGGCAGTGGGTTGCTGTAGCTGGCAGTGGGAATGTGGACTGCTGTAGATGGAATATGCGGATAGTTTGATTGAAGGACGGCCCCAGAGGAATGCCAGGCTTCCAAAGTTTGTCAGCTGCTGCCTAGCAAGGGATCTGTTCGGTGTCAGTCTTAAATGGGCCTGTACCGTCAAGAACTTTGGACACTTCCCAAGCAGACAGGTCTCTACAATAACCTCACTGGGATAAAGAGGCGCTCAGTGTTTAGGAATGACTCCAGTGAACTCTCCTGGGAAAGGATGTGCTGTACGATTTTTCTCTCCCAGCACAAACTCAACACATAGAAAAAGTTTACATTCAATCACCAAGTGAAAGCTACTGATGTTGACTTGTCAATCACGCTTTCACGGAAATCGCAGCAGACGAGTGATTATTTTTAGATGGCAGAGCGATGTATCATCTTGTCAGTTTCTCAAAATGTCAATCATGTCATGTATAGATTCCTGACATTACCTTTGATTTTAGGATAGTTATATCTAGTGGCCAATGAAGAAACTCAATGTACACATTTGGGTTATGAAGCTATGAGTAAAATCGCCCTTCTTTACATTTTGTTGAGGCTACTCGCTTCAAACGTGAATCATCTGTAAAGTGATGAGAACTCGCAACATTTTAATTCCTCTCCCATCACTCAATTAGTGGATGCATTAAAGTAGACTAGAGACCTCGCTGAGGCATATGGCGAACGCGCTCTGATGGAAAATGTAAGATCTTATTCACAACCTCTTTTGTGCCTCTAAGAATGATCTTGGTACGCAATACATAAAAGTGCAATACTAAATTCAACAACAGTTGAAGGATTTGTGCAATTTCACAATCGAAATTTGCACTTATGATGGGAGGTAAAACACAAGTATCCCAAATTCTCCACTGCTGTAAATTTAGGGTAACAGGTGTGAAAGTGGACATTGCATTTGGGGTAGAGGTGGGCAAGGATAAGTGTGTGTCCAAACCCTCTGTTCAGGTACGGAAAAATATTTTGCAGGTAGCCCCCCCCCCCAGTGTGGGAAATGCAAAGGGGTATAACCATAGTTCATGTCGGTGCAAGGAAATACATTTTTTCATAGGGAGAAATATTTTGCATTTGGGGAAATATTAAAAATATTGTGTGTGGAAATGCACATTTCATTCTCTGTATCTAGTGGAGAGGTGTGGTGCAGTGGCCAGGGCAGCTGACTTCGGAGCACAGGGTTCACGGTTCGCGGCAGCTCAGCTCAGCACCATGTGACTCTGGGCAATAGCTCACTTAATTTCCACAACGGCCCCCAGCGCCTTGAGACCCATAAGGGTGAGTAGTTTGCGCTTTACAAATACAGATTTTTACCTCTCATGAATTTTCAAACCCTTGCATTGCTTTCTTGTTTTTTTGATTTTTTTGTTTAGAATTCTACCTGCTTTGCCAGTTGAAATTTTGTTGTTGTTATAACCAATTCATTGAATAATTTCATTCATTTTTGCAAAGCGTGTTTGTTTCTTTCCATGTTCCCGTCTTATGACTATGGCATCAAGGATTTGATTTCACCACTTAATAAGGATGGTTTTGAAGATTTGATTTATTTTGGAACAGTGGGAACTTTTAATATAACTATTTGATATATATTTAATTAAAGGCTGTTAATACAACACCTGTGAAAAGTAGATGCAGTTGTCATTAGACATCATTGCTATTATTCAAGATGGGTATTTTTAGGTTGCACCTAACAGCGTGCATGCGCTGTTGCTGTGAGGGGTATTTTATGCAATAAAGGGCTTGGATCCCGCCCATTGCTAACCATTTGCTGGCTTAATTGACATTCTTATTTGCCACCATATGCCTCATGTCATTTCCTGTTATTTCTCCGGACCATGGATCAAGTACTAATTGATTTAGTTTTATTTGTGCCCTTCTGCTGTCCATCCGCAGCTCACACTGTGATTCAGGTGTTGGGATGAAAAAGTCCTCTGCATGGTAAAGACGTGCACCCCTGCCCTGAGTGCCCACCTGTATTGTTGTCTGGATCCTTAATGCAGATTTTTTTCTGTCATAGGTAAACACGGATCATAAGTGTGTGCCATGGCGTAGGCTGTCTCATGGATTGTGGTCTTGTTGGACCGGGTGGGGTGCCCAAAATGCTATCCTCATAGTGGTGGATGTCAGGGACTGTCCAGGACTATGTCAGGAACACAGTCAGGGACTTGGGCAAGGACTGGGAATGGGGTAGAAAACTTACACAGAGAGGAGTACAGCGCTGCCCAGGATCACACAGGAAGTAAGAAGAGGAAAAGGGATCCAAAGGGGAAGCCTGTACAAGTGAACAAGATGGCTAAGACTCAGAAAGGAAGGGCACTCACAAGGCAATTTAGCATTCAGACTACCTACACCCAGGACGGACGTGCAAGACATATATATATAATACAACATTAACAATAAAGGGGAGTGTGGGGTAAAGCACTCAGGAGCTCCACACGGTAAGACTGAAGTTCAGTAAGTTTCTCCCCCACATTTGCTGTTACAGATACTGACTGCAAATACCCACATATAGGATATGCATGCAAAGGCAGAGTCGGTGGAGCTTATACCTATGGTGATGTTATAACTGTAACTCAAAGACAATACTCACAGTGAACAAGAAACACCACCTAGGTAGTCAGCTGTGCCCACGGATCCTGGCGATCAAACAGGAACATGCAAGGCAGCAACAGCAAAGGGGTAGAACTAAAAACGAGCACAACAGACAAGGAGGAGTGCCTAACAGCAAAGGAAGGAAATCACAGGCCACACTTGGCAGAAGGCAGGCAACAAACATACAAGGAAACAGAAGCAAGACAGAAGAATAGTAAGACAGCAAACTAGAACTGGAACCAAGGAAATGGGAAGAAAGGCAGGGACTGGAAAAGGATATACAGAAGGGAAGTCTACAAGGGTATACTGGAATACTGCAGGTTCAGGAATCAAGAAAACAAAGTAGCATAGCAGGCAGTGCTTGGGGCAGGAACAAGAATTGAGCTAAGGCTCGAGAGTCAAAGTAGCACTGCAGACAGTGCTGGTTCAGGAACAGGGAATTACTAAAGCTTCAGGAGTCAAGGTAGCACTGCAGGCAGTACTGGTTCAGGGACAGGGAATTACTAAAGCTTTAGGAGTCAAGATAGCACTGCAGGCAGTGCTAGTTCAGGAACAGGGAATTACTAAAGCTTTAGGAGTCATGGTAGCACTGCAGACAGTGCTGGTTCAAGGAAACAGGAAATAGCTACAGCTCAGGAAACAAGGAGTCAAGAGAGCACTGCAAATCAGGAACAAGAAATAGCTGAAGCCCAAGAACAGGAGCAAAGAATAACTATAGCTCAGAAACTCAGGAAACAAGGTAGCACTGCGGGCAGTGCTAATTCAGGTACAAGGAATAGCTATAGCTCAGGAATCAAGGAACAAGGATTAACTATAGCTCAGGAAACAAGGAGTCAGGAGAGCACTGCAAGCAGTGCAAATCAGGACCAAGAAATAACTGAAGCCCAGGAGCAAAGAATAACTATAGCTCAGGAACTCAGGAAACAAGGTAGCACTGCGGGCAGTGCTAATTCAGGTACAAGGAATAGCTATAGCTCAGGAATCAAGGAACAAGGATTAACTATAGCTCAGGAATCAAGGAATATCAAAAGCTCAGGAAACAAGGATCGGTCTCACCGGAAAACAGCTACAATGACTAACCCTGGGCTGAAGGGAGCTGGGGCTTAAAAGAGCTCCGAGTAACTGCATGCATCAGGTGTGAGCAGGCTAGCAGCAGCCAGCCACAGGTGAGCTGAGTTCCTCCACCCATCCTTGGCCTGCAGGGGTGGAGACAAAGCAGTGAGCAGGGGATTATAGGTAATAGAGTTTCCAGCATGAGCAGACTGGATTCCACAAAACCCGGCATGGATTGTGAATGGATGTCAATTCCTTAATGGTGTCCAAATGCCTGTAAATCAGGATATGCATGCAGGGGAGTATCTGGAAGCATATTAGAACACTGGAAAGCCCCAGAATACGGCCCCCTGGTGGTGGGCACGGGAGCACAGGGAGTGAATCGTGACAGTGGAAGGCTACTGCATTCTCCAGGAGTTAAACAGCACAAGTGCGGTGGTGGCAGCATACTGTGTGATGATCAATAGTAGTGACCAAGTCATTTTTACCCTTAATCTAGGCGAAACCTATTGGCTTTGCTAATGCTAGCTTAATGCAAGCCTCTTTTCGACCGCATGTTCTCCTTCCCTTGCATTCCGAATAACATCTCGTGTGACTCTTACTACATTACAGTGGAAAGAGCTCAGCTATATGTGACTTTTGTCCAGCCTCGTGTCCTATGCAAATCACAGTAGTAAAACTACTACATCAATCTACCATTCGCCTGCTATAAGTTGCTCTATTTATTAGCAGTATTTATTTGGGTGTGGCCCTAACAACCTGAGCAGCTCTCCTCCAATTATTGCCCAAATATGTCTGACTCATCGGAGTATAAAACGTCAGTCTTAGGATTCCTGTTCAAAGTTCACTTATAATGACATTAATCATCACTGTGTACATTTAACACTTCAATCCACGTATTACACATTTTTAATGCCTGGCATATTCGAGGGAGAAGGATACATTTTTATGACTGCGAGGAAATATATTTGCTATTTTAAGATTGATTCTGCAGCCATCTTTGTGAGGGTCTGATAGTATCATTTAGCACCCGAGTTTTCGGCATACATGTTCGGCAAAGGGCGCTTTTTGCAGAGTGAAAAAGTACTTCCACTGCTAAAGACAAATCCTGCATCTTTTGTCAGACTAGCCGGGTCTCAAACAGGTCTGATCCACATAGCATATCCTTGCTCAAACACGAAGGCTGGTGGGGCAGCTTTAGCATCAGAAGGTCACACTGCAGTCGGGCAGCTTTAGCATCTGAAGGATCAACAAGCAGTTGGACAGCTTTAACATCTGAAGGATACCCTGCAGTTGGGCAGCTTTAGCTTCTGAAGGTCACCCTGCAGTCGGGCAGCTTTAGCATCTAAATGTCACCCTGCAGTCGTTCAAGGACTATGCCCTCAAAGAGGTTTTACTGAACCGCTGGATTTAATCTCTTCATCCAATATTTGGTGTTGACTTATGAACCTTCTGCCCCAGAGCGCTTGTAGATAACTTAATTGAACTCATAGGGGATTTCTCTATTAAGGGATCCAATATCATTGTGTTATGCGATTGTAATATCTGGCCACACAATCCAGTGAGCAGTCAAGCTTAAAGTTTTTTCAAAGCCATGTCATCATTTGGGAGGTAAGGCAGTAATGGGAAATCTTGAAGAGTGCCACAGGTAACATGCACGTGGGTAGAAATCTAAGGACCCACTTTAGGAGGACAAAAAAAAACACTAATTAACTTGAGGTATAGAGCGAGGGGGTAATTCTTTTAGGGGGGAGGAGTGACAGAGAAAGACATAAAAGAGCGAGGGACACCGACTTGATGATAATGTATTTGCATAGAGCTCTTGCTACCCCAGTTTTGCAATTGTTGTCTCCATTAGCAACAGATTTTAGCATTAGACAACCTTCCAGTAGTCAATCTATAAGCCTTTAACAGATGAATGTCTGAGTCAAAATCAACTGAGAAGAGATTTGGACCTATTATACACAGGTAATACAGACGTCAGCCATAGATGCTTAACTTACTTAGCCAATGATCAGAATGCCACAGCTATTATGTAAACACATGAGTGATTGTTTGGTATCCTGAGACCATCAACAATGGATATCGAAGCTGAGGTTGTGCCACAATGCGGTCGGATGACTCTGAAAACCATGTAAATGACAGGAATAGTCTAGAAAGTCTCAACGTTTTGTTGACAAGAGAGTTTCTAACTTTTATTGCAGCAAGATACAGCGCAACAGGCCAGTGGCTTGCAGGAGCACATGGATCAAAGAAAGAATCTTTAATACCTGTCTAACAAATGCTGGTTTCAATTTGCCCCTGGAGTCCAGCTTGTGTGGTTGATGAGGGGTGATGCCCCGCAACCAGGATGCTTGTTTCTGGTCTGGACAATTCTCAGGAGGGGCAGGGACAAGACTGATTTGCATATGGCTGGGTTTAAACTGAAATGGCATGGGGAGCAAAAAAAAACAAAAACAATGAATTTCGGCCCAGATCTCTGTACTGGGGTGAATGTTTGACGTTGTTCAGCATTCTGTCCATCAATTGTTCTTTTTGCATTTGCCACCCCGAGTGGGACAGGTGTGCCCAGTCGTAGGTCCCATGCTTTGCATGCCCCCGGAGTCCAGCTAGCCTGGATGATGAGGAATGATACTCCGAAACCGGGCCTAGGACGCTTGTTTCTGGTCCAGTTCAGGCTAGAGTGTTTTATGGGGAGCAGGGTCAAGATTGATTTGCATATGGCCGGGTTTAAACTGGAATGGCATGGATTAGCAAAAAACAATAGATTTAGGCCCAGATCTCTGTAGTGGGGTGAATGTTTGACATTGTTCAACATTCTGTCCATCAATTGCTCTTTTTGCAGGTTTCAATTTCTTCTGCACTATTCCAATAGTTTGCAAGAACATATAATAATGACTACAGTGCTATTGCTCTGGAACCCCCTAAAGAATTGTAATCAGATGAGACCCAAGAAGGGAAACCAATTTCAAGCTGGGTAATAACAAATCACAGTTTTTCAGAAGAAATAGAATCAAAAGTGAGCCCCTCTGACGTTTCAGAATAAGCAAAATTAATAGCAAAGGATTGACATAAACGTGTTACTATATTTGAAAACAAATCAACTAACTTTTACTAGTTTTGCACCCCGAGTACTGTCTAGAGGAAAACGTCTGAAATAGAAAGATTTTTCGTTATATGAAATATTTTGCAATTTCTTTTCAAAATTCTAATGCACGAGTCAAAAAATATTATAACTAGAAACACAAAGAAGAATTTTCCATTCCCAATGATTATGGTCATGTCGTTCATGGTCTGCCGTATGGTACCCTCCCACCTTCGCTTCCAGGATATATCAATTTAGCTATGAGCGGGATTCGTATCAAACCACGGAGATGGTACCTGCCCAGGCATTTTCATTATTTTTCAGAAAGGACTACAACTTTAACTGCCCTGCTGAGACAGCCACTAGAAGAATCTTTAAAATAAAGTTCCTACATTAGAACATATGCTTGTAGAGAATAAACGCTGGCAAACAATAGGCAAGGGTAGAACATTTGTTGACCATTCTTCAACTGTAAATATGGTTTTTGACATTTAATGCGAGTGACCCATCATGGAGAAAAATATCTGGTCTGACCACTGCACCGTATGCTCAACATCACAAAGGCAAATTCTGTCCTTGTAAAGGATACAACTCGGGCCACTCCACATAAGAAATGTCCCCTCCTCGTCTACGACACTTACAGAAAAATACCACTAAGTGCTTGTGCCTCGGCTACTCATGAGCACTTCACTTCCTCAGCACTACCCAACTGAAAGTGGCAACCAATGTGGCCCCTATCACAGAACCCTTCCAGAAAATGCTGGGCAGCTCAATAGCACTGGTGACGCCTTGTCACTACTTTATGCTTTGCTCAACAATCACATTAATCTGCACCATATGGGTTGTGATTTTCATGTTAAAGTTGACCATAGTTAATGTAGGCCTTAATTTAAATGACTCATGCTAACATAAAAAAAGCTCTCCGTTTGCTCTGTATTTCTCTCTTTCTTTTGTTTTAGGGTCCAGGCTACAGCAGTATTTGCTCATTAAAATTGCATTTTTATTGTTTTCGTTTCTGAATGAATGTTAATCTGTATGTGTTCCATGGAGAACTGAATAATGAACCACTTCACCTGCACAAAGAACACACTGACCGCGTTGCATCATCCTGATGCCAGATGCCTCTTGAAGGTCATGCAGCAGACACTTCCACTGCGGATGACTGGGAATAATGCTGAAATTGGCTAGTCAAAGAATGTTCACTCCTGATTGGTTCTCTTCACGACAGGCGTGGGGAGCTAGTTTTCACTGAAGACTTGCATTTTGAATTGTGCCTTGCTGAGCTTGTTAGAGTCAGATACTCTTTCCACTCTCCTCTGTGGAGATGCTTCTTTGCTTCTGCCCAACAAGTTAGGCTCCTGGGCAAATCCATTCTCACTTACTTGATTGAATCTTCATTTGATTCGGCCTTTTAGAGACTTTACATGTTGACGCCTCATGCTCGACTTCTCTCATGAATTTCCCGATTTCCTCTGGCTCAGCATATTAGGGAATTTCCCTTCATGGGAAGCTGAATTTGCTTAATTTACTTTATGACAACTTCAAGCATGTTGTCTTTGTATGTGATATTTTGAATTATACTAATTAATAGATTCATGTATTGGCTAATGACTTTTACAACACTGAAGGATTTGAGTTTGTTGCTTTGCTTATGCTAATCTGCTAATAAAGCTTTATGATTGCACAGCTACTGCTCTCTGTCATTTCTGTGGGGTCCAATGAGCCTCACTGTCACTGATGTACTTTGATCTGTTGAGTCACGCCTCAGTCCAGGACTAGAGGTCCATGCGCTCGACTGTAGCTTGTACTTGAGTTTGCACCACCTATCTGCGCATGGCAGATCCGCTTGCAAAAATGCTGTGATAGCATTGTAAAGAAATGCAGACAAGTGAAATCACCATGTAGAAAATGCAACATTTCCAGGAACTCTAAAATTTGCTATTCAAACCTAATAAACTGCTGTAAAGGTACATTCGCAGATAAAAGGCGAATAACACCCAAAAATCACCCAGAAGAATTGTTCAAAACTATATGATGGAACTTATTCTCGGTGTCCTTTGGACTTCCAACAAAAAAATCCCACAGTACTTGCAGTAATCCCTTCTAATACGTAATAGGTTCAACGTTCAACTGTATTAGCTTGTTTGGCAGCTTTGCATAGAAAAAAAAACACTACGCACCATATATGGCATTTAAAAACACGCGTAAAAACCACACATATAGAACCTAAAGAACATCACGTAAATAGTCTCAAACAGAGCCGGCAATTAAAATCAAACTGATCGGGTATCACCTTAGACAGGTTTAATCATTTTGGTGTTCGTCTCCCTAAATATCATCTAGAGCCTGATATCTTACGGAGCGCCGCCTTGGTACACACTATTGTACTATAGGTGTTGCAGCAGGCCCTATGATGAATCAGGCTACGACAGAGGGTGAGGACAGGGCAAACTTTGTAAAAAAAATTGACTTCTTGCAGAATGTAGAACAGTGTTCATACCTTTCACCAATCTCCGTGTGTGGATTATAGTAATGGGAGGTGGATTGAGGATTTCTTCGTCTTCCTTCCTTGTGCTGTTTTCAAATCCTGAAAATAGACACCTGCGCTCCCCAGGAATACACTTGCTCTCTCTGGGATAAGGTAAGGCAACGCCTAACTCCAGAAGTCTCAAGGGACAGACCGCTTACTTCCTTTTCACTAACTGGCTGAGGGGCCATTGATAGTTTTTGAGATGCCAGGGAATCCTTTCTTCGAAGAAAAGGTGCTAGCAAGCAGCTATTTAGCTCAATCAACAAACATTTTAGGAACCATGAACATTATTATAGATTCATAATCTATTGTCTGATCTCTGCAAGATGCCATGAAAATGGAGGATAAATGC
This sequence comes from Triturus cristatus, assembly GCF_964204655.1. NCBI lineage: Eukaryota > Metazoa > Chordata > Amphibia > Caudata > Salamandridae > Triturus > Triturus cristatus. The sequence continues at coordinate 323,065,941 of NC_140587.1, read as the reverse complement.
TGTTCCTGCAGTATACAACAGTGGCAGCCCAGACACCACTTCTCCGGACACTGTATTTGTGGGAGGTACATACCATCTCGCCCAGCAGTAATTCTGGTGTGCATCCGCATGGTCATACATAGTCACCCGGCCCTGCCAATCACGCCGTGATTTGAACAAGCTTGTTCTGCACAGTAACATTCTCAAAGCGAGGAAAAAGCCAGCATGACTGCCAGTGGTTTGCCGCCAAGCTGTGCCAGATGATGGACACAGAGCTGAGCTGCCCATCAGTTTACATGAGAATCTTTAATAAATGAATGGCTGGCCCTACCTGACAAAGACAGTATCACATGTACTATCTGACTGGTTCTTCTGGTCATAAAGATACAACCAGCCAATACGTGTTTCGTCACAGTAAGTGAAAGATCCTGAACTTCACGAGGAATGAGAAAATACTATAAACACAAGTTCTAATCACTTGCTTAGCTACTCATGCCTGACCATTCACAGAATCACAGGTGATAGTGAAGTTTGCCAAGTTGCATAGTGTTTTTAAGAGAGACGAAAATAACTGCGTGGGACCAACACATAGGTAAAAACGGATAGTCGTAGTAGACACTCCCAGTAGTTGCAGCATGCAATCATCTAAGATACCATGTATTTGTGATAGAATTAAGAGTGAATTGAGACAAAACACGTGTCATTGGCACGTAAAGTCAGCATAAAAAGTAGAAATACAGAGGAGGAAAAAGGAAAGAAAATACACTATAATCATATGGTCCATATTTGGCCAGAAGGTACTGTTAGAAGGGCGCCCCCCGGGAGCCGGATGGTGTCGGACTGACCACCCCGAGGGCCACCGTTCCGTAGGCGAGTAGCCGAGCGCCGCTGAGAAGCATCCTGGGCGAGGTCCTCCTCCTATGATCGTATCAGCCAAGCAACCCCACCACCACAAAGGGACACAGCCAGGGTATTTATTCTTATAAGATTTTATCGGTTATCAAGGCAGGTTTCTGTGGCAATATTTACAAGGGGATCGAGGGATCCCAGAGAGTCTCAAAGTCTGTTTGGGATGAGGTAGCGGGACAGTCTCAGTCTTAGCCTGGTACTGGACACCCCGCGCCTAGCTCTCAATCCTCGAGCCGGGGGGGGGGGGTTCCGGGAGCCTGGACGTCGTCTGCACGGTTCGGGGGATTGATGCGGTGAAGTCGAACCACAACGAGGTCAGCAGGGCTCCGATGGTGTACTCCTGCGAGGTCGAGCCGCGACGAGGTCAGCAGGGCTCCGATGGTTTACTTCTGCGAGGTTGAGCCGCGACGAGGTCAGCAGGGCTCCGATGTTCCGTGAGGATCTTTCTTCTCAGCAAAGGGGGGAGCCGCGACACAGTCAGCAGGGCTCAAAGGTCCAAGTTCCAAGTAATGAGTCTTTCTCCGTAGGGTCAGCCGCGATCCGATCAGCAGGGCTCTTGACTTCAGGATACAACTGCCGTCCTGGTTTGAGGCTGCCCCAGATATAGGTCTGGACCCCTTTGATGTCCGGATCCTTGCGCCTGGGGGGCGGAGGGGCTGGGATGGGAGAGGCCAGACACCCAGCGGGAGAGGCGCCAGTGCCCAGGAAGGCCGGCGGCCGATCGAAACCAGGCGTTGGGGACCGGTTGGGGGTCCCATCGAAACTCCCCTCCTCCGGGATCGGTGGAGTGGCCACTTGGTGCCCCCTGGCCGGATCTTGGTGCCTCGATGTCGGGGCTTCGCTGGGGCCGAGGCCGGGGCGAGCCATGTCTCGTAGGCTGGTGCGGGTAGCAAGGTACAATCCGGAGGGACCCCGAAGGGTGGGGGCTGCCCCCGTCGGGTCGGGTAGAAGGGTTCGGGACCACGCCACGAGGCCGGGTCCAACAGGCGTCCCCCCCAGCTGAAGGCAGGGAGAGTCACCCATCGTCTTGGGGGTTCTCCTCGCCGAGGCGGAAGAAGCGGGACAGGCCGTCGGCGTTGGCGTGGTCGTTGCCGGGCCGATGATCTACAGTGAAGTCCATCCCCTGCAGAGAGATGGACCATCGCAACAACTTCGGGTTCTCGCCTCTCATCTGCATCAACCACCGCAAGGGTCGGTGGTCGGTTTGGACCCGAAAGTGGGTGCCATAGAGGTAGGGCCGGAGCTTCTTGAGGGCCCACACCACGGCGAAGGCCTCTCGTTCGATGGTGCTCCATCTTTGCTCCCGGGGCAGCAGGCGCCGGCTGATGAAGGCCACCGGCTGGTCAACCCCCTCAGAATTCACTTGGGACAAGACCGCCCCGATTCCGTACTCCGAGGCATCCGTCTGTACCACAAACTCCTTGCTGTAGTCGGGGGCTTGTAGCACAGGAGCGGTACACATTGCTGTCTTGAGGGTCTCGAAGGCCGCCTGACAGCGGGGTGTCCAGTGCACCTTCTTGGGCTGTTTCCTTGATGTGAGCTCCGTGAGGGGGCCCACAATGCTTCCATAGTTCTGAATGAACCGCCTGTAATAGCCCGTGAGTCCCAGGAAGGCCCTCACAGCGGTTTGGGTGGTTGGGGGCTCCCAGGCGACGACGGCGTCGATCTTTGGCTGGAGGGGAGCCACCTGGCCGCTCCCCACTTGATGTCCCAGATAGGTTACTGATCCTTGGCCTATCTGACACTTGCTGGCTTTTACGGTAAGTCCGGCCCTTTGGAGGGCGGTCAGGACCTCCCCGAGGTGCCTCAGGTGTTCGGCCCAGTGGCTGCTGAACACCGCAATATCGTCCAGGTAGGCGGCGCTGAACGCTTTGAGGCCGGCCAGTACCTTATTTACCAGTCTCTGGAAGGTCGCCGGGGCATTTTTCATGCCGAAGGGCATCACTCGGAAGTGGTAATGGCCATCGGGGGTGGAGAAAGCGGAACGCTCCTGGGCGCCAGGGGTGAGCCCGATCTGCCAGTATCCGGCGGTGAGGTCGAAGGTGCTAAGGTAGCGGGCTGCTCCTAGGCGGTCGATCAGTTCATCTGCCCGAGGAATGGGATGGGCATCGGTTTTGGTGACGGCATTCAATCCCCGATAGTCCATGCAAAACCGGAGCTCTGGGGTGGTGCCGGGGGCGGCAGCTTTCGGCACCAGGACCACAGGGCTGGCCCAGGGACTGTCGGAGGGTTCGATGACCCCCAGGGCCAACATCTTGGCGACCTCGGCGTGGATGCAGGCCTGCACTTGCTCGGGGACCCTGTAGGCTCGGTGTCGCACGGGGGGGCTGTCCCCGGTGTCGACGTCGTGGACGCACCATCGGGTGACTCCGGGAGTGAGGGAGAAGAGAGCCGTGAAGCGATGCAGCAGTCCTTGGCACTCTCGGCGCTGATCGGGAGTCAGGGTAGCAGAGAGGATGACTCCCTCCACGGAGCCGTCCCTTTCGGAGGTTTTCAGGAGGTCGGGTAAGGGCTCGGAGTCGTCCTCGGCCCCATCGTCCGTAGCCATCAACAGGCTAAGTTCTGTTCGGGCAAAGTGGGGTTTGAGCCTGTTGGCGTGGAGGACCCGAAGGGGGTTCCTGGGGGATTCCAGGTCGACCAGGTAGGTGACGGGGCTCTTCTTCTCGACCACCTTGAAGGGCCCGGTCCACTTGTCTTGGAGGGCACAGGGGTCGACGGGCGACATGACCCAGACCTGCTGGCCGGGCTCGAACTCGATGGAGGAGGCGTTCTGGTCATACCAGCGTTTCAGCTGGCCTCGAGGTTGGCTTCGGCCAGCTCCCTGAATTTCTGGGTTTGGTTGCGCAGGGTCAGGAGGTACCGATAGACGTCGGGGGGAGCATCTTGGATGGTGGTCTCCCAGACTTCCTTGACCAGGCTGAGAGGGCTTCGGACAGGGTGTCCGTACAGGAGTTCGAAGGGGCTGAACCCCAGAGATTTTTGCGGGACCTCCCGATAGGCAAACAGGAGGCAGGGCAGCAGGACGTCCCACTTGCATCTCAGGGGCTCCTCCAGGCCCTTGATCATCCCTTTCAATGTCCGGTTAAATCGTTCGACTAGACCGTTCCCCTGGGGGTGGTATGGGGTGGTGAATTTGTAGGTGACCCCGCACTGTTGCCACAGGGACCGCATATACTTCGAGATAAAGTTGGTGCCTCGGTCGCTCACCACCTCCCGGGGGAAGCCTACTCGGGAGAAGATTCCCATCAAGGCCCGGCCCACCACGGGGGCCGTCACTGTTCGGAGAGGGATGGCCTCGGGGTATCGAGTGGCATGGTCGACCAGGACGAGGATGAAGCGATGCCCCAGGGAGGTTCGGGGGTCCAGGGGCCCCACGATGTCGATCCCCACTCGCTCGAACGGGGTGTTGACTATTGGAAAGGGCTGGAGAGGGGCTTTGACCCTTCCCCCGCTCTTCCCGCTGGCTTGGCAGGTCGGGCAGGTCCGGCAATGATTGTCCACGTCTTTCCGCATGCAGGGCCAGTAGAAGTGGGTCACCAGGCGGCTGTATGTTTTGTCCTGTCCCAGGTGCCCGGCGAGGGGCACATCATGCGCCAGATTGAGGAGGAAGTCCCGGAATCTGAGGGGGACCACCAGCACGCGGCTGGCCCCCAGTTCTGCGGTCTTCTGCTCGCTGTAGAGGAGGTCATTGTCCCAGTAGACCCAGTGGGTCCCCGCCTGGTCTCCGGCGGCCTGGGCGGCTGCTTGCTGTCGGGTCCCTTCGAGGGAGGGGCAGGTCTTTTGTTCTTGGCGGAACTGCTCCCTTGTGGGGCCACCTTCTTGGCGCCATTGGGCGAGTTCGGGGAGGTCGCCGAGCGCGGCGACCTCGTCCGGGGCGAGTTCTGGCGGCCCGGCCTCGGTGTCGGCTTCTTCTTCGACGGAGGGGGCTGGTGGTTCGGGCCATTCCGGCTCTTCGGGGGGAGCCTTGACTCTCGGTCGGATGGCCCGGGCGGTTGTGGACCGGGTGGTTGCGCAGACCCATTCGGCCAGTCCCAGCATCCCCAGATGCTCTCGGCGCTCGACGTGGGCCCAGGGGGAACTTTCCAGGTCGTTCCCGAGGAGGCAGTCCACGGGGGCGTCGTCGCGGACGGTGACCTTCAGCATGCCCGACACTCCCCCCCACTCGAAGGGGATCTGGGCCATCTGGCACAAGCTCTCAGTGTTGTCTGCCGACCGGACGGGGCACAGTACATTCGGCAAAATCTGTTCGGGGGTCACCAAGTGGCAGCGGATGGCTGTCACGCTGGCTCCGGTGTCTCGGAGGGCTTCGGCCTGGCGCCCATTAATGGTGACCCACTGTTGGTACTTCTGGGTGTTGCTCGGGATGGGAGCCCGGGGTACCATCTCCCGGCTGTCCAGACAGACTAATGCCATGGCGGCGGGTTCCCACTCGGTTGGTCCAGCGTCGTAGTTCTCTTCCTCTTCTCCCCCTTCCCCCAGGGCAGCGGCCGCCAACTGGCGGGGGGGTGGCCAGGTGGCCCCCGCCCGTCGGTTCACGGGGCAGGTAGGGTCACTGGCATAGTGCCCTGGTTGTTTGCAGTTGTAGAACGTCACCGTCGGTCGAGGCCCTGGTCGGGCTGGGGGGGCCCCTCTTCGGGCGAGGGACGTGCAGTTTGAGGGCGGTCCCCGGGGAGGAATCCGGGGTGGCCCCGCTGGAAAGTCTCTGTTTCTGTTCGATCCCCCTCCTCCGCCCCACTGGCGGGGGGGCCCCGTGGGGTTCCACTGGTACTCCCCCATCGAGTTCCGAGGGACCCGGGTGTTCACCCATCGATCGGCCTCGGCGGCGAGCTTCCGCGGCTCGGTCAGCTTGCTGTCGAGGAGGTGCTGTCTTAGCTCGATGAAGCAGTTGTTGGAGAGGTGCTCCCATACCATGAGGTCGAACAGTTGTTCGTAGGAGGTGACCTTGCTGCCCTTGATCCAACCTTCCAGGGCTCTGCTAAAAAAGTCTACGTATTCCACCCAGGTGGTACCGGGGAGCTTCTTGCAGTCCTGGAAGCGTTGGCGGTACATCTCTGGGGTGAGCCCATAGCTGGTGAGCAGGGCCTCCTTCATATGGTCATAGGAGGTCATCACTGCGTCTGGGAGCTGTAGCAGGGTGTCTCTGCCTTCGCTGAGGAACCGTCCCCATAGGCCGGCACCCCAATCTTTCCGGGGTACCCGATGGGCGGTCATGGCTACTTCGTAGGCCTTGAACCATTGTTGGATGTCGTCGTTCTTGTAGTACTCTTTGACAACATCCTTGGGGATATGTACTTTCGCCTCGACTGGTGTGGGGGTGTCTCGGTTTCCGGGGGTGCCGGTTTCTCCATTTCTGGACTTGATTTCAAGTTCTTTAAGGCCCCGCTCATGCTCGAGGGTTAGCCTCCTCTCTTCCAGTTCTCGGTGCCGCTTTTTCTCCTCTATCTCTTCTTGCAGCCGCAGTTGCTCTAAGGCCAATTTCTTTTCGGCTAGCAGGAGTTCGCCGTCCAGGCAGAGTCGGGCGCGCTCTAACTCGTGGGTCCTGACCCTCTCCCGTTCTCGTATCTCTTCCGGGGAGAGGCCGGTCTCTATGCTGGTTGTTCTCCCCTCTGCCGGGGCTGCGGTTGGTTGCCGGTGTACGTTTGGCACCGGATTTTCTTCGGTTTGGGGGGAGGCTGCTTCGGACTCTACCCAGGTCTTTAGGGCTAGTTGCAGGTCCTCTTTTGTGTTTAATCCGGTGGTCGCGATGCCTTTGTCTTTACAAAACTGCTTTAGTTCCTTATGGGTATATTCCTCCAACCGTTCTTGTTGGAACTCCACGGTTGGGGTGGTCTGTTGGTCGTTCATGGTTACCCTGTGTCTAGGTAGGTAGTGGGTGAGTTACTCGCTGTACGATCTGCGTCGGGCTCGGATCGCACCGCTGGCCACCAATGTTAGAAGGGCGCCCCCCGGGAGCCGGATGGTGTCGGACTGACCACCCCGAGGGCCACCGTTCCGTAGGCGAGTAGCCGAGCGCCGCTGAGAAGCCTCCTGGGCGAGGTCCTTCTCCTATGATCGTATCAGCCAAGCAACCCCACCACCACAAAGGGACACAGCCAGGGTATTTATTCTTATAAGATTTTATCGGTTATCAAGGCAGGTTTCTGTGGCAATATTTACAAGGGGATCGAGGGATCCCAGAGAGTCTCAAAGTCTGTTTGGGATGAGGTAGCAGGACAGTCTCAGTCTTAGCCTGGTACTGGACACCCCGCGCCTAGCTCTCAATCCTCGAGCCGGGGGGGGGTTCCGGGAGCCGGGACGTCGTCTGCACGGTTCGGGGGATTGATGCGGTGAAGTCGAACCGCGACGAGGTCAGCAGGGCTCCGATGGTGTACTCCTGCGAGGTCGAGCCGCGACGAGGTCAGCATGGCTCCGATGGTTTACTTCTGCGAGGTTGAGCCGCGACGAGGTCAGCAGGGCTCCGATGTTCCGTGAGGATCTTTCTTCTCAGCAAAGGGGGGAGCCGCGACACAGTCAGCAGGGCTCAGAGGTCCAAGTTCCAAGTAGCGAGTCTTTCTCCGCAGGGTCAGCCGCGATCCGATCAGCAGGGCTCTTGACTCCAGGATACAACTGCCGTCCTGGTTTGAGGCTGCCCCAGATATAGGTCTGGACCCCTTTGATGTCCGGACCCTTGCGCCTGGGGGGCGGAGGGGCCGGGATGGGAGAGGCCAGACACCCAGCGGGAGAGGCGCCAGCGCCCAGGAAGGCCGGCGGGCGGTCGAAACCAGGCGTTGGGGACCGGTTGGGGGTCCCATCGAAACTCCCCTCCTCCGGGATCGGTGGAGTGGCCACTTGGTGCCCACTGGCCGGATCTTGGTGCCTCGATGTCGGGGCTTCGCTGGGGCCGAGGCCGGGGCGAGCCGTGTCTCGTAGGCTGGTGCGGGTAGCAAGGTACAATCCGGAGGGACCCCGAAGGGTGGGGGCTGCCCCCGTCGGGTCGGGTAGGAGGGTTCGGGACCACACCACGAGGCCGGGTCCAACAGGTACCTTATATAGCAGGTACTTATCAGTAACTTTAACGGTGTAATATCACCAGTGATGGTCTATACTGAAATGTGTGTGCAACTATTGTTCAGCTGAGGTTCGCTCTGGAAATCAGCAATATGCACATGCCACTCTGCTTATCACAGCCATGAGAAGTGGTCGAAGATAACGGGCGTGTGTGTTAATCACATGGTAAAGTGCCTTGCTCGTCGGTCTATTTCCAGGCTAAAGCCTTATAACGAAGAGTCGCGCATGATGCTGTGTAGCGGCATGCATAGTAAATAGCAGGCACCCCAGAGAGACCGGGTTCTTAAGTCAATGAAATATCGTCATAAAGTAAAAAGAAGTGGTCAACTCAAACTAATGCTGAGACAACTATTGGCAAAACGTACGTCGTGGAAGTGAGGCCAGCACCTGGGATCTATCTACAATCTCAAAACTCCTTATGGCTCTGCTGATTATCCCTCTGTTACAGGGATTTTGGGATCTTTTCTTGATTCATGAGCTGTGGGTGTGACTGTCTTCCTCTAGTGCCGAGCACCCAATTGTTGCTAGACACACAATTGCTTGTGTTTTGTGACTGATGACTCATACCATTGGTGAACACAGAGATCTTTCCTGCCACCATGCAATTGGATCATTTAGGAATCCTCCCATGGTCAGACTGGGGCAGACTCTACCCTGGTGCTGCCAGTCTTACCCGGCTAGAACTGAACCTGTAGCTCTGCTGTCAGGAATGCTCTCCAGCTACTGCTTCTGCTTACTGTGTGGAGTGCCCTCAGTGGAGTCCAAGCCTCAGCACTGCCAACCCAGGGCACACGCTCCCAAATTCGGAGATCAGTGGACTGCCTAGGAATCTACCTAGCAATAGCTGGGGAGCCTTCTGGAGCTTTCTTGGGCTCAGAATGGCATTCGTTTAACTAGTTGGACCCCCACCCGCACATCAGGCCCATGAACAGCTTCTTTGGCTTCAATGTGAGAAGATGTGTGCCCACACCAACCTTGAGGATATCCTGGCCTGACCCAGAGATGACGTTAGCACCACTGAGATCCAGAACTCATTGACATGGACTGTGAAGTCTCATGTGTGTCCTCTCCCTCTATGCACTCAGATGATAACTTCTCCTGGTGATCAGAGTATATCCTGGCCTCCAAAAGTGCAACTAAGCATATCCCGACATTCAGAAACCTTCAGTAAGTGTAGTTTCTTCGAATGCAGGTTGAGCTATTCCCTTTGTAAGTATTGGAGGAGGGAGAAGAGTCTTTAAATCTAAACTAGGAAATAGTCATGTTCCTCCTAAGCATTCTGGGAAGGAATGTCTTGTGGTAGTGATATAGTTGAAAGCAGTAAAAGGATTTTGGGATGTCTAACCTTGTCACTATATTAACAATAATGAGAATTCCTATTTGTAAAGCGGGAACATATCGCCCCTTTAAGTTTCCAGGTGCTTGGAGCAGTCGGGAAATTAAGAGCCTCATTAGGATGTCAGTCGGAAAGCCCCTGATGGCAGGTCGGAGGCTTTCAGACCGACATCCTTGATTTGACTTCCAACCGCCGTATTATGATTACAGCAGTCGCAAGTCAAACTGGCCTGTCATTCCAGCTGGCTTCCGAAAGGGCTCAAGGAGCCCGTGGGCCAGCGGGACACCACGACATAATCCCTTACGGACAGTGTTTCCACTGTCGGGATTATGTCGTCGGTTTGGTTCAGGCTTTCCATGTCGGCCATTCCTTGGAAGGCCTCCGTTTGGGAGACTGGGGGACACCTATGGTGCCCTCCTGTAAATCCCAGCACCGTGTGGCAGGCACCATGAGGTGCCTGCCACACGGTGCTGGGATTCACAGAAACTCCCATTTCTCTATCGGAGCTTGTGCAGAGACCGGTTTCCGACAGCAGCACAAGCGCCCATAGAGAAATGGGAGTTTGGTTGCATCGTAATAGGGGGTGTGGAACCGTCAACCTATGGATGGTCGGTTCTCACACCTGGATGGTGTCGGGCAGAAGCAAGTCCGCCCGATATCTTAATAGGCCCCTAAGTGAACTATTGCCCAGAGTCTCATGGTGCTGAGCTGAGATCGGCAATCGAACAGTGAGCACCTGCACTCCAGAGTCAGCCACTCTGGCCGCTGCACCACACCTCTTTGGCATGTGTGCTTAACCTTGGACTTCTTTGGACCACATGAGTTTCAATTTTTACTGCAACCCATTTAGTCCAGATATTCATACCAGAAATACCCATAAAAACATAAGCAAGAACATTAGGAAGGAGACAAAGATCATTTAACTTCATAAATGTTCATTAAGCTGTGTAATTACTCTTAATGTACTCACAGAAATGATCATTGCGGCTGAAGAGCGTTGACATGAGTATTAGTTGTCAATCCACCTTGGCACTTCAGTATCTCCATTTGGTACCTCAAAAGCACCTCCTTTCGCTCCTATAGAAAAATCTTCCAGCCCTGTGGACAGCTCCAGATTTATCCATGTTGCTGACACTACAGAGGCTAACACTGGTGCAGGAGCATCGATTGAGATTTGTATTTTTGTGAATAGTGTTTTCCGAACATTAGAAGGATAGTAAACCTCATAATAATTGTTGCAAAGTCTTCCTGTGCCCTGGGCAACCCCCAACATTTTGCTGACTGATGCTGTTGGTAACTGACTTTAAATGACTCTGGGCTCTGTCTATCCAGGCCCAGGGCCAGTGCTATGCTGAAAGAGACGCATTAGAATACAGTTAAAACACCTACATACACTAGGGTACACATTGGTATGGTGGGGTACCCCTGTGATTGGCATGACCTACCCTATAAGCCCCTTGTATATAATAGGGCAGGGGGATATAAACTACCTAGAAGTCCCTAGTACCCTGGGGCATGGGAGTTTAAAGGACAGCAGCTCTTTTTGCACTTGCATGTGTGCACTGCTGAAGCCGGAGGTGAGTTTAAAAGCAGTACTGGGTGCCAGGCCTGCTTTTAGAATGCAAATTGTGCCCAAACTCGACTTTGGTGTTTGGGGCACTTACAAATGGATAACCTACAATGCTTTGGCATCTTAGGGACTCCCAGGGTTTCCCCTAGGTATCCCAGGGGTGGGAGGGGTCAGGTATTTATAAGGTACGCCCTTATAAAATGAGTTTTTATATTCCTGGGTAAAGTGAAATTTCACATTTCACTCCCCAAATTGCGGTACAGTGCTACTCAAATTCGACTTTGATGCTAGGAACACTGTAGAGGGAGGATCTGCAATATTTCTACAGATTCAGAACCCCTAAAGTCTCCCCTAGTTGCACATGGGGTGGGGTTCCTGTAGATATAAGACAAGAACTTATAAAAATATGTTTTTGTAAGTCCTGGTGCTGGAAAAATGGCCCAAGTCATTTTTCCAATTGCAAATCCCCTGTTACATAGTTTAACATGGTAGGAAGTTATTGATTAATAACTATGGATAGGAGAGGGATAGAAATGCCATTCAAAGACTTCCCAGAATGGTATTAATAAATCCAACAATATCATATTGTTGAATTTCTCCTAAAGTGTACATACAAGAAGTTATAAGACTTTCTTGTTTGTAAGTCCAAATTCAGCCTTCCAGTGGTCTGCCCTGATTGGTCAGAGTTAAGTGGATTAGCCAGGCTGCCTTGAGGAGGTGATAAAGAGCCCCTGGGGTTAACCAGCTCTGCTGGGAGGGTAGTGTGCTGTTCCATAGGAATGCCAGTCCAGGGGGAAGAGTCGTAAACCATAGTCTTCAAAGGCAGAGGGATGGCCACAGTGTCAGTTTCCACTTTACACTTTTGACCCCCACCAGACCTAGGATTAGGGAAGGTATGTGCAGATGGTAGGGGGAGAGTCTATGGAAACAAGCCATCCTAGGGGGTGTGTTTAGCCAGCTCTTACCTCCTTGCTGGAAAATCACACATTATGGATTTGGAAGTATTGATGCAATCTGGGACAAAATAATGCCACACTCTACAGGATGTGGCCATAACTTTGAGGAGTTACCCTGCTCCCATTGGTCAGTAGTGACCTCCAGCATGACCCAGAGAACTTGTAATAAGTATCTGAGAGGGGCAGAGCCCTCCAGATCTGCTGCTTGAAACTTACTGAAGCAAGAAGTGCCCTGCTGAGAAGTTTTGCTGCTCAATGATTTCTAAGGCCTGACCTCTGAAAACTGCACCATCTGAAACTACAGCCCTGTGGATTATTTTGCTGAAAAAGAACTAAAGAGTGGACTCCCTGAAAGCTACAGGTTAAAAGAGCTCAACTGGAACATCACCAACTAAATCTACCCCTTGGAGAACCATCCGTGGATTTGTAAGGGTTTTGTACCAGTGGATTGTGGGAACTGATGTCCTCAACTGTCAAGGACCATCTTGGAGCTTCCAGACCCTTGGAGTAAGTTTGTGACACTTTGGGACCCCTTGAGGAACTTCGGGAAGAAGGTGAAGAAGTTTGGAGAACTTTGGAGCAACTTTAAAAAAAAACTCCATAGAGGGACCAACTCAACCTGGCCAGCCAGGCCGCCTGCCATCAACTGCGAGCTGGCCACGCCAACCAGGTTCATCCTGCTAAAAGCTCAATAGCTTCAACTTCCAGAGATTGACCGGGAGTAAGAGAAATCTGAAGCCGGATCCAGCTACATGAGGAGCATCGAGAGACCCTGCGAGAAAAAGCTCCAGAAAAGTTTCTAAGTCCGCTCGTAGAAAAGGTGACTGGGAGCAACCACGAGAGCCAAGCTGCCTGCCTTTCATCGCGTGACGGCCTGGGTTGTCCCACTGAAGCAATCTTGAAATATTTTCTAAGTCCGCTCCAGGGAAGTTGGCCGGGACCTCGTCACAAGTCAAGCAGGAGAACCCTCACCGGATCCGGACTGGCTGGGAGCTTTGAGGACCCTCGGGAAGAAAAGTTCCAGAAAAGTTTCTACGTTTGAAGGTAGAAACTGAGACCGGGTCCTGCCGGGAGCTGTAGCTGCTCAGGGCTCCATGGAGCCCGGCCTGAAACTTTGACTTTGCCCCGGTATATCGTGAGCAGGTATCACAATATGGTGCTATAATCTTCTAAGGGCTATATTTTATTAAATCTTTGAAATTCATATCTCCGGTTCCCTACATTGGATTTTTGTCCTTTTGGTGTCATTTTAAAGATTAAAAAAAATCCTATTTTTATAAATTGGTGTTGGATTTCTATTATGTGTTGTGTCTTAATTATTTACTGAAATGGTGTTTTTAAATGCTTTACATACCTGTCTTTGAAGTTAAGCCTGTCTGCTCGCAGCCATGTTACCAAGGGTTGAGACCTATGCTGAGTCCCATCATGTGTTAGTGACCTTATTGCCAGTGGCAGATCTACATTTATTTGCGCCTACCAATAACCCACTTTCCATCAGTAACCAAAATAGTTAATTTGGGAGTTACAATTTTGTACTGTTTTGTGTTAGAGATTAATGAAGGTTATTATTAGTTTGATGCTATGCTTTGTGACTATTTTAAAGTGTTATTAAAGAGTATTCTTTTTCCAATTGACTAACTCTGGTTGAGCCTTCTACATTTAACATAAGTATAATGATGAGTTTAGGTGCAACCAGTGCAAACTTCACACCACCACCCATGAATTACGCCTTGACTGCTTGACGAAGCTACACTGGATATTTAAGGAGAGTTTGTACAACCAGCATCTGCCTCCCCCGCCCTCATGAAGCAACCACTGCTGGAAAATGCAGGATGCAATCAATGTGCAAAAACAGCTTAAAGTTATAGTAGTGGATTCCAGCCAACATTCTGCTTTAGAAACATTGACCGTTACAGTAATAGTCCAAGATGCAAGTGCTTGGAACATCTTGTTAGCTTATCGATGACTGTCAGCTCATGCAATGACATTTAATTTATAGGCAGACCATTTATTCTGAATAATGGTCAGTATGTCTGCAACTGTACTGATGGGTGATTTAAATATTCTCTTTGCACAAGTATCTCAAGTCCTGACATCGCATTTGGAACTACTCACCCCATTCAATCTATGTTAGGTGAAATATTTCCTACCCATTGTAAAAATCATGCATTATATTTACAAATATCACTCAATGCACAGTTGATAAACACCCTGACCTGCTGTAGAACGGTCATAGCAGCATTCCGTTCTAGAGCAGTTCACGAGAAAAGACTCATTATCGAAATTGGAAAGCTGTCTCCTTAAACACCCTATCTTCCTAAATCACGACCTTAAATTAATCACATGCCCCCAAAAACTGTAAAACAACTATTCTAACACTCTGAAACTACTGTAGATGCAACAAATACTGCAAAATAAACTGTAGTTCCCTTCCAAACTAATGGTAGAGGGCAACAATAGGTCCTTGAATGCATTTGGCGGGAGGATTCATTAAGTATAGTGGCAAATATGTAATTGTAACTATAAAACATCGAATGGAAAGGCCAAAGCTCCCCTCTATACCAACAGGAAATTTTCAGCCCACAATTCAACGTTTGTCATTTTTAGGTCTCGCCTGACCCAGCGTATGCGCTGGTCTGGCGAGACATTTAGGAATGTGGGTTTCGAAAGTGCTACCCACCTTTTTGTGCTGGCGACAAGCTACAACGCACGATGGCGTGCACGTGCACGTGCACAGCTGCTCCCCGCATTCCCCCCTCCCTTCTCGCCTAGCCATCTCCTGCGCCAGTTTTCTCCTGCACCATACCCCTCCCCCCCCGCTGCTGCGCGCGCATCCCTAGCATGCGTCATCGCGATCGCGATCACTTTCGCTTTGAGAGTGATCGCGATCGTGATGACGGATTGTCAGTGAGTAAGGGGATCAGGTGCATTGCCCTACATTGCTTTCCTCCCCTCCTTAAACCCACCTAGTTATGAAGATGGCATGGTCCAGCAAGTGGAGTAAGTAGAGTCCCAATGGGGTAAGGTTGGTGTGACAAAACAGAGATAACATGGACGAACAGCCCGAGCAGAAGAAGCATATGTTCTGCTGCGTATTCCAGCCACACATACCAAAAAATTAACACACTCACAAACCTTCCCCTATCCTTTGGCCATCTCTCTCTCGACTGATACACAAGCCCCGCCCCCAATATCTCCCAACACCCCCCCTTCGCCGCCCCCCCCTC
This sequence comes from Triturus cristatus, assembly GCF_964204655.1. Lineage (NCBI taxonomy): Eukaryota > Metazoa > Chordata > Amphibia > Caudata > Salamandridae > Triturus > Triturus cristatus. Next base: position 323,050,917 of record NC_140587.1, on the reverse strand, counting down.
CCCATGAGCCTTCCCCGAACGGAAAATAGATATTACATTTACAAAGCACTAACTTTCTGAACCTGTGATACAGCTGCGACCTTTGCTGCGTCCATTTGCGGGGACTATGGTAACCCGCCTTTCCTCTAATTTCTACCATTGATAGGAACAGAATGATTTAGAGGGACTGAGAATTTCATGTGGTGAACCCCACATGGGTACGAAATAATAACCGTTCAGAAACAGAGAACCACGTTGTTAAGGAACAGCCGGGTTTTACTTCATGTGCGTCATTGGCAGATCCCTCCCCACGCAGAACAGTGCCCGTGGCATTCATCGAGCGGTTGTGTTTATGTAAAAGTCGGATCTCGCCAATAAATATAGAGCTTTAGTTTTGAGGGGGCGGGGGACAGGCAGGATCAGGCGAAGAAAGACTTCATTCATATTTTTCTTTCAGTTTGCTAATTTTCTATTAGACGCGAACAAAACACTCTAATGGAAATGTGCACCTTTAAAACAAATTTCCTGTGTTTTCTTTCTTTAATTCACCATGTTATTCATGCAATCTTGTTTACAGTTGCAGACCTAAATACTGTTGGGTTTAAATATCGCCTATATGGCTCTCCATGCTGTGGCTTGTAACTACTTAGGCCTAATCTAGCTGGCACCTCGTGATGCTGTTTGTGCACATTCAGGCCAGCGCGCTGGCTGCGCCTCCCTGCTGGTGGGAAATTGGGTTTTGCTGCTTGTTAGTCGGTGCCTGCACTCGTCACACGCCCACGTGGCCCGATTTTATGCTGGACGGGGAAGATAGATAACAAGCATTGGCATAGCCAATAGGTCTCGCTTTGGGGACCTGATAAGTATTTAGTTATGCAGCACAACATCCTTGGTGCAACAACATCAACTGTTGCATGGGTAAACACTTATATAAAGTCCCAAAAGCGAGACCTATTGGCTATGCCAATGCTTGTTTAGGTTTCCGCTACAGAGCGCTTTAGCTGTCTTTTGACCAGACCTATTGTTCCTAGTATACATAGAGTGGACTTTGAGTCAGCCTTTTGCTCTTGGTTGTATGAATTGGTTGTCTATGTCAGTTGACACCTCTTGATTTGATGGTGTTTCTCCTTATTCCTGCTTTTCTTCAGTTAGTTAGGTCTCACAGCGTTCTGACTGGTTGACACGTTGCCTTCCGCAACAGACGTTGCTTGCATTTAGGGAACAACTTTTCTTTTTCTTTAAGCACTCTATGAGAGTGCATGTGTTTTCTTGCTTTCTCCATCGTATACTGCTTCCCCCTACAGTTTTCTCCCTCCCCACTTCGCTCTCGATATTGCTACCCCTCTCAGCACTCCAGTGTTTCTCTGAAGTGAAAATATATCTTGGAGACCTACATTGAAAAGAGAGTATTGTTTGTTTAGTTAGCCTTCACCAAAGACATGATAAAAACACAGCAGATCCCGCCTACCCGACTCTTCCTTTAACATATCCACGTCGGCGTTGTTCGCTGATGTCTTGATTGTGGAATAATTTTTAATGTACTAAGATGTAACAAATGAGGTCGACAGTAGAGGTATCGAAAGATTTGCCTTTAAAAAGCGAAATTGCTTTATTGAACTCCGGCTGCTTCATTTCTGTATTGCAACCAGTGTTTTTCTCATTTCCTGCACACATGATGGTGGGCGCGCACAACAGACACAAATTACCAGTTGCAGGAAATAGTTGTATTTACTCTTGTAAAGCTGCTGCTTAGCGCACATGGGCAGCATGCACTTGTACCCAGCTGGAATTATTGCTGTGGTGCAAGAGGGTAGAGAGTTGCTAAAATACCAATTAAGTACCTCTAAACTAGACAACAATAACCTTTGTCATTTATAGCACCTAGAAACGGAAGAAGTCAGTAAAATAAGTTAGATTTACAGAGTTATTATTTCACTTTCATGAGACTAGGCAAACAATTGTATACCTCTTCATAAATGCCCAGGTGCTTTCCCTGCCATGATATGGGAGTGAATCGTCTTTCATGATGGGAATGCAAACTTCAATTTGCCTCTTGGAAAGAAAAGAGCGTTTTAGAGGCAGTGACTCTGCCCATGTTTTTCTAATGGGCAACACTGGTGAGCAAAGTGCTATTTATTAAATGGCATTAAAGGCCCCGAGATCAAGAAGGTAAAAGGCTTGGGCAATGTTTCTACACCGACCATGATCCTCCAGCCAGTGCTAGTGGGTAGCATAGGCCTGCTGACAGCACACAATTGTTTGATCAATCAATCAGGATTTATAAAGCGCGGATAATCACCTGAGAGTGTATCCAGGCGCTTGCAGGCCCGGGAGGCCTAGCCGAAGAGCCAGGCCTTGTGATGCATGAGGAACAGTGACAGTGTCACTGCTGCATATCCACAGCCTCCAATCATTACAAGGCATGTGTGACCAATTCAATTCTATGGCCAACCTGCAGTGATGCTTCGCTCCTACTTTGTAAATCACTGGACACAAAGGCAGCAGCAGATCAGAGCACACAGAGCAAGACAGAAAGGGTATAGAGGAGAAGGAAGCCTCCCCACACCGGAGTACGTCACTCGCAACATGACGTCGCGGATATATAGCGCGGGCTTTGACTTAGCCCCTTGTTCATTATTGGAGGGCTCAGTTGTCTGACTCTGCTGCTTTCTCTTCATTGGGTGGCTTTCTTCCCTGTTGCTCTGTCTGTCTCCGCCAGGAACATTTCAGTCTCACAGGGTTCTCACTGGATGAGCTGCAGTCTTCCACCACATACTTGAGGTACTCTTATTGCTTCCTACTCAACACTCCATGGCAGTGCATGTGTCCCCTTGCTCTCCTACCTTTTTCCTCTTGGCCCCAGCCCCGCCCGTCTGCATGCTATGTTTTCCATGATGCTTCTGGCCCTACCTGCATCTCATTAGCTGAGCTTAATTTTTAGTTATTTATTAAAGAGGACCAGGCAGCTTCAAAATGTTACTGGTCGACTTGGTTTGTTTTTTTGTGCATTGTGTGCACTTTTCCCCTTTTTTCCCAATTTAATTTACTGTCCACCATGTTTGAATGGTAAATTAAAATGCCCGCTAATGCGTCAAGACACATGCACAAATCACATCATAGACTTGAGAATGCATCACAAAACCTTTGTGCACAAAATGCAGTTATCGGACGATGGGCTTTCTTCAAAAGAAAACCCATATCAAGACTGATGACCATGTGTGCGGTTGCGCCTCAACGCATTTATTTGCATGCTGCTATCAGCAAGCATTAAATAAACCAATACCTCAGAATATAAAATCCAACGCCTACAGGCTTTGCAAATGCTTATTATAATTGTTACAGGGTTGTGGGGACCTGCACAAAATAAAGATTTCTTTCTGAAAAGAAACGTTTTGAACTAAATAGATTATTTCCAACAGAAAACAGAGTCAGAAAAAACTATTTTCAACTCTGATTCTTTTGAAATTTCAGTATCTGTTTTAGAGACTTATTTTTCTTGTTTAAAACAGATCAATGAAATTGACTTTATTTCAGTTATTCAGTCCAGCAGACCACTGGCTCGTCAAAAGATGTACTGTAAAACGTCTACTGACTGAGTTAACGATAGTTAAAAACATAATTGAAGCCTCACTGGCTGTGCTGAAAGTATTCTCTGAATTAAAGACAGCAGGAAGGGTGGACAAGCCTAAAAAAACTGGCTTTGATGAAAGTATTCTCTGAATTAAAGACAGCAGGAAGGGTGGACTATCTTAAAAAACATTGGATCTTGACATGTTGATCAATGTTAGGCTGATTTGCCATCTACCTCACATATGTACATTTTTACAGATTGATTCATAGCCAACTGTGAGACCATATCGAGAGAAATATAATTGTTTATCCTATGCAGGCAGGCTTACATCCAGGCTGTTGCACTGTGTCTGTAGTGGCTGCAGCATCACGACAGCTTTGACCACCAGGGGCCATTTATAGTAAGTGCCTTGGGAGGGCAGGGTGCAGGGCATCTGTGCCTGCTTCTTGCCCCACTGGGGCACTTTGGTATTATAGAAGGGACAACAGATGCCAGTGCGGTCACTTCTATAATATGGATCATACCAGCGCATATTTTGCGCTGCTTTTATTACAATAAGGTGTTCCCTCACTGGCACTGAGGCATAGCCTAGTATAAACAAGATAACAGTTTGCCTTTGTACCCGTACCATATTACAGACCCCTAATCTAGAAGCTAAACTGCAGGCTTCAAACGCTTACAACGTGGTTGAATCCCAGATTCCAGAATGGAGAACATTTTGTGTTCACGAGCACAACAATTTATGCCCCATCCTCAGTTCCTTAACTGCAAAACCTTGGCAGTGTCCAACACACAGTGACCTTATGTATTCATTCATAATGCTGAGCCTGTACAAAGCACTAGGTCCCACGCACCCCTGTCAGCCACTCAAGTGCCTGTCTCGATTTGTCAAATGTGCGGGCATGGTCATAGCATATCAAAGGCTGTAGCACCCTGAGCCTTCCATAAGTCACCACAAGATTAGGATGAAATGTGGGTGAATAAGGAGTCACACACACATACCCTCGAATTAACTTCAGGTGCTGCAGCCTCAAACTGGCTTTGTAAATATGCAAATTAACACTGTTCTGGGAATTAAAAGGTGGGAGTGTGACAAAGCAAGTCTTTCCCACCAGGTGCTAAAAACTGTATAAGAGTCCAAAATTAATATTTTTCATTGGTAAATTAAAGTGTGACTTATAAAAATAAATTGATTAGAACAGTACAATATAGAACACATACCTTGTAAAGCCAGTTGTTTTTATAGTGCATCACCCTGACAGTTTAACTATTAGCACTGCCGTGGGAGGAATTTTTAAAGTGGAACTCACAGTGTTGTTATCAGTTATGTAATTTCAAATGTCATTAGGGATGTTATCAATGCAGTAATTGAAAATCTCATGAGTAATGTAATATGTGATGGTACGACCAGTGCATGATGAGGATGTTGTGAGAAAGTGGGTTTCTGTTGCAGTAACCCCCCCTTTTTTTGCCTAATAGCTGATGCACTTTTCCTTGTTGTGCCCTGGGCTCCTGCCAATCAGGTGCCCAGGGCCTATGTTCCTTCCTTAAAACACACAAACTCCCAATTGGCAAACCCTGGCCACATGTCAGCCCCTGGTAAATGGTACCCTAGGTACCCAGGGCCTTGTGACCAGGGAAGGCCTCTAAGGGCTGCAGCACTCATTGTGCCACCCTTAGAGGCCCTGTACCCTTACACACACACACTGCCTTTGCAGGCTGAGTGTCTGGGTGCAGGACAAAACAAAGAGTCGACATGGCACACATCTGTGTGCCATGCCCATTACCTATACTGCCAAGGCCTATGTCAGCCACCCCTCTGGCTGGGTGCCTTATGCCTATGGTGTGGGCACAGGAGCAGGAGCCCTGTGCCCCTACAGTACCCAGGTCCATTCCTGGGCACTGTAAGTACAGTGCTGCCTTTTACAAGTACATGGTGCTGAGAGCTCGTCAAACACGAACTCCACAGCACCATAATGGCAACACTGAAGACTGGGAAGTTTGGTATCAAACTTCTCAGCACATTAAACCCACACTGATGCCAGTGTGGGATTTAATGTACTAAGCACCCCAGAGGGCATCTTAGAGATGCCCCCTTACAGCTAACCTACAATCCACGTCTGCTCTGAGGCTGCCCAGGCTGCCACACAGCAGACACGTTGCTGGACCCCTGGGTGGGAGAGCCCCTGCTCTCCCGGGCCTGCAACAATGCACATCCTGGGTGAGGTGAGAAATCTCCTCCCCCAGGATGAGCAAAGGGAAGCTTCAAAGGCATGCCGCCAGTTGGAGTTTCCCCAGGCCACTGCAACCCCCCACTCTGGCAGGAAGCTTGGCCGGAAACCCCATACAAGGACAGGGGATGTGCCAGCCTGCCCACCCCACCCCTCAGGTGGGGGAGGCGAGGTGAAGCACATCTCCGGGCTCTCGCCATCTTGAAGATGGGAGGCCCTACCCTATCAGGAGTAGGCTACTGCCCTCCTCCCACAGGAGAGAGGCAGGATAGGGGGTGTACCCACCCCAGGACAAGGACCCATTGGTCCCTGGCCTTCACCTACCTGTAACGCCCCTAAATCTAGTATTTAGGGGCCCCCTGAACCTTCCTTCCCCAGATCCCAGATTCGAAACTACAAGAAGAGCAAGAAGAACAAAGACCTGCCCTGCAGCTGCTAAAAAGAGGAAGACACCAACTGCTTTGGCCCCAGCCCTACCGGCCTGTCGACCCTCGAACCTGCTCCTGCTCCAGCGCGGCATCTCTTGTGGCCAGCAACCTCAAAAACCCCAGAGGACCTGGCTACCTTTGAACTCTAAAGCCCCTGGGACTCCCATGAGTAGAGGCTCTACTCAGAAACCTATCTCTAACCCCTGGCAGCAGCCCGGAACCGCGAACCCAGCACACTCTGCACCAGCCAAGCCTGGCCAGTGCCGGAGTGAACAAAGACCCTGAGGACGACCCCACGGCGACTGTGACCCCGAGTCCGGCACCCAAGGACCCCCCTCGACATTCCGGAAGAAGTCTGCAGCCTCAGAACAGAGTGCCACCCCAACCGCGATCAACAAGAGGGTAAGATTCCCGACATCAAAAGGCACCCCTGCACCCGGCGCCCTGCGGCCCCCTGTGCCCAATCCCGGGGTACCCACCTAACCTACAACTACCCAACTTACCTCTCGAAGTGGTGGTGGCATCTGAAGCATCCTCGTCCCCGAGCTTGCAGCCTTTTTCCAAACCGGAATATTCCCATTGACTTCCATTGAGCGCCCGAAGGCTCAAAAGCACCCTGCACCCAGCCGCCCGAGTGGCCCTGGCAGTGCACTCTCTACACTAACCTACGTCCCCACTTGCCCTGAGTAAGTGACCAGGAGCCCAGCTCCCACAGCCGCGTGGCTTGCCAGACAGCAGCCACCAACCAAGGCCCCCCTATCCCTCATAGGATAACATTGGGCCTAACTCTCTCTGCACCCGGCCGTCCTGAAACCGCTGAGGGTGAACCAACTGTACCTACCTGACACTGGGGGACCCCTGAGTCCATGCCCGGAATTTCAACTCTACCAGTCGAGTACTTACCCTTAAACCGCTAACTTCGTTTTCCTCATAGGGTAACATTGACTGACTTTTTCTTCAAAAATCTTCTAAGTGTGAACTTTTCAAAACTGCAAAAATTCACCAAAAATCAGCCAAGTGACAAAAACGAATTTACTCACCTGCTCCTAGGTGAGCTCCCAGTGCTGGATCTTGGTGCCCAGCCCTGACTCTGAAAAGTGTTCACAACTATACTTACCTCTAACTCATTTTTCTCCCATAGGAAACCATTGTCTGCTTTTCTGTGAAATTTCTTCTAAGTGTCTACTTTTGCAAATTTGAAATATTCTTTTAAAATCGTACCATTTCTGCAAACGAAATTACTTACCTGCTTTTGATAAGGACCCCAGTCCTGGGTCTAGGCACCCAGTCCTGGATTACTAAAGTAACGATAAAGTACTCTACCTGCAATTTGAATTTCTTGCCATAGAGATCCATTGAATGTTTTCTGTGAAATATTTTCTAAGTGCTAACTTTTGAAATAGTCAAATATTATTTAAAAATCATTACAGTTATTAAGTCGACTTTCATCACTTGATTCTGAATACTGACCCCAGGCTGGTTCTAGGAGCCAGACCTGGAATTCCAAAAGTAATCTGAAAAGTAATTTATTACAAATAACCTGAATTTACCATTGAGCTCAATGCATTGTTATGTTTAGGAAATAGGATTGTTTATTGCAACCAACTGTGACTGTTTACACAAATTTATTGCCTAAGACAAAAGTATTTATATTCAACCTCTCATTCTGAGAAAGTATATTTTTACTCCCTTTGTGGTTCTAAAAATAAAACAAGCATATATTTTATATATATAAATCATTGGCCTAGAGTTCAGTTATTGAGTGTGTGAAACCATTTGCTGACTGAGTGTGTACAATAAATGCTTTACACTGTCCTCTGGTACTGCCTTACTGCTCGACCAAGCTACCACTTTTGAGAGTAAGGTCATACCTAACTTTGACCTCTATCAGCCTCTGGGGGACTGTGGACTCTGTACACCCTGTACCTATTAGGGAACAGTATATACAGAGCCACTTTCTCACAGATGTGAGTTATAATTACTTTAAGCACAAGTTATATTTCCTTGAGATAACTGTAACTGGGGCATTTCAGTGGTTTTATTATTTAAATGTATGTTTTAACTGGCATTTTCACCTAACTATAAAATCTCTTTACCCATTTAATGAATTTCTAAGTATTTTAGGTAAAGTAAGGTATTCTTACATTCTTACAATTCCTAACTATAACATCACTTTAACCTTTGTTTTTTTTCAGTGAATTTCTCTGTTTTTTTTACATGTAAAGTAAGATGTCAGCCACGGTGTGCTGACCATGCGAGTTTAGCCACAAGGCCTGGCTTGCTCCCAACACCCTCTTTTTAGGTCGAGCGTGAGCAAGCGCACAAGCGCTGCTCTGCACAGAGCTGTGGTAGTTCAGTACGGAGAGAAGCTCCCTCCACTCCCCTCGCCCTTATTTTTCATTGACTTGTGCGTTTGTCCTTTGTAAATGCTGTCTTATGATTCATTATGAGGCTTGTTAGTCCCGCCTTAGAACAGCCATGTCATCATTTGTATCCTCCCATGGCTACTGGACCCTTTATTTGGTAGTTACACGGGTGTGTACTATTTCCTTTATTGTGGTGGTGCGGTTCCTCTGGAAGTCCAAGGCCCAGGGAGCAGCCGGAGCCCGCCGCAGGAGATGGACCAGGAAAATGTTGAGTGTCTTTTCCCCTCCCTGCCCTCCCTCCCATTGTTCGTGCCTTCTCCTCTGCTCCCCCATCCCCCACCCGCCCTCCCCTTGTCTGTGCCTTCTCTTCCGCCCTCCCTACCAATGTCTGTGCCTTCTCCCTCCTCGCTCTTCCCCCGTTTTGCCAACCATTTGCAATGCAATAGATCTCGCATACATTGGAGACCTATTGCATTGCAAATGTTTTTTTTTTTCTGTGATCCTGTTATGCGATAAGCACCTGTGAGAACAACCTGGAAACTTCGAGAAATTCATATCTTTTGTGTTTTGCCTTAAACTTTCCATTGTACTCCTTCGTATGTTCAAGTTAACACACTCAAGCTACACCTTTCTGCCTGGGGCGTACACAAGTCCCCAAAACCCCGCAGGGCTACCTGTGCCTTGCTGCTTTCTAACTGTGCAGCCTATGTGCAGATACAGTAACACTTTGCAGTCGCTCTGCAAAAGTGAATGCTCAATGGAACTGAACCATTTTTTGGAGGGGAAAGGAAGTTCAACCGATATTTGGCATAGGGCGCCAAGCGATGGTGCCGGTCACAAGATGAGGAGACTTTGGCTACCACGTCTCATGCAAGAGAGCCAATCACTTAGAGAAGCTTTTTAAGTCAGTGCTTTAAAGGGGAGAAAAGAAGTGTAGGTACTCGCAAAACTGACTCTGGGGCCAGGAACGGGGCTAGAGTACCACTAACTGTGAGGCATATTGTGCTGGTGCTGAGTGCCACTGAACCTGCGCTGTTCGATGTTGCCCCTTCGTGCTGTACAATATTACTCCACCACTGAGAGATCTGAGCCACTGCTGTACAATGAGACGTGCATGGAGTGGTCCAGCAGAGTATATTGAGACAAGTGCTTCTAACATGATTTATTATAAAGGACTATTGTTAGAAGGTGGTTCTGACACTATGGGCCGCCCGGATTTTTTGCTTTTTGAGCACCCAATTGTTTAGCTTTTACTGTGGGGGAGCCTCATATGTTGGGACTCACCCACAGTGAACTCAGGATGTAAGAGACTGCATGGGGATTTTACTGGTGTTCCCCTGGCTTGACCAGGCCACTGCGCAGCAGCTGGAGTAAGGGACACCGGGCTGGTTACATGCAGACACATGTGAACATGCGTGTGCACACGTGTACGGGCTGCGCAGGGGAGATTCCTAGCGTGCGCAGTCCAGGAGCAGCTACAAAGTGAATGGTGTGGCAGGACTTATGCAGTATTAGGTGGTGATATGGAATAGGCTTTATACACTGGAAAGAAACATGCCAGGGAAAGTCAGTGTGTTTTACTGTGTTTTCACTTCCTTCTTTCCCTAAGGGAATGTGGGGCCCATGGCTAAATTAACTTTCACAAGGCCTACAGTTTCCAGACATGCCCTAAAGTCCATTGTATTGGAGGTGAAAAGAAGTATTCTGCAGAGTCCAAAGTCATATTTGTACTGCTTTTGGGTCATCCAGAACTGTCATATTTCTGTAAGCCAGCCAGGACCAGACCCAGGCTGAGGGCTGACCTCAGTTGGATGGATTGATAACCTTTCTTCCACAAGCTAGGGCCTCCTCTCCACGAAGAGAAGATGGGAGGGGATACAGGCTCATCAATTAGCAGCTGTCACTGGGTGCCAGGCACCAGGCTGCACCAAGGAGGGAAGGCAGCGTGGGGGATGAGGCTTCAGACATGTGGCCAGAAACCCTGGAGGACACCATTTTGAACAAGCTCAGAGGCTGGACAAGGAGGGAGCAGGGGCAGGGACGTGATGTGTCGCTGTTTGATAGGACCAACAGAGACTTTCTGCCAGCCCCCTACTTAACTTTTAAAAAGGGCTTGCACAGGAAGAGAAGGGCTCTCTGGGGTGTGTGCTCGGCTGAGGCTGAAGGTGCTGGAGCCTGGCGCAATGGGCAGTTGGAAGGAGGGACCCCCTGACTGCCCCCAGGACCCTATCAGCACCAGAAGAAGAGCCCAGGACTGGTGCACAGAAACAGGGGCCTCTGAGCAGGGACAAGAGGGACCCACAAAGAGCCTGGCGAGAGGCTGGTGGAGGGAGCCAGTGAAGACAGCACCCTGCTGAATCAGAGACCCTGAGGGAAGAGGAGAGTGTTCCCAGTGGCGGGGGCTGGCAAAGAGGAGCATGAAGTGCCCCATAATGCCTCGCCAGGAATTTGGAAATCTGCTGTTTTGGTGCTTTGTGGCCCCCAGAGGAGAGGGGCCACCCTCACTTGTGAAAAGGTGCTGGGGGAGCGGCTGGGGGAGCACAGTCTTCCCCCCCCCCCCCCCAGCACGAATAAATCTGCCATTTTTGTGCCTGGTGGTCTCCAGAGGAGGGGGTCAACCTCATCTGTGAAAAGGGGTGCAGGGGGGCGGCAGGAGCACCGCAGTCTCCCCCAGCATAAAGAAGAACAGTCCACCCCTAAGTTTCACGGGGCATCTGAAAGAATAACCCCTCAAGGGCTCAGCAGAAGAGCTGAGTTGGGGATGTCTGGAGAAGGGCATCCCCTGGAGGTGAAGTGGTGTGATTGCACCGAAATGCATTTACTATTGGTTATTTCTTTTTAGGTGGACTGAAAGTCACATGTGTAAAGTGAAGTACCTGTGTAAGGTGATGTTAAGCTAAATGGAGTTATGTTGCTGGACCCTCCTGCTAGGGGGTCTGGCTGTATTTATGTAATCCCATGCTTTTGTGATTCCTTTTAAAGTGAAGAGGCACACTGCAGGAGAAGTGTAGTTGACAGGAGGACTTCTTTTGACGGGACTGTAAGTCACATGTGTAAGGAGATGTCTTAGGCCAAGTGGGGCTATGTGGCCAGACAGTCCTGCTAGGGTGTCTGGCTGTATATGAGCAATCCTGTGATTTCATCTGTGATGCCCTAAGGGGCTGTAATTGCAATGCATTCAAATGATCAACCAAGGTGATGAGTACTGTCATTCTAAAGTGTGCGTAAACATGGATTCTTGCTGCTGCGCTTAGGTGAAGACCCCAGACTGCTAGCCCTTAAGATATAGAGGTGCATACTTTATGGTCAGTAGGAGATGCTCAGTCAGGGTCATGTGTCACCAAGGCAGGTTTCCCCCTTTTTAATGCTGGTTGAGGTAATGGGGTGGGTCGCCACTGGGATGGTGCCAGTGCGCAGGGCCCTCGCTCCAGGTTATGTTCAACTAACTGCATTGGGGGCAAGTTAATGTGCATACATGGGAGTGGTGGTACTAGACCCCCCCCCCCTGCGGGAGGGGTGGAGATGTTATGCAATGTCACAAAGTAATTCCAACAGCTTATGTATATTTGTAAATTGGTGCATAGTATTGAGTGGTGTGTGTGTTTAATAAATGTACTCTTACTTTTATAAAGCAAAGTACAGACTGGACAATCAATTATTGAGTGTTATTTTTGTGCACCTGCAAATGGCGATTACTAGCCCACACCACCTCCCTTGAGTAAGCCTCAGACTGCTCTGCAACGCTACCCTCTGACAGTCAGGCGCTACAATTGGGTGTTTGGTTCCCAGTGAAGGACAAATGTAGTCATGTTATTTGTGCAGGCCTCACAGATGCTGCCTCGTTTTCCAACATTGGTGGCAGCGGTGGGACACATAGTATCCCATTCTGGTGTGCATTTATAGCATTTGATAAGTCCAGTTTTGCCACATATTACCTATGCAGCAATGAGCAAATGGAAGAGCGGAAGGCTCTGAGAAAGGTTCAAAGTTTTGGTTATGTGAACTAAAGGTATGGGAAAGGAAAGCCCAGCGCCCATATGTGTCATGTGAAGTTATTATGGTTTAAATGTAAGCTGTATTGATATGACCGTGCTATGATGATTATAATGTGCTAGCGGGATGGTGCTTTCCAGGAAATGATTGCATACAAATGTTCTAAGCCATATTGTACACCTTTGAACCCTAACACTACATACACTACACCTGCATGAGGAGGGTGTCTCCTCAAGAGATAGGGACAGCAACTGATACCTACATCACAGATGGGGGTGTAGGGGTGGATCCTCGTTTTCCAACAACTATAAAGTCCCATTGTTGCAAAATGCACTTCAAAAGATATCATGCTTAGATATATCACATTAACATGAGGACCGGAGCTCCAAAGTGCTTCCTATCTGACCTTGACTGGACAAGCTTCAACAAGCTATTCTGTACCCCCTTAGCGGTCACTTTGCCTGTCCTGACTACATGATATTTCTTAATCTGTGCAAGTTGCTTACACAGTGCCGAGCCAGCCTTTCTGGTCTGCCCATATCTGGCTGTTTATAATTTGCATGGTGCAGACATTGCACATCCATGTTAGCCATATTTGGCTTGATGCCTTATTTTAGTTCCGCTGACTTGACATTACTGAACTATATAGCACAAAGAAACCAGCACTCTGGGAAGAAGCAGTATGAGATCCCCTAAGGTGGCAGATCTGACTTCTTCCTTGCTGATTAGCAATGATGCATGCTTTTGGTACCAATAAATACATTTCACTCTGTTTCTGAGCAAACCTGCTATATCTGGTGAGTTTCATTCATTTACTCCTGGGAGGGTGCCAGAATTTCCCCATCACCCATCTGGGATACCAATGCTGCTGAGACTTAATCTGAATATGTGCACAATTTAAGTATATTCTATATGGCGAAAACCTAATAACAAGACTTATTATAGTTAATATTTGTGTAGCAGACCTCTTTAAGGGCATTCTATGAACACTCAATATTAGCACTGAACATGTACTTCCCTCAGTAAATACTAAGAACACATCGTACAATGACATAAGTCATTCTTGCACCAGGCATAAAGGAATGTTTATTCTCAACATGCAAAAGATTTTCCTAATTACAAAGACAGGTTCACTGGCTTTGTCAGTGATTGTTGTGAGCCTCTAGACTACTACTAGTAGTTGAGAGAAAATGAGTATTCAGCGAGGGCCAGATGTATCATACTTTCACTCAACGCAGCGCAGTAAGACACCTTGCTGCACTGTATGAAAAGGAGAGGGCAGGAATAGCACATATGTAACATTATGTGGCACATTCCTTTTCTCTCCTTGTCCTGGCGGACAATGTGCTGCCTTGAACCAATGCAGGCACCCTTGAGCCATGGTGTAAGGGTGCGTGCTTTGGAGACGGGATAGTTTTTGTGCAGGAAGGGGCACCTTCCTGCACAAAAACAATCCACAAAGCCATTTTCCTCTTTTTAACTGTGCTGCAAAATGCAGGAAACAACAAGGAGAAATAAAGATATTTATCCGTGTTGCACCTCTCCCGGGAAGGAATAGCATTTTGCCGCATTCCCAGGTTTACCAGTGAAGGTAAATCTGGGAATACACAAACATTAATGGGTGGATGCGTGGGAACTCCCATGCTCCACCCACGGAATGCGTTCCCAGGGCAGAGTTAGGCAAGGCAGTGACTTGCGCTACCTTGCTTTACTCCAAACTTTCCAAGCAAATCAGGGCCATGCAAGGTGGCCTTGCGAAGCGCAGTAAATATGACTTGGGGATTGCTTGCCCTTGCTACACCTACTTGATGCAAGAGCATCGCAATCCCTTGATAAATCTGGCCCTGGGTTTATATTATGCCACGTCATGTCTTATTTTAGCGAAGCCTTTTTACAAAGTTTAAACCAAGTCATTCTTCACTGAATGTCAACTGAAGATACATTTTAGGACTCCTACAACATTGTGCCGATCACCTTAATATATATCAATCACTGTATGAAGGCCTAGCTAAAACATAACAATGAAATGCTTCTTCATGTTTTTTGCAGTTTTATATAGCGCAAACACGACCTGATGTTATCAGTACTTTACATGAGCACCAGTTACATTACAGACGGACACATTCATTTCTAGGCACGGGGAGATTAAGTGATTTGCCGAGAATCACTGGATGTTTGAACCTCCCACCAGACTCACACCTGGTTCCCTAGCTTCAATGTCGGCCGCTCTAGCCGTTAAGCCACATCCTCTCCCAGAGACACTGCAGTTACGTGATTCAGTGGCTTCAGCGTCCTCTGCATGAATATGGATTTGCTTCACTTAATTCTCACATAGTTCTTTACTGGCCACATAATTTCAGACTTTGGCAAAAAAATACCTTCTAACTGAAATAGATCAAAAGTTATTTAAAAAACATGCTATGCCGGCAGGGGAAGGGCCATTGACATGGTTACATGGTCCCCTTTAATTTGCTGTGTGCTCTATTTAGATGTTCAACTGAACATAATGAGTTGAAACCCTTGCTCAGGCACGTAAAATTTAAAAAAGGTCATGTAAAAAAGGTCAAAATACGGAAATAATACTCTCACAAAATGTGCTTTATTAAGTCATAACATGTCTCTTTTATTACCACATAATCAAGTCAACCCCACCACATAATGTGTTCCTCTTCTGCTGCAGAATTCAAGCGGCATGGGTCTTTACCCCTTGGATAAATGTATAAACAATAGCGTGTAAACAATTTAGGTCTTTTTTATAATAATTCAGTTAAAATGAGAAAATGTGATGCGTGCAGCCCTATCTTCAACTTGCCTGATTTTTCCTTTACATACCCATTTTTCACCCAGGGGTGAAAAATGGGGAGCACAGCAAATATACTGATGTTCACATATACACAAACACACTAACAGAGACACACAAAGGAAGCCACTTGCACACAACATTCAAGACATTTTTTTAGGTCGAGCCTGGGCAGCGCATGTGCTGCTCTGTTTTGGAGTATGGACTTGAAGCCCCGCCCACTCTCCTCCCACATTTGTCATTAGCTTGTGTCATTGTCCTTCGTAAATGCTGGCTTCTGATTCATTAATAGGCTTGTTAGTCCCTCCTTAGTACCGCCTTATCTTCATTTGCAACCTCCCATGAGGTCTGGCCCTTTTACTTCGGTTGATACACGGTACGTCTTATTTACTCTGTAAGCACTATTTTCTTTAATGGTTTCTCCAACTGCAGGCAATACATGCT
Organism: Triturus cristatus; assembly: GCF_964204655.1. NCBI lineage: Eukaryota > Metazoa > Chordata > Amphibia > Caudata > Salamandridae > Triturus > Triturus cristatus. Next base: position 323,035,105 of record NC_140587.1, on the reverse strand, counting down.
TTCCTGCAACATGCAGTGTGTCATGCTCGCTTTCATGGGGCGCTTTTAAAAAAAAAAGCATTTGTTTGTCAACTGAACAAACAAATGCTTTTTTTGGTGAAAGCGCCCCAATACCGCGTTTTCACTTTAATAGCAGCCGCAGACCTTTCTTTATTCACTGCTCATCTAAAGAAAGGGGTGTGGCCTTGATTAACGTGAAAACACAGCATGGGGTGCTTGTAAACAACAAGATTTTCGAATCCAATAGGTCTTGCATTTTAGAAACTTTGACCTATTCATATTGTAAATGACAATGCCATTTTTATTATTGCAGGTTAAACACAAATAAAAGGCATTGTCATCTACAATGCCAATAGCTCAAAATCTCGCAATTGCGAGACCTATTGCATTGCAAATGCTTGTTTATTTTGTTGCACCACAGATCTACTGCAATTTCCCAGGGAGCTGCACTGGGCCTTACAGTGGATTTACGGATGCAGCGAATCCCCCCCAAAAATTTCAATTTGGCCCTGGGTTACCCCTCAGGGACACTTTTCACCACAAGGTTAAGGGAGCCAGGAAACCCCTACCCTGCCCCTTATATCTTATTTAGTTTCCTAGGACTCAGGACTGAGCCACTGAGCCCTAAGTGTTAAGGTTGCGGCCAGCCAGGGCCGGCTCTAGGGCGGTGCGATCGGTGCGACCCCACCGGGCGTTGACTTTGGGTGGGAGCATCATTTTTGAAAATGTGTATTTTCATTTTAAAAGCACCTGCTGCCTAGTTCCTGGCCTCCAGCAACTTCCATACATCAATTAAAATGTAAAGGGAAGCCCCATGATTAATTGTCTTCCTAGAAAGAGACCGTCTTCCTAGAAAGAGACTGGAGGTTTGTCCAGTGGAAATTTTGACTCATACTAAGGTAGCAAAGAGGATTAAAATGCCTGCTGCTAAGAAAGTTTACTATGCGGATAACGAAGTGCATATAATGTAAATAGGTCAGTGGGTTACGGCTTCTGTAAGAGAGTTCCTTTTGTTACTTGTCGTTTATAACTCAAAATCCTAATATAGAACATTCACATATTAACTGTCACCCTAGAGCTGCTGAAACTGCATGGTATTTGTTAGAGCGATATGTTTTTTTTTTGCCCAGTCTTTCATTATCCTAATCTTGTGAAAAGGGTTCATTTGGGTAGAAAACAATTCTTATTATGAAAGAGAACCCTTAACAATGATGTTGTGTTTTAAATTCTGAATTTGTGCCTTTCCTGAATAAGAATGTTAACTATATTGCCCACCAATATCGATGACATGCCACTCCTACACTACACCTTGTAGTATCGTCGGATGTAACATTTCCTGTACACTGATTTACACACATATGATTGTCTCTGTGCAATGTGTGTGTGTGGTATAAAGTGCTCTGACACCTTACACTGGTATGAGCGGTGCTATAAAACTAAATGAATCTGAGAGACTGGTTATGGAGACTCACTTGAGAGGCACTGTTAAAGGGTGCTAGTGAGGGAATCCGTGGCAGAGGTGGTCATTGTGGGGGCGCCAACAGACATTGTCGCACAGGGCGCCACCAGCGCTAAAGTCGGCCCTGCGGCCAGCCAATTATAATGCATGCTTGAACTCGTGGATCCACTGTGGTGGATCAGTGGTTGAACAGCGGTGTGAATTATACATACATTTTGAGCCTTAATTTCTTCAAGACTACTGAACTGATTTACGCTAAATTACAAAAAGCAAGCTTTCTGGATTGAGATCTAGGTATCTGCCAAACTTACGGCAGATATATAGAACATCCTCCTCTACTCCAGTTGATGACAGCTAAAACCGTTTTTAGGTCTCGCTTGACCCAGCGCATGCGCTGGCCTGGCGAGACAGTTAGTAGGTGGGTTTAGAAAGTGCTAGCCACCTTTTTGTGCTGGCGACAAGCTACAGTGCACGATGGCGTGCACGCGCACAGTTGCTCCCCGCATTCCCCCCTCCCTTCTTGCCCAGCCATCCTGCGCCAGCCTTCAGCAGCATACCCCTCTACCCCCGCTGCTGCGCGCGCATCCCTAGTGTGCGTCATCGCGATCGCGATCACTTTCGCTTTTACAGTGATCGCGATGAGGGATTGTCAGTGTGAGACCTTGGCATGCAGCAGATATCTCAACCTTTGCTTCCTTAAACGCACAATGGGCCTTTGGGCCACAAACAGCTGTATACCTCAATCAGCTGCTTATCTGAAAGGGCCATTGTGGAGGAAGCCGTCTCGAGGCAGCCATCTTGGTTAGCTTGTGCGGGAGCTCTGTGGCTCTCGAGGTTAGCATGCCAGTCACATCCCCGTGCTACGGACGCGCAGAATGCCAACTTTTCCTTGCTACAACTGCTCTTCAAATCTCAACAGCACACAGTGACTTCATTCAGGAAGAGCAGCGGGAACGTCGAAAGTGTACCGGAAAGACGCCTTCGAGGCAGTAACCAAACAAAAATAAAATAAAAAACACGACACACACATCACATAGTCCTCAAATCTAACCTTGTTCTGGAGATTCAGCACAGCATACCTTTTGAGTTCAAATATTTGTTAATTTTTTCCAGGCTGAAGTGCAAAATCACTTTGGTGTAGGCTATTGCAGGTCATGTACCAATCAGTCGCTGCACATCCTCTTCATTTCGTGTGATGTAGCACTATAACTAGTGCACAACAAACAGATGCAACTGACTTTAAGTTTCCTACTTCAGATTCTCAATTTTGCCCAATTAAAAAAATTAAGTCAATTTGGCGGTGACAATTCCTTCAAGGCAGAAACATGATAAAGTAATGCATATGAGCAACACTAGTGTGTGACTGGTGAGGAAAGGTGCCTCAAAAGCACCCATTTTGAGCTAGAATAGAGAACAGTTTCCATCTGAAGCATGCCGCACTTTCTCCGCTACCTCACTTCTCTAACTAGTCATGGATTGCCAAGGCCAGTAGGTCTGGCCTGTTGGTGAACGGGCTTCTTCATAGACTGTTGAATAAGTCTGTAGTATTGTAGATGGAAGAGTCAGTGAATGCAAGAACGAGTCGCTGGGTGGACATGCAGCAGTTGATGTTATTGCCCCAAGGATATTGTGCTGCATAACTAAATACTTATAAGGTCCCAAAAGCGAGACCTATTGGCTATGCCAATGCTTGTTGTTACTTGGTGTGTGTTCATTTCCTTATTCACTTATTTACTCATTTACTTCTCACAGCCCTGTGCCAACAATCCTGTAGCACTGCTTGAAATTGGTGGTCTCACTGATTCAAAACAGTTGGGATGTCATTTTGCGTGCAAATTAATCCGAAGGGACCATTGTGCATCTAAACGTAGGACATTCTTCAGCAGGGAGCAGTCCGTTGTTGTGGGGGGACTTAACTGCTGGTGTCGGTTCTTCAGGTTAGCACTCCAATGTCCAGGGCATCCGAAAACTCATCAGGCAGCATCAACTCCCTCCAGGAATGGCCTGCAAATATTTCAGTGGGTGGGAGCGTATTTTTTTGACAGTCAAAAAAAAGCTGTTTTTCTTAATTCTCCTCATTTCTCACTACTGGGGTGTCTTCTGAAACGAGCACAAGCATATAGACAAGGATTTTCAATGCAATAAGACTCGAATTTGCGAGCGTTTAAGCTATTGGCATTGTAAATAACAATGCCTTTTATTTATATGTTTTTAAAAGCAACACATATATAAAAGGCATTGTTATTTTTAATGGCAAGGGCTCAAACTCTCGCAAATGTGAGACCACTTTAATGGTGGCCACGCCTCTTTCTTTAGGCGCTGCTCGCATATTGAGGTTACAGTGAGCAGCGTCTAAACAAAGGGGTGCGGGCAACATTAAAGTGAAAGCACGTATGGCGCTTTCACCCAAAGTTTTAAAAAAATATGAATTTCAAAAGCTTCTGTAGCGTCGTCGCTAAAGTAAAAGCGGACTACGCTGGTAATTGAATAAGCGTGGCTGCTATAGTTAAAGCTGACCGCACTGTAATTAGAATACATTACTATTAAAATAAAGGTGGGCGGGTGCTGCGATGTCGGTGGTGGAGTAGGGGAAGATTAGTGCTCACCGACATATAAAGCAGACTATGTAACAACACCAGTAAAAGGTCTAGTCGTTATGGGAGGCAACAAATACAGACAAGGCGGTACCAAGGAGGGACGAACGAGCCTAATAACGACTCGGAAGCCAGTGTTTACAAAGGACAATGACACAGGGCAATTAAAAATATGGGCGGAGAGTGGGCGGGGCTTCAAAGCCATACTCCACTACTGCATGCCTCGCATCAGCGCATGCGCTGCCCAGGCTCGACTTAAAAAGTGGGTACATATAAAAAGTCTCAAGATCCTATTTCTGATCATTTGTAAAGCGCCTCGATACCCTCATGGGTCATGTTCGCACTATATAAAACGTTTAAAATAAATAAACTGACCTTTTGATATTTTGAGACGAACAAGCAGGAAATTAGTGGGTGAGGTTTGGAATATTGCATTATAGAAGGTACCCCTGTTCGCACCACGCGGGGTCTGCAAGGGGCCTCCAGCTGCCACGGAAGCCTACATTTCGTGTTCATATTAATTCCCTCTCGACGGCTCCGGAGATGGCTGCTTAACATTTAATCAGAGGCTTAATTAACTGTTTACGACTGTATCCAATTAAGGGCATTCCATGCGCTGGCACTGCACGCGAGGACAACGCTGGGATTGCACAGGGCGTGCACAGTAATACACTTGGAAACCAAAACTCGCAAACAGACGGTGAGATTTCATCACCACAATGTCGGAATCCCGGGCTGCCTTTTTTCTCTAATTAGAGAGGAGCGTTTCACCTTTTCAGCTGAAATATTGTATTATTTTCCTTTTCACAGTGAAAGCTCTCGCAGCCTGATACGACCTGACAGTGATGTTATTCAGGCCTGACTGCTAGTAGTTGCTGCTCTCTGAGCACGCACCCTGCTTATTAACACTGCACTGGCGCGCAAGGCCCAAAGGACTGGAAGGGCTTCAGCCGGGCATGAGACAGCTTCCCGGGCTGGCACACATACAGTTTTTGAGCTTATCACAGCCTCACCCGAGTACTTCACAGGTCTTTATAAGACCATTTACGTGTTAACGAGGCTTCGTTGTCTTTTTCACCCCTTCATCCCCACTCTGCCTTTTGCTGAAAGAATTAGCACCCCTCGAAATTTTAATAGCCCAGCCCCCTCCCGAAATTTGTCTCTAGTTGCGCCTCTGCTACTGCATGTATGAGTTTCAGTGTGGTTTGCCGCGCTAACAGGGGTATCAACGCTGCCTGCAGCGTTCTAACAAATAACAATGCGCCCTGAAAGCCAGAGCGAGTGAAATAGTGTCTGGTGCACTGTGAGACATAAAAAACGCAAAAACCTGAAAAACACCGCCCTTGGAGTGCGCGCATTGGCAGAGAACAAGAGGGCTAATCCCTGGGACACTGTACGTGCCGCGGCCTGTATCTCCCAGGAGAGCCAGGCTCGGCTATGGCACAGGGGGCACTGGGCCAAATGCACTGTACTGTCTCCAGCGTGGCGCGCGCAGCAAGATGGAAGATTTAAAGATAAGAATTCTTTGTAATGGTTGTCAGGGTGCACTCGGGGTCTGAGAGAGGGAATTTTCAACACCTTGTGCCACTGCAAGCGCAAATTCACGGAGTGTCCCCTTAAGGTCGCTTCCTCCCATTAAAATCAATGCACTACAGTCAGGGCACTACAATTATGCGGCAGGAGAGGGCCACATTATGCGGCACGGTTGAGTAAATTATGCAGCAAGAAAAAGGCAAATTATGCGACGTAAAGCGACACATCTGTTGATAGTATGATTTTATTATTTTGTACTTTTTATACTTAACACTGTCTGGGCATTGAGTGCACCTCATCGGTACCACGCAAATAAAGGAAAAAGCAACAGAAAGGTGACCAGTCAACCTTTGCAAAAGGCCTTCCACTGCGAGGCAACATGTGTCGCTGCATCTTTAGTAACATTTGACCTGTTTGAACTAGGATTTTTTTTGTTAAAATCTGCAGATTATGAAGCACATGATGAATTATGTGGCAAATGCAGCAAATCTATAACTATGCCAAAATTTATGTGGCCGCACAATCGCATAATTCCAGTGGCCCTGACTACAGTAGACATCAATGGTGCGAGCATGTGTCTAGTTAATCTCACAAAGTCGGAACCCGTTTCTTTATCTCTTGTACACACAAAGTGCACTCTCTACTGTTTCACATGATATAGTAAAGCGCGCTGTGCAATGTTTCACAAAATATAGCAAAGTGCATTCAGTGACGCAAGGCGCACTGTGTAAAGTTTCACAAGATACTCTGGTGTTTCATAGATACAACAAAGTGCACTCAGTGATATTTCAGAAAATATAACAAAGTGCACTCAGTGATATTTCACAAGATATAACAAAGTGCACTCAGTGATAGTTCACAAGATATAACAAAGTGCACTCAGTGATAGTTCACAAGATATAATAAAAAGTGCACCCAGTAATGTGTGTATGTGGTATTTCTATAGAGTTGGAGTGAACCTATTTAGAAGTAATGGAGTGCTACACATGGCCAAACACAGGCATTTAGTAAGAGAAACACACGAGATGGTTGGTTTGTCTGAAAGATAAAAGGAGGTGAGGGGCTGGTCGTGGTGGCTTTCTAAATGATGCAGTTGGTTTTCAAGGTATTTCTGGCAAAATCGAACTGGCAGTGCACCATTTGTCCATTAATGTCAGCAAGACAAAATGTATGGTTCTGAATTCAAAAAGTCTAACTGTGGAAATCATTTTGTTAAGGAGACTGCTTTGGAAGAAGTATAGACTTTCGACTCTCTAGGTATTAGATTTGACCATAAATCGTCATAGACAAAGCAAATTGAAACAAGCATTGGCATAGCCAATAGGTCTCGCCTTTGGGACCTTATAAGTGTTTAGCCATGCAACAGTTGCATAATAAATACTTATAAGGTCCCAAAAGCGAGACCTATTGGCTATGCAAAGCGGCCCTGCGGCCGCGAAAGTGAAAGTAATCGCGGTAAATCGTGGCGCGCGCGCCCACGCACATGCACTGTAGCTCTAGGCTGGCCTGGTAGCACTTTTTGGAGCCCTCTCAATAAGTCTCGCCAGACCAGCGCATGTGCTGGGTCAGGCGAGACCTAAAAAGCTCCCTGTCAGGAGCCGGAATACAGCAGCCGCCTTGCACTGTATGAGTAATTTTGATGGGTCAGCAAGAAACGCTATTCTGAAAGTCTAAATAATGAAAGCCACCTCTCTGTAAGGTGCAGAATTGTGGGGTTTTAAAAAGGGAACCCAGCTACAGAGGATCGAAAACAGCTCTTTGCAAAGCATGCTGTGTTTAGGCCCGGGTACACCAATGAAGGCTTTACGGCTATATTTGGGACCACATAGCACTGCGTTAGAAACCGCCTACAGCTCATCATTTATTGGGCTAGGCTTTGGGTAAATCCTGTTGGATCTATTTACCTAATATCACTTTCTGACCTTTCGGCTAATACAGATTCCACAGAAATTAAATGGTTGTCACACATTCAGCCGGTGTTAAAAGAAATTAGATGGGAGGATTTCTGGGTCAGTACAGACCCTTGACCTTCTTGGTAGGTAGCCCCCCCCACCGCTGCAGCTCCGCCTGCACCCCCGCTGAGATGTACTGATCGCCGCCAAAGTCGAGGCCCTCCACCACCCGCAGGCTCCACCTGCGCCTCATCCCTGGTGGCCAGTGGTGGCCTTGGTTTGTATCCGCTCTACTGTGCCTCGCTCTGCCTGTCCGCTCCTCTTCTGTGCCTCCCTGCCCCCGCTCGCCGTTCTGTTCTGTGCCCCATTGCTTGATTCTGTGCCTCGTTTTCTTCTGCTGTTGCCCCCTTTGATTCTGTGTCCCGTGTTTTCCTGCTGTTGCCCCGTTTGATTCTGTGCCCCGTGTTTTCCTGCTGTTGCCCCCTTGATCTGTGCCCCGTTGCTGAATTCCGTGCCCTCTTGATCCCTGTCTGTCTCCTTCCCGCGGTCGCTCCGCTCCGCTCCGCTTCCCTGCCCCCGTCCCTGCCACTGCTTCCCCTGTGGCCCCGTCCCCTCCGTGCCCATTCGCTGCCCCTGCAAAAACACCTCCCGCCTCCCAGCTGCTCCTCCCTCCCCTCCTCCCCATATATGGCGGCCGCTGCGCGGTGAGGAGAGCGACCCTTGACCTTCCTGGTAGGTCGCTCCCCCCGCTGCAGCTCTGCCTGCACCCCCGCTGAGGTGTACTGATCGCCGCCAAAGTCGAGGCCCTCCACCACCCGCAGGCTCCACCTGCGCCTCATCCCTGGTGGCCAGTGGTGGCCTTGGTTTGTATCCGCTCTACTGTGCCTCACTCTGCCTGTCCGCTCCTCTTCTGTGCCTCCCTGCCCCCGCTCGCCGTTCTGTTCTGTGCCCCATTGCTTGATTCTGTGCCTCGTTTTCTTCTGCTGTTGCCCCCTTTGATTCTGTGTCCCGTGTTTTCCTGCTGTTGCCCCGTTTGATTCTGTGCCCCGTGTTTTCCTGCTGTTGCCCCCTTGATTCTGTGCCCCGTTTGCTTCTGCTGTTGCCAAATCTGATTCTGTGCCCCGTGTTTTCCTGCTGTTGCCCCCTCTGATTCTGTGCCCCGTTTGCTTCTGCTGTTGCCCCCTCTGATTCTGTGCCCCGTGCTTTCCTGCTGTTGCCCCCTTTGATTCTGTGCCCCGTTTTCTTCTGCTGTCGCCCCCTTGATCTGTGCCCCGTTGCTGAATTCCGTGCCCTCTTGATCCCTGTCTGTCTCCTTCCCGCGGTCGCTCCGCTCCGCTCCGCTTCCCTGCCCCCGTCCCTGCCACTGCTTCCCCTGTGGCCCCGTCCCCTCCGTGCCCATTCGCTGCCCCTGCAAAAACACCTCCCGCCTCCCAGCTGCTCCTCCCTCCCCTCCTCCCCATATATGGCGGCCGCTGCGCGGTGAGGAGAGCGACCCTTGACCTTCCTGGTAGGTCGCTCCCCCCGCTGCAGCTCTGCCTGCACCCCCGCTGAGGTGTACTGATCGCCGCTGAAGTCAAGGCCCTCCACCACCCGCAGGCTCCACCTGCGCCTCATCCCTGGTGGCCAGTGGTGGCCTTGGTTTGTATCCGCTCTACTGTGCCTCTCTCTGCCTGTCCGCTCCTCTTCTGTGCCTCTCTGCCCCCCGCTCGCCGTTCTGTTCTGTGCCCCATTGCTTGATTCTGTGCCCCGTTTTCTTCTGCTGTTTCCCCCTTTGATTCTGTGCCCCGTGTTTTCCTGCTGATGCCCCCTTGAATCTGTGCCCTGTTTGCTTCTGCTGTTGCCCCTCCGATTCTGTGCCCTGTGGTTTCCTGCTGTTGCCCCCTCTGATTCTGTGCCCCGTTTGCTTCTGCTGTTTCCCCCTCTGATTCTGCGCCCCGTGGTTTCCTGCTGCTGCCCCCTTTGATTCTGTGCCCCGTTTTCTTCTGCTGTCGCCCCCTTGATCTGTGCCCCATTGCTGACTTCCATGCCCTCTTGATCCCTGCCCGTCTCCTTCCCGCGGTCGCTCCGCTCCGCTCCGCTTCCCTGCCCCCATCCCCGCCGCTGCTTCCCCAGCGGTCCCGCCCCCTCCACGCCCATTCGCTGCCCCTGCAAACTCACCTCCCGCCTCCCAGCTGGTCCTCCCTCCCGTCCTCCCCATATATTGCGGCCGCTGAGCGGCCACGCGCAGCGGGCGCACCGCTGGCGCGCCTAAGGCTAGCCCGTCTGCGCCCATCCGCGCCTGGACCGCGCCCAGCGCCAGAGCCCCTGCCCCCTGAACCAGCCATGAAGACCGCCTCTGCTACGACGCCAACACCCTCATCGCTCTCAACCCAGGAAGGACCCACACCTGCTGCAAGGCCGCCCCGAAGCGCACCCACGGTCCCTTCACCTGCCTGAACAGCAGCTTCTCCTGCCTCGAAGGCACAGAGACACCCGCCATGACAGAACCCAACCGACTTAGATGCATCCTGATCAACACCCGCTCCGCACGCAAACACGCCATCGAGCTCTGGGACCTACTCGACACCGCATCCCCGGACGTCGCCTTCCTGACCGAGACCTGGATGAACGAAGCCTCCTCGCCAAACATCGCCATAGCCATCCCCGACGGGTACAAGATCACCCGCAGAGACCGCACCAACGGGGCCGGCGGAGGAATCGCCATCGTCCACAAAAACACCAATAGGGTCTCGACAAACACCAACGACACCTTCAGCACCGCCGAACACATGCACTTCCAGATCCACACGGACCCCAAGACCACCCTAAGAGGCACCCTCGTCTATAGACTGGCAGGACCCCGGCCTCAATTCTGCAACTCCATCGCCGACCTCATCAGCACGCACGCGCTGACCTCCACCGACTACATCCTCCTCGGAGACCTGAACTATCATCTGGAGAACAACAACGACAACAACTCCTCCACCCTGATCGACAACCTCGCCAACCTCGGACTAAAACAGCTCGTCGCGACGCCTACCCACATCACCGGTCACACACTTGATGCCATCTTCTCCTCAAGCCCCCACGTCACCTTCAGCCACGCCCCGAACTCACCTGGACAGACCACCACTGCATCCACTTCTCCTTCCGAAAACCCCCCACACACCACCACACCCTACAGACACCCGCCGCTGCTGGGGCAAAGTTACTGAGGAACAACTACAGACAAGCCTTGCACTCAACCCTCTGACCAATCCCACCAACCCCGATGATGGTGCACTCACCCTCAAACGCTGGATGAACGACTGCGCCAACACCGTAGACCGCTGAAAAAACCCACCAACAGAGACACCAGCAAAAGAGCCAGCTGGTTCACCCCGGAACTCCTCGCCTCAAAGCGCACCTGCCGGAAATTGGGGAACATATGGCATAGCGACAAGACGCCGGACAGCCGCGCTGCCCACAAAGACACCATCTGCAACCACCACCACCTCATCAGGACCGCCAAAAGGACCTCCTTCTCAGACTGCCTTGACAACAACGCACACAACAGCAAGGAGCTCTTCAACATCGTGAAGGAACTCTCCAACCCCAGCTCCAGCGCCAACGACATCCTGCCATTGCATGCCCTGTGCGACTCCCTCGCCACCTTCTTTCACCGAAAAATCACCGACATCCATGATAGTTTCAAACCCCGGACAACCCATACGGGCCACGCTGCACCGGACCCACCGCACCCCACCGTCCAAGACTCCCTGACAAACTGGGCCAACGTGAGCATCGAGGACACGATCAAGATCATGGGCACAATCCACTCCGGATCCCCGTCCGACCCTCTCCCACACCACATCTTCAACAAAGCCAGCATTTCCATCGCACCCCACCTGCGCAACATCATCAACCTCTCCTTCGAGACCGCTACCTTCCCTGAGAACTGGAAGCACAGAGAGATCAACACCCTACTGAAGAAACCCAAGGCGACCTCAAGAACTTCCGGCCCATCTCCCTGCTTCCGTTCCCAGCAAAGGTCACCGAGAAGATAGTTAACATCCAGCTCACCCGTTACCTCGAAGACAACAACATCCCGGACCCCTCCTAATCAGGATTCCGCAGCAACCACAGCACCGAAACGCCCTCATCGCCGCCACAGACGACATCAGGATCCTTCTAGACAACGGCGAGACGGCGGCCCTCATCCTCCTAGATCTCTCCGCCGCCTTCGACACCGTCTGCCACCAGACACTACGTACACGCCTCCAAGACGCAGGGATCAGGGAGAAGGCCTTGGACTGGACCACCTCCTTCCTCTCTGGCAGAACTCAGAGAGTCCGCCTCCCCCCGTTCCGGTCCGAGGCCTCCGAGATCATCTGCGGCGACCCACAGGGATCCTCCCTCAGCCCCACGCTGTTCAACGTCTACATGGCACCACTAGCACGCGTCGCCCGACAGCACAACCTCAACATAATCTCCTACACCAACGACACGCAGCTGATCCTCTCCCTCACCAAGGACCCTCTCACCGCCAAATCCAACCTCCACCAGGGAATGAAGGCCGTCGCCGACTGGATGAAGGAAAGCTGACTTAAACTGAACTCAGACAAGATGAAGATCCTCATCCTCGGGCCCAACCCCTCAGCATGGGATGACTCCTGGTGGCTCGCATTACTGGGGACACGCCCGGCCCCTACCGACCACGCACGCAACCTGGGAGTCATCCTCGATTCGAAACTCACCATGACCAAACAAGTCAACGCAGTCTCCTCCACCTGCTTCAAAACCCTCTGCATGCTCCTCAAGATCTACAGATGGATCTCGACAAACACGAGGAAAACAGTCACCCAGGCCCTAGTCAGCAGCAGACTCGACTACGGAAACGCCCTCTACGCCGGAGCCTCGTCCAAGCTCATCAACAGACTACAACGAATCCAGAACGCCTCTGCACGTCTGATCCTCGATGTCCCGCGCCGCGACCACATCACCCCCCACCTGAGGAACCTACACAGGCTTCCCGTCGACAGAAGGATCTCCTTCAAGCTACTGATCCACGCACACAAGGCACTCCACAAAACCGGCCCAGCCTACCTCAACAACCAACTCTCCTTCTACGTATCCAACAGGATACTCCGCTCCGCTGACCACGCCCTGGCAACGGTCCCGCACATGCGTAGAACCACTTCCGGAGGCAGATCCTTCTCCCACTGTGCTGCCAAGACATGGAACACCCTCCCCTTCTACCTATGACAAACCGAAGACCTACTGACCTTCAGGAGACAACTCAAGACCTGGCTTTTCGACCAGTAGCAGCAGCACACCCCCGCCCCCCCCCCCTCAGTGCCTTGAAACCCTTGCGGGTAAGTAGCGCACTTTACAAATTAACTGATTGATTGATTGAAGCTCAATGACTACATCTATATATAAAAAAATGCTCTTGAGAGAACTTACTATTGAGGTGCTATAAACATGTTGGGGAAAGGAGCGTTCTATCATCTTACTTGGAGAAATCCATGGACCAGATATATCCAGAGTACTTAGTTTATAATAAGTGCCAGGGCCCTCGTCAGAAGGCCACCGCAGTTTGCAACACACTACCAGCTCTGCCAATCACAATACTTACACAACTACTAACCATCACAATCCTACAAGTGTGACATTTCAGACAGTTCAAGGTCCCCAAAGCTTTAAGAATGGCTTGGGTGGCAGGTGTTACTTCTACTTAATACAAATTGAATTAACAAACAACTGCTCATCTTTAAATTTCGCAAACAGCACCACCATGTGACAGCTGTCATAAGTGCCGCTATCAGCTGAGCACTGGAAACCACTGGCTTAAATTAAGCACTGGTTAAAGAGAAGTCTTTATATCAAATTTATATTAGAGGTCCTGCCAGTTTTATCATACACAAAAAATGGTCTCCCAACAAGGACTGCCTAGATCACTGTAACCATGTTCTAGGTGACCCACAGGCAATGAAACATTTCATACTTTTAAGAAAGTGGATTATTATTTAGGATGGGCGACGGCCTACCTCAAAGAATAATGACACAAAAAGGTTATAGATTAAAGTTTATAATCAATACTTTGACTTTTCCTATATGCCAGTTACAGCCTGACCAGGGACAATGTCATTTTGAGCCTCGCCACTGGTGGAACATGTCACCCTTTTCACTCTTAAATATTAAGCACCCTACGTTGTGGGCAGCAAGATGTGCTTAAGGGTGACTTGTTTAATATTTATAATAAGGTTTTTCAGTCTGTAAAATGTTGATTTTAACAGGTTTGTGGAGCAGGGTTCACGCTGCTGCTGTCAGGCCACACAGGGTAGGCCTAAAGCCATGCTTTCACTGCCATTGTAGTGGATGGCACAATAGGTGATGCAGTCCACAGGTGACCTTTGACTTCCGGTCGCTAGGTAAATTCTCTATATCATATACACTGGACTTATCAGCAAGTTAGTTACATCAATTAGGGATAAGCCAATTTTGACACGTTTGAAGGGGAAGCACAGGCACTTTATTCCTGTTTAGCAGGGGTAAAGTCTTTAAAAGGAAAGCACAGGTACAGAGTAAAGAGCACAGAGTTTTAAGTCCAGCAAAAATAGGGTCCAGAAAAAACGTGAAACATCTGGGGTGACCACACAGAAAAGGCGGATTTCCTAAAATGCTGCAAATTACGACTCTGTTGCTAAGGAAGAAATTGCTCCTCTCTCTTTTTTTGGAAGATTCACAGAAGAATCTGCAACAAGGACATCATTTTATGCCCTCAGGCTGACTCAAATAGCACCTTTCTTCCTGTTGCACCTACATTGCGCTGGCGTGGAATATGTCAAGATAATGATTCACTTAGCCTGAAACTCAAACTAATTAATAATGAATTGATTACGTTTTTGGTGCAGTTTTAATACTTGGTATTTATTGTTTTTATGGTTATGATTATTTACTGTTTGTTTTGCATTTCGCCGAATAAAGTTTGTTTGATTGACTTTCCGATGTTTCACAAGATACAACAAAGTGCACCTAGTCATTTTTCACAAGACACAATAAAGTGCGCTCAGTGATGTTTTACAACATAGGAAAGTAAACTCAAAGATGCTTTACAGCATATCCCAGGGTCCTAGCACCATGTAATTAACATCAGCACTAGGCCCTGCTATTCTGCCGGTAGTGTGCTTGAAATCACCCTATCACGTTTGATTGCAGTAGGGTTAGATGAAATGAGTAAACTTAGATCATACCTCCTACAACATCTGTACAGTTAAGATTTACTATTGCTTGCAAGAACACACACTTTCAGCATAGTTCTCAAAATGGCAGAATTTTTGCCAATTCTACATTTATCATGGCTCCGTATGCACCAACCGGCACAAATGTTTTGAGTAACCAATCAACCATTGCCCGTGTTTTACATGAGTACCAGTTGTATTACGGATGGACACATTCATTTTTAGGCATGGGGAAATGAAGTGATTTGACCAGAATCACAGGATGTTTGTGCCTCCTACCAGACTCGAACCAGGTTCCCCAGCTTCAAAGTCGCCACTCGATGGAAATTTACAGCTGACCAGGAGGAGCAGCTGACCTTACAGGGAGGGAGGCTAACCCCCCTGTTGGCAGCAGACAAAAGGGCACAGCAGCAATAGGACTCACTCTGGCGCCAACGAGAAAGACCAGTGCGTGACTGGGACGTTTGGGTTCAAAGGGCCTAATCAAGGAGGAGGGGCAGGGTCACAACCACGGTCTAAAAGGCGGCTGGGACAAGCAATTCCCAGCTTCATCCCTAGAAGAAATTGATGTCTCCACTGTACGAGATGCCGCACAAGAAGATGCGGCTATGCGGTTCGTCAAGGGAGTGGAACAAGCACACCCAACTGGTAGTTGTGCGGCCAGCTGTTTTCAGAGGCTGGTCCCTGTAACATGGGCGTCCGCAGAAATATTTCCAGGGGGGGGCGAACCTGGCAAATGAAGGGGCGTGGCTAATGTTAATAGGGGCGGGGCTAAAATGGCAGTCAATCCGGATCGGGTAATGTTCAGGCCAACCTGAGAAAAACAAGCATTGGCATAGCCAATAGGTCTCGCCTTTGGGACCTTATGACTGACTCACTGACTGAAGAACTTATATAGCGCACTTCTGCCAAGGCGTCTTGGCGCTGGGTAAGTATGATGCCGGCAGTATAAGTATTTAGTTCTGCAGCAGGTCCCAAAGGCGAGACCAATTGGCTATGCCAATGCTTGTTGTTATATCTGGGCATGTTGAGAGGCTAGGGGACTGGGTCTCGATGTCAGGTTGGGAGCACAGCAATGACCTACTCAATTTGAATACGTAGATAATACAACCGGAGGGGTGAAATGAAAGATTCACTACCGGGAATAACAGGAAGGTAGAAAGTTAGGCTGGTTAGAAAGGTAAGGAGGGGTAGAGGCAGGCATGGTGATGAGGGGAGAAACAGATGCATTCTAGGAGAGCGCTGTGAGGGAGTGAGGCGAAATGGGAAGAGGCACTGAAGGTGGGTCGGGTAAAGACCGTAGTGAGGCAAACAGAAGGGTAGCGAGGGGTGAAGGGTAGACAAAGAAGTGAGGTGTAGAAGAAAAAGATTCAGGAGCAGAGACAGGTAAATCAAAGCTGGAGAGGGGAGAATAACGCAGTCGTAGAACCAGAGAGGGCCAGGTAGAGAGAGGGAGAGGTGTGTCAGAGACAGGTAGAGACAGCTGAGGAAGAGGGAATAATAACAACTGAGGTAGACAGGTGAGGTAGAGGGGTGCGTTGATATAAAGGAAGTGCAGAGATGTGTCACAGATGTTACTGAAGAGGAAAAGAAGTAGAGATATTGAGAAAGAAGTAAGGCACAAAAAGAAATAAGGGGGTGAACAGAGGTAGAACGAGTGGAAGGGGAGAGAACACATAGAAGATGAATGGCAGGGTAAAATGAGCGATCAGGCAGTGAGTGTGAGGAGTGGGATACAGAGGCATATGTGGCAGTGAGCGCGAAGTGCGGGGTACAGAGGGATATGTTGTGGCAGTGAGCACAAGGTGCGGGGTACAGAGGGATATGTTGTGGCAGTTAGCGCAAGGTGTGGGGTACAGAGGGATATGTTGTGGCAGTTAGCTCGAGGTGTGGGGTACAGAGGGATATAAGGCAGTGAGCGTGGGCAGGGCCGACTTTAGCGCTCGTGGGGCCCAGTGCGATAATGCTTTTTGGCACCCCCAATGACCACCTCCACTACAGGTTCTTCATAACCATCCTTTCACAGCGCCCCTCAAGCCTCCGTAACCATTCAGTCTCAGGTGCATTTAATTCATTTTATAGCGCAGCTCCTATCAGTGTAAGGTGTCACAACACTTTACATCACACAGATTACATAGAGACAATCAATCATAGGTGTGTAAATCAGTGCATAGGAAATGTTACATAAGAGAGAGGACAAGAAGGTGTAGGAGTCACATGTCATCCATACAGGTAGGCAGGATAGTTTAAGAGTGCTTGGTCAGGAGAATCAGAAACCTAGAATTTAAAACCTAGCACCATGGATGGGGGGTTCTCTTTATTAATAAGAATTGATTTCAACCCAAATTAACCCATTTTGCCACATTAGGATAATGAAAAACTGGGGGGAAATCATAACGCTCTATCCCAGTTTGCATGCATCTTTGATAACAGTTACTTGCTCACTGTTCCACATTAGAATTTTAACTCATAAAGAGTTATCAACAATATGGTCTCTCTGACAAAAGTGTGACCTACTGACCTATTTACATTACATTATACGCACATTGTGAGCTGCACGTTCTTTGCAGCAAGCATAGTAACCCTCTGCGCTACCTTAGGATGAGTAGAAACTTCCATTACACAAAACTTTGATCTCTCCCTCTCTCTAAGGAAGTGCATTAATCACTGCAGTCATTTAGACATTTTTATTGGTGGCTAAAAATTTCTAGGAGTCCAGGAAAGAAGCAGGTGCTTTTAAAATCATCATATTAGGGCCCCCTACACGAAGTCAGCAGCCGGTGCAGTGGCACCGGTCGCACCTCCCTAGAGCCGGCTCTGAGCACGGGGAGTGGGGTACAGGGGGATGTGAGGCAGTGAGCATGGGGAGTGGGGTGCAGGGGGATATGAGGTAGTGAAACACAGGGTCGGGACGTCCTGCCAGACATGATAGGGTGCATACTGGCAGATAGATAGATGTTATTGACACGAGTCTGTGTACGTTTTAGTGGGATCTGAAATCCGGGCTATGCTGCAACCTCAGTTTTTGACTTGGGAGAATAATGCATCGACTCCCCCCAGAACTTCATTCAGAAGACCCCTTGCTCTCAGGCTACAGAGTGTTAAAAGGAGGTCTTTGTGTCCAGACCTAACTACTCATGCTTGTGGCGCGCAGCTCAAACCGGCCATTGTCATTCTGTTTGTGATAATCAGCCACAGACAGAATGACAATGGGCGGGAGGGGCTGTGAGGAGGCGTGCAAGGAGCCCCATCAGGGAGTTGAGGCCTCTGGCAGTGAACACCTCTGCTCCCTGCAGGGCCCGTAATTCCGGACAAAAGGCATCCGTAAAAGCATAGGTGGCCGCAGGGGGGGCAAGGAGGAGCACTCCAGGGGGGGCAAGCGCCCCTCCTTGCCCCCCCTGCGGACGCCCATGCCCTGTAAGGAGGGGGTGCCCAAGGGAAGGAGGCTGTGAGCGGTATATGGCCCGCCCCATACCAGCACCTGCAGGAAATTAGACTCTCCATCACGAGCGCTTGTTTTTCGCCTAGCAGGTCACACGAGGAACGCTGTTCCCTTCATGTTACTTCAAGTGTGGACACAGTGACGCTGTGAAAGAATCAACATGTAAATCTCCCCTGCTCAGCTTGCTGTTTGCAGCCTACTTGCTTATCATATGCGGAGTATATTGTGCAGCTGGTTACTGGTGCCCCCCACACCTTCTTCTTATGACATCACAGGAAATGACATCCATTGATCTGTGACCTGGATGATTTAACGTGATATAAATGTTGAAAATCCTGCTCTAAATGCAGAAGTAAATTAAGTGTATAAGAAATAAATAAGTTCAGAATCTTAAAGAAGACGTTGTAAGTTAAGGAAAATCCCACATTAAGGATAAAGATAACAAACTGCCCCAAAATACAAAAAAAGTACTTAAAAGATAGACACACAAGTTTTTGGGGGGTTT
Organism: Triturus cristatus; assembly: GCF_964204655.1. NCBI lineage: Eukaryota > Metazoa > Chordata > Amphibia > Caudata > Salamandridae > Triturus > Triturus cristatus. Next base: position 323,016,478 of record NC_140587.1, on the reverse strand, counting down.
CATAAAATGTGACTCTTTCCCAAAAGGCATCAGAGAATTGAACGATCGCTCACATATAAATCCTTCATAGACATAATGGTATTGCGATATCAGAAATCTACAGAAACATATAATAACTTCAAATAACAAATAAGGATAAAACTTAAAATATTAAATAAAATCAAAATATACAGAGGGTTCACAGCTGGCACCCTCAGTCTGGGCCGTTTCTAGGTGTTTTGCCGCCCTAGGCGAGAATTGAAAAATGCAGCCACCTCCCTTTTACTACCATCACTCTCTCCCCCTGCCATACAAGCTAGAAGATTTAATGAATTAGATATAAAAGAACTTGTATTGTTAGCTCTTCACAGGTACTTAAGAGAGGCATGCTTTTGACTTTTTTTAAGTCCCTTTATGCAAGTGCATGAACTGTAAGAAGATGTGTTGGTCTGTGCCAGTATTTACACACAATTTAAATTGCACTAGTTTATTTCTCTTGTAGCACTACTCAACCCAATGTAGGTTGTCAGAGTGCTTTACATAACATACACATTGACAATAAATCGTGCAAGTGTGTAAATCAATGTACAAGATGTGTTGCATGTGAGGGTTAAAAGATGTAGCAGTCACACAGCCTACATAGCTCACTGTGGTATATTAAAAGGCTTACCAATTATTAACTGCAAGTAACGAAAGGATCTGTGTTCAAAGCAGTAGCCCATTTACCTAGCTACATTTAAAAAAAGATTCTGTCATCTGCACATTACATGATGTGCTTTGAAGGAGACACATTAACCTTCGATACTACTTTGATTCAGATCTGGGACTACACAAAACAGAGATCTCTCCAACAAATACTTTAACCTCCAGTGTTATCTCACCAATTATTATTCCCTGGGCACCTCTGCAGAAGATGTCTTAACCCCATAAAATATTAGAAAACACAGACTTTGCAATCAATTAAGCGTAACAGATGTACTACCATGCTTTCTCATTGTTGCCAATTTCTTTATGGCAGGGTTTAAAATTTTTTTATAAAAGTAGTTGATGCCCACATTTTGCGTCGGAAGTGTGCCACTTTTTCAGCACAACCCTAAAGCAAGATTTGTTAAATCAAATAATGCACTTAATGGACTCATGATATACCTAATAAAAACCAATGCGTGGGATCTTATCTGATGTTACGTCTTGTGATGTCACTTACTGTAATGCCACACATTGTGACATCATGGGCTATGATGGCACACACCATGATGTCACTTGCATACTGACTAACTAGATTATTCCTCCCAAGTGCTGAGGCTGAAAGAAACTCCATAGCGTCAAGGTCTTCTATTTTAGGAAGGAATAATTTCACCCAAACACGAAACCAGCTTTGACAACTTTTTCCAAGAACTACCACCTATTAATTTCAAAGTAGAAAAAGACAATTTACATATTTTTTCCGTTAATGCAGCATCAAAAGTAACACACTGTCCCACCATGGAAAAGGGCACTATAAAACACACAGGGAAGGCAGTTCCATGCTTTCTTATCCACATGCATTCCACAGGCCTGCCCCTCGCCTTCGGGTAACTTCACATGTGGTGTCCTTCCAACTTTCACCCATGTCAAAAAACGGGACCAGAGATACCTTAAACAGCCACCCTGAAGTTAATTTAACAAATATTAGGTTGGCTGCACCCGGCCAGGAATGCATTGGTCAGTGCACACACCCTCTGTGGCATACATTTCAAACCAGACCAGTTCCTACTGCTGCTGTATAGCCTGGATGGAGAGGTAAAAATGTAATATCACTTACTTAAATTAGGGCAGGAGGTGTGCTTCTCACCAGCAGTGGTGGGTCTCTCTCGATCAGATTCCCAACCTATTCAAGGGATGGCTGGGGCTGGGCCTCGTCCGTGGGGCCACAGCAGCACACACGCCAGGCGAGGTGCAAGCAGGCCGGTCTCCGAGTCTGACTGACACTGCATGAGCCTGACTAGTATTACTCCATTCCGTCGGTCTGTTCAGAGAGTGAGACTCCGGTCTGGGGTCTGAAAGCGGGAGGACTTGGAGTAAATGACGGGACAGGACTGTGTGGCACTGGCAGCAGTAATCAATTCACCAAGGCACCAGAGCAGCAGACACACACAGTCCGTCCCCCGCACGCCGAGAGAGAGGGTGGTGCGACGTGCGAGTCACCGTCACTGGCTGCTGCATAAAAAGCACCGCTCGGGGACTGGCCAAAAATGATGCCCATGGCTGTCATTGGTAACGCTTTCCTGCGCTACAAGATTGACGGCCCTAGGGACCCACATACACTGGTACCGCCGGCTCACTCCACACACTACTATGCCAGGGTGCGCTGCGCAGCATGTACAAGCAGGTGCACTTGCACTCACATACAGGTGCTGCTGCCTTCAAATAAAAAAAAAAAATACCCCTTTTGCCGCCCTAGCCCTTTTGCCGCCCTAGGCGTCTGCCTAGTCTTGCCTAATGGTAGAAACGGCCCTGCCCTCAGTCCAAATAAAGGGTCCCTTTCATCAGTTACGGTGCCATGGAATTGGCTCTAGGCCATTTCTACCTCAGGTCTTCAGGTTCTGATGCCCTTGCTGTTTATTTCTCTTCATTGAATTCCTGTACTGTGCACTGCCAAGCTTACTTTTTTAGAAATAAGGCTGCTAGCCCAACCATGCTTGACTACCACTGAACCTCTAAATAGTTCTTTCCTGCCCCTTCCCGCATGTCTCTTAATGTTGCGGCACTAGCCACCTCTTTGCCCCTAGGCTTCAGCTCTCAGGTCGTGGCTTCATTCGAGACTCACCACAAGTTACCCTAACAGCATGCTTCCTTGTTACGCGTGTTGCGGCTCACCTGCCTGTTAGCAGTGATGTCCCTCCTGCCTGCTGCGCTCTGTGGGATGAGTGTACTGTGCCAAGTCGGTGAGGGGCAAACCACTGATGGACTGTCAGTGTTCAGCGAATGTGCGCAGAATGTCCCAGACCTCTACCTCTCTGAGTGGTCGACTCAGAGGATGGCTTATTGGACGAGCGTAGTGATTGCAGGAAAACTGGGGTTCCAGTTGCAACCCCAAAATGATGGTCGTGTCCAGGGAGTGCGCAGTACACCTCGTCATCCTCCCAAGTCAGGGCAACACAAGTCTATACTGCAGAGATGCGTGAATGCATCATATCCCAGCCTTCCCCTCCTAATGCATATGTCGGTTGATTGACACTACTATATGCAGGGGCCCCAATGCGCTGTGAATGATTATAAACACATGGGTTTCTGAGTAACTAAATATGGAATTTACCCGTTAAAAGCATAGTAAGTGCCTTTCGAAGATGAGAAAAAAGAAGCAAAGCCATCACATTTAATTGTACATGGGATCTCCATAGAGTAAAAGACTTTCCATGTGGAGAACAAAAGGATACATGTCCAGAAGCACATTAGGATACAATGTATGCATGTTCACCTGCAGGGGAGGCTGCATGTAGAGATGCTGTGCAAGGGTGGACGCTTGAGATTCTCTGTGAACTCTCCATCGATCCACACTGGTGTTAACCCAGAGGAGCAGAGTACCACACTAGACATCATTAGCATTATGAATGGGGCCTGTAGATGCAGACTCTGCATTGAATGAGCTAAAACTATCATTCCCAGTTTATGTTCAACACTATCAGATCATCAGATTGTTTTAAAGACTTTGAGTACGCTACGAAGTCGAGCAATAATTACATGTTTATCCATTTTGAATTAACAGAGCTTTTTAAGAATATTTAAGATGATTATTTAATTCATTTTTTTTTTTAAGTGATACTTTAAATTCTATACTCTTAGCGGAACTGGTTTTAGCATTGGTGGCACCCGGTGCGACAATCATTTTTGGCACCCCCACACCACATGACCGTCTCCTTGGATTCTCTCACTACCACCGAGCAAAAGAGCCCCTCATCTCTCCAATCATAACTTATTGCTAAACACAGCGCCCACCCCCGCGGTCAGCACCCCGACACAGGTCAGCGCCCAGTGCGGCCGCACCGGTCGCACTGCCCTAAAGCCGGCCCTGCACTTAAGAACTCTTAAGAACAAGGGTATGCTCGTGTTGACTCCCGAATACAAATGTAAACCCGCAATCAGGTCAAGGACAGATACAAAGCCATCATGGAGGGAGAAGAAATCCTACAGTCGTTTTCTGATTCTCAGGTAAGACCCACCAATGACAGCTAGTGATGTATTGCAAAGGCTGGAGGCTGCAGCTTCCCTCCAGGCCTGCGGTGATACAGAGAGAAATATGCATAACTTTGGCGGTAAACCACCAAGATCCTTAACCTTGCATTTGTCGGAACCCACGCCTGCATTAAAAATGGATAACTTACCATAAAGATGACGTTTGTCTAGTTCCTCTGCTCACCACTGCATCCTTTACTGTCCGGAGAACATCGACGACCTTTGCAGACAGATATTCAAGGACCTTTCAGGTTTCAAAGAGACTGGGGGTGCCTGAAAAATAAGGCGGCTTAACCATACCTTCTTCCTCCCCCATCATGACTGAGGAACATCTTTGAGAGATACAGTTATTTGGCATAAATAATACATATTCCATACCCATTATTTGTCATAAATAATACATATTCAATCGCCACATTCAGAACTGTGGGCCTTCTGTAATAAGAGGTAGGTTGCAAAAAGTAGTGGCATAGTGTTCAATGACTTTGTGACCTGTCTCTGATTTTGCGATGCAGCCTGTGTACTAATAGGTCGCATCACAAAATCTCCAGACGCAGGGGTTCACAGAATGACCGGACGATGATTATTAATTAGGTAGGTCATTTTTTTCCGATTGGCCGCAAACACAGCAGTAACGGTAGTCTGCAAGAAACAAGCAGGCCTCCATCAGTGTGCTTGCATTCGCAAAACAGAAAAAGGTCTGTTTTTTTAAAGCAGCCCATGTTCCTTGAAATAACCAGTGCTACTTTAAAAAAAGCTTTCCTGTTTGGAAAATACATCCAGAGGAGCAGTCAAAGTCAGTTGGACTACTGCCTGCTTCCTTTGAGGTCACCTGAATAGACTGACAAAGGAGAAGGTGCCCAAGTGGACACATACCCTTTCGCATATATGTTACCATCTTTTTGAGGTATCCGTAATGTTCAATTATTTGCCGTAACAACAGCGGTTGCAAACCACTGATATATACCATTAGGACCCACAATTAAGAGGGGACACCGCATTCACCATGGAAGAATTGCACTTACAGGCAGAGACCTGGGCCCATGAAGAAATTGAGGATTTGGACGGCGTTAGATGGGGAGAGCGGTTCCTGAAGCATGATGGTAAGCACCCACACCTATGTAACACTGGATTCATGCAGGGTCTCAGGACGGCAGAATGCTTGCTAATATGGAGACATTAGAAGGCTTTTGGCGAATGGAGAGGGGGCATTCTTTGCATAGTAAAGCAAGGCCTGATATTACCATAGTAAATAGGCACCTGGGCACCTAGCTTGCCTCTTGCCAGTAGCCTCCAGTTCCTGCTTGTTCCAGCCTGATCCAGTTGCCACCTTTTGAACAAGTAACACTGCCGTTGCCTGGGTTTTCCCGCACACTATTTTACCCATCAACAGAAGCCCTGCCCTCCCCAGGATCTAGTTAACGCAGGCCACATCACAACCGCATTAGTAGGTGCCTAGCTTGCCACTTGCCAGTGGCTTCCAGATCCTGCTTGTTCCAGCCTGATCCAGTTGCTGCCTTTTGACCAAGTGACACCACTGCTGCCTGGGTTTTCCTGCTCACCACTTTTCCCACCAGCAGAAACCCTGCTCATCCAAGGACCTAGGTAATGCAGGCCGCAGAGTGACCACGCAGCAGACGCATGCAGTGGACTCACCCCCAGCACGCCAAAGGCGCTCCAAAGACAAGCCAGTCTGTGCCCAGCACCAGGAACCCTGGCCCCCACGACTATCCAATGCAAAACCACAACCACAGCCGCAGCCACCACAGGAGCCACTGAACGCCGTCACTACTACTCCGTGCAACACACACCAGCAAACAAGATGCTGCTGCACATCCCCAAGCTCTATGGTAAGAAACTTTCTCCTGCACCCATTGCTATTTCACCTACGCCAACTCAAATGCTGTCACCACCACCTCCAAATAACATACATGCCACCAATACTACCCCACAACAAACTGTCCGCCATGCTCCTCAATGTACAATCCCATGCGAAACACTCCATCGATACCTGGGACCTCCTCAGCAGCAACACAGCCAACCTTCTCTTGAAACATGGTTCAACCCATACTCCAACCCGGACATCGCCGCAGCCATTGCACGCACTTACAAAGTCATACACCACGACCGAACCCACAAATCAGGAGGAGCACCTGTGATCATCTACAAAAACACGATTGACTGCACCACCTCCACGAACTCAGACACCAACCTCATGGAACACTTCCACTTCAAAATACGTTCTGACTACAATGCCACCCTTAGGGAAACCCTCGCCTACCATCCCCCAGGTCGCCAAGCGGATTTCTGTAACCACATTTCAGACTTCATCACTCCCCTCTCCATCAGATCAACCAAATACATATTTCTTAAGGAACTCAATTTCCACCTGGAAGACATTCCAGATCCAAACTCACGGCCCTCCTCAGCAGCCTCAGCAACCTTGGACTTGCCCAGCTCGTCCAAGGAGCAACCCACATACCAAGCCACACCCTTTACTGTATTCTCTCTTCCAACACCAGATCGCCACCACCCAAACAATCCCTCTCATATGGCCCGACCACTACATCATACGTTTCAGAATACCCTCCCACCAAGCCACCCCACTAGAAAAATTCCAAAGCACCATCAGGACACTTGGGTAAAATATTAGAAGAAACCTGGACCAAGACAATACAGAAATGCCAACCCAACCACACCAGGACCCTTGATGCCGACACCAAGCTTCAATAAATGGCTCATTGACTGTGCCAACTGCACCGCTCCCACCAGAAACAAGACCTTCAAAATCAAAAATGACCCAGCTGGTACATGAATGACCTCAGGGAGACAAAATACCACTGCAAACAACTTGAAAGAAAATGGAGACACGACAAAAACACCACAACAAGATCCACATACAAAGATGCCCTCACCTCTACCACCAACAACTATGAGAAGCAAAGAAAAAGGCCCTAACTCTCAGACTAGTAGCCAGCTCCAAAGAACTCTTCACCATCGTCAAGGAGTTCCCCAATTGTGCAGCTGCCAACATCATCATCCCTTACCAAGCACTCTGCAACAATCTCTCAAACTTCTTCGAACAGAAGATTGCCAAGCTCTCAAACACATTCGACCCACAGCATACCGATACGAACTGCCCTGACCAGATGCACACCTCCTTCATCACCAAACAGCAGCTAAGCAACTGGAAGCCCCTTTCGAATGCAGAAACCACCACCCTGATGAATACCATCCACTCAGGAGCCCCCTCAGACACATGCCCCCACTTTATATACAAAGTTGGAAAACCATAATTTCCCTGTGTTCACCGTGCTCACCATCAACAACTCCATAACTACCTTACCTTACCTTCTTGTTGGAAAAATGCTGAAGTCAACATTCCGAAGAAACTAACAGAGGACCCCAACACCCTCAGCAGTTATCAGACCCATCTCGCACCTTCCTTTTCCAGCTAAAGTCATGGAGAAAGCCATCAATACCCAACTTGCAGACCCCCTATAACTCCATAAACTCATAGACAGGTCTCAATCAGGAATATGCACCAACCACAGCACAGAAACAGCCCTCATTGTGGAAACGGATGACTCCATAAGCAACCTCGACTGAAGATAAACTGCTGCACTCATCCTCCTTGACCTAGCCGTAGCTTTCTCTACGGTCTCCGACAAGTCACTAATGAGAAAGCTTCAGCACTTGGGTAGCTGTGGACCGGCCCTTAAGTGGATATCCTGTTATATTCCATATAGGTATCATAACAGAGTCCCCGGTAATCTCATTACCCACCACCTATATCCTCTCTCTACATTACACTTGTCACAGTTTACAAGGATTGACCTTTTACCTAGATATTACACTGCATTAGGAACGCGGGTTTTCCCTTGTTCGAAATCGCATACATTATGCATGAGGGTTCTTGGAAGCACAGCTGGACTGCCATCTCCTGTATAAAATATATGTGCAAAGTTCATGCCTGACGTCATCCTTAGGCCGACACAGTAATACAGCAAGGTAGGACCCCTGGGGAGACCTATGGGTATATATACATCACATCTTGCTAAGATAGACAGAGGAGAGTGAGACTTCCCGGCCTACACACTGACCAGAGATGCTGAGGTTCCTGCACACAGACACTCCAGCTCGCAGTGGTCTAACATCCCTTGCGGGGTGTTCAACTCGAGACCAGGACGGGGTCCCACAGTTTCTCACTTCAGGTAAATGGGTTGACTAAATCCTAGAGGGATTCTTGGCTTAACACCTACATACATGCTAGGTACACTTAGGTACATCTAGTTAGGGATGCATCTTAGAAGTATGCATCTTTTATCATGTTTTATATATATTCATATGTATTCATGACTGTAGTAAGATGGTAGAGATATACCATCCATTTACCTTTATCGTACTACTAATCATTTATATCTTATACTGCCTAACGGTTGTTGCAGCTCATCTATTCTACACCAGAATAACAACTGTTCAATAAATTCTTATTGAAAACGCCCAACCTGTTTATTCTGTGTATTTCTCAGAGACAGAATAAGTAAGCACGAGTGACTGAGTGAAATGTAGTATATTGTTTCCACGGTCCTGAGGTATCAGGGTTGTAATGTTCAATGGTTGCCAGGAACTATTCTCTCCTTGGTAAGAGGAGATTCTAGTGGCACTGTGAGCTAGTTGGTACAAGAAGGCCAGCATACCCGGTGGGGGTGATCAGAGTTTGTCTGACACCAATCCTACAGTGTATGTTGTCTAAACGCGCAGATCCTGTATATTTTGTATAGGAACTACATGACAATCCTCCTTCCTGAAAGACAGAACTCAATGAGTTTGACTTTGCCTCATACCTCAGAACCCAAGAAACTCATCTGCGGAGTCCCTCAAGGATTGTCACTCAGCTCAACACTCTTCAACATCTACATGACACCCCTTGTGGACATCATCAGAGCCCACGGCATCAACGTAGTAGCCTACGCCGACAACACACAGCTCATCCTCTCCCTTATCGACTCAACCAGCACAGGCAAAGCAAACTTTGCCAACTGCATGAGCAATGTCACTGCTTAAATGAAAAACGACTGCCTCCAGCTCAACACAGACAAAACCAAAGTCCTAATCATTGGCAACAACCACTCCCCTGGAACATCTCTTGGTGCCCTCTGAACTTGGCCTTCACCCACGCCTGAGGACCATGCCAGGAACCTCTGGATCAACTGAAAATAAATAGGGAGTCCCCTGAAAAGGAAGGAGGTTCCTAGGACAGGGACAAATGAAACAATTGTACTAAAAAAGTTTGTAGGCAACTATACATGTATTATCACTGGCATAGATCCCTACTCTGTTAGGGGCGTTACAATATATGATCAAACAGACCCAATGTATATTCAAATGTCGTGCCTTAATTATATTAGAAACTCGTCAATATATACATATCAATCAATATTCAAATTATATTCAGTACTTTTTCTAAAACATACCATCCTTACCAATGCTCATATAGATCTCAATCATACAATCATGCCTCCTCATTCATTCTTCTATCTTGCACAATAAAACATCACAATGAATTATCTCAATATACAAGTATCATAATAACATGCTTTTCTATTTTGAACAATATTCAAAACTGCAAAAGCTCTAATCAAATCCAATCCAAAGACTTTATTCGGATAGCAACGTATCCCTAAATGTAAAACATGTACAAGATAAAAATTAATTAGAAAAATAAATAGCAATGTCAAGGTCCTAATATGGCAAAATACAGTAAACATAGGTAAAGTACATATTGTGGAATACAAAATACGAATAACTTCAGAGGTCACACATAGATTTCCAAGCACCCGTAGCTACTCTCAAGAAAGTGCCAATGCGCAAGATCAGGTCAACGTTATCCAATTTAAGTATACAGTCAAGAGCATCAGTTAAATTAATAGGTGACAGTTTTAAAAAAAAATGGAATTAACAGGCATTGTGCATATTTCACATAATATTTACAGAAGAATAAAAAGTGTAAAAGTGTTTGTTTGCTGTGACCATCACATGGGCATGGCAGGGAGTCAAGTTTAGCATTATACCCATAGGGAAAGCAAACTAGATATCTTAGATGGAAGAGGAGGCCTCTCTCCCATTGGGACATCGGTAATGCGATGTAACTTGGTAGACAATGCTCAGGATACTCAATGGGTATACATTTTGGGACAGTTTGTTTCTTAAATTCCCTCTCCAGTCTTTCCGTGCTATAAAGTGAGTACAGTGCTGACTTTAAAACTTTTTTATCCATTGTTGCGACTGCATTTGGATTAAAAAACAGTCTGCCAAAATTGACGCTTTCCAATCTCTTAACGACCCCAGAAAGCCATGGAATATCCATCCCTTTCTCGCAGCGAATACAATCATCTATTATATATATCCCTTGTAAGAGATGCTTCGGGGTTCTTCATTATGGCTAGCCAGAATGGTGAGGGGTAGCCCCTTATGAAATCTTCAATGTATCCTAATTTCAGTTCACTGTGGCATATACAGGGGGGTGGAGATTGGAGCGCCCAAGAGTTTTCTGCAAAATCTATTTTCCTCTGATTGGACGCAAGAACATTTGGCAATACCCCATACCTCTGCCCCATAGGTAGCTATTGGTACAGACTGAGTCTTAAAAATCTTTAAAATGGCTGAAATTGTAGCCGATCTTTTAGGATGGGGGAGACTGAGGCTTGAGTTAAAGGCCCTTGAGAACTTATTTTTGCAATATGCCACGTGTTCACACCAGGTACCGTTCGCAGCGAACACCATCCCCAGATAAGGAAAAGTAGCAGTGCAGGTTAATTTTTGGACACCCACAGAAATAACATTTAGAGGATATTTCCTTGGTCCACAAGACATTATAAATGATTTCTTAAAATTTGTGCGTAAATCTAGGCCGGTCATAAAATCTGTAAATCCTCGAACTAAAGTGCGTAGTGCATTTGAAATGTGACCAATTAAAACCGCATCACCTGCGTATATAAGCACCGGGAGAGTTTTGCCTTTAATTCTGGGGACATCATTGGTTAGTGTACTCAGTGATTTATGTAAATTGTTTATATAAATAATAAAAAGGAGGGGGCCAGAACACACCCTTGTCTGATCCCTCTACCTACACTGATGTCATTGGACACTTCCCCCCCACCACCAATCCTGACCCGCGCTTTCATGTCCGTATGAAGGTAGGCCAAAAAATGAACTAGGGCCTCGTCCAAGCCATATTCTAAAAGGATGGACCATAGACGGGACCTGTTAACAAAATCAAAAGCGGAGGTCAGGTCCATAAAAGCTAAATAAAGTGGCGAGTGCTGTGCAATGGTGTACTTCCCTATGATCAAGTTAAGATTTAAACATTGCTTGTTTGTGCCAACTTTACCCCTAAAGCCTATTTGGCATTGTTCTAAAATATGATTGTCCTCTGACCAGGTTAACATTTTTGTATATAAACTCTGCTTAAAATTTTAAGGGTGTTATCTATGAGGGAGATCGGTCTATAACAGCTAGGTTGTGTACGATCGCCCTTTTTAAAAATTGGAACAATGGTGCTAGTGGACCACGTCTTTGGCAATGGGGCTTTAGTTAAGTTATTACAAATATTTAACAACAGTGGGGCCCAAAAATCTGATTTATGTTTAATAAGATCAATGAGTCCATCGGGCCTGGGGCTTTATTGCCCGCACTCTGGCGTATGGCCTCCTCAACCTCAGTTATTGAAATTGGGACTCCGGATGACACCCTATTATTAAAAGGATCGGATTCAAAAGCAGGCTCTTGGTATATTTCAGAAAAGTGACTTTTCTAGGTAGCACTCATTATGTTGCAGCTAATGAGAGGTAATGGTTGCCCCATTGATCTTAACTCTTTAATGGCAGTCCAAAATATATTCCCATTATTTTGACTAGCAGCATTAATGAGTGCATCCCAGTGCTCGCTTAGTAACTGTTCCTTCCTATTAGCAATATCCTGCTTATATGTCAACCTTAAGAACTTGACCAGTACATTACACCTTGGGTGGTGAGATAGGGCCTTGCAGAGCTTCCTGTTGGCAACTGAGCACTTCCGATTGAACCATCTCGGTTCACCCTGTGCAGAAGGAATAGGTTTTGACAGCAAGGATTTAATGGCTCCACAAAGTTTGGTAAAGGCAATGATTGCCTCGGGTGTGGATCCAGGGCCTCCAAACAGATATTAATAAGATTTGTGTTTTCCATAACCATAGAACTGAATAAATCAGGGTTATTAACCCCTTCCCCGCTCATGACGGAACCACTCCGTCATGAGCCACGGTTGCGCTGTGCTCATGACGGAGTAGTTCCGTCATGCTGCGGCCGTTGGCCGCCGCTCCGCCCACGCGGCGCTAATTCCCCGCCTGTGCGGGCGATTAGCGCAGTGGGCGGAGACGTGACAGAACCACTCCATCATGAGCACAGCTCAACCGTGGCTCGTGACGGAGCGGTTCCGTCACGAGCACAGCGCCACCGCGCTGCCCCCAAACCCCCCCCAGCGCCGCGGCGGAATTCCTGCCGCGGCGAAGGGGTTAACGCCTCGCCATGCCAGTCTAAGGTTATTTGTAGATGGTGATAGATCCCTAGCACCACATTCTATCTGGGGCGTTGGAACTGGGGACAATAGTAATGTTATTTGTATTGGGTTGTAGTCCCCAAAGGTTGTGGCCATAATTTCGGCTTTAACCAAGCTAGCTTCTAAGACGGGGAGACAAAGACATAGTCAATTGTGTATGAACAGCCCCTCCCTCTAAATGTTGATTCAGAGGGGGCAACCCCTGAATTGATCGTGTGTCAAACGCAAAGTGTTTGCGGGAGCAATAGCTTTGGCAGTTTGTGGCAGAATTTCAGGATTTGAAATGCTCATTACTACGCCTTCGCTTTTGTTGGCCCCGCACCCGCCATCCTCGTTATCAACCACCATTTGTACATTTCCCATCAATTGGCCAGCACCCTCTATGAGTGTAGCCAGATTATCTAGGTGGCTCTGTAATAGAACACATTTTTTATCAATAAATTCAGTGATTTGTTTGGTCACCAACACAGCAGCAATTTTGGTGACAATGTCCCCATAGTTCTCAAAGCAAGGTACTGCTTCAGTATTTGTGCTAATAGAGCAACTCAGTTTCTCAGTCTGTGTAGGCACAGAGGAATCAAGGGCTTCAACTGTACCGTTACCTAATGAAGGCTGTATCCAGGTCGAGAGACGTGTTTGGGTACGAGCGGGGGAGCTCCGAGTAGGCTGCTTCCTTTTATTACAAATAGGTTTCCCAGACCCAGTCTTCCTTTTCCGTTTGACGGCAGGGATTCCCACTGATGTGGCAATATTGATGTCAGGTTGAGGCTCTGCTTCCTCAGTTATATCTTGCCTACTTATGCTCCCACTTACAGTTGGAGATTGATAAGTCCCAGTACCCTCCGGCTGCGATCGGGTAAGGTCTTCAGTGTGGTCTGATATTGTGCCTCTAAAGATTGTAATTAGGGGTGGGCGGAATTTGCGGAATTAACCTCCGCAAATTATCGCGAGATTGCAGAAAATCTCCGCAAACACGCCGGAAATATCGCGAAGATGCGGAAGTTTTTTGCCGCCTGTTCGCGGTATTTTTTGCGTGTTCGCGGGTCGCCAACTTACCCATGCGGTCGCTCATGGGCGCGGCCATCTTGTTTTCACTTGTCCCGCCCTCTGGCGTTGTTTACTTCCTGTTCCGGGTCGCGCAATGCATGTTCGCGGTCGATATTTCCTGTTCGCGATCGCTTTTACTTGATCGCGTTGCTTTTTGCTTGCTCAGGGAGAAAATATCGCGCGAACTTGCCCACGTGGTCGCAACGGGCGCGGCCATCTTGTTTTCCACTCTATTGCATGGTTCTGGGGCCTGATTTTCAATCCTCCCTAAATCTTTTCAATCCTTTGTTTATAGCCACTTTTTTCGGATCTTTATTACTTATTATTTCTCTAACTATTTTCCTGCCTCTATATTTTTGGTTTTTGTGTACCTTTTTTTTTGTTTTTTAGCTACTTTTTCTCTTTGTATTGCCTGCTATTTATTTCCTTTACTCCTTTATTTATTTTACCTTTTCTTTCCCGCCCCGTCCCCAGAACCATGTCCAAGGGCAGGGCTGTTCGCCGGCGCAGCCAGAGCCGCGACCGCCTTCCTTGCGGAAGGCGGCGCCCACAAGGGGTGCATGCACGGGCCTTATTTGGGGAGGCGGAGTTGGCTGCACTAATTTTCTTTGTGCAGCGCCACCTCCCCTCAACCCTGGCAGCAGGTGGCAGGCCTGGGTCCGGGTACGGCCTCCGGGAGCGTCGGCAGCGGTGGGGGAAGGTGCGCCGGGCAGTGTCTCGCATCTCTGGGGTCCGGCGCACCCAGGCACAGCTGACGCACCGGTGGTCCGACATCCTGGACCGTGAGCAGGACCTGCTGGACCTGCTAGGAGTGGAGGTCCCGGGGCTTGGTGAGTACCTATTTAATTATTACAACTTTGTGTCTGTTCTTCTGCTCTATGTTATATATTGCGAATATCTTTTTTTCCTTCCAACCAGATAGAATGTTGCTGCTTGCAATACATTCCAGGTTAATAATGTTTAAAAGTCTTCTGTGATTATGACACAGGTGCTCTTCTGCGCTACTACTAATCTTACTTGTTTGCAGCTTTGCGTTTGCGCTTGCTTAGCGTGATTCTTTACGAGTTTATTTTAGAGAAATTAAGTTACGTAATGCTACAGTGACTCATGTCCACTCCTTACTTTGTCCTGTCACTAATAGATAGGGGCGGATTGATACATAGGTTTAGGTACTTTGTATGAGCTTCTAATTGGTTAGTGGTATGCGTGATGCCCCCTCACTCAGTTACGTGACGTGCTGCTAGTACGCCAGTCTTTAGAACCTTTCTAGTTTGTTCAATGAGTGGAGGTAGGCTTTGCAGTTACTTAGCAGTAGCAGATGAGCATCAATCAAACCAAAATTGTGTATATACAAAAAATGTAGTCATGTTAATGTGTCCTCCATGATTGGATCATACACATTGTTGAGGAATACAGTCGAAATGCATACTTAATGTACAATTGGCATGCCTGGAATAGGTGGGCTAGGTTGGGTGGTAGGTTGTACTAATACTTAGGCTTACTTGTAACTTAGTTTTCTGGAATCAGAATGGAAGAATGGATTACTGTTGATAAATAGTAACTTAAGTAGTCGAACTGCGAATCCCCCGATATTACATGTTGACCAGATGAGATCGGTCAATGTAGTTATTGCAATTGTTTAGATAAGTGTTTTTTGACCGTTGTTGAAAAAAATTGTATTTGCTTAAGTTGACACCATCCATCAATGTTTGTCTTTCTTATATCTTTCCTGTTCATCAGCACCCAGGGGCAGACGGGCAGGGACTGGGCAGTCGGCGGGACAGGAACACCACGAGGAGGACACCGCTGAGGGCTCCTCTGCTGGCCCCAGTAAGTCTTCTTGTTTTTAATAATATTTCTTATTCCATAACTTTTACTGCCCCATTTCTCCCGAACTATAGTGTGTTTCCAAATGCTATTTTTTTACCACCAATTATCCTTCGATCTGTACGGTTTCAAAAAGCTTATCCCTGCCTCCGCTACGATGACTGAGTACTACTACATACTATCAGTCTGTCTGTCTGTACTGTAGTAGCTAGTCTTGCCCAGTGGCACTCTTTGTGAAAGGTTGTAATATAAAACTCATATTCACCAGTAGCTCGTACAATCCGTTGGGTCGTTGTCTTGTACTACTTTTTACTCTTGTTGATGTTTATGCTTTGAAAATTCACAGCAACAGCCCTACCAGATTTCTTAATATTTTGATATGATACCCTATAGGACATACAACTGTTGTAGGGATCTTGCACATACATTTGCACCAGAAAATAGGATGTTGGTGATGGTAGGTTGGACCTTCCTTGCACACCTCAATCAGAAATTCCGCACCCACCACAATTCCACTGCTTGACTATAGTACTGTCTTGTCATACCTATTAGGTCTCGGAACCCTCCCCCCAAGACAACCAACAAGTAGACAACCCAGAACATTAACACACCCAACCTCTGTCGTGGAAGCAATTCACATGCACACCCTTACTTTAATTTGCTCAATCGTGTAAGTTAGTCCACTCCACACCAAATACCACGAAGTCTATGTAAGTTTAAAATTTTTATTTCAATTTGAGAAGGTCTGTACACTGTTATCTTAGCAGCACCAACCGGCAAATCAATAACATTAAAACAAAATACATTGTTACACTAATACAGTTGGGAATTAAATCATGATAACTGAAGTGGTGGAAGGCAGCACCACCATCCCATAGCAATTTAGTTTATATACATTTATAAATGAAGATGTGAGTGAAGGGACCCCTCACCTCAGAAGAACCTAGTACTGGTAGTTGGTGCATCGTTCAGAAGCTCTGGTTCGTAGAAGCGAATCTTGCGTCTGTAATGCGAAAAAAGAAATGGTGTGCGTTAGTATATTGCAACTTGCAAGCATTTCTCAGCCGTGCCAAAAAGTGTAGCATCTATGGATAAGCAATATGGACTAACAGTAACAGTAGTACACCAGTTCTTCCTAAAAAAGTGGCTGGTTAATGTTTGTTGACCGCCTGTACGCAGCGCGTAGACTAGACAGTAGCAGTGTGAGGCAGGTCATGTGGGCTCAAAGGTGTCTTAAGAAGCTGCAAGGTAAAGGTAACGTCACATGTGCATGGCTAGGGCTAATCAAGCAAATGCTACAATGATCATATAACTTAGTGTCTACTCTACTACTACCTGATTTGTACTAGTGATTTATGTTAGTATTAACTCATTTTTCAACCTTGCTACTGATCAATAGGGGGGAGGTGTATATGTTGCCTAATAAATGTGTAATGTTTTCTAGGCGCACTACCGACCACCATTGCTGGGGCCAGCGAAGGCGACGCCGAGGGCGAGGATGCGGCAGTTGCAGATAGCAACGGAGGGGGAGTGGCAGCACCAGTGGCAGGCGGTGGTAAGTTAGATTCATAATCTTTAACTATTGTTGAACTTGACAGCACACTCACTGCAAAGGTGTACTGTATGTCTATGTATACTGTAAAGTTGTGAATTAGGGCCCCATTAGGATGGTGGGCGTATTGCCCCCGCCGGGCTGGCTGGAATTCACTGCCGTCACAGCAGGGGCAAACCTCCCGCCATCCCTGTAGAAAATATTCAGACATGTCTAGGCGGAAAAGGGTTCAATATGGCGGTGGTGTCTCTCTCACCACACCGGCAGCCATATAATCTGCATTTTGGAATGCCTTTGCGTGGCGGCATTACCGTCCGCCACGGAAAGGCATGCACACATTGCAGAGTATGCTTGGGGGCCCCCATGGAGGGTACCTACCGATGCTATGGTACCCCCCGACTTTCAAAGCAAAACATGACAGGCTCCGTGCGAGGCCCGTCATGTTGTGCTTGGAAAAGCAGCACAACATTTTAGCATTGCTTTCAGCAAAGCCAACCAGAATTTAAAATTAAAATAACAGGGTGCGCCCGCCACTGTGCCGGGCGCATCATCCTAATTAATTGTCCCCACGGGACCCCCACCCTTTTTAGCAGTCGGATGGCGGGCGGACAAAGTCCGCCCGCTATCCGATGTCGTAAGTAAGTATGAGTTCTTGGGGACGTTTGAAGAGTGAACTAGAAGACTAGAATTCCCTTTAATTGGTATAGGACTAGGAGCCAGAGTATTGAGTAACCAATGGCCTCATCTATCTGATTTCAACTCCGCTTTGAAAGTTTTATGGAGAAGAGCACCTGGTGCACTGTTCAACTAAAAAGTGTAAGACAGGTGGAAGGAAGAAGGACGGGCGACATTTAAAATGTTATGTACTACTGTGCTTTATTTTATAGTGCTACTCTACCATGCCACTATGTGTATAAATAATTACCTTGTCCTACTGTTTTATTAAGACTATATTTTACAATTGTCGTGTTTTTTTCTTTTTGATACACAGCTACTCCGAAAATCAACCGCAAGGAGTTGGCCGCCAAGGCACGGCGCCGGAAGCTGGAGGCAATCCAGCAGGAATACCGGCGGCTGGTGGTCCTAGCCGAGGAGGAGGAGGAGAGTGCAGCAGCAATTGAAGCCTCCTCCAGTGCCCCGGGCCCCAGCCACCGCCCTCCAGCGGTACGGCGCCACCGTCTGGCGGCTGCCCGCCGCCACCGTGCCATCTCCGGTGCCCCCCCCCACTGTGGTTGCAACTGCCGCGGCCTTAGACGCCGCGTCGCCCATTTAGAGGACCAGATTCGTGTCCTCCTCCAGTCCCGCCCCACCAGTTAGTCCCTGTCACTGCCCCTTTTTTAATTCCTGTTTGTTTCCTCACTCGTTTGGGCGTTCTCTATTTCTATGGACAGTCGTTGGGGTTAGGGAGGGGGGTGGGTCAGCTTTTGTGGGTTTAGTTTATTTGTTAGGGTCAATTAAATATATTTTTCTATGTTACATGCAATGTTGTTAATGTTTTGTAGGTGGGGTAACTGTTTTACATCACACTGTTTCTTTGCTGGTGCATGGCCGCCCATAGCGTGTGTTTGATTTCAATAATTTGCTGACTGTATAAGACACAAACAGATAGATGCGACACACCTCACTCATTGACTGGTCCTACTATGCATTCTTTGGAGTGGTGTTTGAAACTGACATCATTGACATGTCCATTATTGATTCTGCCTCCCCCAAACTTCTCTCTTACCGGTGCTTGATGTTTATGTCCAACTGTGGCACAGCACTGGCTGCATGGTGAAGATGGTTTCCTTTTTCATACATGCCATGATTGGGGTGGTGGTGGTAGTATAGTAGTAGTATACACTGGCAGGGTAGCAGCATTTCCAAAAAAAGAAAAGGAGATAGTCAATCGCCTTTGAGAGACTGTTAGAGGAGTAGTTGAATGAAGTACATCACAGAATTTACTGAGCAACAATTATATGTTCAAATATTTGACAAAAAAAATGAATGCTGGATATTATGAGGATAGCCTACTAGACAGAGTTACAAACTATAGTTTTGTCGACTTGGCTATGCCTACAGTCTAACAGTTAGTGCTGTATATGAGGAATGACAACAAACAAATCAAATCAATGCCGGCAATTCATGCTGAGGTATATGTTCCTTTGTTAAATAAAATAACCTGTGAAATATCCTACTCATGGGTGGGCAAGCAGAAGAAGATCATCGCTCTGCATTGAAATTGAAGTAGTGTTGCTTTCACCACATCCGCCCCAGCAAGTGTGTGATTAAGTATTGGTGTACTTTTAATTTAGTTACACCTCGACAATAAGTCACACAGCCCGGGGGAAGAGGGTTAGGGTCCGTTGATTGGATGGGAAGGGGGATTTTGGGAAAGGTTTGACATAGAAAAACAGTATGCATACATAGACAAACAAACGACAATCATTGAAGACTACCATACCATATCCATTCCATATGTTAAGGTATAAAAAAGGAAATGCATGCATGATGAGACCCGGATTACATACACTTCTATTTCTTGTTCTGTTCCGGCCTTAAAACTTTAACAGATAGCAAATAGAAATTTTAAATATTGGTAGTGAAGAATCGTAAACACAGAGAAAACGTAATGATGATTGATAATAACAACTCCAAGAACACACTGTTGTAAAGAATGTATACAAGATATTAATCAAATTTTTTAAAAGAAGTGAAAAGTGGATACTGTTACTGTCTTATCCTGGTCAAAAATGTGGACTGGTTTTTTGCATCTCGGCATTCCTCTTGCTCCTCTCGTCCATCAATCTAGGGTGTGTCGCCTCACCACTCGCCACTGCCCGGCTGGAATAAAAAGGTGATTGATTGGTAAGGTAATTAATATGCATTGTAATGTTTTACAAAGTTTTGGACAAGGCCCGGCCTGTAATTTTAGATTGAAAACCAAAGGGGATATTCAGAAAGAAAGTGAAAACAAATGCACAAGTGATGGTGTAGTGCAACAAGAACACTTTCCGAGGTGGCATGTATGCATATGCATCATCTCTACTGTAGTCTGTTTCCAGCATAGACCTTCAACAGTAACAGGAGAGATCAGGCCCACAGTGCTTACCATTAGCACATCCTACGTTACCACTTTACAGTCCTTTTTTTTTTCTCTCAAAGAGTTGGACAAACGCAAAGCACATTATCCATTCCAGACATAGCATTTTACAGTTAAAGTTAGTAAAATCAATGCACTGCAGTCATCCCACCGCTACACTCTATTCAACTTCTACACAGACATTTGGGTGTGCTGTGGTTGTGGTTCACGTGTTTACCTTTAGGCTTTTCCGTTTTATGCCACTCATGAAACATCCTCCTGACTTCATCATCAGCTCTGATACTTCTACTGACTGAAGATCGGCCTGCAGTACAAGTGTAATTTTTAGAACACAACAAGAGTAGAAATATAAATATTACTGACTTGAGTCATTCTTTATTGTGTACAGAAAGATAGATTAACACTAGTACACTTTGACATCATTCACTTTGTGCACAACAAACAACGCCAACACAAAGATCAATAGCTCAGAGTCAGGTGTCCAATGCATGCCATTAATTATCATCATTTATTACCTGTTACTTCTCATCTTAAGTTAACGGGCCGTCTCTTTCGCCATCATCATGACGGACGGTGCTGTTTAAGTCACAGTCATTTGCATTGCGCAGCAGATTGAGTGAGTGCCCTTCCTGTATTGAATTAAAAGCAATGTATCACCAAGATGCAGGAGAGAAGTACACATTTCTTGTTTGCCAGAAGAGGAAAATTAGTAATTACTAGTGTGTTCTGTAGAAAGTTGATTAGTGGCAGTGCACAATTACATCAATTCATGCGAAACACACCACAAAATCTACATCATTCAGTCTGCTATTCTGCGGCCAATGCATGGCATCAATCATTACCTGTTGCATCTCATCTCGTTAACGCTGCAGGCCGTCTCTTTCGCCATCATCATGATGGACGGTGCTGTTAAGTCACAGTCATTTGCATTGCGCAGCAGATTGAGTGAGTGCCCTTCCTGTATTGAATTAAAAGCAATGTATCACCAAGATGCAGGAGAGAAGTACACATTTCTTGTTTGCCAGAAGAGGAAAATTAGTAATTACTAGTGTGTTCTGTAGAAAGTTGATTAGTGGCAGTGCACAATTACATCAATTCATGCGAAACACACCACAAAATCTACATCATTCAGTCTGCTATTCTGCGGCCAATGCATGGCATCAATCATTACCTGTTGCATCTCATCTCGTTAACGCTGCAGGCCGTCTCTTTCGCCATCATCATGATGGACGGTGCTGTTAAGTCACAGTCATTTGCATTGCGCAGCAGATTGAGTGAGTGCCCTTCCTGTATTGAATTAAAAGCAATGTATCACCAAGATGCAGGAGAGAAGTACACATTTCTTGTTTGCCAGAAGAGGAAAATTAGTAATTACTAGTGTGTTCTGTAGAAAGTTGATTAGTGGCAGTGCACAATTACATCAATTCATGCGAAACACACCACAAAATCTACATCATTCAGTCTGCTATTCTGCGGCCAATGCATGGCATCAATCATTACCTGTTGCATCTCATCTCGTTAACGCTGCAGGCCGTCTCTTTCGCCATCATCATGATGGACGGTGCTGTTAAGTCACAGTCATTTGCATTGCGCAGCAGATTGAGTGAGTGCCCTTCCTGTATTGAATTAAAAGCAATGTATCACCAAGATGCAGGAGAGAAGTACACATTTCTTGTTTGCCAGAAGAGGAAAATTAGTAATTACTAGTGTGTTCTGTAGAAAGTTGATTAGTGGCAGTGCACAATTACATCAATTCATTCATGCGCAACACACACAACAAAATCTACATCACTCAGTCTGCTTTTCTGCGGACAATGCATGGCATCAATCATTACCTGTTGCATCTTATTTTCAGTTAATGGCCAGTCTCTCTCGGCTCTGAAGGAGGATAGCTATAGAAGTCATCAGATTCATGGTCCACTTGTTTTGGAAGGACGAGGAAAGTTTGAATTTGTTGTTACCATCATCCAATCATCATTCATGAGGGAAATGGAATTGACCAGGAGATGCAGTATGATCGAGCGGAGGAGCTGGATTCTGAGGACTGTAGTGTCAAATGGCAGACACCTGAAACTTGTATCTTAAATTAGAAGATTAGAAGACGGTGATAATGCATTGGTTGCGATTCACAAGTTTATAACCGGAACAACAGACACAAACAAAGGGGGAAAAAAGGGAGGAAGACAGTAAGTGCGAGCCTAATTGTCAGGGAAGTATAGCTCGTCCTCAAACTCTGGGGGATCTTCCAGTAGTAGGTAATCATCTGACACAATACTACCGTCACCTGAGCCGCTGTCCTCATCTTCCTCTGTTGATTCATGCATTGTGTAATTCGGTGGTATGAAGTGCTGATTCATTTTGATCATTGTTAACCTCTCCACGTTTTTGGGAGATAGACTGGTCCTTCTCAAGGTTACAATGGAACCAGCAGCACTGAAAACACGTTCGGAAGAGACACTTGCGACAGGGCAAGCCAGATAGCTTATCGCCAGCCTGCTGAGCTGTGGCCATTCAGACCTTTTCCTATACCAATACTGCACTGGGTTTTGATCAACGTACACCTCTGTTGGATTGTCCAGATAGGCCTGGACCATCCGCTCAATGTTCAGGGTTGCTGCTGGTAAGCTTTTGTGCTGTTTTTTCTGTGCATCAGCACTGTGCTTACGGCCCATCTTTACATACCAATCTGATAATGATTGTACTCGGCCGAATGATCCAGTTATTGTTTTTGTAGTCGATGGTGATGGTGAGTGTTGCGATTGTGAGCCAACCGCACTGCCCTCAGCCGACGAAGTTGCACTTGATTCTGCATGGCCTGCTTCAGTATCAGTACTTGTTGTGGGTTGATGTGGCGGGCTTTTAATTAGCAGCCCTTCGTTTTCAAACTTGATGGCTGCTTCAGCTATACAACTTTTGTAGCGGGCAACATCAGTGTCGGAAAAAGAACGGAATAGTCCTAATTTTGCACGTGGATCCAGAATTGTGGCACAAATGTAATGGTCTTGTGACAAAATTTTATTTTGTATCCTTACATTTTCTGATAAGCGCCTGGATAAGCTCTCCACCAAGTCATGGGCTTGCCTTCTGTCCTCTACACCTTTGTAGGATTCAGACACATTATTCAGCTCATGCTCTAGCATTTGCAACAATGGGATCGCTTGGCCCATTGTACAGTCCTCCTTGCTGACTTCACGTGTGAAGACCTCAAAAGGAGACAGCATCTCAGTCAGGCATTGAATTAGGGTCCATTGCTCCCTCTGAAGGGTCATGCCTTTAACACTAGCATCACTGCCTTTGTACCAGACATAATCATTGAGTGACCTGTGCTGTTCGTACAGACGATCAAGCATGTAATACGTTGAGTTCCAACGTGTTGCCACCTCCTGGATGAGTGCCTTGACTGGCACCCTACGCTCACGTTGGAAGATCCTCAGCTGCTTCCGAGCTTTAAAAGAATGGCTGAAATGAGTGCATATTCTTCGGCAGATGGACAGTAAATTGCTTACTATGGGTTCTTTTTTCAGAAAGTCTTGCACTATAATGTTTATGCAGTGTGCCAAACACGGAACCCTGAAATAGGAACCAAGTTCCATGGCCTTAAGTACATTACTGCCATTGTCTGTGGCAACAAAACCAATACCAAGCCCTCTGGGCTGCAGCCATTCCAAAACCTTGGTGCGAAACTCTTCTAAAATGTTTTCAGCCGTATGAGATTTCTCCATGGCGAACATGGCTACAGTTGCATGTTTCCGAGTACCTTCAAAAATCGCAGCTGTGTCAACAACACCTCGTGCAGATAGTAGATCTTTAACCCCCACAAAAGAGATCCAGTGTGCAGTGATACACATGTAATCTGTGGCTTGGCAACTGGTCCACATGTCTGTTGTCAGGTGGATATTGTGCACAGCACTCTTCTGCAAAGCTTGTCCAACCAATTCCAGCACATCATGATGTAGTGCCGGAACAGCAATTCTTGCGAAATAGGACCGGCTTGGAACTTTCCATTTCGGGCAGATGGCAGACACAAATTCAAGGAAACCCACCCCTTCCACAAATGAAAAAGGAAGAAGGTCCAGCGCTAACATTTTAGCCAGCTTCGCATTGTACAATCGTGCCGTTGGGTGGTTGCGTTGGAACTGCCCCTCCAACCTAAACATGCTGTCAATGGTAGGCTGGCTTACTTTCCTTAGTGGTGCCATTAACCCACTAAGGCTCAACGACACAGATTGTCTCATTGAGGTACTCGCCGCCGGTCGCCTTGGTGTCTCACCCACACTCTGAGTATGGCTCTTACTGCGGTGCCACTCTGATGTTACTGAGGAGGATGTGGGCGTTACCACTGCAGTGACTGCACTACTGGAGACAGGGCTAGAAATGCCTCCCTGTTCTTCACCTGCCACCACAATAATATCGCTCCCTGATTCCTGACCAACTTCAAAGGGTTTAGTTTTCCTACTTTCTTTTAACTTAAGTAGGTGATCCTCCCACACAATAGTGTGGTGTGTTCTGAGATGACTTGCTTGTCCTCCGGTACCCTAGTTTGTACCAAGCTTACCACGCCGAACACCTTGCCGACAAATTGCGCATATAGCAACGTTCTCCTCCTTGGCGCTAACAGAAAAGAAGTCCCAAACTGGGGAGGAGAACTTTCTGGCACTGCTGGATGTGCCACTTTCAACACCAGATGAACTTGAGGGGGTCCTTGAAAATATGTGACCCTGTCCACCTACACTGTGACTTTTACTACCACTTCCTACTGAGGTGGTTGAGCTGGATGTAGGTCCCTGCCGGGCCTTGGAAAATATGGCAGCTGGAGGTAGTGGTGGTGTAACCTGTGTTGGTGAGATCCGTGCTGCATCCCGCTCAGTAGCAGCCTTTCTGGATAGGGTTAGAATGTCGGTCTCCAATCCCTTTGGGGCGGGAGTAATGTGCGTGATGACTGGCTCGTCTTCATCAACATCATCACCCCCCTCTTCTACATCTACCTCCATAACTCTAAGTTTTTCTGGGACCTTCCTTTTCAGAAGCAATGTCTTGTGGCGTACTTCACTCTCAGACCGAGCTGGTGGGACCCAAGTGTCATCACGATCATCAGAAGCGGGGCTTGAAGAAGAAGATGATGGACTAAGCCTCCTTTTCCTTGCTGGTGGTCTGGAAGACAATAGATGTTCTGGAACAGTGGTTTGACTTCGCTCCGCTTTGTCTGCAGGAAGCTCGATTTCCTGAAATGCCCCTACGTCAGGAGCAACAACTACTATGGTGGGCTGTTGTGGCGGCTGCTGCTGTTCTGGTTGCGGCGGCTGCTGCTGCTGGTCTGGTTGCGGCGGCTGCTGCTGCTGGTCTGGTTGCGGCGGCTGCTGCTGCTGGTCTGGTTGCGGCGGCTGCTGCTGCTGTTCTGGTTGCGCCGGCTGCTGCTGCTGTTCTGGTTGCGCCGGCTGCTGCTGCTGTTCTGGTTGCGCCGGCTGCTGCTGCTGTTCTGGTTGCGCCGGCTGCTGCTGCTGTTCTGGTTGCGCCGGCTGCTGCTGCTGTTCTGGTTGCGCCGGCTGCTGCTGCTGTTCTGGTTGCGCCGGCTGCTGCTGCTGTTCTGGTTGCGCCGGCTGCACACTGATCTGCTGAGTTTGCGCCTGCGTTGAACTTGATTGTGTACTACTTTGCGGTAATGACATTTCTTCAACACCGCTGCCCGTTAGTAGACTGGCTACCTCTGCGACAGTAAAGCCCTTGGGCCTAGGTTGGTGGGGTTGCTGGACCGCTGTGCTGCTCCCAGCTTGGTTCCCGGACAACGCTTTGGTGCCAAAAAAAACCTTGGCCGGCACACCACCAGTCGTGGTTAATGGCACTTCCTTTTTCTGTTCCTTCTTCTCACCAGCAACTTTCTTGGTACTGGACCTGGTACCTTTCTTTGGGGCCATCTTATTCCGACGTCAGGCAGGAGGCAGATGCACAACAAGTTCTGGTCACACGTGGGCGTGATGCGCAGCAGGACTTCTGTCTGGCTGGCAGTACAACGGGTAGCCAGGTGATGCCGATGACACCTCCTACTCTGTCTTTTGTGCACCTAAAAGCAAAGAAGACAGGAGAAGAACATCAGTGAAATGTTGCATTTGTTTTTGTGGTTCAGTTACTTAGTACTGTACTAGTGCAAACAAAAGATAGTCTAGCCATTTATGAATTTTTTTTAACTAGAGCTATGTTATACTACTAGTACTGTGTACAGCCACACTACACTCTCAGGAAGGTGATGTCTAAAAATTCAACAGATCACATAGAAAACACTTGATCAATAAAGCTGTGGCTACCTGCTCTGGTAGCAGTGGATGAAAGCAGGCCTGCTGGCAGACAAGGCCAGGCAAGCTTGCAGGCCTAGGCCTCAAAATGGCCACCAGCCACATGTCCAGGCCCAACAACATCAGCAAGGCCACCCCAAAAAACACACTTCCCCAACTCAATCCAATGCCATCCATGCCCAAAATGATGTCTAAAATCAACAGAACACACAGAAAACAGTAGATTACTAAAGCTGTGGCTACCTGCTCTGGTAGCAGTGGATGAAAGCAGGCCTGTTGGCAGACAAGGCCAGGCAAGCTTGCAGGCCTAGGCCTCAAAATGGCCACCAGCCACATGGCGAGCCCCAACAGCATCAGCAAGGCCACCCCAAAAAACACACTTCCCCAACTCAATCCAATGCCATCCATGCCCAAAATGATGTCTAAAATCAACAGAACACACAGAAAACAGTAGATTACTAAAGCTGTGGCTACCTGCTCTGGTAGCAGTGGATGAAAGCAGGCCTGTTGGCAGACAAGGCCAGGCAAGCTTGCAGGCCTAGGCCTCAAAATGGCCACCAGCCACATGGAGAGCCCCAACAGCATCAGCAAGGCCACCCCAAAATACACACTTCCCCAACTCAATCCAATGCCATCCATGCCCAAAATGATGTCTAAAATCAACAGAACACACAGAAAACAGTAGATTACTAAAGCTGTGGCTACCTGCTCTGGTAGTAGTGGATGAAAGCAGGCCTGCTGGCAGACAAGGCCAGGCAAGCTTGCAGGCCTAGGCCTCAAAATGGCCACCAGCCACATGGCGAGCCCCAACAGCATCAGCAAGGCCACCCCAAAATACACACTTCCCCAACTCAATCAAATGGCATCCATGCCCAAAATGATGTCTAAAATCAACAGAACACACAGAAAACAGTAGATTACTAAAGCTGTGGCTACCTGCTCTGGTAGCAGTGGATGAAAGCAGGCCTGCTGGCAGACAAGGGCAGGCAAGCTTGCAGGCCTAGGCCTCAAAATGGCCACCAGCCACATGGAGAGCCCCAACAACATCAGCAAGGCCACCCCAAAATACACACTTCCCCAACTCAATCCAATGGCATCCATGCCCAAAATGATGTCTAAAATCAACAGAACACACAGAAAACAGTAGATTACTAAAGCTGTGGCTACCTGCTCTGGTAGCAGTGGATGAAAGCAGGCCTGCTGGCAGACAAGGCCAGGCAAGCTTGCAGGCCTAGGCCTCAAAATGGCCACCAGCCACATGTCCAGGCCCAACAACATCAGCAAGGCCACCCCAAAAAACACACTTCCCCAACTCAATCCAATGCCATCCATGCCCAAAATGATGTCTAAAATCAACAGAACACACAGAAAACAGTAGATTACTAAAGCTGTGGCTACCTGCTCTGGTAGCAGTGGATGAAAGCAGGCCTGTTGGCAGACAAGGCCAGGCAAGCTTGCAGGCCTAGGCCTCAAAATGGCCACCAGCCACATGGCGAGCCCCAACAGCATCAGCAAGGCCACCCCAAAAAACACACTTCCCCAACTCAATCCAATGCCATCCATGCCCAAAATGATGTCTAAAATCAACAGAACACACAGAAAACAGTAGATTACTAAAGCTGTGGCTACCTGCTCTGGTAGCAGTGGATGAAAGCAGGCCTGTTGGCAGACAAGGCCAGGCAAGCTTGCAGGCCTAGGCCTCAAAATGGCCACCAGCCACATGGAGAGCCCCAACAGCATCAGCAAGGCCACCCCAAAATACACACTTCCCCAACTCAATCCAATGCCATCCATGCCCAAAATGATGTCTAAAATCAACAGAACACACAGAAAACAGTAGATTACTAAAGCTGTGGCTACCTGCTCTGGTAGTAGTGGATGAAAGCAGGCCTGCTGGCAGACAAGGCCAGGCAAGCTTGCAGGCCTAGGCCTCAAAATGGCCACCAGCCACATGGCGAGCCCCAACAGCATCAGCAAGGCCACCCCAAAATACACACTTCCCCAACTCAATCCAATGGCATCCATGCCCAAAATGATGTCTAAAATCAACAGAACACACAGAAAACAGTAGATTACTAAAGCTGTGGCTACCTGCTCTGGTAGCAGTGGATGAAAGCAGGCCTGCTGGCAGACAAGGGCAGGCAAGCTTGCAGGCCTAGGCCTCAAAATGGCCACCAGCCACATGGAGAGCCCCAACA
Source organism: Triturus cristatus (assembly GCF_964204655.1). Lineage (NCBI taxonomy): Eukaryota > Metazoa > Chordata > Amphibia > Caudata > Salamandridae > Triturus > Triturus cristatus. Next base: position 322,987,696 of record NC_140587.1, on the reverse strand, counting down.
ACATCAGCAAGGCCACCCCAAAATACACACTTCCCCAACTCAATCCAATGGCATCCATGCCCAAAATGATGTCTAAAATCAACAGAACACACAGAAAACAGTAGATTACTAAAGCTGTGGCTACCTGCTCTGGTAGCAGTGGATGAAAGCAGGCCTGCTGGCAGACAAGGCCAGGCAAGCTTGCAGGCCTAGGCCTCAAAATGGCCACCAGCCACATGGCGAGCCCCAACAACATCAGCAAGGCCACCCCAAAATACACACTTCCCCAACTCAATCCAATGGCATCCATGCCCAAAATGATGTCTAAAATCAACAGAACACACAGAAAACAGTAGATTACTAAAGCTGTGGCTACCTGCTCTGGTAGCAGTGGATGAAAGCAGGCCTGCTGGCAGACAAGGCCAGGCAAGCTTGCAGGCCTAGGCCTCAAAATGGCCACCAGCCACATGGCGAGCCCCAACAACATCAGCAAGGCCACCCCAAAATACACACTTCCCCAACTCAATCCAATGGCATCCATGCCCAAAATGATGTCTAAAATCAACAGAACACACAGAAAACAGTAGATTACTAAAGCTGTGGCTACCTGCTCTGGTAGCAGTGGATGAAAGCAGGCCTGCTGGCAGACAAGGCCAGGCAAGCTTGCAGGCCTAGGCCTCAAAATGGCCACCAGCCACATGGCGAGCCCCAACAACATCAGCAAGGCCACCCCAAAATACACACTTCCCCAACTCAATCCAATGCCATCCATGCCCAAAATGATGTCTAAAATCAACAGAACACACAGAAAACAGTAGATTACTAAAGCTGTGGCTACCTGCTCTGGTAGCAGTGGATGAAAGCAGGCCTGCTGGCAGACAAGGCCAGGCAAGCTTGCAGGCCTAGGCCTCAAAATGGCCACCAGCCACATGGAGAGCCCCAACAACATCAGCAAGGCCACCCCAAAATACACACTTCCCCAACTCAATCCAATGCCATCCATGCCCTAAATGTGATTGAAAATGAAATATATTCAAAAAACAAAAGGAACAGTTGCTTCATCATGCACACACACACCCATGAGGCCATGCCCATGGCTAGCTCGGGCCTACTACTACAACCCACAAAATTAAAATAAATTAAAAAAAAAAAAAAGGAATGATGATAATTAATTATCAAAAATAAATTGTAGTTACACAACAACTGCAATGCCCACAATCAAACACAACAACCACTTACTTGTAAAATATCCTATTCCAAAAATCCTGAAATCCAATTGCAATGATGCAGCAGACAAAAAGAGAGATCTTTCCAGCTCCAAATCCAAAGGCAGAATGAGCAGGAGATGGACAAAGCACTGGGAGGAGCCTGCTGGACAGGAACAGGAAGTTGGAGAATCTGTGTCACTTCCTCCCTCTCTCCACTTTGTAAAAAAAAAATGAATCCTGGAGTCCTTGCACAAAAAAGGAAAGCCAAATGTGAATGTAAGGAGTTCTTTTCATCCAAAATCAGTATTTGCAGATGGTTTCATGCTGCTAGAGCCGATATTCCTCTCCAAATTGTAAATTTTACATTGTTGAGTTCTCCAGCTTCACATTACTTCCGCCGGCGTGTCGAAAACGATATGATCGCGTTCTCTTCTTTGTCCCTGTCGCGTTGGATATGACGTGTTCGCGGTCTCTTTCTCCTGTTCGCGTTCGATTTCATGTGCCCGCGTCCTCATTCTCTGGCTCGCGATGTAGAATGACATGTTCGAGATCTCAATCTTCTCATACTCGCGCGGTGCATGATCGCGAGAAGAAATACCTGATCGCGCGACAAATGACGTGATCGCGTGAAAAATGACTTGAATGCGGCCGCGAACTCTCGCGAGACAGCGCAAAATGGCTACCAAAATCCAACATCTCGTGGAGAACGCGACCGGGTCAAGAAAACTTGTCGGAGAACGCAGGGATTCAGGTAAGGCGATCGCGCGCGCGCGAGAATGTATTGTTTTACAGCGCGAGCAAGAAAAAAATTATCGCTAAGCTGCGGAATGCGGAAATTTTGACATTTTCGCGCTTTCCGCGGAACGCGAGAATGCCAAAATATCGCAACTTCCGCGAACGGAACGGAATTTTGGCCCAGGCCTAATTGTAATGTCAGTCCGTCCCTCAATACCCATAGACAGACGCCGCTTGTAAGCTCAATTTCGCTTGAGACAATGCTGACAGCCCTTTCAAGCATGCTGTCAATACTGACAGTTATAGGACGTGCTGGTTGTGGTATAGTATGTTTCCCCATAGTATCAACTCAATGGTAGCAGCACAGTGTCAATTGCAGGCTTTTATCAGGGTAAATGGAGCACTCACCCGTATTGTCGCTGTCTTCCAATGCTGCTTTAAAGGGGGGTGGCCCATCCCAGCCTCGTCCGGTTTCAGACGCACGCAGACGGGCCCTCCCTTGGCCCGGGCACGCCCGCGCGCATCCCACACTGTGGTCGCCCGTGTCCTGTTTTTCAAGCGCCTCCTGGCACTGGATGCTGACGCTGGCAGCTACGTGCCGCAACAGGGCCAAAGCTGGCTGGTTGTAGTGGTCCCTCCTGGACCAAGAAGTCGGGCAGCAGGTGAAAGCAATGCAAGCAGGTCCCGCGCTGCGGGAGCCTGCGGCCGGTTTTCAAGCACCTCTTGGCGCTGGATGCTGAAGCTGGCCGCTATGCACCGCAACAGGGGCAAAGCAGGCTGGTTGTAGTGGTCCCCCCTGGACCAAGAAGTCGGGCAACAGGCGAGAGCAATGCAAGCTATTATCAAATAGCAGGAAACTTCTTATATATAATGTTGGTGTCTGTCAGTAGAAGGCAGTATCGGGATAGTAGGGACTAAATGATACAATTGTTTTTACTTATCATGGCTGTGTAGTCCACATCCTGGACACCAACCTCTCCATGAGCAGACAGATCAACACAGTCTCCTCACCATGCTCTACATCCTGCGACTGCTACGTAAGATTTTTACTGAACACTAGAAGAACAGTTATCCAGCCTCTTATCACAAGTAGACTTGATTATGGAAATACCCCCTTCATCAGAATCCCAGCCCATGTCCCATGTTGACTCCAAACCACCCAGAACACCGCTGCCAGGCTCATCCTGAACATCCCACGAAATAACCACATCTTTCCACACCTCAACAGTCTCCACTGGCTCTCAGTACAGGAAAGGGGTATGGTCAAGCTACCCACCCATGGCTACAAAGCTCTCCACAACATTGGTCCAGCTTACCTCAACAACCACCTCAACTTCTTCCAACCCACAAGACACCTATGATCCGCATCCCAGGCAAGAGCACACCTTTCTCGCATCAAGAAGACCAGAAACGAAGGATGCTCCTTTTCATACCTTGCAGCCAAGACCTGGAACGACCTCCCAGAACACCTCAGAACCTCCCTCCCTCAGGAAATTCCAAAGAAACCTCAAGACATGTCTCATCCAGATGAAACAGGCATGATCACCTCCTCCCCTTCTCAGGCCTGCCTACCACAGTACCTTGATACCCTCATGGGGGATTAACTGCGCTCTACAAATTCACATAACATAATAGCATAGAACACATGCTGGACGTGCATGCTGAGGTGCAGAATAGTGTACAAGAAAGGGCAGACAGCTCCTGTGTTAACCATAGATTATGGAGACAGGAAATTGCGAAATAGCGAAACACTGCGGCATTCAACTTATAAAATAAGTTAACAGGCAAACTGGGTATGTTCAGGGCCACCTTTAGCATTGAACAGCCAAGAGTCTCTGTTGCTGCCCGCAACCCCCACACACATCAAATTATGTTTTTCCTCTAGTGCTGTCCATATGTACATCAACCGCTGGCCACCCACTTCATTTTCCCTAGAATCATAATTTCAATTTGCACTTATGTGACCGTTGCTCTGTCTCTATAGGTCTCAGGCAGACACATAGTTCACCTGGAACACACAAAAAGTGGGGCAGCGGTTGGGGAACCCTTGGAGGCTAAAGCATGGCTCATGCTAGATGCCTGGCTCTGGCTCAGCTTGGGGTCTTCTTGGACCCTCAAGCTGAAAGAACGCTAGCGGAGCCTGGGCCCTTGCTGATGGTAAATAAACAAACAGGCATTGGTACAGTTCAAAAAAGCGATATGATGCAGTCAATGCTTAATGCATCATAGTTTTTTTTTTATTTAAGCCCTGTTGCACAGCAGCTCGCGCTGCTGTGCAGGATGTAAAAAATAAATTGGCAAAGCTAATAGATTTCACATAGGCGAAACCAACTAGCTTTGCCAATGCTTTTTTTACTTTTAAGGCTCCATGAACATGCAGTTGGTTACTGACTGCAATTGGAAGCCCGCCCTCCTGAAACCATGTAAACAAAAGTTGCCTGGGTGTATTTTGGCCAGCTGCTGTTCCCGTGGCCCCTTAACACAAGGTACGCATACCTGAACTGAGCCTCTCTACACTCAGAAGAAGTACAAAACAAACTTGTGCTCAATTTCTCCTCCAAAATATGCAAAAAATGTTTAAACTACTTGCATACCACACATTTATCTATTGAAACATTATAATTAGGGCTCCTGATTTTATGGTATTTATTTTTGACATTTCCATCTGTATTTACCATATATATTTTTGTTTATTTTATCTGTGTTTATACATATTTATTTTGTGCACAGAGTACAGTATTACGTTGTAATGTGTATATTTCCACATTTATTTAATCGACAAATGTTTACTCATGTTAGAATGTCCAATGGATTTTAGTTGTTTACAGTATCATACAGTCATTGGAAACCATTTGCATTGTATAACACCGTAGCAGCACAGCTGCGGTTATTTCAACTTCATTAGAAAACCTTTTACATTTTTTTTACTTCCCTGCCTGTCAGTCTGCAAAGTTATTGACCTAGCACTCATGATTGACAGTAGTGAGTATGGTCTAAAATAAAACCTATTTTCCGTATTTATCTGCTTCTAAAAATAAATACAGACCAGGAAAAAGATGGTTCCCTTCTGCATTCATCTGTAAAAAAATGGAAAACTGAGAGCCTCTCTGTTATCTGTTTTTACTGATTTCTACAGATAAATACAGACAGAAAACCATGTGTTTTTTTTATCTTTATTTTTAGATGTGGATAAAAACGGATAATAAATACTTTTTTGAGTGATTTTCATTGCTGCTTGGCCTATAGCCAGGGCTATTGGAATTAAGTGGCAGGAGAAGGCCAAATTCTGCAGCAGCATTGAGTAAATTATGCAGCAAGCAAAGGCAAATTATGCGGCATAATGCAGCACATTTTATAATAGTATTACTTATGAACCGTTTGAGCTAGAAACAATTATTTTATGTTGAAATCGGCAGATTATGGGGCAGATGATGGATTATTTGGCAAAATCGGCATATCTATAATTATACGATAATCGCTGCGGCCGTACAATCGCATGATTACAGCAGCACCGCCTATAGCTGTGAAGATTGACATGTATGGAGTTAAAAAAACAGAAAGGAATTTTAGTAAACAGGCTTAAACAACAGTAGACATGCACAACCTTGACACCAACATTTTCTTATTTTCATATACGTGCATTGATTTATCATCTGTGGGTGTTCATATCACTGAAACCTATCAGGCGTTCAAGCATGAATGCACATTTATCGGGTTCACATAAGTGGAAATATGATAGTCTCAGCTTCATTTTTCACAAAACCCAAAATAAATATGGAAAAATACAAATAGCAAAAAGTTAATATGGATAAATACTGGCGGAAATGTGCAAAAAATAAATACCATAAAACCGGGAGCCTTAATTATGATGCGCACATCAACCGTGTGGCACACCAAATATGTTATTGGCCGTTTTCAGTTTGATAGCAGATCTAGAGGCTTTCTCTTCGAAGGCAGTAAAAAACAAGGAAACGAACTGGGGTCGGGGTCTAAACAAGGACAGGTGTAGGGTTGGGCTATGCTTCAAATTATGACGGGGGTGGAAGGCAGCAACAATGTGCCAAGCAATGGGTTGGAGGCAGGCAGTGAAGGGACAGTAGTGGTGGTGAAATGGGACAAGCAAAAATGGAATATGAGTCGGTGGGAGGGGGGTGTTTCAGACAGCCTGCAAAACGATGCACTTTTATAGAGTGCTACAATAGAATATTTTTTTTAAAAGCACCTCTGCAAGCATGTGGCTAGTGGAAGGACATGAGCTTCAGGCAGGAAACTGTACTTTGTGCATGTTCGACAGAACGACTAAAACAGGTAGAGAAAGCAATGGAAGAGGTGCTGACCAATGAGAACCAAGAACATGAGATTTACATGAAGGCCAACCAATGGTAAGTAATAGGTGGGTTCTAAGTGCCTTTTACTTCTTTTTTTATTTACAAGAGATTCTTAGATCGCTGTGCAGGCGAAACTTAAAAAACAGAGATCATTTATCCCCTCCGGTCTACAACTGTCTTTCCAGTGCAGCGGGTTGTAAATGACATGCTATCGTTTACAAGTGAACTATCATGGTAGTGGTCATGCCAAGTCACACAGACGAGATCATGTTTAAAGTAAGTGCATTACTGCCCCAAGGCCATGTTTCAACAACATAAAACCACAAAATAACAAAAAACAAATGTGAACCAAGATCAAATAGCCCATGCAACCAACATTTTTCTAAGCACTTAACAAATTACTAATTGCTCGACCTGTAGCTCCAGTCAGCTCTGGTCCGAAAACTTGCACAGCATTATTTAATATTCTATATGTATACATCTGCAACTGAAACTGCGCAGGGAGAACCATGTCTGGTCAAGATCGTGCACTGCATCAGAGGCGAGCGGAAAGGTGCATTATGAATGTAACATGTACTATTATTAACAACCCAGCCATGACGTGTGTTTCATGCACAGCAGACACCTTATGCCATTGCCTCTGGGCAGAGCAGCAGCACAACACGTGTCTCCAGGAGACCGAGACACGCCGCCCGGACCTCTCATGAGGCAGCCACAAACAGCTACGTTTGAAGTGAAAAGCCCGAGCTTTACCTGGCGCAGATTGTTCCCTTTCTTCTTCCAGACTCATTTGCATTCTACACAAGTTACTAATCCTTTCTCTGGCAGCCACGAGTGGGTGGGGAGGAGAGCCCAGCTTGTGGTAGTTAAACAGCCTCTGTGTACAAAATCAACCGTGAGGCTTGAAGGTTGGAGAGGGGCTTCCACACACCGGGAGTGGAAAAGCATACTTCCGCCCAAGTGATATCCATTAACCAAAAGTATCCTGTCCAGAAAGTACTAGAACATAAGGTATGGGCACAATTCTCAGTAGTGATGGTATGCTTCTACCACTATTGGGAGCAATACCTCTTTGTATAGTAACCCTCCAACACTCCAATAGTGTCCTGCTTTATCATCAGGTTCACCCTGGTTCCTAAAGGCCAGGGTGGGCTCAAACGTGTTTCAGGGAGCTCTTTGGAGAAAAGGCCAGGGGGGTTAAAGATTAAAAACCCACCACACACTCCAGGTATCCCTTTAATATGGCGATATGGTGGATACTAAAATAACAGGAGTAGGGTGTTCCAAGGATATAATGGTCCTATGACCCTAGAAATATGCCAACATGTTTCAGCCAGTGAACGGCCCTATGGGTCCACGGCTTTCTTTAGGGCAAAACTTCGTAATAAATCCCTCCCTGGAATTAATAATATAGTATCACACTTTTCAATTGAAAATGTTTTACCAAACATAAGCGCCCTCTGGATATACTTATCCTTATTATGACGTCTATGTTCACAGGTCCGTCCAACCTATGGGGAGACATAACATAACACAAGACTATTGTGTCTATACCGAAAATTAGTCATTACATCTCGTGGCATTATAACGTGCTTGTAACAACAACCGCGTTGTTACCATGCAATGCTATTACTATGCAAGTCATTACATCGACTTGCAGTAGATGGCACGCTGACATTAGAAATTAAAAATGTACTATTCCAACTCCAGCCTACGCAACAGTAGGGTAGGTGTTGGGATAGTAAACTATACTATTCCTAATGTTAGCGTGCTATCTACTGCAAGTCGATGTAATGACTTGTGTAATAATGGCATTGCGTGGTAACAACGCGGTCGTTGTAAAGACCCCGTTGTAATGGCATCGCGGTGTAATCACTGCGATGTAAAGGTCGTATCCCGTCTATACCATACAACAAAACGATTAAAAGGAAAAGTGCCTCATGCAGCGTGCAATCCATCCTATCCTCATTCGATAGGGTATAAACCCATCTTTGTTTCCTTCAATAGAAGTCTCCTCGGTAGGTCAAGGCCTCCCTTCACTTTTTAAATGATTGTCCACATCAGGTCTTTATCTGTGTGTTGATGTTCTGTGAGTTTAGTGGCACTAACCTTCCTACGTATAGTGCTCCTGTGCTCACTGATGCAGATTTTAACCTTCCTTGTAGTCCTGTTATTTTAATATCCATCATATCTCCATATTAAAGGGATACCTGGAGTGTGTGGTGGGTTTTTAATGTTTAACCCCCTGGCCTTTTCTCCAAAGAGCTCCCCGAAACACGGTTGAGCCCACCCTGGCCTTTAGAAACCGGGGTGAACCTGATGATGAAGCATGCCACTATTGGAGTGTGTGAGGGTTACTATACAAAGAGGTATTGCTCCCAATAGTGGAAGAAGCATAAAATCACTGCTCTGACTGAGAATTGTGCCCATACCTTATGTTCTAGTACTTTCTGGACAGGATACTTTTTGTTATCACTTAAATAGCCTCTCCTTACCTAGAAATAGATCTTTTTGTGCTATTGGTTTGGAGTTAAAGTTCATTTTGGTGACAATGGCATGTGTTGTCAGAGTGCATACACAAATGGCACCACCCCGCGGTGGCACCGCCCCAAAGTGGGCGCTGGCTATGCTAAATAACCAATCGCCAGGTTTATAGAAGCTTGAGCACTTTAGTCTGTGGCCTCGAGACAGGTGCATGAAGTGTGGTAACACAGAAAAGCTTTGAAATTCGAGCTTTTAAACGCCACAATAAAGAAAGCACGTGTGATATTATAAAGACCTTTTTTTCCAGCTAACTGGTAACTCTTATGAGCTGGGACAGTCAGGAAAACAATGTTAGAACAGGTGGCTCACCTTATACATTTGACAAAAAGGATGGGTTTCTCGGGGAATAAAGATACTTTTTTCAACGCAAACCCTTCTCTTACATACATTAAAGGGTAGGCTCCATCCAAAACGTTTTTGGGACAATTACTGACCTACAATACAACATCCTGGAAACAACCAGTCATTTTTTTTCCCACTCTAGGTTCTGCAACTTCTATTTAACTTTAAAAGCTGAACGTCAACACCCGGCTGCAGTGATATTGCTCCCTCTTTGCCATTCCCTGGCACATGCACATTTCAGATGGAAAATACGCAGAAGAAGCTTGGTTACACTATGTGGAACACTCATGCCAGTATATAGTAAATCGAAATACATTCGAATGACTGAGAGATCCTTTCTATCTACTCGTTTATGTTTGATGCAGTTGTGCACATTCCTTTCCTCATTACTCCTGATTTTCACTTTATAAGTGATATTTTGTTATTACCTTTTTTTACTACTTTGCAATCCATTTCAATGTGCAACTAGATTGCAGGGGAGTCTCTATTAAGTATCTAACTTGTGTTCTGCTCCTATGCCCTTGAAGCCTCAAAATAAAGTCAATGAATCGTATAAACAAGGTTACTAGCAAAATGGGATTCTATGTCCATGGATAAGGCATGCACAATATCTGTTTGCTGCACAAGCTACCTATCTACTGTGTGCTGCATAATTACAGATTTCTCTATAAATAACTTGTTTGTAGCTCAAACTGATCAAAAGATATAAATGATATTGATGACAGAGTGCAAATGCCATGCCATTATGCAAACGTTAACTAGTTTACTCTCGGCATATTTCCTTAATTTTTTGCAGTTTTATATTGCGCAATATGACACAATGGTATTGGAGCGCTTTACATGAGCACTGGTTAAGTTACAAAAGAAGTTTTTGTTTTTAGGCACGGGGAGATTAAGAGCCTAATTACGAGTTTGGCGGTCTATCGGCCCGCCGAACCCGAGGTGGAGGTCCACTCACCGTATTCCGAATATGGCGGTGGAACTGCCACAGGACCACCGGTGATCATGGATCCCACGGAAGTGGCGTGGGGGTCAGAGACCTAATATGCTGGTGGTGCCACTGCGGCACCACCGAGAATATTAGGAATTTCCTCACCACCACAGTTTTGATGGCGGCGTGGCAGACATGAAAACATTGGCGGTGACGAAACAAAAAGGGGGCCCTACAGGGCCCCTGGTTGTCTCAGAGCCAAAGGGTGCCTGCAGGGGGGGCTCATGTTGTGTCCTCCTGTATGCAGTCACCCCCTTTCCTGCACGGCATAGACTTTACAGTCCATGCCGTGCAGGAACATGCTTTGACGTTCCCATTGTGGTGCCTTTTTAATAGCAACCGCCGTGGAAACCCCAAAGGACCACCTGCCAGACCACATAGTTACTCATAATCTGGCGGTTGGCCAGCGGTCGAGTTTAGCAGTCTTGGAGCGGGTGCTGTCTTGGCAACCCCCTCCAGGACTTCCAAACTCGTAATCAGCCCCTAAATGATTTGCCCAGACTCACAGGATGCGGCGCCGACGCTGAGGCTGGAACCTAGCTCCCTAGTTCCAAACTCGCCAGCTCTGGCCGCTACGCCGCATCCTCTTCTCCTCAGAAATTTAAATTGGTGACAGATTTACAGAGGTAGTCTGCATCAATTCTTAGCATGAAAGTGTTATTTTTTCACAATTCACACAAATTTGTATTTATTTCACAGGGGCAATTCTCGAAGCAGCAATTATTTCAAATGAGGCCAAAACACAATCTATTTTACTCTGGGAGGTAGAAATGGAAGTGCTAAAAACGGTGCTGCTGTGCTTCCATGCAGACATTATTCATTGTCGGTGAATAACATTATGCTGAATGCCTGAATTTCTCTCTCTTAAGAAACCTATGTGTTTTTATAGCCCCGGGAACCCTTTTGTATCAATGAGTGTTAAAGTGTCAAAATAGCTCCACGGTAATTTCACAGAACGAGATACATAATTTTCCTTTCTTCATATGATGTGCCCTCCCTTGCTGCATTGTTTAGTCAACAGTTCTGCTGCATGATTCTCGTGCCTTGGCTATAATGGCAAATGCACTCGGATAAATCATACCAACAGGGCGGGGGAGGGGGAGTCCAGGAATTGGTATCTGAAGTGAAATAGAAATGGGTCCTTGAAAGTACAGGCAGTCAGAGAAAATGGCTCATGTTGCTGCATTTAAACCCTACAAGAAAGTGGAGATGATGGGTTCTGGAGAGTAAAAGGATTCTTTGATGTGCCAGAGATCAGACTAGATGTGGGATGGCTGGGTAATTGCAGATGCCAGGGAGAAGAGATGGTCTCTGATGTTAGAAGAGTTCTCACTTATCTTTACTCTCTGCTTTCAAACTCCACAGAACAGTGTCTTCCTAGGACTGCCCTCAAGAACTTTATCCGGAGACTGATCAGAAGATCTCTGCTTCACTTTCACTGGCCCTGTTCCATCCTTTTTTAGCCCCTACCATTATTCCGCTGCAGAGCGCCCATGTATTAAGTCACAGCCAATAAATAGGTACCCGGATAACTGATGGTGTTGCTGCTAAACAGGGGCCGTAGATGTGCGGCAAGACAGCATTTTATTGCTGTTGGACTAAGCAGAACGAATTTACAAACCGCTCTGGTCGGGTTTTGTGCTAAATTCGCATAGAAAAATTAAAAAGGCATGAATAGCCTTATCCAGGCTTGATCCGGTGCCCCTGCCATACAGAATGTTATAGCTTGTGCATTAGCCTCCTGGGTGATCACCTGACCTCGATTCCAACATGTCTAAACAGACCCGCTTCCCTATTCCAAATATCGGTTCACAAACCCCTGCAACAGACATATCTATCACAGAGACATCATTAAAATGCATGCTCTGGGTACAGGAAGGAGCCAGGAAATTTTCTGAAATTGGAGCGTGTGGTCCTCAGACACAACGGGTAGAAGCAAGGATAACCCAGGGCATCTTTGATCTTCTGAGCTGGGCTAGCGCACGTCAGCGGAGTGCTGGAGCTCTGGACTGCAAGTCTGGATCAGAGGACACTTTTTCTGCACCAAGGCCACTTGTGGTGTTGATGGTCCTTTGCATCACGACAACCGAGAGTGGCTCATATGTGCCGTCACGAGACAATGGGAAGGGCCCCCCAAAATGAAGCAAGAAAGCTAATTTAAGCACATGAAGTTGGAGTGTGCATGCCAGACATAGTCACCATGCAGCTCCCATGAACCAGTAGATCTTAAGCAGCCGCCCTCTGGCACAGGGTCGAGAGTGCTTCTTGAAGTTATATGACAATGTCTCCTGATTCCTTGGGCTTGAAGGGGGCTTTGACACGGGCGGGTCAGCAGCACAGCAGGCTAGCTGGCTTTCAGTAGGGTATCAAGCTTAGCTCTCACCTTGAAAAGGCTCCACATTCACAAACATAACATATTCCATGCTGTCAGAGCTGAAGGAGATATATACTCAGACATCGACAGCGGCAATAAGAAAATCTACCCCAGCAGGTTGAGTCCATTCTCCCCCTACAAACGAGGATGCCATGTAGTGCTGCCCTACCTAGCTCCCAGGTGGGTGCCTACAGGAGGCCAGGTAGGCACATAGTCTAGGAGTCAGTTCTGGCAGGAAAACTTGTGCATTTCCTTTAGTCAGTAAGAAGGAGACAGGAGCAAAAAAAGACAAAGGAGCCGGAAGAAGACAGGAACGGTGGGTTGTGGCTGATCCTGTTGTTTCCCTGTACGCTGCAGCCATCCTCTAGCTTACATTTAACTTTTATACAAACATAGGTTCAATATCATCCAGAGTTATTGTAAATACATCTGCATGGAAGCTGAGCGTGGTCAGTCTGCCATCTCTTCTCATTCTGTATCTTGCCATTATTGCAAAAGCAGTTCAAAAATATTTATATATATTCAGTCAATGGAAGAAATTTACACCAAAAGCAGGTTGCTATTGCACCTTAAAATTATACAACTGTTATCATCAACTAGGTCCCAGGTAAAATGGTCTCTAGGCTATAGGAGGTGTACCACCTAAGGGCTTCCTTTCCTCGCGTACACCAAGATAGTGCCCAGGGCGTATTAGGTATGTAGTTTGGGGCCCTCTTGGAATTATGGACACCTAAAACTGAGGAAAATAATTTGTGATTATACTAAGGACAAAAGAAAAATGACAAGGCTGGAAGAGTTGGCATAGTCAGTGAGAGACTTTCGTCCTCACATCTGCACCATTCCCAAAATAAACTTGTATTGAGGACGTGTTCTCTAGGGGAGGAGTCCTGTTAGTTCAATTGGTTGAAGTTTCATTAATGTCCATCTGAAAACCAGCCGCTGCAGAGAAGTGGCCCACTGGAGCAATTTGGGAGTATCCCATTTTAATTTTATTAGACATTTGGAGGGATTGTGATCAGTTTAGATGACTAAAGCAGACCAAACATGAAGGAATTGAACCTTTTCAATGCCCCGTAATCAGAAACCATCCTTTTTAGGTCTCGCCTGAGGCAGTGCATGCGCTGCGAGACATTTAAGTATACGGGTTTTCAAAGTGCTACCAGACCTCGCTGGCCTAATGCTTGCGTTCACGTGAGCGTGCATGTGCGCAGCCGCCATCTGCCTCCCTTCCAGCGCGATCACTGCTGCGCGCACACCACTCGCGTGCTTACCACAGAGCGCGTCCTCGCGATCACTTTCGCTTTGATCGCGATCACTTTCGCTTTCACGGCTGCGCGGCCGTTACTTTTACGGCCGCGCTGCCATTGCTTGTTTTTAATCCAAAGGCTCCCTTCCTACTTCAACCAGTCTCCTGCATCTCCCCCCTTACCTTTGGGGCCAATGTAGACGTCTCATCAGGACTCTCCGTAGAATTAGAGCCACCGCCATCTTCTCCACGACCCGCCCCTTGCATTCCATTGGACACTCTGACTTTGCCCACGCATACTGGTCAATATGGCTGTCAGTAGTTACACTGAATGTCCCATACTGCACCGTTCAGCTTCTTGCTTTCCCTGCGGAGAAGCTGCCGTCTTCAAAGGAAGGGATACACCATAAGGGGACCGCCTTTCGTAAGGTAACCACCTGTCCACTTCTTACACAAGTCATCCGTGAATTAACCCTAATGTCTCTCTTTGACCTATTATGTCATTTAGCTTCAATATGAGCACTTCCGGTTCACATAACTATTTTTGCGCCGGGGCCTATTCTGTGAGTCGTCTGAGAGTGGGAGGTACTGCTAATATGTAAGATGACTGAGGATTGGAGCAATTGCTAATTGGATGTGGAGTACTTCCTGCCTTCTTCTGAGATATATCCCCATCCTCCGAAAGTCGGCGCATGCGGCGGGCTGTAATGTTTGAAGTTGGCTGAACTTGGTTAGAACTTGAGTCGATTTAAGTAGATTTAGACCTGGTGGTGACAGCCTGTCACCTGATGTTGTAGAAGGGAGGGGTAAGTGGGTGAGGAAGAAAGGAACAGGGCACTGGTGAGTATGGCCCCCCGTGTGGTTAGAGTGAGCGGTGGTTGAACACGTTCTGTGCATGACTGGCATCAGGCAAACCTTTTTGGCTGTTGCACGTTCCTAGGGCTCACCTTGGGAATGACTGCCATAATCGGGCGGCTATAGCCCTGGAGGATGCAGGGCACCCCTTCTCTAACTAAAAACCAAGGCTGGCATTTAATACAGAGTTCTGATAACAGAACTAGAAGGCTTCCATTCTATCAGTATAACATAGCAAAAGTGGATCATCCATAAAAGCCATGCCGGTAAATGGCATTTTCAACATGTGAAATGGATTAGGCTAAAATTTTCTAGCAATCGATACTTAACGTTTCATTTCTATTAACTACACGCAGGCAAGGAATCTGCATCAACCTTCAGCGCTTTAATACTAGAGGACGTGTGTATTTCCCGGTCCTGCCATGTATACATCATGTACTGCCAATATGGAAAAGTGTGCAGTAGAGGGTGTGTCAACTGTATGTCCCTGGCCCATCGAGTGTGCACGGCAGCAGGGCAAGTGGTGAAGGTTTTGTTATTTTGACCAGTTTAAATACCGGCACTCCACTTCTGTGCGGTGTGGTCTAGGCAACGTTAATAAACCCAGTTGGGCACCAATGACGTTCTCATAAATGCCAAAGGCAAACTGCAATAGAAATACTGATAGGGTGCAACAACAATTTAAAACTAAGATAACCACTTACCATGACAATCGTTTTGGATTCCGTGTTCTCTTTTTTACCAAACATTATTAACACTCAGCACATACACAGCGTGCGCAGCGTCATTGCAAGCTTCTCCAGCACAAAGACCCAGTGCTACGCAGGTAAAGAGGGGGGGGCAACAATCTCACAGAAAGCGACAGGTGCCGTATGTGGAACAGAAGCACACGCTTCAGTCACACACATACAAGCTTATACAGACACACGCCATGTGCAGCAGAAGTGCGAGTTTCCCCTCATAGAGTTGTAACAGCCGAAGCTGCAGTAGCATAGCACAACACTACATACACTCAGAATAAGTGCAGCAGCATTGAAAGCTTTAGCGAATGGAAGAGACATTGTGTGATATGAAGTTTCGTAATGCCCGTGGTCATCATGGACATCTAAGAGCTGAGGACCAGCAAAAAAAACTATAAAATGCTTCTTAGTACTCTGAATCATCACACAGTTATCTCATAGGCATGGAATGCACATTTTACCTAGGGATCATAATCACCACCCCTTTCAAAGAAGGGAACTGAAGAGCCTTATGGAGTAATAGGTCTCGCCTTTGGGACCTTATAAGTGTTGATGTCGTTGCACCAAGGATATTGTGCTGCATAACTAAACACTTAGAAGGTCCCAAAAGCGAGACCTATTGGCTATGCCAATGCTTGTTCTATCTGTGCCCAGTTCTGCTCACTGTGCAGCAATCACCTTCTAAAAAACCGCTGGGTGCTACCAACTTTTTTCACTGAGGTGATACAGGAAGCTTAGAACACCCTGGTCAAAAGCATTAGTCTGCACAATGAAGGGCTAGCAGAAACCTGGCACCTGCAAAATGAGTGTCTCACAAAGGCCTGTTCACAATCTGCGGGTAAAATGTAGCTTCTTGAGTTACTTCTGTTATGTTGTTGATTCAATAAGAGCTACTATGTAACTGCATTTATTTTTACAAAGTTCCAGTAGTAATCTATCATGCCAAAGAATGACTGCACATGGATCTGGGTGGTTGAAGTCTCCCAGTGCATTATGGCATGGCATTTACCATTGAGGGGGCAAACATTCTGACATTCACTGGGACTTCTGCTCCCTGACACAGGCTTCAGTCTTTTCACATGAAACACCTTGTATGGTTCATGAGCGGACGCAGAGGTGGCTCCTCCACTAAGGCGGAGGAGCGTCGCCCCACTGCTTTCAGAGCAGTGGAAAAAGGAAACACAAAATTATAATAACATGGTTATCGTAATTTTATTTTTCGTAGCTATGGGGCTGGGCTGGTGTCACACCCTGAGAGGAGTGGTTTGTGCACAATAAGTGTGCATAACAGTTTGTTCGGCCATCTTGGGCCAATCAAACTGTCATGCGCTCTTAACATGCTCTCCATCGGGCTGTAATACACAACCTCAGTTGTGTAATAGCAGCACTGTGATTGGCTTATGGGAGCCTATGTGCTTCCTGATTCCGGGACTCCAAGGAAGAGAAGCAACGACGGAGGAGAGACAGCGGCCGTGAACAGGCAAGTGGGTTCTTTTTTATACATTTTGTTTTTTCACCCCCCCGCCACACCCGTTCCTTGCCAGCAGACGCAATGTCAATTAAATAATTGGCATTAATTGACATAGCTGCTATTATTCAGAGCAATATAGAAACCAAACTCTCTTGAAAGGGAGTCTCATTTATCAGAGTCTGAGCTGCAGCTGAGCCATCGTGCATCTGCTGTTGTGCATGGCCACGGAACCGATTCCCAATGGTATCCAAGGTGGCTTTCTGGATAGGACCAGAATAGAAACCAAATCCACCCCTGCCCAAAAAGTTTAAACCAATCCCTCTCCTCCCCAGCTGCAGGATGCCATGACTAGAATGGGGTCATGGAGGCATGGTTGGGTCACTGTTGCCCATCCTGAATTGAAATCAGTCCCCTAGCCCGCAGCCAACTGAGAAAAGGTCTGAGTGGCTGACTTCCCACTGCAGTCCTGTGGGTGGGCCCTTGAAAGATGGAGCAGCTTCAAATGATTTTGACATCCCTTTTCAAGGAGGAGTGTTTTTGTGAATCTTGACAGCTGCTGTCTAAATGGTTCTTCTAGTTCTCATGAGTGCAGTCCCATGGTCCTGGCAGCTTGCGGAGATGGTGCACTGGTGGCCATTTTGTTCCATTCCTGATGCATGTTTGGCAGATAAGTTATGTTTTTTGCAGGGTAAAGAGGCAATGTGGGGGGCACGTGAGGCTGCTGGCCTCAGAGTCAGGACTGAAAGTCCAGAACACATCAATTTGTTTCTTTGACTACTTCCACTGCCTCTCCATGCCAGTGCTGTGTTCTGATACATTACTGTACTGGGGTTCTAGTTAAGCTTTGAATACATATGCCTAATCCAGAAAATGTTCAGGATTTTGAGTCAACTGGCTATGGAGTGGGTACAGGATAATATCCTGATTAATCTATTGGTTGTGCATTGTGCCCCCCTGGATGGTTGGGGACTCTTACATAGGAATAGTGTTCAGACTGGTTGGGGGGTTTAGTGTCTTCCCTTAGCACTGCACAAAAAGCTTTGCTGCCCACAGTGTGTAAGTTGTAAGAGTTCGGTTTGTAGGAGCTTGGCCTTACTTTACAGTCAAGTGCCCAGTATAACTGCTAGGAAAGGGAACCCTGACATTGGGACATATTGTGGTGCTATCCATAGAAAATGTTGTGTTGGTAGTGTTGTGGTGGTTACCACAAGAGCTGTGCATTAGGGTAGCTAATTTATACCCTTTGCTTCACTTTCAACCTGTACCTAAAGTTCAAACCTACAAATGTGCATGCTTGTATTTCTGTCCAGTGTGGTGTGTGCCCTTCTGTGTACTGGATGTGGGGTCTGTAAATTACGCGGGGTTACTTCAATTCAAAAGGATAATTCTGGTTCGTTTTTGATTTCACTAATGGCCAGGGATTGCCCTTATCCTCATATAATATTGCTTGATTATCGTTGAATGGCCTACGGGAACATATGTAAGGTGCATCTTTCAGCTGGTATCCCGATTGGCGCCCTTTTAAAGCATGGCACATGCCCATCCCCAAGGGAAGGGAGGTTCCATCTTGTTTCAGGGTTCAGTATATGCAGTGTTGTGATGTTGAAGAGGCATCATTTTCATGCGATTGCTTCGAATTTCAATATCTAAATGCTTGTAAGCCTCTAGAGTGCATTTTTTCTTTTGCAGTAATGATTTGTTGTAGGTTCTTTTGTTATCAGAAAAAGCCATCCTTGTGTAATAATGGCCACACATGATGTTGCCTAGATGGGTGCACTCTTTGATAATACACTGATTACTTGCAGATGATCTTCATTACTCCAATTATCCTTTCTCGCCCCAGTACTAATTAATTGATGTGTGTCCACCACCTACCAGGTGACCTCCTACAAAGTGAGCGAAAACTCAGGAAAATGCTTCCTTGCAATTCCTTTCCGCCCTCCCCTTGAGGTTCCTCCTTTCACAGTGGGCATATAAGGGGACAAAGACCCCCAGATCTTACTGCAATCCCCAAGCAGTGGGATCGAAGCTGTGACTAAGGTAATGTGGTCCTTAAGTGCTGCATGAGGAAGGGTAAGGATAAGTAATCAATACATTACCTACTCAACCTTACCCTTTCTCAGTACTTACTCATTTAGGATAAATCAGAGCAGTAATCACACATCACAATCACTCCCAAACAGTAACTGTAGGAGGTTGGCTTAGTATATGGTGCACACTTATTAAAGTGGTGCACCTTGCACTAATCCAGGGAACACTTATGGAGATTTTAGTGGTCTTTGATATTCATAGAAAGATCTCAAATTGTCAGCTGTGGAGAGCAGCATTCAGGCAAATCCAGAAGGAGTGTTAAGCAGCTTGTTTTACCAGTTTAGTCTGTAGTGTATGTTAAATGAAAAGAAACCACACAGTGTTTAGCAAAAATGTGTCTATTTATTATGTCACAATATCACTATCACAGTGATAGTGATAGTGATAATATTTGGAGATATCAACACAATACACAATAATACTTCAAGAGCAATAAGTTAAGTAACACAAAATACAGTGGTCTCCAGGGGGAAGACCAAACTATATATTAAGAACGTAGAATGCGAACTGCAAAGGAGAATGGGGCTTGGACCAGAAGAACCAGAGGAGCCAGGAACACAAGGAACCACTCCGGGTAAGTACTCAGGAACCGCGCTCTTGAGGCCTGGCCTGTTTTATGAGAAGGAATACTGGACCTACACCCTTCATACCCAGCTGAAGTGGCTCCAAGGGTCAGCTGATTGACCTACTTTTCTGAGCTACAGGCACATAGTAAGATTCAGAGGCTTGTCTGAAACTGCACAGCTGACGTGCTGCAAATGGACATGCTTGGATCTGTGGCTGAACCTGCCTTAACCCTGCTGGAGTAAGTTCCTGATCCCCAAGAGGTGCCTCCCAGGTCCTGAACCCTTGGTGTGGCATCAGTTGAGCTCCTCCTTGAAGAAAATGAGAAATCCTGAAGTTTTGGGCTCTTCGCGACCACGAACGGGCCAATTCATGCCAAGATCTTGCCACCTGCACCAATCGTCAATGCAAAGTTCTGGTTAACCCGAATCTTCTCACCACAGCAATTGCCAGCGACCACTAGCAATACAAGATCTGCACATTGTACTACAGCACGGGTACTCGCAGACATTTCCCAGGGGCCAAAATGTTTGGTATGTAATGTGACCGAGTCCCGCACTGATGCCAGCAGGGTGGCAATGGGAGGTTCGGGGGCATGGGGGTTGGTGGCGGGGTGGGTGTAAGGAAGTGAACTATACAAATCTAGTGGCTTAATTGCAAAATGTGAAACCAGAAAACCTGGGTTTAATCCCGGCTTCCCCACTTAACCAAATTGTCTGATCTAAGGTAATTTTTTATGTCACTTTCCTTCATTATCACATAAGAGGACCTTGAAATACATGAATTCAGGTTGTGCGCTGTACAAAAGCTTCTTCTGTATTTGACTTAACAAACTATAAAGTTGTTCATGCATAACAGGTCCCTAGGCTGCCCACAGAGAGCACATAACAACCGACATGCGTCTTAGTTTGAATATTAATATTGTTGTCAGGGTGCGAGGAAAAATGAATGTGTCTAAATTCATGTTTGAAAACTATACTTTAAAAAAATACTCACTGCACTGATAATCTGATATACTACAGTGAAACAGTTTTGCATGTTAATGAAATACACTTTTGGAATTCTGAGGAGACTTTATCATATTTTTACTGCAAGATGTCTTTAAAAATTAGGAGGATCCTAAAGCTAAGGGGTGCAGGACACCCTCGTTACTGCCTTTCTTTAACTTTATTTAACTGTTAAACAAGTGCTTGCCTGTTTATTTAACATTTTTTTATAGTGCTGAGTCAAGTAAACAACAGCCCAGTGCTGCTGTTGACCAGGGGCCGCAGGTTAAGGTCAGGAGGGCCGCATGCGGTCCTCGGGCTGTACTTTGAGTATCAGTGCACTACAGCATCAACAGCCCGTGGTGAGCACCAGGGCGAATTTCCAGCAACTACAGTCCGCGACGCCCAACATGAACT
Organism: Triturus cristatus; assembly: GCF_964204655.1. Lineage (NCBI taxonomy): Eukaryota > Metazoa > Chordata > Amphibia > Caudata > Salamandridae > Triturus > Triturus cristatus. The sequence goes on along the minus strand of NC_140587.1, from coordinate 322,966,825 downwards.
TTGCACTACTGCGACGACCGTCCATGATGCTGAGCCTGCTTTTCATGCTATGGTGATGTCCAGCCATGATGCTCTCCCTGCTCCTCACAGCCGCCTTCAACGCAAACTGGACTCTTTGCACAATATTTTTCCCCTGAGTTTTTATATAGCGCAAACTTGACCTGAAGGTATCCGGTATCAAAGCGCTTTACATGAGTACCAGTTCCATTACATTAGGGCAAATTCATTTTTGTTAGGCACAGGGAGATTAAGTGAACTGTACAGAATATTGTGCGTTGTTGCCGAGACTCGAACCCGGTTCCCCAGATTTGAGGTCGACCGCCCTAGCCGTTAGGCTACATCCTCTACCCTATACTTTTGAAGGTAACTTTTTCAGTTGGGATTAAGCTGGGCCCTGTACCTGGCACATGCTTTATCGCAGTTGGCCTGAACTTGAGACTTTCACCCAGTCTTGCACAACCAGAAAACCACGAGTAGCGCTTTGTGCTATTTAGTGCTATACTGATTGGATATTTGTCATTTTGGTGTCGAATAATTTATGAAATTTTATTTTATATTTCAAAATTGGTGTGCAATTTGTCTTGTATTTTCACTTTATTACTGTTTAAATGCTGCATAAGTATTTTACAGATTGCCTCTAAGTTAAGCCTGACTGCTTTTCTGCCAAGCTACTAGAGGGTTAAGCATAGGTTAATTTTTTGACTTTTTGTGCTTTACCCTTACAGGGATTGTGTCTTTGCCTGAGAAGGGCTCACAACCCCCTTAACCAACAACCCAATTTCTTACAGAGCACAAGAGGAACAGAGTGGCGGACCCAAAGAAGGAAGGACTGACTGAAAACCCTGGAGACAAGAAGAAGAATCAGAATGGTCAGATTTATGGCTCCAAACAAATAATCCAAAAATGCTTCTCGGGGGAACCACTTCTAAGTCCAACTGAAATCCCACTACCCAGGAGAAGCACTGATAATCCTGAATCAAGAGAAAACAACACTACTTCCAGTAAGTTTAAGTCTAGGAGGGAGTACATAGGGAGGCAGAATCCCAGGCCATAGGTTATAGACTTACATATACAGTCCTACCTAGACGGAGGCAGAGATAAAGAAAAGGAAATTCAACCAACCCCTTAGAGTCCAGGAGACAACATTAGCGAGACCGAAAAGCAGATTGTGTAGCTGACCAACAAAAATGTACACTCTTTAAAAGAGAAGTGTGCAAAAAAGCCAAAGACTCGTATTGTTAAGAACCAAACTCAAGCTTTCTGGCAGGATGGTCAGGCTACATATGACAAGATACCCAAGAAGTCTAAATCGCAGGAAGGCACAGAAAAGGAATAACTTGAACAGTCTATTCACCAACAAGGGAAAGGGCTACATACTAATTGAAAGACAGAGGAACGTCTGGCATCCACAGTACTACGCCAGTCTTAGCCGGATGCCAAGTAGAACAAGAAATCCAGAGCCATACGGCCTCTTGGAAATGTCCAACAAGGACTGCAAGAGACCACACACCCAAAGGGCTGCAATGGCTACTAGACCACACACATGGTACTTTCCTAAAAGTACTAACTGTAAGCAGAGTCAACTATCCAGTTCAGCTGGCTTACCAAACCAAGTCAGGAATCCATCCCGGTACTAACCAAGGCAGACAATGCACAGCTACTAATAGATAGGAAGATAACATATGGCACCATCCGAAAAATTGATAGAGCCGAAAGTCTACATTGAGTGATCTCTAGGTATTAATAGTTACCCTATTTAATAAAGTCATTTATCATCTCCAGTAAAATGCAATGCTGATGGAGCTTTTCTGGATTAGAAGCTGCGACTCTTACGTTTCACACAGTTCTTGTACAGAGGCTTCCTCAGTTCTCTTAAGAGATCTTTAAAATAAACAGAAAGATAAGTGTGCAAATGGCCAGCCAACCATAAATTAATACGGCCATCAGTTGACAATATCAAGGCGTACGGAGTACGTGGAAGACTTACTAATACTCCTGAATGTGTACAAAACGTTCATACCGTAAAGATTGCAGGCTGTTTCCCACGTCAGAGCAAATTCGCTCTGAAACCCCAGCTAGAGGTCTGATAAATTTACAAAATATAAGACCAAACCCACCGAAATGAAGAGAAATGTGAAGGTGGAGGGGGGTATACCAATCTCAACCCTTACATGCATAATTCACTGTTTCATTATTCAGATCCCTATGCTTGCCAGGTAACATGGAGAGAGGGCAGGCTGAGGATTGTCAAAGCCTGCCCCTCCCAACCCCAGGCATAGTAACCCAGAATTGCCACAACGAAGACTGGCTGCAAAAAATAAACAGGAGACACTCTACCCCTGGTGAAGAGTTCAGGTTTGCAGGGAAGGAGCCACAAGCCCATGTAGAGGGCTCACAACATTTTTTCTTGGACAGAAAACTGAAAGCAATTAAAGAAGTGTTAGTTATGGGGACCTGGCACAACCAGGTGAACACAGCAGTGCCTGCAGAAGCAGGTGAAAAAAACTTACTTGGAAGATCTGGGGGATTCCTTCACCTTTATGGCACTCGTGAGGAGAGAGGATGAAAGAGAGTGAGAGTGGGACAGTTTCTGAGTTTCTCCTAGGTCACTGTGATGGAAAGACAAGTCTCCAAATATATTTTCCAACCTCAGAGTCCCTGGGGAACAAGCGGATGCAGAGAAAATTTCAAACTAATGTTTTCTGTAAGTAGTTTCCATTAGAGATACATCTTAATCCGCAAGTATAGAAGGATGCAGTTCCAGGATAAGAGAGTTAAAATAGAGAGGACAGAGTAAGGAAGGTGTGTGTAGCAGAACAGAGAAGGTTGCCTCTAGATGAAGAGATGGGGACAGTAAGCAAATAGGAAGATGCTCATCTGAAGGAGGAGGTCCACAAGCTGAGGAGGAGAAGCAGATGGGAAGCTGCTCGCCTAAAAGAGAAGGTCTGTGAAAAGAGGATGAGAAGCAGAAAGGAAACTATTTGCTTGAAAGAGAAGGAAAGCTGCTCACCTTATAGAGGAGGTTAGCATGATGAGATCGAGAATCAGACAGGTAGTGGGTTGTTTGATAGAGGAGATCCATGTAACAGGGACGAGAAGCAGATGATGGGCTTGTGGTCTGAAAACAGTCTACCAGAGTTAACGGATAAGGAACAATATAGGGAGAAGACCTGAAAGTAAATCCCTAGAAAGGAAGCAGAGCTATGCACTGCAGCCTTAAGGAAAGGGGTACTGTGATCACTAATGCCTCTGTTCTAAGCCGGACCATAGCGTGGTGCAAGTTCCCTGGGTAAGGTGGTGGTGGGCATCACATTCCGTAGTAGGCTGACTTGGGTGTTTTAGCCACTGAGAGTGAAAACAGGTGTTAGAAATTGGGTTTCCGGTTGGCAAAGCCCTGTCCAAGCTGTAACCCTAATCCTAGTCAGGGTAAGTGTAGTACACACTGAAAGTTAACCTGTGCTCAGCCTCTGATAGCTTGGCACAAAGCAGTCAGGCTAAACTAAAGAGGCAATGTGTAAAGCATGTGTGCACACATACACAGTAACACAGTGAAAACACCACAAAAAAAACCCACACCAGTTTAGAATAATAGCCAATATTTACCTGAGTAAAACAAGACCAAAACGACAAAAATACAACATACACAAGTCATGATATGAATTTTGCAAGATTAAATCAAAATGCAGTGCTTAGAAATCAATAGCTCCAACTGGGGGTATCTGGTCACGCTTGTTCGGGGTGAATCAAACGTTCAGACCGACCACAATAGAGCACTGGACGGATACAGGATTCACGCAGACAGATTGACATTACCTTGGATGTATCAAAGCTCAGGATAATGCACTAAAAAACGGAGGTGATGCTCCACTATCGAAGGTAATGTGTTGGTTCTGAAGTCAGGCAACGTCACTGATGCATCGATGTCAAGAGGACGATGTGTTGGTTCTGAGGTGTCAATGTCAAACCTCTGGGCTGCAGGCGATGTGTTGGCGTGATGCCACACAGTGAATGAATCACAGTCAGGTTCGGCGATGCGGTGTCCGAGACTCCCGCATCAGGGCGATTTGGAGGCGCTCCATCGGCAACGTCAGTGCTGCATTGTAAGTCGAGGTCATTGCATCCGGCAGTCAGAGAGAGGTGTCCACGGCTTTGGTGCAGGCAGCAGCAATATTGCAGGGAATGTGTCAGTTCCGAACTATGCTTCTGCGTCGAAGCATTGGTTTCTTCGGTTGCAGCACCAAACACTCATTTCCAAGGGCCCAGGACCGGATTTGGCGCCACTTGGTAGAGCAGGACTCACAGCAGAGGAACCCGGTGCTGGCATCAAGATGCAGGTGAAGTCGTTGATATTCCTGCAACTTCAGAAACAGGAGGCAAGCCCAACGAACTCTTGGAACACCTTTAGAGATACAGGATGAAGAGTCAAGTCCAGTCCTCTCACTCCCAGGCAAGAAGCAGCAGGCAGCAGGCCAACACAGCAAAGCAAACAGCAAAGGACCAGGCTCTCCTAGCAGCACAACAGATCTTCTTCCTAGTAGAATGTCCTTATTACCAGAAGTGTTCTGAGTATATGGTGTCAGAAGTTTAGTATTTATACCCATTTTAGCCTTTAAAGTAGGGAAACTTCAAAGAAAGGTCTTTGCGGTGCACAAGACTCTGCCTCCAGACACAGTACAAGGGGTATGAAACTATTTGTGTGGGGCAGGCACAGCCCTATTCAGGTGCAAGTGTCTGCTCCTCCCTCTCACTTTAGCTCAGGAAGACCCATCAGCCTGTTGATGGGCCATCAGGATATGCAAGGCACACCACATCTCCTTTTGTGTGTGACTGTCTTGCGGTGCGGGAATGCACAAAGTCCAGCTGTCACCCAACCCAGATGTGTATTCCGGAGATAGGCAGAGGCACAGAATGGTTAAAGTAAGAAAATGCCAGCTTTCTAAAAGTGGCATTTTCAGATCTGCAATTTAAAAATCAACGTCACTAAAAGATGGGTTTTTAAATTATGATTCCAAAGACCCTAAGCTTACTCTTCCTATCTTTTCCCAACTGGGAGTTACAATTGTAACGTGTTACGAGGCAGCTCTAATTCTAACCCATGGGAGAGATAGGCCTTGCTGTAGTGAAATACGAATTTGAGGGTATTTCACTACCATGAAATGTAAAACTGAAAAGAACATGCCCTACCTTTTTAATACACTGCACCCTGCCAATGGGACTTCCTAAGGCTTACCTTAAGGGTGACGTATGCGTAAATTAAAAAGGGAAGGTTTGGGCCTGGTAAGTAGGTGAACTTGCCTGGTCGAAATGGCAGTTTAAAACTGCACACACAGACTCTGCAGTGGCAGGCCTGGGACATGTTTTAAAGGGCTACTCGTGTGGGTGGCACAATCAGTGCTGCAGGCCCACTAGTAGCATTTAATTTCCATGCCCTGGGCACATGTAGTGCACTGTACTAGGGTCTTATCAGTAAGTCAAATATATCAATCATGGCTAAACCAAATGCCATTACATTTTAGATACAGAGCACATGCACTTTAACACAGGTCAGCAGTGAAAAAGTGCACTGAGTCCTGAAGCCAGCAAAATCGAAGTCAAAAACAGTAGGAATGCAGCAAAAGGTTTGGGGTAACCCTGCAAAAAAGGGCTATTTCCATCAACAGGTATCCACTATTGTATGGAGGGGTTATTGTGTTGGTTGTGGTAAAAACTGCATCTTCTGAACAGGCTCATAAACAGCAATTATTAGATTACTGGGTGCTATCAACATGGATTGAAATTTCAGCGCTGGGAGTTATGGATGGGTATCATGTGAACAGTAATGCTAAGCTTCATATTTTTTTGAAAAGTAAAAATCAGGACTACTCTAGAGGGCAGCAATCCAAGGCACGTCATCCCAAGCCTTTACGAAGAACACAGTACAACAAGTACTGGAAGAGGAAAGGCTTCTTCTCCAAGAACACTACGAAGTAGTAGTTATGATATATTATCATTTGAGGATAAAGACAATTAAAAGAGAAATACTAATCCATTCAACAAATCTAGAACCAGTGTCTTGACTTGTGTACCAGTCTGGGAGCTGGTACTAGAATGAGGTAGGGTTGGGAAGGTAATGTATTTTAATCTGTGTGTTTGCGGGCGTGTCTAGCCGGTGGGTAGGGGGGTGTAAAGGCTGGGACTTTGTTGTGTTTTGGTGATTATCATTTGACGGAGTCATTTAGGTTTTTGTTTAACTGCTGTACGACAGCATTTGGACTTGGGTTTTGATTTGGTGATGATCATGTATCGAGATTTTGGGACCGTCTTGAACACAATATTTTTTTTTATTAATGCAGACTTATATAGCGCGAACTCGACCCGAAGGTATTGAAGCACTTTACATGAGCACCGGTTACCTTACACAAGGACACATTCAGGCACGGGGAGATTAAGTGATTTGCCCAGAATCACAGGATATGGACACGACTCCGAGGCTCGAACCTTGGTTTCCAGCACCAAAGTCGGCAGTCTAGAACCACATCCTCTCCTAATATTTGATTTGCCTCACTGACCCCAAAAAATAGCACCCCACTGAGCCTTCCCATACTCCTGCCTTTTCTGCCCTCCAGCTGTAGCTATGAAAAGCTACAGGCTCCCTTTGTACCAAGGCAACCAGAATTTAGCGCCGCATCTCACTACCTCCTATTCCCCTATTCTCATTTAAAAGCTGTGCAAGGATAGATCATGTCTAAGGATCAGCTAATGCTGCTGCATAATTCAGAAATAATGAAGTGACGGTGACATGCAGAGAATGGAGAGTTTGCTTAAAGGCCATCACCAAGGATGCATTAGCCGCTGGCGGAACGGCTGTCCCATTTGATAAAACCCCATAGGTGGAGCGGCTCGCCTCCTGTTCTACCTACCCCTGCTCGCAGCAGGGCCACTTCAGATTTTTCTTCCAATTATGGTGGAGACTAGTGAGCAGACCTGCTCACCACAGCAGACAAAATACTACAACTTGAGTGCTTCTCTGAGGGCTCCCAAAAGAAAATGTCAGCAAACGGGTAATGTGGCTTCAGGCGCGGCTCACAAGCCAAATCTGCAAGTTATGGAATACGCTGAGGATCATCTCGTAATTTATTGAAAAGAACGCGTATAGCTTTCCACTGGGACAGGCTATGTCAATAAACCCTAGTAGAAGCCCTGCCTTATGTTTTTGGTCTGGCCTAGAGACAGCGTTATCTGTTTAGACAGACTCGTATATTTAAAAATAGTCTAATGTAGCTTTATTTATATGTTGCTTCTGCCCGTGACAGCATGCAACATGGAGCAGTGGGTCAGGCCACTCAAGCTGCTGGCTGTACTGCGCTTTGAGTGCATGCATTTGACTGGTAAGACGCGCACATCTGCCTAAAAATACTGCACTCGGGTCCACAGCTGGGGGCCAAACGCTGTGTTGGTTAATTGTTTCTTTTTTATTTTAAAGAAAAAACCCATCACCTTTATTTTTTATTCTGTCTTGTATATGCTTAATTAAACGAAAATAAATGCTGACAATGCAATGAATGTGCTGCTTCAACAACACTAGCAGCCGGTTTTGTCGAATACTTGCACTGCCCCCAGGAAATTCCCACGCACATGCACGCTCCTATATTACCAGGGAAACGGATTTGTGCACAAGCAAAAATGTTTTCCATGTGGAGAGAATAAGGGGAAACATTGCACAAATGCGCGTTTGCCCTGCCTTTGCACTTAGGCAGTGCCGGCGCCAGGGAATTTCACGCCTTTCCACTGAAAGGAGGTCTGCCCCCGGAGGGTCTGCCCCCGGAGGGTCTGCTCCCGGAGGGTCTGCTCCCGGAGGGCTCGGGGCAGATCATGCTGCCAACCCTGCCTCCCAAGTCCTCAATCAGAGGGCTGTGGGTGTCTTGTCTTTTTGTTACCTCTGTTTCAGTGTTTCGCCGCTATGTAATAGTTTGGTATTGTTACTTACATGGCTCGCATCTCCTACTGGAATGTGGTCCCAGGTGTAGGTAAAGGGCGCACACAGATATGAACTCTCTTTTCTACCAGTCCTCAACCTACAGACTGTCTACTCTATAGGTGTATATCTGGGTGAGGCAGATGTAACAGGTCTGCAAAATGTTACATTACACCCTCTGCTCCTAGCTTTTTTTAAGATCCCAAAAAATGTGGAAATCTATACAAACGTATCAATATTTCGATAGGCATTCTTTCGATCTTTAAATGAAGCAGTGTCTGGGCTGGCAAGGTTCCAGCTCAACACAAGAGCAGAGGACAAGAGCAAGTAATCCAGCACTGCAGATTTTCCGTGATAATAGAGCCTGAATTATTTTTGTGGCAGACATAACGGCCCGAAGGCTGCAGCAATCAACTGTTATTAAGGGGGTAAAACGAGGATTTTAATAGCAGTCCCCTAGTCAAGTCATCGGCAGGCCTTCCTTTCAGGCGTCCTGGCGGGTGGCCTCCTCGCTCTGTCTAGGAATAACATGGCGAATTATCTGCCTCCGTATTGTCACTCCCCACACGGCAGACCGCAGCTGGACGGCAGCGGCAGGGGTCTGCTTGTTATCCAATGCAAAGCCACGGGCTTAACCTGCATCTGCGCCTCCTACACAAAAGCGAGCTCTCCAGCAGAGAAGCAGGCGCGCTAACAAGGCCACTTTCAACCCGCCTCTTACAGCACCTGAATACGCGTGGATCAGAGCGCGCGTGCAGAGAGAGCGCGCGGGCAGAGAGGGGCACGCAGCTTACGTACGCTTCTCACTTCCGCCTCAGCGCTGAACACAATGTGGCTCTTGCTAAATGAAATACTATTTCAACAGAAACGAAGGAGAGCGTACCATAAACATTTGGGGTATATTGCAAGGTTATTTATTTAAAAACAATTGTATCTTGCAGGTTGTATGATACCATTTGATGGCTCAACAAAGCGCACACCTATGCAATCCGGATACTTTCGTGGTTCATCCAGTATTTTGGTGTTCACCAACATATAAAGTTCTTCGCCGTAATAAGTATTGGCAAAGCCAATAGGTCTGTCCTGCCTTTTGAGCCTTGTCTACACTATGTTTTTTTTAAAGTGCTGCAGTGAAAAGAAACAAAAGAAGATATTTTTACTTGTGCAGATGAGATTGACGTATAATGGTGAGTTTTCTTTTGAATTGTAAAATAGATTTTCAAGCAGGCACGGCCGGTACAGGTACGAGTGGTGGGGCAGAAGAGGGGAGTCGACAAACGACGGGATAGGGAAAATAAAATACAACATAAAACCACTTACCTTGCACTCGCCGCATCGCCGTCTTGGCAATGCGGCGAGCTCAGGGTAAGCAGTTTTGTTTATTTTACTTTTCCTATCCCATCGTATGTCGATCCCCCCGCCCCGCCCTACCTTTCTCACCTGTACCGGCCGCGCCTTCTCTCAAGCATTGCAATGCAGCAACTTCACAGGAGGTGGAATGATACAATAAACGGCCAATAGCATGAGATGAGAAAGAAATATATTACTCTGGGTTGAGACGAAGCTTACTCTTCATATATTATTAAAAACTGGTGGCAGTCGGTCTTGTAGACAGCTGCACTGAAAAGTAAACAAACAAGAAATAAAGATCAAATGTTGCCTCAACTTATGACTTTAAGCTCTGTTGGCCGTCTACCTGTTTCACAGTTCACTAATGTATTCTGCAAACCAAACCCCCAAGGCTGTACAATGCAAAATGTCAAAAGCACAGAGCAAGGTCAAAGCTGCGTTTTGACTGGTGCTACAACAAGTCAATGATTATGAAGAAAATAAGCAACAATCAATCAATGAGAGTGTACTGAAATCCAATTTGCCCATGAAATGTATCCTAAGACATGCTGTACCCTGAACACCACTGACACTTAGTGAAAGAACCTGTTTGATGCTGACAAGTCCTCACCTTTAACGATAAGAAGGCAATGCTTGCATTTCCTAAGTGACAGGTTGCCTTGAGAGATCATGCCCATCTGGAAAAAAGCTACGTTCAGTGTTCAATCTCTAAAATATTGTTCACGTTTTACAAATGCCCATAAATACATATTTCCATCAAGTCCAAAGACATTGCTTTCATTAGTACAGTATGAGCAGCAGTACCAGCCCCCGCCAGAGCGAGTGTTTCACTACACCCCAATTATGAATGTCTTTTACTATTGAAGCAGGAAAGAGGTGAGCCCATTTTTAGGTCGAGCCTAGCGCACCACGCATGCGCTGCACTAGGAAAACGACCTCTTGGAATCACTCTGGACTTTTCACATGCTTGTGCTTGTGTTTTTTTGTGTGCTTTTTTCTATTGGGCTTTGCGTGCGAAGACAGCATGCAATTGGGCAAAGGCGGGTGCATGTCCCACCTTTCCCAGGAAATGTACCTGCCCTCGGCCTACGGCTTGCGGTTACGAGCAGTGGCGCGCAGTGTGTCATCTGTTTTGGGTCAGATTTCAAAGGTTGTTTTTTGTTTAGCTTTCGGAACGTGCAGGGTGCCATCTGTTTTGTATCACGCTTTCACTTTCGCGGCCGCGTGGCCGCGCTTATTTTTCTTTTTATTCCTGTTGAGTTTTAAAGAACCACTTGGGGCTCGATGACTGAACACAGCAGAGACGCTCTTGCTCTGGGGCAAAGGTCGCATTAAAGTTCTGGTGTTTGCTGCCCGCCTGGTAGAGTTTGTGTAGCTAGGAGGCTTTCCTTTGACAGCGATATGGCTTTTGGAGGTGTATGGTGCGTAAGAGGATGCGGGGAGGTTTCGATAAGATGCTCCATTGGCTCTGACAGGGACAACTGTGTGAAGCATTGAATGTGCTCTTACGGTGGCATCACTTAGTTCGCCAACAGCAGTGTACACGAGCGGGAAGGTGCTCTTCCACAGCCGGGCAGTAAAACACCCCGTGTGACGTGTGCTTTGACTTCAAACGACCCCGGGTTGGCATAGGTGACACGCTGTTCGGTGTGCTCAGTGGTCGGCCGTTGCTTTGGGCGGTTTGCTGGCAGGCGTTGGCTAGAGCTCACCCACAATGGCGTACATTGTTTTTGCGAGTTATAATAACTGCGTGTTGCATAAATCTGATCCGTGTCAGTAGAACGTTTTTGTGAAGCAGTTTCTTAGTGTACAAATGTGCCTTATATCAGAACTTTCTATGGCAATCCATGTAAAGGAAAAGCTGACTGAGGTGGTGACCGTGGTGGGCGCTTTCAGGGAGGTTTTTGTAAACTCTCTGTGATTCATGTACATGTCACAGGACTATTAGTCTTTGTCGTGGCTCCTGCTGTGTCACTCCGACCTGCTTTATCCTCAGTTCTGGGCTGCGCTGTTTCGTGTGTCGCAGCCCCTGAAAAACGTGGATGGCAGTGCGTCATGCTCCCGCTCTGTATCACATTCTAGCTTCCAGTCGGCCAGCTGTCTTCAACCTTGGTAATGTGGCAGGATGATGAAGGTGAGGTCCAGGGCCGGTCATATCAGACGGAGGGTTTTTACCTCCATTCTTAGCAAACCCGGTCTTCCATGCAGCAGTGATGTGTTCTGGCTGTTTCAATGCCAGGATGAGGGAGGCCCACTGGGCAGCCCTTCCTCGTGGAGGAGATGGCCAGTCTCGGATAACCCCCACTAGAGGGATGTGACTGAGATGTCATAAGCAGGGATCGCTGCTGATGACAGCAGTGTTATAGCTTGTCAACAATCACTGGCACCTTGATAAGCAGGCTGCAGCTCCGCTCCCCAGCTGTGCCTTCTGCCTTTTTTTGGAGACACTCTGAGGAGCCTCGGTTTGTGTGGTAACTATTTCTCTGCACTTCTGCATTGAAATGTGATCACTATATGCACAAAATACTTTTTGATCTATATTCTTGGCGAATTTGGATTATACTTACATCTCTTTTAAAGTTTAATTGGAAAATCTATGCATCTGGTGGTTCTTGCTTTCCTCTTCAGGCTGGTTTAAGAGAAATTGCAGTTTAACAGCCGTTTGTCCTTGGGCCCTCAACAGCATCCATCGTTTTAACAACACTCCGAATGCAAGGAGGATGCGTGGTGTCAGGCAGGCACACACAAATTATTTGGGAATTGTTGCTAGTTCGGAGGATCAGTCCTGTAGCTTCTTAATGCAGTGGTTCGGTGTGCAACACGTGGAGCAGTCGGGAGCTGTCACTGTGGTATATGTGTTGAGACCTGCTTAATATGTGAACGTAGAGTTATTAAACTGGATGCTGTTTGCGTTCGTTTCGAGATTCCTGTGAGTAATAAAAATGAAATGGAGAAGTATGTTTAAGGAATTTAGCGTGGCATAAGGACAATAAGGCATCTGCCCCGCGGATGCACACATTGTGCTGGAGGGGTCCACTACATTAAAAACAAGCATTGGCATAGCCAATAGGTCTCGCCTCTGGGACCTTATAAGTGTTTAGCCATGCAACAGTTGATGTTGTTGCACCAAGGATATTGTGCTGCATAATTAAATACTTATGAGGTCCCAAAAGCGAGACCTATTGGCTATGCCAATGCTTGCTCTTATTTGCATTGACACAGATAATATTCTTTTTACAGCATTGCTGAAGGTCTTAGACCAGAGCCAATAGTTTGAAGAATAAGAGCCTGATTCACAAAGGTAACTTACACTATTGAGTAATTTACACTTTTGAGTAAGTTTGCTATTTTTTATCGTATTCACAAAGTCCAAGTGTAAGTTACTACTAGAAAAACAATTAAAAAAATCCAGCAGGACACATGGCCAAACGCTGGCACTGCAACACCCTCCCTTAGAAAATAATGGAGGAGGAAATTAAAATAAAAGCCAAGAGGAAATAATGTTACATTAAATTATTTAAAATCATTAAGATATAAATGGATATCATTTTTAAAATATAAAAAATAGCACTTATTTATTATTTAATTCTAAAATATTTTAAAACTATTTTGCATTTGAAAACAAATGTAAAATACTTTTTATTAAAATATAACTGAATTAATTTAGTACATTATTAATGCATATTAAAATTTATTTAGGTAGAAGTTTATTTCTTAAGTTAAACTTGGGAAAAATAGTTTTAGTTTCATTTATTGTATTCCGTTCATTAAAGTTTCAGTTTAAAATTCAGTTACTAGTGCTGTAGTATTTCTTTTATTTTGCTCTACATGTAAAATCAATGGATAAAATTAATTTATAATAATATTTAACATAAAAATATTGTTCACATTTAGTTTCGAGTAAATCACTTGTTTATGTTCTCAATACTTTATCGTGCGGTGATCCTCGGATCAAACATTAATGTAGTTATATTTAAAAAAAACTATTGTTGCATTAATTTTTTATTCAAAAAAGAGTATTAAAAGATTGTACAATTAAATAATGAATATGTACTATTTTTATATAATTTAAATATTAGTGGTTATTTAATTATATTTTAAACTGTCATTTAACATTATATCCTATGAGGTTTTTTTAATTCCCTACCCCGTTATTTTCTTTTGGAGGGTGTTTTAAAGCCTGTGGGTGGCCATGTGTGGTCCTGGTCATACTACTGTTTAAAACATGTTTTTTTTAGAGTAGAGCCTGAGAGAACATGCTCTAGTGAGACACTGATGATCACAAAGAGGGCTTGGAGCCTGCCTGTTGCTTACCCATTTGTTGGCTTGCATGGAACTCTATTTTAAAGCCTCCTAATTCATCATTGCAGGCCTAACATAATTTCCTTTCATCTCCATGGAGCAGGAACCAAGCAATGATTGTTTCAACTTAATCAGTGCCTGCTGCTTCAGACATGATTGAGGTTCATTTTTGTTCTGTTTAACTTTTAGTGACCTGCAAACAGAAGGCGTTTGACTGGTAAAAACGTGCCAGTAGGACACACAACATTTCCTCACTCCAACCCAAAAAAATGTGCCCCGCCCCAATTCCAAAAAATCTGCCTCACTCCAATTCAGTCTGTCCCGCTCCAGACTGCCCCACTCCAATCCAAAACAATCCACCCACTCCAATCTGCACCACTCGAATTCAATCCAAGTCACCCCAAACAAATCCACCCCTCTCTAATACAATCCATCCCACTCCAATTCAAATCAACCTACCTCACACCATCCAATCCACCCCAATCCAACCAAATCCAATCTATTCAACTCCACTCCAAACCACCCCACCCACTCCAATCCACCCCACCCCACTGCAATCCACCCCACCCAATCTACCTGAATACAATCCATCTCACCCCATTCAGTCCACCCCACTCTACCGCAGTCCAATCCACCCTACCCCACACTACTCCAATCCACCCACTCAACCCCAATCCAACCCACCTCATTTCAATCCACCCGCTCAATCCAATCCACCTCCTTGCAATCCACCCCACTGCAATCCAATCAACTGTACTCTAATCCACCCCATCCCACCTCACTTCATTCCACCCCACTCCATTCCCCCATCCCAATCCATTTCACCTCATTTCAATCCATCCCACCTCAATGCAATCCACCACACCACAGTCCACCCCACTCCACCTCAATCCAACCCATCCCAATCCAATCCACCCCATCCAACTCCAATCCAGCCCACCCCACTGAAGTCCACCCCATCTAAATCCACCCCACCAGATTTTAATTCACCCCACTCCAATCTAAGCAACCATTCAGTCTTCCCCACTGCAATCCACCCCACTCTACTCCAATCCAATGCACCTAACTCTAGCTCAATCCACTCACTCTACCTCAATCCAATTCACCCCAGTTCAGTCCACCCCACTCAATCCAATCCATCCAGCCCACTACACTTCAATCCACCCTACTCCAATCCAATCCAACCCACTCCACTCCAGTTCAATCCATCCTACTCCAATCCACCGCACTCCAATCCTATCCATCCGCCCTTCAGTCCAATCCGCTGCACTCCAGTCCAGTCTAATCCACCCCACTCTAATTCATCCCACTCCACTCTAATTCGTTCCATTCCAACAAACCCTTCACTAATCCAATCCACCCCACCCCCAGTCCTATCGCTCCAAATCAAACCAATGCAACCCAAACCAATCTGATGCATCCCACTTCAATCCACCTCACCCCATTTTCAATCCACCCCACCCCACTTCAATCCAATCCACCCCATCCAGTTCACCTACTCCAATCCACCTCACTCAACCCACTCTACTCCAATCCGATCCACCCCAAAACTACTCTAATCCAATCCACCCCACTACCTCAATTCACTCTACCCTAGTCTAACCCACTGTAGTCTGCGACACTGCACTCTTCCACTGAACCACTGAACTCTACTCAAATCTGACACTCTACTCCCCCTACTTCATTCCACGACACTCTATTCCCCCACTCCACTCTAGGACACTCCATGCCACAAACATTTAGCCATGCTGAACAGCAACCACACAGGTGTACAGTATAGCATTGCACATAGCACATTGCCAAAGCCAATAGCTCTTGTATAGATCAGACTTTTTGGCTTTGCCAATGCTTGTTTTTTAAATAGTAACTTACACTCGGATATTGTAAATAAGCAAAAAGTAGTAAACTTACTCAAAAATATATATTACTTAGAAGTGTAAGTTACCTTTGTGAATCTGGCCCTAAAAACATACAATTACAGTATTGTAAATCACTTATGGCTAGATTCACTCTGAGGTTTATAGATTATATCTATGATTTTATTTCCTCATAGCAGGATTCTCACAAACCGGTCTAGCCAGGACTAATTTCCCCAAAATACCACTCTTTTTCAGTGGCAGCTCCTCCGGTAAGGCGGAGGAGCGTTGCCCCACTGCTATTTCAGCAGTGCAAAAAATTAAAATAAAATGATAATAACAGAACGTTAATATACATTTATTTTCTATGTGGGACTGTGAGCGGAGCGGGGCTGAGTTCTGTCCCGCCAGAGCAGAGTCAGGAGTGGTTTGCACTCCTCTAAGTGCGCATGACGGTTTGGCCAGCCCTCCTGGGCCAGCCAAACCGTCATACGCACTTAGCATGTTCTCCAAATGGGTTGTGTTGCACAGCCGCCTGGAGAACATGCCCAGGCAAATCCTGAGATGCCAAACAGGATGTTCAGACCAATCACGACACTGCTCATGCAGCGTTGTGATTGGCTGGGAGAGTACGGGAGCCTGGCTGCTACCGGTGCTACCAGCAGATGAAGAGGACTGAGGAGAAGCGTATGGTGGCGAAGGTAAGTACATTTTTGTTTATTTCCCTCCACGCCTCACCAACCCTGTTCTGAGGCAGCCGCCACTGCTAATTTTGCGGCTCCATCCTGCCACTGCTATATCAAGTTATGTATTACAAAGGCAGGCTTAACATGCTTTTGTGATATAGTATCGATAAAGCAGATAACCTGAGCCGACACTAGATGCCACCATAAACCAGAGAAAGCCCCCTAATTGCGCTTCCCACTAAAGCTTCTGACAAGCCTGCCCCATGTGGTCTATACTAGCTAATGGCAGGCTCAAGCTCCTAACTTCGCACATGCTCACATGTTGTACACATGTTGATTAAACCTTTTGACATGGCAGTGTTTTGATCTTTGTGCCTCACGGGGCAGTTTACCTCAGTGCACATGAATGTCTCAAACTGTATGCTTTGAATACTTGTTTTTAATTATGTGTCTCTCCTACCACCACTCCTCTTCCTCCCCAAACAGCTGAGTCAGTCTCAACTGTGACTCAGTTGGTAGTGAAGGAAGGGGGCTCATTAAACTCTCATCAAAGGCCTGCAAATTTGAAGTGGCACGTGCTGCAATGGTAGTGCAGTAGTGACTTGCGCCGTTTATATGTGTCCACTGTTATTTTGTTCAAATGTTAAACAAAGACCGATCTACATTGTTGTACAAAATCTCCAAGGTTGGAAGGGTCTTTACACAGACTGTGTCCACAGAGACCGTGATTGGTGCATTTCTTAAGCAAAATGATGGCTCCAGTGTATTTTAACAACTTGCAGCGCTAAAAATGTAATACAAAAGTGGAATTCAAGAATGGGGCATCAACTGAACCCGACTTAAGATTTTTAGAGGCACAGGTGAAGGGGCAATGACGTGTCAACGGGCACGGACATCATGGGACAGTAGGTATACACACACGCATATATATATATATATATATATGTAAATACATCTATATATTCACTGAAAAAAACATAGGTTTCAGGGACGTTATAGTTAGAAATTAGCAGTCAAAAAACCTTTGATATTTACTGAAAAAACCACAGGTTTCAGGGACGTTATAGTTAGTTGGAAATTTCACTCGTACAAAACCAGAGAAATTCGGCCATTATAGTTAGTTGAGCTAACTATAACTCGCGCCCCTGCAATGCACTGCTGATGATGTCACATATTACATCACGCAGGACATGGTCAGTGACATCTCAAATGACATCACTGATGACATCACTGATGACATCATCCACTTAATAGCTGATGCACCTCCTCACACCCTAATATAACCTTTCATACACCCACACTAAAATACAGGCTACTATTCTTGAAACCATAGACACACCAATACCAGTTAGTACATACCCACTCACTGATTCATAGGTCTACACATACACACATCTACTCACTCACCCATCTAATCACTCATGTTGGGTATCACAAGGGGAGCCCCAATGCCCCCACAGTCACTGCCAGCTCCCCGCCTCCTGGGAGGTGGCGGTCCCCGCCATCATATTTAAAGCCCCAGGAGGTGGTGGTCCCCGGGGCTGGGGGTCTGCAACGGATCCCCGCATTTATATAATTAGTGTCCCAGGGAGGTGGTGGTCCCCGGAGCAGTGTGTGGGGGCTCAAGTCCCCACACTATAATTTTAAAACAAGCCTGGGGAGGTGGCGATCCCCTGGGCTGCGTGGTGGGGGCAGAACCCCCCTAACAATTTTTTTATTTAAAAATGAAGCCCTAGGGAGGTGACAGTCTCCGGGGCTGCGGGGTCCCGCGTGGACCCGGCATATATTATGTGCATTGCCACCGGGACCTGGCCCACCCAGGGGCTCATTAAAAGGAAGTGCGGGAGTCCGCGCGTTATTTTTCTTTTTGCGGCTGAATTCGGGAATCCAGACGATTTTATTTTTAAAAAAAATATTTTTTGGGGCCCTGGTAGTCCCTCTGGGACCCCCTGACCATGCCTTGGGGGTCAGGGTGTTTCTACCCTGCCCCCTTTTCTTTTTTTTCACCTTTTTTCTTGTGACTTGGTTCAACCGAGTCACAAGATGGCTGCCAACATTTCCTGGTTTGAAATGTTGGCAGCCAATCAGAATCAAGCTCGTGCTCTGGAGGGTTTGCGGATCCACCGCGGTCACCGGATATCGATATTTTTATTTTATACATTTCTCAGGAACTACCAAACGGATTTACACCATTTAAAGCAAAGAGTGCACTCTGGACCAAGAGCTACCTCTCTGCCAAATTTGGTGTAATTACGTTCAGCAGTTCGGGCTGTAGCTGCGACAAAAGTATCCTATGGAAATGAACATGGAGAAAACGCATTTTGGGGCCCCCCTTTTTTCTCGGCCCCCACTTGACGAATCACCCTAAAACTGTCAAGACAGGAGCTGACTGGAGTGCCCCATTCGTTTTGAAAATTTCACGAAGATTCGTCTAATACCGCCAAAGATATTGGCAAATCAAAAAATGCTTTTCCTATGGAAACTAGGTCCTAACTATAACCACCTACTGGCAACCGCCAGTAGGTAATATATATATATATGTATATATATATATATATATATATGTGTATATATATAGATAGATATATATATCTATATATATCCCACTGAAAGTGCTTCGTATTTCGCGGCAGCTCATGGCCCTGCAGGACTGCCTCGGTGAACCACGGAAACGAAGCATCCCGCTGCATTACAACCAGCAACATGAAAAAATTGCCGAGGCACTGGTAGAGTAGATGAGAGCATTTATTATACCTGTGGGCGGCAGCACATGTTTTCAGTCTGACGCTATTCAACTCAATGGTTTTAATCATAGACAAACACTAGCAGCCTTGTCAAAATCACACTGTCCCACAATACACCAACACGGTAAGTACCAGTCCAGGCAAAGTGCATATAATATTTACATGGTGCAATTTTAAAATCCATCGCTGCTTCGTTGGTGTTGCCGCAATACCTTAGAAAATGTCCTTTCTCTACATCGCAAGAGGTGATGCAATATCCCTCTCGGTTCCCTTGCTCCTTTCCTTTTGGTCCAGTGACTTTAAAGTGGAAATCCTGGATTCGGAGTGGGCCAGTCTCCCGACCTCGATATCCCACTGAAAGTGCTTCGTATTTCGCGGGAGCTCATGGCCCTGCAGGGCAGCCTCTGTGAACCATGGAAACGAAGCATCCCGCTGCATTACAACCAGCAACATGAAAAAATTGCAGAGGCACCGGTAGAGTAGATGAGAGCATTTATTATACCTGTGGGCGGCAGCACGTGTTTTCAGTCTGAAGCGTTTCAACTCAATGGTTTTAATCATAGACAAACACTAGCAGCCTTGTCAAAATCACAATGTCCCACAATGCACCAACACGGTAAGTACCAGTCCAGGCAAAGTGCATATAATATTTACATGGTGCAATTTTAAAATCCATCGCTGCTTTGTTGGAGTTGCCGCAATACCTTAGAAAATGTCCTTTCTCTACATCGCAAGAGGTGATGCAATATTCCTCTCGGTTCCCTTGCTCCTTTCCTTTTGGTCAAGTGACTTTAAAGTGGAAATCCTGGATTCGGAGCGGGCCAGTCTCCCGACCTCGATATCCCACTGAAAGTGCTTCGTATTTCGCGGGAGCTCATGGCCCTGCAGGGCAGCCTCGGTGAACCACGGAAACGAAGCATCCCGCTGCATTACAACCAGCAACATGAAAAAATTGCCGAGGCACCGGTAGAGTAGATGAGAGCATTTATTATACCTGTGGGCGGCAGCACGTGTTTTCAGTCTGACGCGTTTCAACTCAATGGTTTTAATCATAGACAAACACTAGCAGCCTTGTCAAAATCACAATCTCCCACAATGCACCAACACGGTAAGTACCAGTCCAGGCAAAGTGCATATAATATTTACATGGTGCAATTTTAAAATCCATCGCTGCTTTGTTGGTGTTGCCGCAATACCTAACAAAATGTCCTTTCTCTACATCGCAAGAGGTGATGCAATATCCCTCTCGGTTCCCTTGCTCCTTTCCTTTTGGTCAAGTGAGTTTAAAGTGGAAATCCTGGATTCGGAGTGGGCCAGTCTCCCGACCTCGATATCCCACTGAAAGTGGGATATCAAGGTCGGGATATATGTATATATATATGATATATATGTGTGTATGTATACACACACACATATATATCTATATATACACATATATATCTTTATACATACATATATTCATATATACATATATTGTGATGCAACTGAGCTGTGGGGGATGGAGTAGAGCATTCTCCTCAGAGACAGGACACAGGTGGTCTCCCTGTATGCAGATGATCTGCTATTATATGCCTGGGAAGTGGTGTCAGGCTTTCATATTAACTGGCAAAAGTACTGCCAAAAGATTTCATTGCAAACAGCACAAATGGAGATCAATATAGATGCTTGAAGCACAAATGTGGATCTTGTTGGAACCTAACATTGGGAGCCTTCGAAAACTGTAATCATTCAAATCTGCCTGTCCAAGAAGTGTTTCATGTTCCTCCTTGAGATGACATGGGCTACCACCCCCTCCTAGAAAAAAGGACAGAGGCTTGTGAAATGGGACAACGACTGCTCAGGCCATACCTATTTCCTATATCTAGTCTCATTTCAGAAGGAGCTAGGTTTTCAATCTTGATTGCCTGCTCTTGCTCCAGCATCGTTAGAGGAAATGTATATAAAAGCCAGTACTTGCCAATACACTGAAGTAAATAAATACATATGTATTTATATTTGCCTTATTATGTTTCCCTTTCATCTCTTCTTATACCATCTCCCCTTGACACTGACATTCTTAACTCTTCCTACTCATCCTCCATTCCACATTTCTAGGCTCCTGGCTTTATACCAGAACAACTTGGCAGCAGAGCATTTATTTCTTAACTTTAATGGAGTTGCAAAATGATGGCTTATAAAAGGCTATTAAAGGCACATTACCAGACACACCTATCATCATCTGCAGATGCATCACACAAGAGAAATCAGATTTTCTCTTTCATTATACAAGCACTTCATGCCATTAAGCCAGTTGCTTGACAAGAACAATTCTCTTTCGAGTGGGATCAAAATATCAAGGACGCTCAAACTGCGGCTAGTCATTCCTCCTTTTTTAAGTTCTCGCTTTATCGATTTTCTAACTGCAATGAGGGATCAGCTTCAAAATACACTCACATAGGTCAAAGAATCTTAATGCTAAGCATATTTTTCTGTGATTCTAAGTATGGGAATATTTCTAATAGTCGTCTGCATACTCCCAATGAGAGACTGCCTTCAATGATACCTCCCACGCCGAGACACACCCACGGAGGAGCACTCCTTAGGTTATGCGATCTTGAATTGGATAGGAATTGAATGTGAGGAGAAACACAGCTGACTATATATGATATTGGTTTTCTTGGTAATATTTACGTTCCATACTGGTCTGAGGGTGTGGAAATGTGTATAACGTTACATGTGAGGAGCCCTGATGAAGTCAAAGGTTGATGAATCCTGTGACGAAACACTTGTTGGCTACCAGTTTTGGTAAAGATGTTTTGAACACATATGAAGATAAAGGAATAAAGCAAAGAAACATAACTTTTAGTTCAGAGTGATTTTAAATTTTATACACAGATGGGAGCTCCGGAGATTCTTTAATTGTTCATTTGGGGGCAGTTTTGCTTTCAGTACTTGGAGTGTTGGTGGCCACTTCTCTCCCTGGGACACCCAGCAATCAGCTCAGGATCGACAAGGGGGGTACACACAGTTTGAGCAACCAACAACCTTGCCATGTGTTTTTTTATATATCTTGGCATTTCAGTTGTTGATGGTAAACCCTTCGGGATTCTAGATACAAGTGGTTCCCTGCAGGTTTTTCTGAAATCCGACCTATCTTTGCAAAGTGCCCATACACAATGAACAAGATCATTTGTGCTCTAAGAATGTACAGCTCAACCTCGTACGGATTTAATTACTGAGCTATTTGTACATCATGTCAACAAATCCCACTGCAACCACTTCAGGGCGCATCAGATCTTTTAGGGTGTTCAGAATTATTCTCGAAGATCAGCTATATCACAGTGATAAACCTCAAGCAAACTCATCTGTGACTGGTGAATGTATTCAAGAGGTCTGTCTTTGGCAAACCAAGTCGTAGTAGGCAGTATGCTGGATTTAATTTATATTACTCTTAGATTTTGTGTTGACTTTTGGATAGAGGTGAGTGAACCAACAGGTTTACAGTGAGAGCCGAGACCGAGCCGAGCCAAGCCAAGCCAAGTGTCTGGCTCGGCTCTTAGAGCCAGTTCACACGCCGAGCCATGAAAATGTTGGCTATGTAAATCATACAACAAACATGTAAAATAGGATAACGTAGCTTCAAAATAAAATAAAAAGTGTATTTCGTTAACACGTGGATGTTTTGACAGTTATACGTCACATTACAGCACTGCACTCAGTACTGCTCATTAAAAGTGATTTTTAAACATGAACCATCAGTGAACTAAGAGGCAAGAGAGTTGTCATGTAAACCCTTTACATGGCCCACATTATTATAGAGCAACATTATAGTCTATTAAATCAAACACCATAGGTTCTTGCACAACTGGTATTCTGAACTCACATATTTGAAAGTGCTTTCCTACACAGTGAATATAAAAGAGTTTTGGTGAAATAAATATTTGTGCCTAAGATCACACAATCTAATCTTGGAAGCTGTGAGTTATCAAGGTTTATTAGTTTCACTTTGTGTAAAATCAGCTAGTAATTAGGTACCTATTTTTCTTTGCTTATGTTAAGGCTTTGTTTATACCTCTTCGCAGGGGAGGCTCCTCCGCTACGGCGGAGGAGCGTCACCCCACTGCCTTTCAGCACGGCAAAAAAAGAAAACTAAAAGGATAAACACAGTTTTTATCATTTTATTTTTCCGTGCAGAGACAGTTTTGTGGGGCGGAGCTAGGCTGGGCAGTGCAGGGGGGAGGAGTGGTGGCACCCTTCTAAATGCACATGAATGTTTGACTGGTGCTCCTAATCCTAACTTAAGCCGGGAGAAGAGCAGAACGATTACGGAAGGCAAGCTATACTTTGCGTATTTTGCACAAACCTACTGTTTTTAAACTTGTTTTATGCACTACAGGTTTTACTGTTCACTGGGCATCTTTTTTAACTATTTTAGAGTCTCAGAGTTTAAGCGGGGGCATTGAAATACAGTGGAGCGAGTGACGGGAAGGGCCGCCATCTTGGTAGTAACATAGGTCAGTGGACCAGGCGCCCGGATTCGCGCTTAAAACGCAAGCTGGTGCGAGCGCGCAGTCCTAATTCTCCTGAGGCTTGAGCCGGGAGAAGAGCAGAAATATTACGGAAGGCAAGCTATACTTTGCGTATTTTGCACAAACCTACTGTTTTTTTGTTTTGTTTTTTAAACTCTTTTTATTAACTTTGCTCACGGTCACCAACAAAATACAGCCAGCGTTACAATGCATAGTGACTAATTTCCGTGCATGGTAGCCATACAAGTCTGCATAATAAACCAAGGACATGCTCATGATGGACCCCCTTCCGCCCCCCCCCCCGAACACCCCGAAACCTCTTTCATGGAACCCACACCCTTTGCCACTTTTTTGCACAACCCCTGGCCTTATATATGGTTTCTTCCGCCCTCTGACACCAATCCAAGTCCCTGAGCCACTGATCCCACTGCGGCGGCTCCTGCGCCCCCAAACAACTGGCAATGTTACGTTTTGCTACACCGGTCGCCAACGCAAGCCAAATTTCGTGGTATCTGGACCAGTCTGTGGGACCTTTAATCATGAGAAGAAGCCATTTGGGCTCCACCGGGACCTGCGAACCCACAACGTCCGACATCGTCCGAGCTACCTTCGTTCGGGCATTCCCAGAGGATATGATAGAATGACCCCCTCCTCCTGGCAGCCCCGTGCGCATAAAGGGGACAAGCTCCTACCCCATGCGAAAAGGTGAGTGCGCGGGTAGTACACCCGATGTAGGATTTTAAGCTGCACGAGGCGGAATCTTACCTGAATGGCCACCTCGCGCGGGCTTTGCAAAGCATCCTGCCAGTCATCATTCTCGAGGCGACCTATGTCTACCTCCCACCTCTCTCGCAGGGACTCCAACAGATCAGGCATATTGTTTATGAGTTTACGATAAATAGTAGCCGTAGATGGGATCTAACAAAAGCCTGTCCTCCATGGGAGAATACTCTGGGATAGAGACGTCCGGGCTCACATGGGACCGCAGGGCATGCATAAGGCGAAGATAATGAAACCGCTGGGACTCGTGCATACGGAATTCTCGTTGGAGGTACTCAAAGGATCTGGGGGCCTCTCCTTTCCATACGTCCCCTTAGATACTCTATTCCAATCAACCTCCAGCCCTTAAAGCCCACGAGTCCCTTAACCTCTGGCAAGTAATCCCCCACCCACAGAGGGGTCCTCCCGGTCAGGGCACCAGCCCACCCCAGGAAGTGATTCGCCTCCCGCCAGCACTGCAGTACCACCCCTGTATGCGAAGGCAGGGCTCCACGCCAACGACGCGAGTATAGGAGCGGCTCGCCGGAGCCTCCCGGCATAATATACCTGTCAACCCGATAGGCAGGTTCTGAACCCGGCGCATACACCCAATCATTTACCACCTGCAGTTGGGAAGCCCAATAGTATAGTTGGACATCCGGGAGGGCCAACCCCCCTTCGTACACTCCTCGTGTGAGTTTACGCATCGCTATCCTCGGGATGCAACCCTCCCACAGTAACATGCGGATCGACCTAGAGATGCGCCTGAACACTCCACTCGGGATTGGGTACGGCGTGTTCTGCAGGATGTATAGGAGCCGCGGCAAAGCAAGCATTTTGAACAGTGCAGCCCGCCCAGCAATGGTGAGAGGCAGGGACCACCAATGGGCCACATCAGAGGCAAGCCTCACCAAATGCGGTTCAATGTTTTTAGCTAGGAATTCCGCGCTATCTCTGGTGACATAAATCCCCAAATACCGGAATCCTTCAGTTTCTATCGATGCCGAGCATCCCGTCGGGATTCTTGGTGGCGGGCCAGAGAGGGGATAAATGAGAGACTTGGACCAATTGATGGAGAAGCCAGAGTAGCTCCCGAACAACTCAAAAAGGTGTAGCGCCTGCGCGATCGAGTGGTATGGGCGGGCCATATAGAGGACGATATCGTCCGTGTATAAGGATATACGCTCTTTCCAATCATCATTGAGCGCCAAGCCCCAAAAAGACCTGTCCCACCTGATCCAATGCGCCAACGGCTCGAGAGCGAGGGCAAAAAGCAGCGGGGACAAAGGACACCCCTGTCTGGTTCCCCTCCGCAGATGAAACGTTCGGGACATCGCACCGTTCACCCTCACCCTCGCTACCGGCTGCTCATACAGTAGCCTCACCCAGCTACAAAAGGTCGGGCCAAAGCCCATCTTCTGGAGGAACATAAATAAGTAGGGCCATTCGATACTATCAAAGGCCATTGATGCATCTAGGGACATCAGGGCCGTTTGAGTATCACCAACCGCCTCCGTCATGTATAGGACTCCATACATCCTTCTCAGATTATGCCGGGTGCTCCTATGGGGCATGAAACCTGACTGGTCTACATGGATAAGGTCCGGCAAGACCGACAATCTCATCGCCAAGACCTTAGCCAATACTTTGGCCTCCATGTTTAACAGCGATATGGGCCGATATGATGAACATAGGTCTGCCGGTGTCCCTGCCTTGCGTATGACTACTATCGTGATCCGGCGGGAGCCTACCCACCTCTCGTTCCTCAAGGAACATGTTCCGCAGCGGGTCAATAATCACACTAGCGTGGCTCCTGTATATTTCCACCGGGATTCCATTAGGCCCCGGAGCCTTCCCTGCCTGCAGGGAGTTAAGGGCTTCCCCGAGTTCCGCCCCCGTTAGGACGGAATCCAGACGGCTTGCTTGATCCTGTGAGAGAGTCGGGAGCGCAAAATCACTCAAGAACTCTTAACAGTCCCGTTCCGACCTGGTGCAGACCGGTGAGTAGACCCCCTCATAGTAGGACGCAAATGCTTCCGTTATGTCCATACCCGTGTCCACCAAAGACCCAGACACATCCCTCACCCTCGCCACCCAAGATCTCTCGCGATCTCGGCGCTCGAGCCATGCCAGCAATTTCATACTCTTATCCCCTGCATCGTAAATCCTGCGCTGCGTGGCCAGGGAGTAGGCCCGTGCCTCGCCCTCGGCTAGTGACCTAAGTTCCCGCTGCTTGAGTGCCAGGTCGTGGGCCAGGTCTATCGAAGGGGTCCCCCCTGCCCTGCACTCCAATTCCTCTATTTCCCGTTCCAGTTGCTGAATCCGCCGCGATTCCTCCTTCTTTTGGACTCCAATCAGCGCCTGGGCCTGGCCCCTAAGGATCGTTTTGTACGCTTCCCACACGGTAAACTGGGAATCTACCAAACACTGATTGTCAGCAAAGTACTGCCGAGAGCATTCCCGCAGCTTATCCCTCGTGGGGTCATCCCGAAGGCGCCATGGGTCAAGCCTGGGACAGGTCGCCCTAATGGTTGTTGCCCCAATGAGGACCACCTCCACTGGGGAGTGGTCCGAGATTTCCCGGGCCAGAATGCAAGAGTCCACAAATTCACCCAAATGGTCCTCCCTAGCAAAAATATGATCTAGTCTAGAGAAAGACCCATGTCTGGCCGAGCAGAACGTGTATTGCCGCAGGGAGGGATGAAGCGAGCGCCAAACGTCTCCAAGGCCCATCGCTGCCGCAAAACCCCGCAAACCCCTTTCACAAACCTACTGTTTTTAAACTTGTTTTATGCACTACAGGTTTTATTGTCCACTGGGCATCTTATTTTAACTATTTTAGAGTCTTAGGGCCATATGTAGGAAGCCCAATACCGGTCGGTAACGGCCGATTTTCGGTAAATATCCCGTTACCGACCGGTATTCAGGCTTTTGGTATGTAGGGGGCACATTTCAGGATTCGGTAATTTACCGAATCGGTAAAATTACCGATTCAGTAATTTTTCCGATTATCCTGAAATGATATGTAGGGGGAGTGTGTGGTTGTTGTGGGGATTCGTTATTTACCACCAACTAAAAGTTGGTGGTAAATGACGAATAGCTGTAAAAAAGCATTTTTTTGCACTTTGAAGTGTGCAATGTGGCAGACATACATGCCCTTAGGGCATGTATGTGTGCCACATGTGCACACATGCAGGAATCAGGGGTGCAACAGGGTGTCACTGTGACACCCTGCCACCCTTGATTGTGCTCCCCCCATTACCGAATCGGTATTTACCGATTCGGTAATGGTAACTGGCTTCCCATTGATTCCTATGGGCCTCCTGGCCCATAGGAATCAATGGGAAGTCAGTTACCATTACCGAATCGGTAAATACCGATTCTAAATTACCGACCCATTCCGAATCGGTAAATATTACCGATGGATTACCTACATATCATTTACCACTTCATAAATACCGATTCGGTAAAATTCGGTATTTATGAAGTGGTAAATGTTAGGCTACCTACATATGGCCCTTAGAGTTTAAGCGGGGGCATTGAAATACAGTGGAGCGAGTGACAGGAAAGGCCGCCATCTTGGTAGTAATATAGGTCAGCAGATCAGGCGCCCGGATTCGCGCTTAAAACGCAAGCTGGCACGCCTAAGGCAAGCCCGTCTGCGCCCTTCCGCGCCCGCTCAGCGCCCAGCGACAGGGACCCTGGATGTTTCAGTACAGGATCTCTGCCTGTTCTCAGGTACGACAGCGTAATGTTGCTAAAGTTGACAGGGACCTTCAGTACTAAGGACTGCCCTTGTATACTCCCTAACACCCTAACGTTAGTTGCTCCTGAGATCTGTCCTGGTTGTGGATCCAGTTTACCTAGGATCCTAAACCTATCGATCTCTAATAAGAAGGAGAAGAGGAGAGGGGCTGGAATTAAGGAGATTTGTTCTATGAAATGCATCCTGGTTAATGCAAGGTCTCTAGTCAATCACAGTTTAGAATGTGCCAGACTTATTGAGGACCATGAGGTTAAGGTGGCCTTCATTACGGAGACCTGGACAGACGCCGCTTCAGGGCCGGACATTGTGAAGGCCACCCACCCGGAATTTTTATGCCATACACTGGATAGGCCGATAAGGAAAGGCGGATGTTTGGCAGTGATTTATCATCATTCTATAAAGGCAGCCTTCCAACCAATTCCTATCGATACCTCTGAGGCACTATTTTTCGATCTTACCCTCACCCATCACCACTCCTTTAAGGGGTGTCTATTATGTAGGCTGCCTGGAGCTAGGAATTCTTTCCTAACTTCCCTGGGTACCCTACTGGAAGAAGGGATGCTCGCAGAGGCCTTTACAATCATGGGAGATTTTAACTTTCACTTAGAACTGACAGAGGAAACGGACACTATGGCTCTGAATGACCTGATGCTGACTGTAGACCTGAGGCAGCAGGTAGTAGGTGCCACGCACAGGGGAGGGCATACCCTGAACGGGATCTTTTCCAACCAACATAATCTCCATTTCCAGGGCATCCTCCCCTTGGTATGGTCTGACCACTCCGCAGTCCAATTTGAGATTCTGCTGCCTGAGTCATTTAGGGAAAGCACAGGTCCTAAGGAGTGTATTAGAATAAGAGCCTGTAACAAGGTGGATGGAACCACCTTTAATGAACTGTTATGTTCGCAACTGTCTTCCGAAGTGGAAGAGGCCTGTCAAAGTTACACAGGCTGGCTGCAGCAGGCCTGTGATAGACTCGCTCCAAGTAAAGTCTTGCGTCCTACGAGAACACACCCCCCCGCCCCCTGGTACTCAGAAGAGCTAAGGAAATAAAAGCTTATCTGTAAGCAGTTTGAAAGAAGTTGGAGAAGTAATTACAAGGAAATTGAGAAAAAAGCTTACAAAGCCAGCCTGTTGTCCTATAAACAGGCAATTGTGGCAGCTAAACAGAATTATTTTGCAGCACAGATCACAGAATCTAAAAATTCAGTCAAAGAACTATTTAAGACAGTGGCCACGTTGGCTTCGCCTAGGCCAGTGACAGTCCAGCCCAGCCAAGTGCTCTGTGAGGAACTGGCTATATTCTTCCTATCCAAGGTGGAAGCTATTTACACGGTATTTAGTAGTATAAGCACTGGCAACATAGACGGGATCAGGGAGATTCCCACGTCAAAGGGGGCTTATTGCCCGGTGTTTGATACATTTTTGCCAGTATTTCCTTGTGACATCCAAAAGATCCTCTTGGAAGTTAATTTGGGATCTCCTTTTGATCCCTGCCCCGCCAAGGTGGCTAAACTGGCCCCGGGTCCGATAGCGGATTCTCTAACTGCAATATTTAATTCAAAGTTTGAATCTGGACATTTCCCCAGACAGTGGAAATTGGCCTCCATTTTGCCCCTCTTAAAAAAACCAAACCTTTACGCTAATGATCCAAATAGTTTTCGTCCCATTTCCAGACTCCCCTTATCGGCGAAACTGGTGGAGAAAATTATGAATAGACAACTTAGTCTCTTTTTGGATGAGACTCAAGTGCTTGACCCCACTCAATATGGCTTTAGGCCAGGACACAGCACGGAGTCTGCACTTATTAAGGCCATGGAAGAGATCAGGGCAGCGGTGGATCAGGGAGGGAGGGCGGCATTGATTTTGTTGGACTTGTCCGCAGCCTTCGATACGGTTCACCACACGATTCTGCTGAGCTGCTTAAATGCGTGTGGTATTCGCAGGAAAGCTTGGTATCTTTTAAGATCCTTCCTGGCGGACAGAAAACAAATTGTGGCCCTGGGGGACTTCCAGTCTAAACCCTTTACATTACCTGTGGGGTCCCGCAAGGATCCTCACTCAGCCCAACTCTTTTTAACATTTATGTTAGTGCATTGGCCCTAGTTATAGACGCCTTCGGTTTTGGCCTCACGTCCTATGCGGGTGATACACAAATTGTGGTATCTCTGACACCAGAGGGAGAGGCTTGTACAGAAGGACGTTTTCGGGAGTGCATGCTAGCAGTGGGCAGTTGGATGGCCAAGAATTGCCTTAAGCTGAATTCGGACAAAACAGATGTGATATTGTTTGGCAATAGTACGACTTTTTGGACTCCCTCCTGGTGGCCCGACTCAATGGGCACTCTCCCCGTCCCAACTAGAAAGGTAAAAAACCTGGGCATAATACTTGACGATAGACTGACTTTAGGGCCTCATGTGAATGCGGTAGTATCCAAAACCATCTATATCATCAAAATGTTGAGGAAAGTGCTGCCCTCGCTGCCCAGGGAAAGCAGACAAACGGTGGTCAGGGCTCTTGTGATGGCCAGATTGGACTATTGCAATAGACTTTATCTCAATGCACAACAAAGAGCGCTAAATAAACTGCAGACACTGCAGAATGCGGCAGTTAGACTGCTTACAGGCTCCTCAAGATTTTCCTCAGTCTCTAAGGAGAGGAAAGCTCCACATTGGCTTCCAGTTAAAAGCCGAATAAGATTCAAGGCTCTTAGTCTAGCATTTATGGCTTTACACGGCATGGGCCCCGATTTTTTAAAGCTTAGACTACGATGGTATGTCCCAGGAAGATCCCTGCGGTCCAAAGA
The DNA here is from genome assembly GCF_964204655.1 of Triturus cristatus. Taxonomy (NCBI): domain Eukaryota; kingdom Metazoa; phylum Chordata; class Amphibia; order Caudata; family Salamandridae; genus Triturus; species Triturus cristatus. Next base: position 322,936,094 of record NC_140587.1, on the reverse strand, counting down.
AGCCATGTTGGCTCGGGTGCCACTCATAAAGAAAGCCCGATGGGGGGGCAAAAGCTTTATCTACGGCGCAGCAAAAGCATGGAATGAATTGCCCCTCTATCTCAGGACCATGACAGACCTTTTGTCATTTCGTAAAGAATTAAAGACCTGGCTCTTCTCTAAAGTGTAAGCGTCTTTTACACTCTTCAGCGGCCAGTAGTCTCAGAGGAATTAGTTAGCGCCAGGACACCCCCGGGTATTTGTCGCGCTCTACAAATGTCATTAACATAACATAACATTCGCACTTTGCATGCTCTCCACCCAGGCTGAATTACAGCCCAGGTGGGGAACATGCCCAGGCGCCCATTCCCTGGCTGAGCGCCGAACCACGGTGCTTAGACCAATCACAACGCTGCAATAATTTATTTTGAAAGTTGTCCTGCAAAGCTCTCATTTCTAGAATGTCTCACTTTAAATGCTAAAATATGCATCATTGCCCGTCTGAGCTTCTAAAAAGCATGTCAGTCTCACTTTAAAATCACAGTTGCTGATGATGGCTGAGAGGCAAAGAACCAGGTTCTACAGCAGGACAGCTTCTTTAAATGTTGGCGGAAGGGCCCGTCTGTGGAAGTTACAACCCATCAATATCAACCAAAGACAGACGGGGAGAAGTTTCAGCCCTTAGCTTTGGTGTCCCTGGCACTGCAGGTGCAAAACCAGAGTCGGACGTCCTGAAGGCAGCGGCAGGAACAGAATATGAGCAGATTCTAAGATCTTGCATGCTTTCTTCGGTGTTCACATCTTGTCCTCCGCTTAGTGTTGCGGTCACCATCTCTCGATAAGTGACAGCATTAGCTTTGACCAGAACAGCCTGGTTTTGTTTAGCTCCTCTAAAACTCTGCCAACATTAATGCTGAGGTCCTCTATCTCATGCCATTGATAATATCATTTGTTACATCGCCCATGACATCGTGCACAACATCAACAGAAGTGCACTGTGAGTACTTCTGTTTATTGTCACCGATGCATCCTTTGTAATATCCCCTATGGCATCGTGCATGGATTTACAAGAAGTAGAAGTGTACTGTGAGGGGTTATCCCATTTGTGACATAATTTGTCATATTCTCTGTGACAACTTCCATGAGATCATGAGAAGTGCAGTGTGATTGGTTCTGTCTGATGTCACTGATGACATCATTTGTAAATCTCCTGTAACATCTTGTATGAGGTCACAAGACATGCACTATGAGACGTCATTAGTCATTTGTAATATCACCTGGGACATCTTGCATGGGGCAACGAAAAATGTACTGGGAGTGGGTTTGTTACGGATGACATCATCTGTAGTTTTCCCTGCAACATCCTTCATGGGGTAACAAGAAGTGCACTGCGAGTAGTTATGTTTGTGTACAGTGGTGGCTGGTGACATTTGAAAGTGGTGAGGCGTAAAAAAAGGGTCTAAATGTGTTTTGTGTCATAGCGAGCCTGATTGACTAAAGGGGAACTGCAGGACCCTCACGCCAAGGAAATCTTGAAGAACAAAAAAAAAAGGCCCAAAGGATGCAGGTTAAACCACATTTCAGAAAGCAAGAATATTTATAAAAGTAGGTAGGATATGTAGACTTGAAATAATTAAACACATTTAAAACTGTCCCATATCGTGCTTCATTCCTGCTTGCACCCGTGCCATCCATTTAGCCTGACTGCATTATTTTAAAAGAATAGGGAACATTGGCGTTAGCCGCCTGACCTTATTGCCAAAGAAAGATGAACTATATGTCACCTCAGGTCTCCATTAGGGCCAAAGATTGGGTGGCGAAAACAGTGACCAAGTCTCCATAACCACACTCTCTCAGATGCATTGAATTAGTTATATAGCGCCACTCATACCAGTGCAGGGTGTCTGAGCACTTTGCATCACACGCATATTACACACAGACATTCAATCATACATGTGTAAATCACTGTGTAGGAAATGTTCCGTAAGCCAAAGGACTAAAAGTGTAGGAGTCACATGTCACCCATACTGGTAGGCAGCATAGTTTAAGAGTGCTTGGTGTGGAGAAGCACAAACTCAGAGTCGAAAAAGAAACAGCATAGTTGGGAGTGTTCTTTAATAATAAGAATCGATTTCTAGCCAAATTAACCCTTTTTGCAACATTGATCAATGTTCTGTACTTTGCAGCGTGTATGCAGTTCTAGGGTGAAACTTAATACCTCACTATTCTATATTAGGACTAAGGACTTTAAATTATACATTGCAAGTAACCTGCTGATCTGTTTACATCTGTAATCTACATGGTACACATTCTCTGCAGCAGGCATATTAACCCTCTGCACTAACTTCACCTAAGTCAAAACCACAACTATACAAAATGCTGATCTCTCTCTCCAGGAAGATAATTAATCACACGAGTTATCTTGACATTTATGTGAGGCCTGGTAATCGCGGGGTGAAAGAAACGCTGCAGCAGGTGCTTCAAAGGCATAATAAACTTTCAAACACGGCGCCCCCAGGATTCCAGCACCCGGTGCGGTGGCACCGATCGCACCGCCCTAAAGCCGGCCCTGACTGGCATTGATAGGGCACCGGAGGGTCTAAAATAGTAATGAATGTACATAACTATTTTAGGCCTAAGGAGGGCCTAAAATAGTTTTGTACATTCATAACTTCACAGTAACAGCCGGCATGATGGGGGTGGGGGTCGTCACGGGGGGTGGAGGCGGGTGGGTAAATGAAAGAATATTATAAAACTTACCATCCTCGTCCTGCAACATCTTCTGGATGCGTTCCAACTCCCGCTCCGTCCTGCAACACCGCAGCTTCTGGATGCGTCCAAACTGCCGCTCCCGCCGTCCTGAAGCTCTCGTCGTCATGTCGTCATGAATGAAAGGCAGCCTCCCTCCCTCCGCTCTGCCAATCACAACGCTGAGGCGCAGTAGAGAGCGCCCCAGCCGGGACCATTTTCGCTATGTAGAGTGGGCGCCGTGGGCGGTGCTGCTCGAGGGCATGGGGGGAGTGGCTTGCCCAGTGTTGTGCATACGGACTGTTTGATCGGCCCCAGGGCCGGCCAAACAGTCCCTATGCACAACACTGGGCAAGCCACTCCCCCCTGCCCTCAAGCAGGACCGCCCACCCCCGATCAGGCACTTCTGCTTTCTCGCAGTGCGAGAAGGCAGAAACATAAATGGTAGTTGTTACCATTTATGTTTCTGCCTTCTCGCACTGCGAGAAAGCAGGGGGGCGGCGCCCAAACGCCCGTATAGAGGAGCCGCCACTGTTTGTGTAACTCCCCAACAACTTGTATATTTCAACTGATTCTTTATTCTTGATTGCTAACCTTACCACCCCCTTTATCAGAAGGTTTTAACAGGATTCACCCAAAAAATATTGGGGCATTTGCTGATTGTTGGATAGAAACATAACCTTCTTAACAGATATTTTATTATTGCGCTTTTGTAATTTTGTATCAATATACTAGAGACAAGTGCTAGATGTTTTCGGTACGCTTGCGCTCATAAACTGCTTTACATAGCACCCCCACCCCCATGCTCATTGGTCTGTGGAACAACATGGAGCTTTTTCCAACATCCTGTGCTCAGTCCACTTGCCCCCAGAGTGGGCGAGGCACTGCCATTGCCATCCAGCGGCCCCTGAAAACGCAACCATCAACCTACATCTACAACCATACGTGTTCTTCAACTCAGACATTCTGCACTATTGGTATTACGTAGGCCTATAGCGGGTAACTGACAATCATAGACCTCCTTGACCTGTCTATGATTTGTGTGAATCAGTGGCAGAACAATAGCCCCCACAGCCCCTGCTCCCCAAACTCCAGGGGGCCCCTTCCGTCACTGTGCATGGGTAGCAAGCCCTGGCCTCAGAGCTCCTGACTGGGACTGGAGCATGGGGGAGGGGGGGCCGTTTGTGTACTTTGCAGGGGGCCCCCTCAAGTTTCGTTAAAGCACTGCTGTGAATAGTAGATGGAAGCCACAGGTCGTTGCACGCGGGCTCACGGGCATGCTGTGTCCTCTTTGTGGATGAGGCACCTAAAGCTGGTCCTCAGATTCCAAGGATCCACCAATGATCCAGCAGGTGCCATAAGGAGAGGTCCCCTTAAACCAGGGGTATCCAAAGGGTGGCTCGGGAGCTGCGGGTAGCTCTACATCTACCTGTGAGTAGCTCTCCTATGTGCAACCCAAACTAGTAAATGAAAAGATTTTGTTTGGTTTAATTAGGTAGGTTCCTAAAATTAAAAAGGATGCCTATAAAAGTAAAATGCGTGTATTTTCAGAACTAACAAGCTGTGTTTGGAGAGAATTATATTTAAGGCTGATAGTTAAATGGCGAATCATGCTGTGTAGGGGAGCCTTTATAACTGATTTTCTTTTTTAGGTGCTGGAGGCATTATGTGTATCACTATTACAGCATGTAGAAACATTCAAAATTGAAAGAGCTAAAGCTTTTTTAATGTTATTGCTGGTGACCTTGCCTCATGCATTGCGGTTATCACTGCCAGTCATCCTGCATGTGATGGCCACCATTGGAACTGCTGCTGGCACACAGGGAGAGAGAGCTCAGTCAATGCCCCACCTCCCAAGCAGTGGTGTAACAAAACTTGAAGGGGACCCCCCCTTTCATGGTTAGTAGTTGGTTCCGTTTTAGGCAGCGCTAACAGGAGAAATGGGCTGGTGCAAGCTGCCTCATGACGAGAGCCCCGTCACTTATTATTTTTTTTTTTACAAATTATCCACTGATTTTCATTGAACATAAGTAGCCGGTGTTAGATGCAAGCTTGCGTTGCGCCCCTCCGTGAGTCTCCCGAGGTTGAAGGAAGCCCTGCGCCGGTTTTGAAAAGAGACAATGTCGAGCTTCAGTAGTAAAGGAGAAGTTTATTGGCAGAACAACCCCTGGGACATGCAGGTCGTCCGTAATCTATAACTGCACTGATCTGCCCTGAATTCTACACTCCAGAATCCAGTGAAGATCCAGGCATGAGCCATAGAACATACATTGCACAATACAACAGACGGAGTACGCCGAAGTATGCTGTCTGGATTCTGTTTTGGCAATTACTGCTAGCGGGACGTGGCTGGTGTGGAATCGCGGATATGCAACGGTTGAGGCTGGTTAATCCAAGTTGCGGCTGGTGCAGTCGTAAACACTGCTTGGGTGCTTCAGGGATTTTCCACTTCCGCTGCGGTTCTGGTCTATTCTGGCAAAGAAACTAAGAATGACCGGCTACGGGACAAAGAAAGCGGCTGTGGCCGCTGGCACAATGAACAGACTCCCTCACTCCTTGCAAGACTCTGGTAAGGCGACAAGGGGGAAAAACTCACGAAGGGATCCCAGATAGGGGGTAAAGCAAAGTAAAATAGCCGGGACAGTGAAACCAAACCAACATAACAATCTGGAAAGATAGGCTTGTTAGGTGATTCAAAGGGGTCTCAGCCATTAATTCCAGCCCTATTTTCTGGCACTAACAAAGCTCACACTGTGGATCATAGAGGACGGAATCAGACCAGTGGGTCCGGGAATAATACAGTTGTCCCGTTGGAAAAGGGAAGTGCGGATGTCTCACTCGCTGTGCAATTGAGGACAGTGGAGGTCCCAAATAATACCAATATACCTCTGGGTGAAGCACCGCCCCAAAATATCGAGCTTCACCTAACGCTAAAGCCAGGAGAGGCTCTGGTGGCTGGTTCAGTTATAGGTCACGAAGGAGTCACTGGAAATGGAGCTAGCGATCAGGGTCATGATCACAATTCTGAAAAGCAGACACTTATGATTGAAACAAATCCAGATTCCCTGTTGACAGGTCAACCTGTGATAACCGACCACATGGAGACACAAATTATCAGAGCCATGGGGGGTGATCCCGAAACCACTCACAAAAGGCCAGAGCAGGGACCTCATTGGGAAGCTTCCAATAATTATGGCTAAATCTCCTGATATTGATGAAAAAATCTTCTTGCTTCTGGTCAAATCAGACCTTCCAACATGGAGGATTCGTAATCTTCCTTGAGTGATGGGCCAGTCTCTTCTTTGTGCTCTAGCGACGCTTTGGATAATACCACCTGTTTAACCTAGCGCAAAGCTTTAGGGAAGGGCGAGTGGGGGGAAAAAAAGAAGAAGGAAAAAAAGGGGAGCCGGTGGCAAAGACTCCAATGCGAGTAGGAGAGAATCCTCCATGGAGAATCTATGTTGGGACTTCTCAACATCCCAGCTGGTTTTCTCAACAGAGGAACCCAGGGGGATCCAGAAATAACTTAATGACATAACAGGGGGTACTTCCTCACAACCATCCACAGTTGAAGGCTCATTGGCAATAATTCTTCAAACAATCAAACAGGTGCAGGAAGAAGCCAGGAGTTTGAGCCGCCGTGCTAGGCTACCTACATGCTCAGTTATTGCTGGTAGAATAACTATGGTGGAGGAACGGACTGAGTGTCTTGAAACTGAAGTAAATTTTCTAAAAATACAGAAATCCTCGCAAGAAGCAGCTTTGGCCGACGTCCTCTGGAAGCTCGAGGATCATGAGAATAGACAGAGGCATAATAACTTGAGAGTATTGGGAGTGCCTGAGGGAGCCGAAGGCTCAGATACTAGAGTCTATATTGTTAAATTATTAAGGGGTGCCTTCCCAGAAAAAGCAAAATGGGACTGGGAGGCAGAAATTCAACGTGACCACAGATTCCCCCTAATGTTGAGGAAGACTCGCCCCAAGGAAGTGGAAAGACCCAGGGCCATTTTGGTGTGCTTTGGGAATTTCTTGCTGCGTCAAGAAATGTTTGAGCAAGCCCGTCCTAAGGCAAAAAAGGATTTTGGGGGTGTCACTTTCTTTGTTAGGGCAGATTTTGCACATGCTACGGTAGAGAGGCAATGGCAACTGCAGCAACTGTTTAATCCGTTTCAGCAAATTGGGGCTGAAGTTTACCTCCAAAACCTAACCCGTTTGAAAGTGATCTATAAAGGGCATACCCGTAGTTTTACATCTGAGATTGTGGCCCAGGAATATCTAAAAGAAATTAGTGGGGGATCAGCTGCAGGAATGTAGGTAAAGCAATCATAGCATGTAATAGGCATCCTGGGTAAGAGCAGGACTAGGCAATTGGCAGGTAAGTCAGTTGAAAGCGTTTTGGAGCCTATAGTCTTGATTACACCTGGTGTAATCTAGCCATTATGCCACTCTGTTTTTTTGCCCTATGTCTTTAATTCTATATTAGGGGTCACGGTAGGGGAGCGATCAGGGCTACATGCTTCCACAGGTGCCATCATCCAGGCATGTTGCCGGATTGCTCAATTGGTGGTGGGAGAGGTTCAGTGGGAAGGAGGGCATGGGTGGTAGAGGTGGGCGGATGCTACACAAGTATACAAATGGTACAGATTCATAATAGGGGAAGGAAAAATAGGGAAAGGGTGAGTCCATTGGTTGACCAGTATCAAGACAGTGTGTGAATGAAGGGTCTAAATTGGAATCTAAAGAAGGGAAGGGATGCGTAAACTGAGAATTACCTCGGTGAACATTTGTGGGCTTAACGATAAAAAAAGAGGGCTAAAGTAGCTGTGAAATTACAAGTTTTAGAGGCTGGCATAATCTGTCTCTAGGAGACACACATTGAGGGATCTCAATTGTCACTGTTGGATGCATTGGGTTTTAAATTAGTCGGTGGCACTCTTCAAGGTAAGCGGACTTGTGGGGTGGCTATTTTAGCTAAAAGAAGTTCTATACATTTCTTTACACAAACGCATGCAGATAGATTTGCAAGATGGGTCATCACGGAATTCTGTTCTGCTGCAAGAAGATTTACCTTGTGTTCTGTGTATGGGTCAATTTTAGATGATCCTAGGTTATATGGCTATTAACGAGATGGCGATAGCAAAAATAGCAGATAAATATACAATGGGGAGGGAGCAAGCCTATGAATGTAGTGAGCAAGTCAGACGTACTCTTGCCATAATGGTGAGAGAAAAGGGTGGACAAAACGAAGTCCGAGAAATACGGGATCCAGTGCAAGGCATGATCTCTGACCTGGTAGGAATAAGGATGGCTTGTAAAAGATTTTATCAGTCACTGTATTTGGAAACTGGTAAGGTGGAGGATGTTGATATAATCAGTTTTCTGAATTCAGTACAACTCCCGAGATTTGGTGAAGAATAACAGCAGGGTCTAGAGGGGAGTCCCTTGTGGGAAGAGATCTTCGCTGCTGTCTCCTCCCTGGCTGCAGGGAAGGCTGTGTGGATCAATGGCATCCCGGTAGAATTCTACAGGGTAATTGCACCAGAATGGAGGGACTGCCTAACCAGTTTGTTTACACATATCTTTAGAGGGAACAATCCCCCACCCTCGTGGTCTCAGGCAAAGATTGTGGTTTTCCCTAAAACAAAATAATTGGCAACAGAACTCGGGTCCTATAGACCGATCACCCTGATTAATGGGGACTCCAAAATATATTTAAAAAATCATTGCCTCCCGATTGTCCCCAATTATCAGCAACGTAGTGACCAGATGGCAACATGGGTTTATACCCGGGAGAAGCACTACGGACCATAACAGACGAGTAATCATTCTGTTCGATGCAGCCCAGGTAGCGGGAGACCCTATGGCTCTGATTCTGCTGGATGTGGAGAAAGCTTTTGATAGGGTCTCTTGGCACTATCTGTGCACTGTGTTGGAGAGGGTATACATAGGACCTGAATTCCGGTTAGCCATTAAGGCTTTATATTTTAAACCAGAAGCCAGAGTGTTTGTTATAGGGGAACTCTCATTTGAGATTTCGAAGGGGGCTAGGCAGGGGTGTTCATGCTCCCCACTCCTATTTGCCCTATATATAGATCCATTTATATGCAGGCTTGAGCTAAATGCTAACATCCCCTCTATGGTTTTTAGTGGATGGAACACTAAAACCCTTGCTTATGCAGACGATATAGCCCTAGTCACGCCTGAACCATCTATAGCACTTGTGGAGCTAGAGAAAGAGGTGGGAGAGTTTGGGTGTATCTCGGGCTATTCGTTAAATAAAGAAAAAACTGTGATTTTGGTTAATAAAAAGATCTCCCTGATAGACACGTGTGTAGCCACAAGCACTGTATATTTAGGAATGTCCGTTGCCCCCAATCTTGATGTCATTATTAAAGAATTTTTTTAGCCCTTTATTGAAAAGTCCAAAAAAGATTTGTACAGATTAAATAACCTACACCTATCCTTGGCTGGCCGGTGCAACGTCATTAAAATGATTATTTTCCCCAAATTCCTTTACTTTTTTCGTGCTATCCCTTTGGAGATAGGATAGGTAACCTCTGGTTCAAGAAACTGGAAGAGTTGATCTCCCAATATGTCTGGGCATGTGCAAAACCGAGAAGAGCCCTAAAATTCCTGACCCTTCCTAAAGTTAGATGCGGATGGGGTGTTACCAAATTTAAAATTATAATACTGGGCCTCTATATTGCAGAATTTAGGGGCCCTGCTGCAAGATAAACCACCCCCACAAGCAGGAGTTGAGTATTTCCCCTCTCCTTACGAGTTACTGTTAGGTGAAGGGGTTTGAGAAAACTTATGGAGACAAATTGAGCTCAACTACTTTAAGAGAGTCCGTTTTAAGATCTTACTGAATGCTTTTAAAGTTTGGTCAATGGTTCACAAGCTAATGGGATTAGGTAGGCTTAATTTTTACACCCCATTAAGTGATAATAAGTACCTGCCAGAAATCTTTGAGGATCAGTATACCCTACGTTGGGCTAAAATTGGCTTTAACAAGGTCGGCTTTTCTTTCTCTCCCATGGGTGTAAGGTTGTTTCAAGAGATTAGGAATTAATTTGATATTAGTCAGAAAGATTCTTTTAAGCTTGCCTCATCTTCACAACGGCCCCCCCAGACCGCCGGGGATGCTTGGTCGCACCTTAGAGGTACCCATTAGGGACCATCTCTCAGGGTGAGCCAGGACGGGTTCCCCAGCGGTCGAAGCGCGGAGATACTCCTCCGGGAGTCGATTCTAGCGCTATATAAACCCACAATTAAATTAAATTAAATTAAGTATCCTCAGGTCAGGGATTTTTTACATCGTAAGGGAGGTGGCCTGGTTGGATTTCAAAGATGTGATCTGGTTGATGTATTGGTAGAGGGGTGTAAACCTCCCATTGGAGTTATTTATTCCCTCCTTAATAAACGTATGAAAGATGATTTGGATAAACACTCCTTGAAGTGGCAAGAGCAGCTGGCAATCTCTGAATCTAGTTGTCGGGAATCCTTCTCTCTGGCTCAAACATTGATATTAGCATCGAAGCTGCAAGTGCAGTATTATAAAACCTGCTTTAATCTTTATTATACTCCTTGTAGGATAACCAAATGGGCGGATGGTAAAGGTTCTCGAAGCCCCAGATGCCAACTTAGGGGGGCTGATATTGTACATATTGTTGCTAGCTGTCAAGCGTTAACATCTATTAAAACCCAGATTGCAGAGTTTTTCAACGGAAAATTAAATATTCGGGTATCCCTGACTCCCGCTGTGATACTTCTGGGAGTGTCAGATGAAGAAAAGTTGTCAAGGGGTAGGGCATTGGTATTCTTCGCTATGACCATTTTTCGATTATGTATAGCTTCAGCATGGCTAGATAATAACCCGTCCTTTTTTTAACAAAGGTTAGGCCAGGTGCTGGTAACATGTAATCTGGAAAAAGCAATCTTTTCAAGGAAAGGGGTCCGAGGTAAAAGGAAGGGTCTTCGGAGGTGGGCACCGCTAATTGATTGGATAGAATCAAGGAGCTGAGAAAGTTCCGCACAATGCCCTTTAGTCAAGTGCTTGGTCCTTATTTATGCATCTCGGACTTGGTGTTTTACTTCCCCCTTGTTCGTAATCAATTAGGAAGTGATGTTTTGTACTGCGGTTATGTAATATGATTCTGTTTAAATGTGTAGCGGGGGTGGGTTGGGATATTTGTTTTTTATTCTGGGTGAAATTATGGTCTTTCTGTATTTTGAAATATTGTAATGAAATTGTTCCTAAAGTATATATGTATATATATATATAAAAAAAAGAACATAAGTAGCTCTTATTATAGAAAAGGGTGGCGATCCAATCATGAACACAGCCCTTGTTGCTCACCGACTCACAGACTGAAGCTAACATCAGGTTAGCATTGGTTCAATGCCACATGTAATCTGCCTCATAAGCACAACGTGGTTGGCTCACAGATGGAAGCCATATCGCGTGGGGAAGGACCGCCCCCAGGGCTTCTGTGAGGATAGCTCAGGAGGAGAAAATAAAACGTAGGACGCGCACTGTACTCACTTTGACAAAACAGACTCGAAGTTGATGACAACGTCACAAATTACTCTTATTTCCAGTTTAAGCAGTGTTACAAGGAATATAAACTGGATAATTTAACACTATTTTAGATTGGATGATATGTTTAAAATGCAGAGCAGAGAAAAAAACTCTTCATAACTTTGAGAAGACTTGGCACAGACGGCTCCTCCTGCTGCTTTTCTCCAGTCCATCTGCGGCAGTTGTTGAAGTGTTTTTTGGCTCTGAATGTTTGCAGTGGTAAAAAATATTGGTATTTTTAGCTGACTTTCAATTCAAATTTGTTTTTAAAAAACACACCACCCCAAGAAAACAGTAGAATTCAAGTACGAGAAAAAGCACAGAGGGAGTAAAAACATGTTCTTCTCAGTTCTGGCTGAAATATAAAACCTAACATTGTCACTTCTAGAACATTATTTGAAACAAAAGATGACGTAGAATGTTAGGATTGGGCAACTCTAAGAGCTGCGACTGTGGGCACTCTCTACAGCATAACTATTTTGACAAAGCTCTATTTCCCACTGGAAACAACCTAGCTTTAGCATTGTCCTACCAAAGCAGGATGTAATGACATTGTGTGCTCTTCGACCCGTCATGACATCACAGATTTGCGCCCTTATTCCACCACTGGCCCCTACACAGCCTCCTGAGGCTTCTGGTGGGCTCTTGTGAGAATGATTAGACCTCCAAGGTGGCTCTACCTGCTTCTAGGGATGGTGATTCAGAAATTTAAAACTTTTGCTAGCCAGATGTCATCCACAGTGTGGTATGTTGCGTTACTTTGTGTTTGACTAAAGACATTAACGCGCCCCATGATCAGGGTGCAATGTCACTCCCTGATTTGAAATGCTACTCTCTGACTTCTTCACAATATCTTGTAGAATGGGAGGAAGGTTGATGTGGAGGAAGGACATTGATAGTGTGCGTGAGGGTGGCTTGAGATATTCCGCGGCTCGAATACTGCACAACATCCCCAGACACCAATCTGATAGACAAGCCTTGCGATCTCTTCACTGGCTCCCTTTGACTGAGAGGATACAATTCAAATCACTCTGGATCAATGGAAATCTCCAACACCGCCATCTCAAGAGTCCTGGATGGTAGCCATGATTCAAACTGCCTCATACGAAAGAGTCATTTATAACTAGAATGATCAAATTGACCTATTTAATCAAGTTTGGGCTCCTTTTTTACAAACAGATGCTGTTTTGTCATAAATACCATTGTAAATCTGCTGCCGGATATCCAAACTAATTAATTATTTTATTTATGCTAATTTCTCTTTATTTTTCCTGGTACTATATTATGTTGCTGTTTTTATATCTTATTTCTTCTTCCTAATTACTTTAACACAGAGGAAAATAATATAGCTAAGAAATGTGAGGATTCAGGATTCAACTTCTATTAATATATCAATTGTTATTAGTTCTGATGAATTTGTTTGTTCACCTATATCAGATATATTAGGATCGCATGTGCCAACGATGTATAGATTATTTACATGTTTATATATCTGATAATATATAATGCTAGCTATTGCTTTAAGTCATTTATGTATAGTATATATAAAATGCTAATAAAAAAAAAAAAATTCAACACAAATCACTCTGGATTTCCCATAGGGCACTTCTCGGTAAAGACACTCTGATCTCCCGTTCCCTGGTATCTCCGTACTCCCCCGGGAGATCTCTGTGCTCCTCAAATGCCCATCTGGCCAAAATTCCCATGATTATGAAATGAAATGAATGAAATGAAAAGAATTTTTGTTAAGCGCGAACAGCTGTCCTGAGGCGTTCAGGCGCTAGGGAATAGAATGAACCTTCTACTGAGGTTGATCACAGGGAATAAGTTTGTTTTTAATTAAAAAGGAAGGTTTTTAATTGTTTACGAAAGGTTAGTAGGTTGCAATTGGACCTTAAATGTAGGGGGAGAGAGTTCCACAGTTTGGATGCATTGTAGGAGAAAGATCGACCTCCTGCTCTGGATCTTCTTATCTGCGGGACCGCGGCCAGGAAGGCTTGAGAGGAGCGAAGCTCTTTCTTGGGATGGTAGGGAGTGACCAGGGAATGGTTAATTACAGGGCCGGATTTCCAGACTATTATAGATTATAAGGGCAAAGTACGGAGTGCGATCCTTCGGCTACAAAGTGGTGCAATAGCTTCCCCCCTGCCGAAAACTGATCGAAAAGGAACTCGACTTTCGGAAATCGCTGAAAGCCTGGCTTTTCTAAGACAGGCACTGAAAAATGACTTGAAGCACACCCTATTTTTATTGTAATGCTTTTTGATCTCCATTAATTTCTCAAAGTTGGCGTGCATACTCGAATTCTGTGCCCCGTTCCAAGTGCACGAGTATATATATGTTCAAGAAGGTTTGACGCGCTCTGTGCGAGTCACCAAGAGTTGCACAGCCTTATACACATTTGTGATCCATGTTATCCACGTACTCAGAAGTATTCAAATTAGTTCATTCTGTTTATTTAAATTCATTTGTCAACGTTTGTCCGTCACATCAAAGGTACAAGATTCCACAATTTCATGCTTTTTATTTGCTCAGGAATTGCCCAACCGGGCCTAATCGCAGGCATGTTAGGAAACTTGAATCCTCCATTTACATTTACAATCACCCAATGCATTTCGGTCATTTCGACCTTCCTCAGGGGTATCTACAATAGTAAAATACATGTCTGTCAGACAAACATAAATGATTCTTATTACAGCAACTTAAGATTAAACAAATTGAACAAATCTTTCTTTTTTCAAGCCCTAACTCTTACGTGAATAATTCAATGTAATTGAAACAAATGTGAAATCCCTTCATCTACTTACATATTCAGTTTCAATCACCCCCTATAACTGCCACCCATCAAACTGCGCTCCTTCACCCCGAGTATAAACATAACGGTCATGCCTTACTAACTATGATTCCACTAATACAACTGAACATGAGCCCATAATGTCACCTACACAAATCCTCCCCGATTTACAGCTAACCGAACCTGCTATCTAGAGCGTGTTCAATTCCTTCTCACCTGCGGTAAGCCCACCACGTTTTCAACAGCGTGCCTGTCTTCTCTTGTGCTCAAACTTGGTTCAATGTTAAAGCGTTCGACCCAACTCTTTAAACCACTGCACGTTACTCTGCCGCTTTAAATAATCCGTGTCACCTGATTGAATGCTCCGCCCTCCAAAATACTCCTGCAACCCGACTACACTACCCACAATCCATTTAACACGAGATGCGTGTACTCATAGTCCCCGCGTATATCAAGATGTACCAAACGACATCAGGACTCCCCTATTAATGAATCAAAATTCATGGTGCTCTCCCCTGCAGTTCTACAAAAATACATTGTGACAACATCGTGATTTGAAATTCAACATTACTCTATAACCACCATTTGCCACCCCCATAAACAAACGTGCATTTGATTACCATCTAAATTTTAAGAATAACCCAACTTGTAAATAAAGTGTATTTCCCAAATTTCACTAAGCAATTATCAGTCCTTGTGTCCACCAAAGCATAAATGATAAAAATCTATCCATAACGATCAAACCATTTGATGTTGCTGATAATGGTTTGTTGGCATGTGAATATTCCGTATAATAGATGTTCTTTTTGCCGGTGACTCTTACTAACGGCCTTTGACGTGAGAAGATGTTACTTGTTAAAGCTCCATATTCACTTTTTCCAGTCGGGGTGCTTGACAAGATTGGAACGGAAAGTTATGAAAGTCACTGAAAAATGACTTGAAGCACACCCTATTTTTATTGTAATGCTTTTAGGTCTCCATTAATTTCTCAAATTTGGTGTGCATAGTCGAATTCTGTGCCCCGTTCCAAGTGCACGAGTATATATATGTTCAAGAAGGTGTGACGCGCTCTGTGCGAGTCACCTAGAGTTGCACAGCCTTATACACGTTTTTGATCCATGTTATCCACGTACTCAGAAGTATTCAAATTAGTTCATTCTGTTTATTTAAATTCATTTGTCAACGTTTGTCCGTCACATCAAAGGTACAAGATTCCACAATTTCATGCTTTTTATTTGCTCAGGAATTGCCCAACCGGGCCTAATCGCAGGCATGTTAGGAAACTTGAATCCTCCATTTACATTTACAATCACCCAATGCATTTCGGTCATTTCGACCTTCCTTTCTAAGACAGGCCCATTCAAATCCCCTTAACGACCCTGTGCCACACTTGTAAATGTAAATGAAATGTAAATGTATGTGTCTTGTAAAGCGCACTGCTGCCCTGAGGCGTCCTGGCGCTGTAGACCGCTGGGGAACCCGTCCTGGCTATCCCTGTGAGATGGTCCCTCCAGGGTATCTCCAAGGTGAAACCAGGCATCCCCAGCGAATGTGGGGGGCCGTTGTGGAGATGAGGCAAGCTAATGCCCAGAGTTGCCGAGTGTGTTCCTGGTTAGAGTAGGTACCGAGGCGAGAATTATCGAGTCCGTTTTGACCCTGGTCCACGACCCTGCCGCGTCGGGAATTGAACCCTGGTCCCTGGCCGATTCTCTGCTTACGGATCTGCCGCCTCTAACCAGTGAGCCACACCTCTCCACTTCAGCGCTGGGATGCCCCTGGGTAGCTACGCGCCATACACATGTTGTATAATAATGAGAATAATAATAATAATAACAATAATAATAATATTCATAATACAAATTTCTGTCGGGAAAAAGAGAGGACTTGCCCTGAAACTCCTCATTTGGCTAAATTAACATCACATTTCTGGAGAATGTAAGAGTAATGTAGGTGGAGGGATTCCATGTAGCTCGGGGGTGTGGGGGGGCGCTAGCGTCTACTCTGATTATTAACTGCTGAGATTGTTATTCAATAAATGAAGTGCAGTGTGAGGAAATGGGACGAAATGGGCAGAATAACAGATTCTTTGCTGAATTTGCTACAGCCCAAATGAATTTTGGTGTAAAATCAGTTCCTAATCGATGACAGACCGCGGGTGAGGCGAGAGCAACATGACTTAATTTTCCGATGCAGAACCCTGTAGTACTACAGGAGTACTTCTTTTTTTACCTACTCTGACATGCCTTTTTCAATTAGCCCCAAAACTTCCAATTCCCTATTAGTAGAAGCGCAAAGATTGCACAGACCTTTCTATTTCCACTAGTTGGATATGAATATTCCTCGAATATTCCAATTTTAGCTGTTTTGGGGCCAATCCACAAAGGCTTTGAAGACTACATCAAACAGTACTATAGGATCAGTAGTATACATCCTCCAAAATGCCTTTGTGAATATGCCCCACTTAATGTATTGGCAAATGAGTCGTGGGGCAGACATGCTCATTCCCGGTTATGTATTGCAGTGTGAAGCCTTACCGGCGACTGCACTTCAGATGCATGAGATGGAAGTGGAATGTAAGCCATCTTTGCCAGATGTGTGTTTGCCCACTGCATCCCAGAGGGTCAAGGAAAGGTTTGGCAATAAACAATTTTGTCTTGTGCAGTTTAACGTTTCTGCAGAGGATTCACATCACTCCTGCAGTACTTCCTAAGATCTCATCTGACTGCACACGTTTGCATGTGGGGTGTTGAGACAATGGCCGATATTGTGCATTGGATGTGAAGGTGCACATTCATCGAAGACTATTGGAAGCTGATGTTGAACAAGTTTAATGCTTTGGTGGATAGTCTGGCTGGCAAGAGTACCTTCTGGTACTACATAGCAGGTCTAAAAAAAAAGTAAGATGAAATAAATTTGCTGGTTTCTTTTTTCTGTTGGTTCACCGCAGGATTGACATACATCGCATTCAAGCTTCTGAACTCCCATTAGCATTTTCCCCTTGACAAATCTGCCTGAATTAGAATCGACCAAAAGGTGTTTCACATTTTTCTTATTGATCACACGTATTTTTGATATTGGGCAAAAATGAATAGCCAAATAAAGCAAGCACGGTCACAGCTAATCAGTCTCTGCTCTGTTTTATTGGCGAGCCCCCCCCCCCCCCACTTCCCATGTCTTTAAGGTCCTGGGACCCCATTCCAAGGGGCTAATGAGGGTACTGTGGGGCCCACCCAGGGCACCAATAACAAACAATGTTGGGGGCAGCAGGTGGAGGCCCAGGGCACGTGGCCCTGCCGGCTCGTTGCATGCACCCATCCTGGGTGAAGAGGGAGCCAGCAATGCTTTCATCAGGCCGAAGCCTGTATTTTTCCCTGTTCCCACCGAGCAGGGGCAATCTCCGTTAGCCTGCCCGCAAGAGGGCGGGCAGGTAAACGAATGTCTGTTCCCACCCAGCAGAAGCATTTTTGCAACTCCCATCGGGTGGGAGTACACATGTTTTCCCAGCCTGTCCACTCACTGGCAGTGAAAAAGTGTAATGGGGTAGGCTCTCCAGGGCACAGTGAGTGCGCCAGCCAGTCACAGGGGACTTTGTTGGCTCAGTGAACAGGGCCACGTGCACACCCTCCCCATTGAAAATAGCAGTCCCCGGCGATAGGGTTCCCGGGGCAGCATGCCTCCTCCCCCCCATAAACAAGACAATGCCCCAGTGATTAAATCCTTGGGTCCTCCAAGAGGTTAGGGGATGGGGGAAGTGCACCCCTCCCTTTTATTTACACTGTGGGCAACAGAAGATGGGGTCCTCTGGGCCGAAATCAGCTTAGGGTGGGGGGCTCCACGTACGCACCCATCCTCAAATAGTGATATCAATTGACTCTTGGGATCTGGCTCACCCTGGGGGTCTTTTAAAGTGAAAAGAAATATGGTAGCCACCATTTTTTTCCACAATCCCACAGGAGTACAGCAGAATCGCAGGGAAAAAAACCCAATTTTCTTCAAAGTTTTGGCACCACAAGGGCTAGTGGAGAAGGTGTACCTACCCTGCCCACTTATATCTTTTTTTTAAAAACTAATTTTCAGGACAGAGGACTAAATCCATGGAGTCCCGTAATACATGCCGTAACACTTTTATTCATGTTGCAGCCAGTCAATCTGACCAGCGACTCCTGAGCTGGCCCAAGGGGAAAAATCACATCAGGGCTAATCAGGATGCTCTATTTTTGAAGTTGTGCTAGCGGGACTCTTACAGGAGTCCATCAAACTCAACCATCCAGATATACAAATATATCTAAACCTTCATTTTTCAAAAACTACTGAACATATTCACACCAAAGCACAACAAGCTTTCTAGACCAAGATCTAGCTTCCTGTCAAATTTGTTGTGATTTTGTTCAGCCATTTTGGCTGTAGCGCTGGTAAAAAATACCTATGGAAATTGCATGGCAATTTTTTATTTTGGAACTGCCCACCCAAACCTTAATGTAACTACCTGTGGCAATGGCCACTGAGTGTTGTAGGAAAAGGCCCTTGTTGGATGATCACCCCCACCTTTTGCTCTAGATGCTGAGGTAATTGATCTGAAACTGTACTAAAGACTGCTAACCAGTCCCCAGTGCCAGTGTTCTTTCCCTCAAAGGCAACGGGAATTGGTGCACCCAATTGTCAAGATATTTTAACACGCCCCCTTACAAGTCCCTAGTATATGGTACTATTGGCATCCAAGGCAAGGGTGTTAAAGGGGTCACAAGGGCAGCAGAACTCTTTGTGCCACTTTGAGTGACCCAAGAACAAAGGAAAGTCTCCCATTGCAGCCTGCACGAACAGCTGCCCTGCTCAAGTTCGACTCTGCACACACCACATGCGACAGGGTCTCCCCACTGCCTTAATGTAAGTAAGTCACCCCTAAAGTAGGTCTCCTATAGCCCAGGAGGCAGGGTATATTATGTTAATGGTGCAGACATTTATGCGCAAGCATATCTGTCTCTACAGTGAGCTTCCCATTCAAGATTACTCTAAGTGAATAGTGGTTCATAGGTGAACATGGGCTGGCTATTGGGTGACCACGAGTTAGCCAACTCCATTATGGTACAATCAAATTTACTATCAAACACTGTGCATTTTCACCCCGGACACGATTCTCGTGTCGAGGTGAGCTGGCATGTACTCAGGTGACATCCTTAGAGCTTGCCACCGAGTTGCCTCAGTCGCTCTGTGCTTTGGCGGGCTTTCTGAGCCAGTTTCCACCAAGACTGAAGGTTGGCCTCCTGCTGGGAAGTGCTATCACTCCCAGAGGATGAAGACAAAAGACCTGGGCAGAAAGGAGGTCATACCTCCGCCCTCACAGGATGGCTAGTGAATGGCACATCATGGTGGAGAGCCTCAAACACTACACCACCTCTGATATGCAAGTGACTTGTCTCCCAATGAAGACAAAGACCCTCCCTGCCCCCAGACACTTATTTGTGAGCAGGCAGCAAATTAGACAATCAGGAGGTGTACACTCCCAAAAGACTACCTACACCTCTAGGATGGGCTACCTGGAATGTACAGACAAACATTGGTCATAAAATACCATTCAAAGATGGCCACCATGGATGCACTGACTGAGATCGGAAAAAATAAAGAAGGTCTGTTGTCTGCTTGTTTAATTGAGTCCCTAGTGATGTGTTGTAGTTGTGGGGCAGGGCCTGTGTTGTTAACTGATATGAACAGAACCTAAAGGGATGTTGTCATTGAATGATGCCTCTGCTCTTAAAGTTTGTTTCTTTAAAACTTTAAGATGATATGTGCATGCATCTGCAAAGATAGGAGCTGAAGAAGAGTTTGGTCGAATATTTCCCAACTTGGGGTTAAACTAAAAAGAAAAAAAACACTGAGCACTATTACAAAGTAATAGCCAGCTG
Source organism: Triturus cristatus (assembly GCF_964204655.1). Lineage (NCBI taxonomy): Eukaryota > Metazoa > Chordata > Amphibia > Caudata > Salamandridae > Triturus > Triturus cristatus. The sequence continues at coordinate 322,916,092 of NC_140587.1, read as the reverse complement.
AGTGGCAGTCTTACCTTCTCCGGATGAATCCATCGGATCCATTTAATTGGTACAAACCCGACTAAGCAACACAGCAGGAGGCTGCAAGGCAGAGCATTCACAGCAGCTGGAGCTTATGCTTCTCAGCATGCTCTATGATGCCAGCTCATGAACGTTCAGTTCCTAACCCAGCTCCTAATACTAAGAAAGAGGAACGCTAGACTAATGAGAATCTGCCTTTGACCACATGTTACCATTATCTAAGAGAGTTGGGTGGCCAGCAAGACATGGATATCCCACTAAAACCTGTGACAAGTTGGGACAGAGCATGATCAGGAAAGGGGTGACTTGAACAGAGCGGAACTTGAGCATAGGAGAACAGGACTAGACTTGTATTAGTCTTCTGTTAGCCATTCCACAGTTTATCGGAATCCGAGTTTTCAGAGGTATGCACCTGACTACATTTACCACATATGCACATGGGTGTGGAACTCCTATAGCCGAACCCACAACATATTGTTTGGGGTCAAGGACAACAAGTTTTCATGTTTATTTTGTCCTTGAGACGAGTAGGCCCAACCCCATACAGCACAAAGCTTTTGGCTGCCAGTTTACAGTACCACATTATGAATCAAGGAAGGTCATTGTCTGCAGCTAAGGTCATTTTTGTATTCATATGTTAATGATGTTCGAACTTGTATTTATGATTCATTAATGCAAAGCCTTTCGTATTAGGGTTAGCGTTCCAAGGAAATGTTGTAAACTCGGACTGCACTACCGACAGCGGTTCCAGTATAAACATGTGTACACACGTTTTCAAAGTTCAGAAAGTGTTCAAAATGTGTTGATGCATGTTAGTATTTCAAAAAATATTCCTAATGGAAAATCAGTATAACCAGTTTCAACAAGAATATGTGAACCATAAAAGGCAAGAATTGGCAAAGTCAGTAGGTCTGAAATTGTTGGTCAGCCTTTTGGTTTTGTCAAAGTGTGTCTTGTTTTGGTATGATTTTTGTAAAACTTTATTGGCAGTGAAACTGCCAGGTCCTCAACATTATAACAACCAGTGTCAAAAAGCAAAAACAAATGTTGGTCTCAAAAAGCACACATTGCCACATGAGTTCCTTGCACTGAACAAAACTACTTTGTGTGCTAATATGCTCCTGTGAAAGATCAGTATGCTGTCACTCACAGCTAATCAATAGATGGAGAGAGATAGAATTTTAGTAAACACAAAAGGTCTTGGTTAACACCAGACATGATTATGGGCCTAATTATTGAAAAAATCTCAAAAGCGCACCCATGGTGTATGTCCTTGCATCAGTGAGAATTTACGGCTTTCGTAATTCATAAGAATTTACAGAAGTAGATCAAGAAATTGTAGTCCTAGAATATATTTGTGAACTGCATTTTAGCATGAGCAAACATGCATGTGTAGATTTGCTCATGCGAACATCTGTTGAGCATTTGTGAGTTCACTTTTCAGCCATTCACTTTTTTCCCAACTCTGGAAAAACTCTGGAAGAAGTTTTACGCCTTCCATTGTCAGGAGTAAATTTCCATTGTTACTCAGTATGGAAAAAGATTAGAGAAGAGCTGTTGAAAACCCTTAAAACATGCAAGTTAGTAGGTTTGCACAGACTCAAAATGGCATTCCAATCCTGGAACTATTGATTAACACTACCTTCAGCCCCAGTACATAGATCTACGAAAAGGTGGCAAAATAAGGCACTTGCTAGTATTCAAACCCTACTTTAGTATGATCCCTGGCGTAATCAGAGAGGCTATATCTGAGCTCTTATATAATGATATTGCTGCTATAATTTGTGACTACACTACATGGCACAATAGAGACAAGTGGATTTTGTTACAGGGCAAGCAACCTGCCCCATGGACAAGTAGATATTCTATTAAATTCCACACCCCTGTATGCAGTGGGCCACACAGTGCCCATCCCACTGTGAGTGCCTGAAATGTGGATCACACAAGGCTCACACGAACAATAGAAGTGAGTATGGCTGCAGCAACAATATGCACATGCTGCATGCACAAGCCACCACTGGTTGAGAAGAACCAAACACCATGCATGGATCTTTACAATGGTTGGAACTGCCCCTTAGCAGTAGCTTTGGCATCACCTCCTGCATTCTTAAATGGACCAGATCCTGACACTCACAAAGTCTAAACATTACAGTGCTTATGCTGGGTCACAAAGCAAGGGTGCACTCAACACAATGAGATTTACAGGATACAAAAACAAAGAGGAGAAAGATGGGGCTCTACCTACTGGACGCAACAGTGAAAAGAAGGAGGGTGGGAGTTAGCAATGAGGAGCCGACATACAGAGAAAAGAGGGAGTGGTGGTATGTTGAAATGACAAGCAGATACAGGAAAGGAGAGTGGAAGTGCCAGAACATGCCCCTTCAAGTGCTCAAATACAAGTGCTACCAAAAATGGACATGGAAAATAGTTCCCTGAAATCAGCAGTGTAAGAATCCAAATCATACAATCATAAAACCATAAGGCCGACATGCGCCTGGGTGAGACAAGTACAAGAACAGGGAGGAAAGCCATTGAATCACGAGCGGACAACACCGATAGACAATAAAGTCATCCAATCACCAGCAAGAGGCAGAACAAAAGCCCACTAAAAGGATATGTTATGTATTGGAAACAATAGGTCTGCCTACAGTCCGCTTCGGCTGTTTTAAGTATAGACCTACACACACCATGTGTGTAAACTACAACTGCAGTAAGTGAACGAGGGGTTTACTTAATTTTTCAAAGCCACAGTTATATTTGACACTGAAAGATGTTACCTCCCTTTACTCTTTGCACCACTGAAGTATATTTCAGTATTTACACATCTGGTACCATCTATTAGTGCGGCAAATATGCGTCTAGAGATCTTATGCCTACTCTTGTTTGATATGCTCTTTTCACACACATAGCTATGCTGTGCAGGTCTTTTGCAAAACCCAGCAGGACCCTGATAAATAGCACATTTCCATCAAAAGGACTACCCTGAAACTTCAGCTTGAAAGACAGTCTGGTCAATGCAGGTGTAATGCACAGTGGTATTTCCAGCCGCAGCACAGTAATAACAGAGCGCCTTTACTAAGAGTGGGTTACTTTCAAACAGGCTTCCTAAAAACACCGAGGCACAGGAGTTGTTATTTCTGGCATAACAGATGTTAAGTAAAAAATAGATTTGTTAATGAGCGAAACCACCATACGTTTCAGAACGCTTAATTTATCCAATGGGATCCCGAGGAAGGCCTCAACACCAGGGAGACAGATGGAAACAGTTACATTATTTGGCCAGAATCCCGTACATTTTTATGTATTTGCTAAAACATATTTCGATCATGCAAGAGCTACAATGCTGGACCTTAGAATTTTAGAACTTAAAAAACAAATGGGTAAAAGCCTGAAGTCGGTTTTTATGGTGACACAATGAGGACAGCAGTAATGTCAGCAGAGTGTTAGGGAAATACAATAGGGTTTTCTGCCAGGGAGCAATGCAGGAAGGCTCTTCGTGCATTCACTTCTTCAAAGTGCTGCACTGGTTCGAACTGCAATATTTTTTGCAACGTATTTCTATTCACAAAGTACTGCAAAAAGCAAGCCTCATTGTAGTGGCATTGCATAGAGCATGCCAATTAAGGCCTGTACCCAAAGCTGTAGAATGGGGGAGCTGATGTATCAACAGTGTTGGGTGTGGTAGAGCTGCAGAAATGACACGCAGACAATTCAAGGACAAATGCAGTGTCTAATACACACTTTAAAAGCAACTGAAAACGTGCAGTGAAACATGACAGGACCATCAAGGTGAAATCCTCAGCTAGGAATACTCGATGTTCCATTTCTCTGACAAGCCTATTTACTTAACTTTTCACCTCAAACCCTCACTCAAATATTTAACAGAAAATTCCATTCAGTTTACACTCGTTCTGCAAACCATAGAGCAAACATTAAACTCAGCCAAATATGTCAGCGTCTATCAGGGTCACTGAAACAGTCGAGCTGTAAAAACAGCAGATTAAAACTTATGGACTGTGGTAAAATGATTGCCTTTATGGATCATATCCTTGTCCGCCGTGTTTGGGCAAGCCCCCAAAAGTGGGGAAATCTAATAGCCGTCGCTGCGTTTTGGAGTCGCGCAGCAATAACCACTCAATTACACATTCAGCGGTTAGGAAATGGCCTAGCGGTTAGGAAATGGCCTGCCGTTTAGCAATGGCTGAAGTTTACGGCCCAGCACCACGTGGCTGCCTCCAAAGGGCGGGTTTCTACGCGTGGTCTTCCTGACCTCTTCACGGGCCCTAAACTCTTTCTTTTGAAAATGACATTTATAGCACTGTGTAGTAAGGACACGCCCACTGGTAACTCCACATTGTAGCGTCTTTCTCAGCCCAGGAGCATGCAAAATGAACACGCCACACACGGAGCTTGTAACTGACGCCTTTATTCGCCAGAGTACAACATTCAACTGAACTTCTCATTACCTCCTAACCGTTAATGACCACACCTTTACCCCTTCCCAAAGGGTTACATAATTCTCTCATTGAGTCCGTCCAGAAGCGTGGGGTCCTGGCGCTCATAGTCTTAAGACACTACACACACCTCACAATCGGGTACATATTTTGTTTCTTTGTGGTGATTGGAGCTCGGGCAGTGTGATGCTTAGCTGTTGATTTGTCTGGTAAAATCACTTTTTAATGTAGGCACTTCCAATATAACTGTACATGAGAATACCGGCATCCAGGGTTCATGGCGTTACTGTGATGAAAGCAGGAAAAGTGACAATGCGCACACAATGAGACGTGAAACAAAGTAGGCTTTCGAAGCTATGGATGGTCTTGCTCTAGCAGGAAACAGAAATAAATGAAAATGGAGCAAACAGAAAAATGGACAACAAGTTGTGTGGCGGGCTGGGGAGGCAAAGCTGGACCAGATAGGGTTTCGCAAGAAACCCCTACCGGCGACAGGAACACCAGAAGCGCAACAGGAAAAGCCCGCAAAAAAGGACGCACATCGATTGGGCTCGTCCTTTGAAAACTGCTAACTGCGCAATGGTAGAAGGAGGGCAGGGCGGACAAGGAGGTCAAAAGGTGGGCATGCGCCCTCTTGACCACAACTGACCATCACCTTGGAATCCACCCACCCACAGCCGTAAGGACTGTGGGAAAGGGCAGAGCGGAGGCAGCACAGAAAGATACCCAGAGGAAAGAGTAACCTAGGTAGAAGAGCAGCCCCCCACAGTGTCCTTGGCAGGCGATCACAACTGACCATCACCTTGGAATCCACCCACCCACAGCCGTAAGGACTGTGGGAACAGGCAGAGCGGAGGCAGCACAGAAAGATACCCAGAGGAAAGAGTAACCTAGGTAGAAGAGCAGCCCCCCACAGTGTCCTTTGCAGGCGACCACAACTGACCATCACCTTGGAACCCACCCACCCAGAGCCGTAAGGACTGTGGGAACGGGCAGAGCGGAGGCAGCACAGAAAGATACCCAGAGGAAAGAGTATCCTAGGTAGAAGAGCAGCCCCCACAGTGCCCTTGGCAGGCCTCACGGCAAGGACCCGGGGAGCACAATGACAGCCAGAACGGAAGAGCTTATCAGGCAGTATCCTTGGGATGCCACACGGCACGGACACTGGGAGCAGGCGAGTGGTCAGCAAGGGTCCAGGGCAAGTGGAACTGCCAATGGCCTCCCACGAGGTTGGTAGCAAGGGAAGCCTAGAAACAGCAGAACACTGAGACACCTGCGAAAGGGGCCATCACGCAAGGTCAGTGCTGTCTGCCAGAAATAGAGGTAAAACCATTGGGACAAGGTTTTGATTGATAAGTGTGATGTGTAGCTAGCAAACATGGGTTTTCGAATGACCAACCGGTAAGTTGCGAAATGTATGATTCATGTTATGAAAATAAACTGCTGCCTTTGATGCACCATAAACTTTTTGACCTCCCCACCGAGTGATTTGAAGGGAGGATGCTGCATGGTCTTGCCGACAAGGATGTGGTGAACTCACACGCCTGGGAGGGTTTAGACACCAGTGGAAGTACATGTGTCAAATCACTGATGCTACTAGTGCCTGCTAAGAGTTTATCTGCCACTTCCTGGTTTTGTGGTCTGTCCGCTTCCTCTACATTGTTACTAACTGTGACGCAGGTTTATAAGCATTCACTGTGAGATACAAGCAGTGCTTTCAAGGGACAGGTGCTGTCCGGTACTGAGTACCCGCACTGGTCTGCTGCAATACATTTAATGGGAAAGTATACCGGCAATTCCCAGGAGCAAACAGGCACTCTAAACAGAGAGTACCACTTCTGGATTTCCATTTAAAGCACTGGATACATGCAAGAATTGATAACGAGGCAGGTGAAGGAAAGACACTGCTTTGCCTGGTAAAACAAGCATTGGCCAACCCAATAAGTGTGGCTTTATGAATTGTGCGATTGTGCACATAGGCCGTTGAGTCTCATTAAAAAAATCAAATAAAGAAGTAGCACAAAATCACTTTCATTAGAATCACCTTGAAATAAAGGAAAATATGTCATCACGCACAAATGGAAAAACGCTTGTTTAAGATTTTCTGCAGTGGTTAAGTGTTTATTTTTGGTTTCTGATTGGTGGAAATGACTCTATTAAGAATCATTGGAACCTTGAGCAGCACCATTTTGTCTATGACATTCTTTTTCTCACAGGTCCTGCATATTTCTCTAAATAAGAGTATCCAATGGGTCAAAAATCCAAATTCCACATTTTTTATTGCACAATTAATTAAATAATTGCAATCATAAAAAGGGAAAATAGACAATTATCCAATAAACAGAATTGAACAGTACATTTGGAGGCAAATAACTGTGAAAGTGGTTCATATTAAAAAGACAATGCGTCGTCAGTTAAAATTCAGTGCAAAAATGTGAAAAGATTTCTTAAAGTAAATCCATAAATAAATATTGGGTATCAGTGCCACTTAAACAAGCTACATCCGCGTCTGTGCATGGCCCAAATGTCAGCAAAGCACAGTGTGTGCAGAATGAGCCATCAAACACAGCACACATCTAATTTTAATTTGAGATGTGCAGAAAGCGCTTCCAAACACATTAAGGCACCACCCTCCCCAGACGATGTACGAATGAATATATTAAATGCAATTTTACCCTATTATCAAAATATTTATGTGTACTTTAGAACCTGAGGTCACATTCAAAGGGAGGCCCAGGAAACACCATTTATTCTAATTTCACCACAAGGCTCTAAATTCCTGTGTGTGTGAGCAGAGGGGAAAGGAAGCCTGGAATAAGCAAAACACCAACACGTATGAATACACTGAACAAAAATGTCACCAAAAACACACAGATAAACTGCACAAGATGACGTTGATAAGCAGCGCAATAAAATATGGAAAAACGTACACGCGCGGTCTGTGCTGAGACAAAAAAGACACAAATGATAGGTCAGTCATTTTAATAAGAAATCTGCACAAGGCAATTTCATAGATGTGCACGCTGACCATGTCACAATGAACAATTTACTTGCAATGATCAGCCTGGGTGGCTGCACTGTGCAGACATTTGGGTCCGAAATCTTCACAAAGCATTTGAAACGCTTCCATACATTCCCCATTCCAAATCTTCTCCTTCGTAGACACCAAGAATGCACCCCTATGGGAGGGGGTGGTTGACGGGGGTATCTTGAGCGGGGACTCGCCTAGAAATATTGACTGTTTTCAAACATCCATATGTCGAAGAAATGTGAAGTCTGATGACAAATCTGTATTTTTAACCATTGCTTTTGTAAAATTGTATACTGTCACATGTTCAATAAAAAGAAGTTAAAAAAAAAAACAGAATGCACCCCTAAAGGCTTCATAATCCCCTTATATGGAACCTTCTTCATTTTCAACTCCTCACTTTGATTTTTGTCCTGTGACTTCTCACCCTGCCCCTCCCCACCTTGTCCTCAGGGTCACCTGCTGACATCGTATCATCAGTCCCTAATGCTGTGCCCCCTTGCGCTCCACCCTCTGCCTGCTCGTCTTTCCCTATACCCGTTAGCCACATATGTGCCTTTACACAGTCGCTCTCCGCACTCACCTTGTCCTGCGTCGGAACACCTTTGAGAACATCGTTGGTCACAACCCTCCGCCAGCGGTCTTACTTTATTTTAATGTTGGCTTCCGCATCAAAGTTTGCCACTTCGCTCTTGAATCCAACACCAATCTAATTGAAATAGTTGCCGCCCTACTGTGTTGCTCTGCAAAACACTAACTGCAGATGGATTTGCAATCCCCCGTCATTACTCCCACCCCTCGCCCATCAGCTTTCTTAAGCCAGGCGCCCCTCATCCTCATTGTCAACCAGTTCTCCTTCTTCCAGTTCCTCGTCTCCATAATCCAACAGCAAACCATCATCTTCGTCCCTTGCCACCCTTGATATTGTCCATCCAGCACCGCCACATCAGCCCTTCCACCACTCATGGCCGAGGAGGCCACACCAAACCCGACCTCACACCTCCAACCACTGCCAGTGTTGCATTCGGGCCAGCCGTCCTGAACCATGCCATCTCTTCTCCTCGGGGTAAGTGGACTACATTGGACTTTCCTGAGTCTGGAACTCTGTCGGAACCTGAAACCCAACCACCAGGAGTGATACCCGGTGTGCTGGAGCCCCCCTGACCCACAAACCCCCTAATTCTCCTGACGGCACCCAAAGTCACCTCCCTGTCCCTGGCCTGTCCGAGGGGGGCCGCGCTCCCTGATCCAATGCACCATCCTCTTCCTCAAAACTTCCTGACCACTCCAAGGCAGCACCTAAAAAACTACCCCTCTCACCCCCCCATCGCCCTCCCAGAATGCCCCCCTCATGGAATGCACAGCCCCCCTGCCCCTCGGTCACCTACTTTAGACTTTTAAAGGCTTCTCCACCTGTCCCTGACACCCCTCCTGACTTACCTTCACAGCCAGAACCCTAACTCACACACTCCCCTTGGGCTTCATCCTCGCTCCATTCAAGCATGGCAGCCACTATGGCCACTGCTTTCCTCTCTCCTTAACCACCCCTCCTCAGCCTTCTGGCACCCCTTACCTGCCGCCTGCTCATTCCTTGCCTTAAGTGACAACCCCTTGGGCCTGCTGCCATTTCCCAGGCCTGCTGCCAGCATTTGCATGTCACTGGCTCCAACACAACTAACCCCTGCCTGAGGCAGCAACTCCCTGCTAGGGCACCAGTTAGCCCCCAAGCTCTTTGACCCCCATCCTCTCTGCTCCTCCCTCCACCCATACCTCTGCCTAGTGTAAAAGGACAGGGTCAAATATCACTAGGGCGGAGTAGGCCCCACTCAGTACACTCACTGACAGAACATATGGACACTTAGATCTCTTTATCACCGAAGAACCAAGAGCGATCCTCTGCCATTTATTTACACCAGGGGCCCGTGCCTGGCCCTGGTGAGTGAGGGATACAATCTATGGTAGAGGCTGTGTGACACTCTACATCCCTTCCAACCTTTAATGGTGCAAAACAGAAAGAAAGAAAAAAACCAAGAAATTAACATAACTCCCATGGCAGATACCTGGTACAAGGTTCTTTTCATCCGTTCAGTATGATAGATGCATAGTCTCTGAGTTGCTGACTTGGAGTGGGGTTTGGATGGGGGTGATACTTCTCACTTCCATGCGCCCTGCCTTGGCTGGATGAGGCATTCTCCGATTCACCTTGCTGCCCAAGTTCTGTGGGTCCTGGGCTAGCAGTCCCACCGGGGCTATGCGCTGCAGTCTCTTCCAGCAATGGAATCTCTGGCCATTCAAACTCACTGGTATCCTCCTGCTTGCTAGCTCTTAATAGCTGTTGGCTTGGCCTCAGATCAATTGGCTGGGACCTGACCTTCTTGAACCATGAGATGTTACAGTCATTTCCCCTCTCATGACTGTAACCCTAGTTCCTTGTACCTCCGTCACCTTCCACACTTCCTTTTCAAATGGGTTCCTGTACTTCCATCCGGGATGGCAATCACGCATGATGATGCTGTAGCCCACCAGTATTTCCGAGACCTCTGCTCCATGTTCTCTGCTTGCCCTGTCATTGGCTTTCCTTTTCTGCTGGGTGCTTTGTAAGTCAATGACTGCCAGTATCCTTCCAGGGCTTGCGGGAAGGACATCTCTGGTACTTTGCTTTATGATCAGGTCACTAGGGGCACACCACGTTGTTCTGTGGGGGGTCTGCCAGTATGCCCCAAGACATAAGTACAGGCAGCACTCAATGACACTGCTTTCATCCACTCCAATCTGGAATACTCAAATTAAAGTCCTCATGAAAAGCTCAGCTTCGCCATTGACATGTGGCCACTGCGGAGTGATCTGGTGACGTTTTTATATACTGAGTACATGTTGATAATCTTGAAACTCTGACCCTGGGAGGGTGGACCGTTGTCTGTTTTGATTTCTTCTGGGAGAACAAATGTTGCACAGATCTTTTTCCGAGCTGGTCTGACACTGGCGAACACCATGGACTTGACTAACTTCACAGCAGGATATTTTGAGTGGCTGTCTATGACAACAACCATCAATCTCCCATCCGGGAAGCTACCAAAGTCCATGCTAAGAGACGCCAAGGGTGCACTGATGCTTCCTCAGTGATCACAGGGGCTACCGGGGGATCCCCTCCAATGATGGCGCCGGAGTGACAGTTTCCTACTCTTTCATCAACCAGTCGATCCATGCCAGGGAACCATACTTTACTTCTAAGGTGGGCCTTGGTTTTGCCAATCCTTTGATAGACCTGGTGAGCAAGGTCCACTGTCCTGTCCCATAGCTTCTGGGGGACCCTTATCTGTTGACCTCTTAGCAATAGATTTTCAGTGCTCACGCACAGCTTGCCACGCACCCTCCACATCTGTTTTTGGGCTGAATGTTTTTCAGCAGTTAGCATCCCAGAACCTTCTGGAAAGTTTTTCCATTGTTGATTCTTAGTGCTTCCTTTGCTTTTTGTTGTGTCCAAAATCTCACTTAGAGAAAGAGCACTGGGGCATGCCTCTGCCACAATCATTTTGATGATGGTCTCCACCTCTTCACTGTCAACCTCAAACTTAGTTACATCAGACCCCAGGGGGTGCCGGGACAGGTAATCAGCTAGGTTGTTTGCCCCGGCTGATATACCACCTCAATTGAGTACTGTTTGAGTTGTACAGCTCGTCTCTCGATTTGTGGGGATCTATTCCTGACAGTCACATCAATAAGGGGGACTAGTGGCTTGTGGGCTGTAACCACCAGAAACTTCTGTCCGCACACATACAGGTGGAAATATCTGCATGCCAATCTGATGGCCAGAGCCTCCTGTTCTATCTGGGCATATCGCAACCCCCCTTCAGTGAATGCCCGACTGGTATAATCAATAGGCACCCATTGTCCTGCTCCCTTTTCCTGTAAAAGGATAGCTCCCATACCCACTGGCCCTGCTTCTACAACCAGTTCCATCTTCTTCTGCAGGTTGAAATAAGCCAAAGTGACATCATGTAGAAGTGCACCTTTGACTGCTTTGAACACCTACGCTGCTTATGCCGTCGATTCTCATTGATGATCATGCTTTATCAGGGCCCTCAGTGGTTTGGACAAAGTTGCTAGCTTCAGGATGAATCATCCACAGTAATTCCCCATCCCCAGAAAACTGTCGACCTCTGAGGCAGTTGTAGGTGTGGCTGCAGCCTTGATCACTTCCACCTTTTGGGGCTCAACCAGAAGACGTTCGCCAGAGAAGTGGTATCCGAAGAATTCTATGGAGTTGGTGGAGAACTTGCATTTTCAGTGATGTAGCGTCAAACCACTTACAGCCAGGTGCTGGAGATCACCTGTCAAACGTACTTGGTGCTCTTCCTGGGTCTTTGAAAATATGAGAATGTCATCGCTGACATTAATCTCACCCACTAGGCCTGAGAGCGTCTCCCTGATTGCCTCCTGGAAGATGTCTGCAGCTGATGAGATGCCAAATCTAAGGCCTCAATATCTCTGAAGCCCTACGTGAGTTGAAAACATTGTGACGTAGCGACTCTCTTCATTAAGGAGTAGCTGATGATATCCAGAATTCAGATGTATTTTTGAGAACCAATGCGCTTCATTTAAGTCAGCCACAATTTTGTCTATTGTTGGTGTGAAATGTTTTTCAAGTCTGATTGCTTTATTGGGCAGTCTCATGTCCACAAATAGTTGTATGGCCCCAGGTTGTTTTGGCTTAGGGGCAATTACGAGCTGAGATACCCTGGGAGTGGGCCCCAACACCCTCTCAATCACTCCCAATTGCTCAAATTGCTCGAGTTCTTTCTCTACAAGGGGAGGTAGGTGGAACAGCACTTTTCGGTGTTGCAGTGCCAAAGGGCGAACCCCCTTGTCAATGTGTATTGTGACTTTCACATCCTTTAAACATCCAAGGCCCTTGAATAAGTTGGGGTAACTCCTCCATAATGGCGTCGGCATGTGATTAATGAACCTGGCAAGCACAGAACCAAGCCTAAATCTTCAGCCGTATGGCACCCTATCAGTGTTCCTGTCTCTCCTTTTGTCACATGGAATTTGGCTAAGGCCATCTTCTTGTCACTCACCACAAGCACTTCCATCACCCCTCTTAGAGCAATGGGTCATTCCCACCATACTTGTAGATCTTCGACTTGGTGGGCACCACAGTGGGACGTGGAAATAGTTTTTGAAATTGGACTTAATCTATTACATTTACCGATGCCCCTGTGTCAATCAAGGTGGTGATCTGGACACCCTCGATGGTGACATGGCATATTGGAAGGGATATTTTCCACTGGTTGTCTCGCCATGCAAATGATATTGTGAAGATTTCTTCCTCTTCGTCCTCTCCTGAGGCCTGGGTATTGCGCTCTGACTGCATCATCATCTACTTTTGACAAGCGCCTAAGGGTGTGCCAGCCGCGCCCACTGGTGTTGGATCCCAACACTTGATGGGTACTACAGCATGCTCTGGCGAAGTGGTTCAGCCTGCCACACTTGAGACAGTGTTTCCACTGTGCGGAGCACGCATTGGATGCACAATGGACAGATCCACAGTTTCAACATGCCTTCTCCCCTGACTTCAGGTTGCAACTCTGCCGAGTCGGTGCTGGTTTTTGCTGGATAGCTTCCAGTTTTCCGTCTTTGACAAACATCCCTTTTGAACTCTGTGTCGGTGTTGTCCTCCGGCAAGGGCCGCTTCCATGTCTTCTCTACGGCTATCCGCTAATTCATGAGATATGGCAAGGATCAGTATCTCATCCAGGGAGGTCCCTGGTTGTCTTTGAATCAGCTTTCTCAAGTGTGAAGTTCAGCACCCCTGGATGATCTGGGCACAGATTTCTTCCGCCCGGTCAATGCAGGTGCAGTGAGTCGGTAAAGGTGAGCAAAGAAGACGTCCACAGATTCACCCTCATTCTGCTAGGCCTGCCTCAGTTTAAAGCTCTTGTAGTCCAGATTCAGCTAGGGGTCAATGTAGCGTTTGAGGGCAGCAACAGCAACATTAAAATCCGTGGGACCATCAATGTTGGGAAGGTCTTAGAATGAGTCATACTGTTAATCTCCTCCAATGTGAAGCATCATTGAGTGCTTAACAGCCATGTCTGTTTCACGGGTGGCGCGCCACCTAGGTGCAGCCATCACTGGCTGGTCTGCTAGCTGGCTAAAAGGCTGCAACAGTCATATGCGCACCTGGCCGGGTGTCGGGTGGTGTCTCCTGCAGGCGTGACAAGCCTTCGCCATCCCTTGGCGATGTAGACGTATTGATTACCACTTACTGATATGTGTCCCTTCATCCAGTGAGATAGATTAATTAACAGGCACTGCCCCAGACCTGAAAGGTGTGCACTTGGTTGGCCTTCTGTCGTTTCCTCCAGTTAAATGGCCATGCTTTCAGCCATGCAGGTGATAGAGCGTGATGGTGCTCTGAAATTGTAGGGATGCATCATAATCATGGATAGTCTGCACCCACATATATTTTGTGTCGTATTAATGTGTAATCATTAGATTTGTGCTGTAATAATGAAATGTGCAAGTGAAATGATAGAATGTATTTTGTGTCATGCGGAAGAGAAATGTAATGGTGTTTATAATTGAGACTGTAACCTTAGTATTTTGCAATTGTTTAATGAAAAGCTTATTGTAATGTAATGCCTTTTAATTTGAATGTGCACCATGATGAAGACTGCACGAAGAAAAAACGAGCTATGCTTAAATGTAATGATGTTAGGCGTCTATAGCAAAGCATTATTAATTAACGTAAATCTCGATGTGTAAAGGCCTAAATGAATGTTCACGTTTGCTATGAAAGGCCTGTTCGTTTATTTTTATGTTAGCTGAATTGTGTAGGCCTGAAATGTATTTTCCCTGGTAAGCTCTCACTTTGAAAGTGGTCAGCAAAATGTATGTGTATGCAAGGATGTTCGATTCTCACGTTTCAGTTGCAGGTGGAAGAAGCTGCCTTTGTTAGTTAGAACTAACACCTTTTTTTTCAGGAGTTAGGCATGGAGGAGGGATGAAACATTGTATAAGGGATGCCGATAATTGGGAGCCGATGTTCTTTCTCACTGAGGAGGCCTGGGAATCAAGGTCGACAACCTGTTCACGGGAAGGAGCGAAGAAGACGATAGAAAATTACTTAGGAGAGGTGTCCGTTAGCATGATGTGATTTGTGGGCTTGTTTATGTTTGGTGATTTTGTATTAGGGAAAGCGACTCGAGGGAGGCGAAGCAGAAGGAGAGGAAGAAGGGGAGGCAGAAGTAGATTCAGAAAGCATGAGTTAGGAGAAGGGGGTCAGGAGATCGATTTAGAAAGGCGCATCTTAGAACTAGCTCTGTAGTATGACTACTGACTTACTTTGTGACTGTACTTCTAAGGAAGTCTTCAGAGGCTGACACCTTTTACTGACTCTGCCTGGGAAATGTTAAGTAGGGATGTCATCCTAGTGATAGTGTAGGGACAGTCTAACGGTTTCCTTTTCCCCACAAATGAGGTCCGACTTAAACGTTGGAGCTGTTCTGGCTTGTATACCATTTTTGGAATTGTTTATTCTTTTCATGATCCACAGAAGCAGATTAATCCGTAGGTTCGGTTTTGTATTAGTTCCTATGTATTTCTACAACCTCATCTTGAGGTGCTTGTATGTTCAGTTATTTTTGGCTTTGTAATAAATTCCCTAAATTTGGAATTGGAGACTGTGATCCTTGAGTCCTAGTTATTATCGAGTATTAAAAAGTTTAGAATGAATTGTTTCTCCCCTTTACAGTTTTCAGCAGGTAAAAAAGAGACATCGACCCAGGGTTTCGTGTTGAGGTTCTAGTACGGACGGAACCCGGCTTCATCACAGGCGTACAGCCCCTCTCAGTATACTACCAGCAGCACTAGCTGGCACCAGGCTGACAGCCTCGTTAATCACACTTGGAGCGCTGTGTTGCTCTTCCATACAGTCCCTCTCTCTCTCCCTCCCTCTCGCAGCCAGCTCACACACGTGGCGGTCAGGACAGGCCACGCCCACCGGAGCACGTTGCCGGGGGATGACAGCGACAGCGCACAGCCATGTCTTCTATTCCACCCCGTTACAGCCCAGCTCACCTTCCATACCGCAAGGGGGGCTTCAGCCGTCACACCATGTTGCCTCTCCAACACGGCAGCCTTTTGCAACCCGAAGGTCCGATGCGGCCTGGATGCTCAAGGAGGGCAGTGTTATAACAGGCCCTGCTACAGTCAATCAACACGGTTATGGCTGGGTTTCACACACGGCTGTTCCCAGCACCGTGGTTAAATGTGGGCATACATGTTCTCAGTTGCCAGTGTAAAAGGGACAGCGGCAACCATCACTAGGCCTGAGTAGGCCCCACTCAGCACACTAACTGACAAGACATATGGACACTTGGCTCTCTGTGTCACGAGCGATCTTCAGCTGTTTATTTATACCGAGGGGCCGAGCCTGGCTCTTGGGGTGATTGTGGAATGGTAGAGGCCTGGTGGTGCTCCACACCAAGCAGTGATGATGGCAGATGACTTCCTGCCTGCCAACATGCTAGAGGCTTGCCCAGCCCCCTCTCATATGCAGCTGGCCTGACACTCCTTAACAAGCTCCAACACTAGGCGGCAGCTTCTGCGCTGCCGTCGTCCTCACCTGCCTTCCAAGGTTTTTCTTGGGGCAGCGGGCAGAGAAATCCGTGACCATCCCGTATGAGGCCCTATGCACTGGCCGCGACTCCACCCATCATCTTGCAGCAGGTCCTCGCGCTTTGCTTTGCGGAGGAGGCAGAGGGCCAACTTCACTTTGTCTGCTATTGCTGCAGATCCGACTAATGGGTAAGTTGGGCAGCGATGCTGCTCCTAACCAAAAAGGTGGATGAACAAAAACTGCCTTTGGAAAAAAGCGTCCTTTGCCCTGCCCTTGGTGTTGCACTACCAGCCACTGTGTCGGTACACAAAATGGCAGCGGGTAGCCCAACCTTAAATAACCATGCCACCTGAGGTCACCCCACCTACTATCTGCCGCCCATCCCCTGAGCTGAACCCCCCCCCCCCCCCCTCAAAATCCGCAGGGGACACATTCCCTCTGTTCACTTGCCCTACCCCACCCCCCCAAACCTCCAATCTACATGCATGCCGCACGCTCTATTCTCAAAAAATCAAGTTTTGGCAACGTCAAATGAAGCGCTCACACAACCACCTCTGTGAGTGCTTCACACACGAACCAGACACGTTCAAAAAGATGGGCCTCGTTTGAAAACCATCCAAATCAGACAAGGTGGCCGCCTGAGGCGTGTGATACGCAGTACCATGGGTATCTTGCTTGACTTCTGCTGCTGGTGAGTTAGGAGCTCTCCGCAGCGCCATTAAATAAACCAGGACAAGAAAGAAGCCTGCACGATTTCTCGGAAGGTGCATTCGCTGTAACGAGACCACAGCGAGAACAGCGTTTGTCTTCATAATTTTAAAACACAAAGAGAGAGAGAGTCATTTTATTTCTTACTTGCACCAATAAAATATTAACGCCTGCTTTTTAGTTTAAAAGTAATCATTTGTCAGAGTACAATTTACAACAAATGTATTAATAAATTTTAATGCATAGATACAAAACATCTACTTGTTTTTTCATTGTACAAACTGTTTCAACAATGTTGCACCACCTTTTGTGCACATTCTGTTCCAATATGGTGTTCAAGTATTCAGAGCACTGTATGTTACAGGATGCAGCCAGTGTTCCAACTGTGGCTCGTGTGACATCGCTACTGCATACCTCACAGCTCGTGAGGGGGGGGATAGGCGGGGAAGAAAAGAAGTACAGATCAGGCCTTACCGGCTGGATGGTGGAAGAAGAAGAATCGATGTGAGGTGCACTAGACTGAGAGCAATACAAGCACTGTTTCCAAGTAAGTGCACAACTTCTGCCTAATCAAATTGTGTACACATGACTCAGCATGTGGGCGGAGCCAAAGCCCCTCTCCTTGTGATTCTCACATAAGTGTCTGGTGACCGCTTGCAGCCCTCGCAGGGCAGCTCCTGATGCTTCTGTTCAAGCCAGGTCACTTCGCAGTGGTGCTCCACCAAAAAACACAAACCCCCAAGGATGGGCTTGGGAATAGGGGTGCAAGCATTTTTTCCTTTTTCAGCATCTGGTCAGACAGGTGCAGCTGCTCACTCCGACCTATTAAAGAACGCCTTTTTAGCTGGACGGTTTTCTAAGGAGAGTTAATATTAGTCCATTAGCTGTGAAATGCTTGCCTTGCATTTGAAAGGCTATGTCTGCTCCAGTGCTTAATTTGTAAAATATGAAGTGCAGGTGCTCAAATGTTTGTCGGAGGCCACACCTACTTTTCTCTGGCTCCACCCACTTCCTCCACGGGCTCCACCCACTTACTATATTAGCTCCACCCACATCTTCAACTGGCACTGCTAAAAGTCAGATGTAATATATACCTGATCGAATTTCAGCAAGGGAGCCTTCCTCATAGTAAGGTTTTCATTGGAGGTTCCCCTGCCCTATGAACTGTGTAAGGTGTAAGAGCATTTTGCATCATTCACACATTGCATCAGTGCTTAATTTGTAAAATATGAAGTGCAGGTGCTCAAATGTTTGTCGGAGGCCACACCTACTTTTCTCTGGCTCCACCCACTTCCTCCACGAGCTCCACCCACTTACTATATTAGCTCCACCCACATCTTCAACTGGCACTGCTAAAAGTCAGATGTAATATATACCTGATCCGAATTTCAGCAAGGGAGCCTTCCTCATAGTAAGGTTTTGATAGGAGGTTCCCCCGCCCTGTGAACAGTGTAAGGTGTAAGAGCACTTTGCATCATTCACACATTGCATAGATACAATCCTACATGTGTAAATCAGTATATAGAATAAAGTCAAAAACGGTTGCACTCACTGGTAAAGAGTAATGGTAATGTTTGATAATCCTTGTAAGAAAGCTTTGGTGCTGGTGAGACCACCTCCTAACCATAGAGGTGTGAACAATTAGTGTCAAGTAGCGCCTTAAGGAAAGACGTCCTCACAATAGCACTCAGACAGCGGGTTTCCGCTTTAAAGAAAGGTATGAACGTTGCCGTTGCAATTATAGTTTGTTTAATTCATGTGAATAGTCAAAGGGTATGATAATTCTCATACTTTTGAAATTGAATTCAAATGACGATACAAATCGCAGTTACATTTTCGTGAGTTTAGCAGACAAATTTTTCAGATGTCCCCGATGCATTTCGGGACTTGCCCTTCGTCAGGGGGAGACAATAGGCATAGATCCAGGATATCGCACCATAGTGTCATTAAATGTTGGTTAATATGTGAGAAGACGAATCGTCAAGTTATCGGAGGTGACGGTGGTGTTCCTAATCAAAGTGTACGTGTGTTAGAACGCTATCTGTGTTACGGTGGTGTGTTAATGAAACGCCACTAGTGGACCGTGGGAAAGCTGAAGTCTCGAAAATAAAGCGGTCGGTAAGAAGTACACCTGTGTGGAATGAGTAGAAAAATAAAAATAACAGGGGGGTTAGTGTTTCCCACGGTCCACTAGTGGCGTTTCATTAACACACCACCGTAACACAGATAGCGTTCTAACACACGTACGCTTTGATTAGGAACACCACCGTCACCTCAGATAACTTGACGATTCGTCTTCTCACATATTAACCAACATTTAATGACACTATGGTGCGATATCCTGGATCTATGCCTATTGTCCTTTTTTCTTTTGTAGAAATCTTCCCCTGACGAAGGGCAAGTCCCGAAATGCATCGGGGACATCTGAAAAATTTGTCTGCTAAACTCACGAAAATGTAACTGCGATTTGTATCGTCATTTGAATTCAATTTCAAAAGTATGAGAATTATCATACCCTTCGACTATTCACATGAATTAAACAAACTATAATTGCAACGGCAACGTTCATACCTTTCTTTAAAGCGGAAACCCGCTGTCTGAGTGCTATTGTGAGGACGTCTTTCCTTAAGGCGCTACTTGACACTAAATCAGTATATAGGAAATGTTACACCAGGCAGGACTACAAGGTATAGGAGTCACATGTCCCCCATGATTGTCATTGTAGGCAATATAGTTTAAGAGTTCGAAGTCTGGAAAAGCGCAAATTCAGAATTTAAAACATAACAGCATTGTTAGGGGTTCTCTTCAATAAGAATTGATTTCTACCCAAATTAACCCTTTTTGCAAGATTAGGATAATGAAAGATTGGGCAAAAAAACACATAGCATTAATATATAACTTGCCGTTTGCATGCAGCTCTTTGATGACAGACTTGTTAATAGCTTGCTGTTCTATGATAGGATTTTAACTTACAAACTGCAAGTAACAAAAGGATCTCTCTGACAGAAGCAGTAACACACACTGACCTATTTTACATTATATGCAATTTTTGATCTGCATGGTAAACGTTCTTTGCAGCAGGTATATAATCCTTTACTACCTTTCAAGCAGTCACAACTTCCCCTAGACAAAACTCCTGTCTCTCTCCAGGTCCAGGAAGACGAATAATCACCAGAGTTATCTTGACATTTTAATTTATGCCTGAATATGCTCAGAACTGGGCCCTGCTGCCAGGTCCTGTCTGCCACTTCACCCCTGAAGGGCTGGACGTGAATGGCCACGATTCCGAATCGGACGGTGGTGGTGGTGAGCCTGAGGCAGTGCGGGTATGCTGGGGTGTGTGTGGCAAAGCACCGAATGTGCGCGCAATTGCAATGTGAAAAAAATCTGCACACGCTGCTTGCCGTGCACAGCCCCAACCCCCGCAGATTTGCTGAACCAAAACTGAATCCATGATCCAGGCAGCCTGGGCCGGCCCGCAACTGTGCAACATGATGACATCATCAAATTAAGTGCCGCGGACCCGTGGCCACTCATCATCACACACTGCCTCAATCAATATAAAAACATATAATCACGGCGCCTGCCAGGCCCTGCCCTGCCTCACCTACGCAGCTTTATTTTAAACTCATGATGATTAGGCCACCCGCCGCCGCCGGACTACCCCAGGCCATGCCTCACCTGGTGGCGCTTAACTCTATGTACTGCACAGTCCAGAGCAGTAGTCTACTCCACTGCCGAGTCCACTGACCTCAATGCAGCCAACGTCGTCCAGGTCCCGCTACTTTGAACGGCGGCTGGCTGGCCACGATGAAACGGACGGTGTGGTGGTGAGCCTGAGGCAGTGCGGGTATGCTGGGGTGTGGCAAAGCATCTAATGCACGCGCATTGCAATGTGAAAAAGTATGCGCACACTGCTTGCCGCGCCCAGCCCCCACAGATTTGCTGAGCCTGGCCCTGAACCGAAACTGAATCCATCCCAGTAGTACTGTAGTACTGACCCATCCAGGCAGCACTGCCGGGCCGGCCCGCAACTGCGCAACATCCACTACTGGCAACATCTGATCAAACTAAGGGCCACGGCCACTCATCGTCAGACCAATCAACATTAAAAAAAACAGTAATCACGGCGCCTGCCAGGCCCTGCCCTGCCTCACCTGCACAGCTTTATTTTTTATATCATTAATTAATCATGATTAGGCCGCCGGCCTACCCCAGGCGATGCCTCGCCCTCATCTGGTCCCCCGGCGCCGTTGGAGTTCAACCACCAGTGTGGCGCCGTTGGAGTTCAACCACCAGTGTGGATACTCGGTGGTGCTGGATGCGGTGCCGGTCACGGTGGTGAGATGCGGCCGTGCAGGTATGCTGGGGCGTGCCGTAGCAAAATTAAAGCAGCGAATGCGCGCGTATTAAATTTCAAAATCTGCGCATGCTTCGCTGCCTCTACCGCGCACAGCCCCAACCCCTGCAGAAGAAGACCAGCCCTGGCAAAGCCCTGCCCAACTCAGTGTCCCGCCCACCACTGGGCCGGCAACACTGATCCGCGGCCGGCGGATTGAGCAGAAGTCTAGTCTTGTGAGTTCTGAAAGAGACGAGTGAGAATGAGAATCGGAGTCACGTCACCATTCAGTTAAGTTCTTCACCATGATCATCAGTCCTGTCATGAACAACACAACCAGTACACGGTAAAGTGACAACAGCACTTACGGACGTATAGCAGCAAACGCTCTCTGTGCCAGTGCCACTAATTGTCAATTACTGACGTGCACTAAATGCGTGACTGTAGACCCGGCCCTGATAATTAAGTGCCGGTGCTAAGCACCGGCACAAATTAAGCTCTGGTCTGCTCTCTCCTAAACTCGACTGTTTAATCCTTGATTCATAGAAGAAAGTATGGCAAAAAGTCAGGATCTACATTTCATTTATCATTTCATAAGTCTGCCAAGTGTCTCTGTGAAATATGATACCACCAGGAATTCTCGAGTTTTCAGCCAACAGCATGTTGCATTTTGAAGCATGCCAAGAGCATTTAGCACAACACATAGCAGAATTGACTGAAGAAACTATACATGAGTTGGGACCACTTGGGACCTTTGACCTAACATTTTACAAAGTAGTCTAGTTCATTTCAAAAACTGTCTCTGTAAATCTAAAGGTAAACTTTTTCTCTGGTAATATTTTCTGAGAATTCATTTTTTAATTCACAATATGCATTAAAACGAGTGTTGGCAATGTAAATAGTTTTTTTTTTTTAATAGTAGAACGTTTTATACTGCGCTGCACAATGCAATAAAGAAGAAGCATAACCTTTCCGTAACACAATAAATAAAGGGCTGGTGCCAGTAGAAGGAAGAACATCACATGACTGGCTCACACATACAGAACAGGTAGCAAATATACTAAAGAGGGAGTGAGAGGAGCCAAAGGACTAGTGTACACTCTCCACAACACAGACATAAACATACAAGAGGTGTAACACTCCTGGAAGAAGCACCCAAACCTCTTATGGAATTATATACATACATGCACTCACATAGGATGATTAACCCTCACCTACCTAGTGTGGTACCTATCAGTGGGTTCTACCTTTTATGGTGGGTTCCACCTCCAGTACTGGGAAGCATCCAAGAGTGCTACTGTTCCCTGGTTTGACAATCTCCTGGTTCTGGGTTCCCTAATTTCGGCTAAACTATGTCCCTTATGTAAACATTTATGTTCCCTCTTTGTTAAACTGTTAGACCTGTATTAAAATTGTGTGCGGGTGAGCTAAAACAGTTTTGTTTAACTGAGGTTTCCTATCCACAAAATTAAAAAAAAAAGGAGTGTGGAACAATGGACCCTGCTTCTAATTCCTAGCAAACTGTTTCCGTGCTCAAATATTGCCCTTACTGGGGCAGGGTCTTCCCTCAGGACTGTTAAGTCTCAGCATCTCATAACAAATGTTGTAAAACCATCCCTGGTTCATGGGGCATGTTATTCAAGAGCATCCAGTATATCCTTTGTTTTTCCATAACATAGGGCAAGAGCAGTGGAAACACCCCTTCTTCGTAGAAATAATACACCTTGGGCGGAAACAGTGCAAGTTTTCCTCGTTCTGAGGACAGGTATATCTAGGGCAGCATCACTAGCTTTCGGGCAGCTGCAGTGCAAGCTTTGCTTCCTCTCTGATCATATGTGGTACAGCACAGCAGTAGCAAAGCAAGCTTTCCTCTCTCATAGAAGGCAGCAAGTGTAATATTCCATTCACCGAAGAATAGATCCTGCAGGGCAGACTAGTGCAAGCTTTCGTAACTCACAGAGGGTGAACAGATAGAGTGTGAGTTGGATGTGTTTCACCAAACGGACATATCTCTGGGTTGGTGTATAAGGCACTGGCAGGATTATATATGGTGGATGAATGAGTGAATCTTTTTTTGTTGTAAATATTTTTATTTACTTTTGCATCATACAGCAGACACGGTTGGTAGATACATATAGTATTCAATATAGATCAGATCATCATCTGTAAGGTATCAATGAGCTAATATTTTTCTAGCATTTTACGGCTCATCATTAATTCCAATACATTACCCATAGGCTTAAAAAATCCTTGTATAGTACTTATCCCCTTCCACCCACTCCCAGTCTGCTCTTTAAAACTCCTGAAATCTCCATCAGCTCCCGCCCCCACATATCATCTCCCATTTTTTGGGGCATCCCTTCCCTTGACACACCACCCACTCTGCTCTCTGACATCAGTCTATATCTGACATCCACTCTCCTAAGCTCCGGGGTTCCATGTTGCCTCATGCTTAGGCGAATTAGTGAATATTCAATTTCTGACACCATTCTCACATTATTTGTTTTTATATTTATTGAGAAGGATTTATTACTTATCAGAACGTCGTCACTTGGAGCAGTCCAACTGCAGCCAAGGTATCTATGCTCTAGACAGACACACAGGTGGCAAACTCCTTGAAGGGCTTTGAAAGCACGCACATAAGGTGATATGTACTGCCAGCCTCTGTGCTGCACTTGTTCAAAATGTTATGGCCCACCACTGACTAACACCATGCGTCCCATGGAACTCAGATGTCTAACCTCATTAGCTTACAGCAAACTTAATACACAGTAGGTCACTGACCAACACAGACAGAGGGCTATCTGAATGTGGTAATAGAGAAGAAAGTATCAACAAAAAATAATACCACAGTGCAGTTTCCAAGAGTATACACTTTAAAAAAAAAAATTCTCAATGTGCGGCCCTGTCTTATGCAGCAAGACGAAAACAACTTAGTTATTAACATATCCAAAATCACGCTGACCAAAGCGCAGACAGCATTGTTAAATAAGGGGACCTCCTTTGTCCCATTGTACCACAGCAATGTTGCTGAGACTGAGATTTCCATCTTCAATTTCTAAAGGTCAATGAGGCTCAATTATTCCTTTAGCTCAATGGAACCACCTATGAATCCTCCAAAAGAAATAGAATATAAGGAATTTAAAACCAAGAGCACCTTTTGTTCCCCCATTTCACATAAAACCATCGATGCTTTCGAACGTCTCATTAAGATTGATGTGAATAAGATTCAATTTCGAGAAGGAAGAGCCACTAATCTGTCACCCAAAGTATGGAGTACTTTGTCTTCTCTGGCTAACAATAAGCAGTTGACTTTTCGAAAAGCTGATAAAGGTGGAGAGCTTGTAGTAAAGGACACCGAATTTTATGAATCTAGTGTGCTCGCACATGTTCAAGACACAAGCATGTATTTGTAGTTAGAACAAGATCCCACAAAGGAGTACCAATATATTCTGAAACAAATATTGGAAAGAGCATTAAATATGGAATGGATTAATGAGAACACCTTCAAGTTCTTATATACAGAATATCCACGCCGGACTCAACTTTATATGTTGCCTATGATACATAAAAATTTGACCAATCCTCCTTTCAGACCTATTGTATCAGCATCTGGATCCATTTCTGAACCAATTGGGAAATATCTGGATTTTTTTCTTCAACATATCGTACAGCAATGGGAAACACACATCAAGAACACCACTTCGTTTTTGAACATGTTGACCAAGTTGAATATTGAGGGCATAGAAAATTGGTGACTATGCATCATTGACGTTACCGCACTATAACCTCCATCCCTCACAATGAAGGTTTAGAAGCAATGGAATGGACTCTTTTAAAACAAGAAACCATTGGAGCCAATAAAATCTTTTAGAATTATTACATTTTGCGTCATTCCACAGTTATTTCCAATGGAAATAGAACTTCTATCAGCAATGTACTGGAACATTCATGGGCTTCGCTGGAGCACCATCCTATACAAATATATTCATGTCAAGATTCGAGTAGGATGAAATACTGCAAAAAGAAACATGGCAAGAACATCTGGTAGTTTACAGAAGATATATTGACGATATCTTCGTAATCCGGAAAGGGGATGTGAAATTTATACAAGATAACATCTTGGAGTTGAATCAGTCTCATGATCATATCAAATTCAGATATCAGATTGACATCCATAAAATTGAATTCCTAGATGTTTTGGTACAAATAGATTCGCAAGGCATCAAGACTAATGTGTACACCAAGGAAACGGACAGAAACAACTGTTTACATTTCAAAAGCTTTCACCGACATTCATTGTAGCGGCATTTACCATATTCCCAATTCTTCAGGTTGAAAAGAATAACATCTGCTCCTGTAGAAGCATTGGATACCATAAATCGTTTTGCAACAAGATTTACACAACACGGATATCTGAGAAATATAATTGAAAAATTAATCAATCAAGTGTCAGTACTGGTTAGACAACTGTTATGAAAAACTCAATCCACCAAACACAGTTCAATGATATGTGTAATAAACATTCCACTAAAGCTCATCAAATCAAATCAATTATCATGAAACATTGGGCCACTCTACAAACTGAACCTGATCTTCAACATTTATTCAACGAAAAATCGAATTTGCTTTTCAACGATCCAGAAATCTTAAAGAACTGTTGACAAGAAAGAAAGAAACTGAGACAAGCACTCATAAAGGGATGCACAGGTGTGCAAACTGTGTACAATGTAATCTCATTCTCGGACCCACCCCATCAGCCTGGGACGACTCTTGGTGGCCCACGCCACTAGGCACAGCCCCGGAACCCACGGACCACGCACGCAACCTGGGGGTCATCCTCGACTCCACTCTCTCCACGGCCAGGCAAGTCAACGCCGTCTCCGCGTCCTGCTTCAACACCCTCCGTATGCTCCGCAGGATCTTCAAATGGATCCCCCTCGACACGAGAAAAAACGTTACCCAGGCCCTCATCACCAACAGACTCGACTACGGGAACGCCCTCTTCTCAGGAACTACAAACAAGCTCCTGAGACGACTCCAACGCATCCAGAACGCCTCGGCCCGACTCATCCTCGACGTCCACCGCCGCAGCCACATCACACTTTACCTGAGTGGCCTGCACTGGCTCCCCGTCAACAAAAGGATCACCGTCAAGCTCCTGATCCATGCACACAAAGCACTGCACAACACCGGACCCACCTACCTCAACAACCGACTCAGCTTCCACACCCCCACCCGAAGCCTCCGCTCAGCCAACCTCGCCCTCGCCACAGTCCCCCGCATCCGAAAAACCACCGGCGGCGGCAGATCCTTCTCCTACCTCGCCGCCAAGACCTGGAACACTCTCCCCACCATCCTACGACAGACCCAGGACCTGCTGGCCTTCAGAAGACTCAAGACCTGGCTCTTCGACCCGTAGCACCCCCCCCTCCCCAGCGCCTTGAGACCCTCTCGGGTATGTAGCACGCTTTACAAATGCAGTGATTGATTGATTGATTGAATGTAATCACTAGTAATTCTTTCACTCACCCGACCAAAGGATCTGTAATCACATTACAACATTCAAGCACGTGTTATACGTCAATTGTCGTTTATGCTTTGAAATGTCCCTGTGGATAACTATGTGGGGAGAACTGAACGCAAGATAAAATTCCAGATATCAGAGCATAAAAGTAACATTAGAAATCCCAATAATAAGTCTACTGTGGCAATGCACTGGCAGCAAGCTGGACATAATGTAGCTCAATTGCGCTTCACTATTTTGGAAGCCTTAAAACATAGACCTGACGTGGATCATCGGAAACAACTAGCAAGATCCGAATTCTTTTGGATCAAAAAACTCAATGCCATGCAGCCACATGGAATGAACGACAGACTGGAATTCATTTGTTTTCTTTAAGTCTTAATCAACATGTATGAGTATATGCACTGGTTGCGGTGTTGTTATTACATAACATGTGATTCAATAATTACTTTTGATTGTTTTGCAATTGGCATTCCACACACGAAAGCTTTTTGATTTACTTTTGTATTATGATTTGTCATCCAAAACTTTATTAACTCCTCGGAGTTAAACAGAGCATTCACCCTGAGGTTAGCATGCTGTCAGCTATCACTTTAAGAATGCACCTTTCATGCACATCAGGACGCTGGCTACATCACCTACACTTTGTTAACTAACTAGCAGGTTTGAACAGGCGTCTTTAGTTCTGAAGCGGGAACGCGTATTACATCAGTCCACCGGGTAAGGGTATCGGCTTATGACTTTTGCATACAAGTCATCCCATTATGATTATGGCATGAGATCACGTAACTTGTAGTTAGAAATCTTGGTCATTCTTAAAAATGATGGTTTGGTTTCTGTTTTCGCATAGCAGGCTTCAATTTAACTGCATGATCACATGAAGCACATCTGCTGGTGAACACCTTTGATTAAGGCATAAGTCGAAGACAGCTGTATACTTTGGAGCTTGTTAATCACCAATGTACTGAACGTTCATGTACACGTTACATGTATATTCAAATAGCACATTCTGTTGGTGGAAAATCACACTATTACATGAAGCACCACTTTGAGCAGATGTGCGGTACATGCTTTACTTTGCTACTCTGTGTCTTTCTTTGCTGTTCTTCGTTATTATCTAGTGTCCTAGATGGATCATGTCGTGGTCCAAGCACATGGGCGATTAGTGGATTATTGTGATAATTGTTTTGATTGCTGAGGCTTGGATTGAGCTACCTTTTGTTTCTTTTCGCTTGTAGACTGTTACTGAGAGACCCCTAATGAAGGGTCTTCGATGACACGAAATGCATTTGGTTTTGAAATAATTACAGTTCAAACCAACATATATATAATGAAGAATGTTGAACTACTATATTCAATTAAAAGAAATGATAAATGATCCAAGATTCACAATTCATTGGAAAGCTTAAAAAACCTAAAACTTTGAGGAAAAACTTGTCAGTTTTTAAGTTAAGTGCGACCGTCAACCAGGCAGCGGTTCCTCCAAACCTGTCATTCTTGCGAAGTAATAGAGAAGAAAGTATACTGCCCCCTACTTTCCACCCACTTTACTCCTCCAGTTCCTGTACTGAACACTCCTCAAGTCCCTCTACGTTCCCAGAAAAGATTTCAAGTTCCACAAAGAGCGTGCCCTGGCCTGAGACAGATGTCAAATGAGCTAGGGTCCTCCTCTTCTGGCTGCAAACACTACACTTCACTATTTAGAGACCTGGTTGATGGTAACATTGTTCATAACTTCTGGGCGTGGCTCAGCAAACAGCAAGATCAATGTGACTTCATAGCTTTTTATTACAAAGCAAACTGTGCCACTCCTTATCCTTAAGGGTTTCACAAGGCGCATTCGTGCCGAATAAATGTTAACTCAGTAAACTCTCTGGCTTGTTTCCCTGCCTCTGATGTACAAGATAATGTATTTCTTTCAGGCTGGAAGGTGTATGAGGAATTTATTTAGACAAGTCTTGGTGAGGAACACCTTTTCTTATTAACACACTTTATGAAGTATTTAGCTCAAAGTGTGAAATTCAGCATTTAAGCATTCACTTTCTTTTTTTAGAAATTCCTGTACAATTGTATATGCAGCTCTATTCAGGATGTGAAGTGGTCTCTGTAACAAGCATTGGCAAAGCCAACAGGTCTTGCCTTATAGAAAACACATTGGCAAGGGAGGGCACATGAGTGTGGGTGATGGCAGAAGCGCATTGTAAAGCAGCAACAGGGTGGGTGAAAACAGCAGCTCACAGGCGAGAGTTGGGGTAGGGGACAAAAGCCCACAGGTAATGGAGAGCAACACAGAGCAGGATTGGTAGGAGATGAAGCACATAAGGGTGACACCTTGTAAACATATGTACTCTCATAGAGTGCTTCAGCAAAAAGGAGAAAGTAGCTTTCAGAATGCAAGTAGTGGAATGACACAAGTACTTAAGCCATTCTCCAGAGGAGGACCAAACACAAGAAGAGGAAGTGAAGCCCACAAACACACTGACAAACGAGAAGCAAGCAAATGAGAATGCCGATGAAGCCAACCGGTGAAAAGCCTTGTGTGAGGTCAAAGCCCAATGTAAGCTAACCTGTGCCTGCGCTGTATCAGGCGAGAAACAATAAGAACTCACTTTATAGGATGCTTTATTGCCCAATGGCGGAGCATCTAGTATTTGCAAAGCCAAGACAGTTGTTTGACCTGTGCCTTGTGACTCACTAAAAGTTTACATTAGCTGTCTCACACACCCACATATAATGACAAACGTACAATGCCACAGACCTTCTGCCTCCAGAAGTGACATAGAACAGCTCGGCGATCAGTCTGCATAGGTAACAAAGATGGTTTACATTTGAAAACAGATTATCAAGGAATCCAGGCACCTCATGCCAAAGACAGGAAAATGCTTGCTTGTGCCAAATTTTTGTTTGGTTTCTACTTATGGTACAACTTTCCCCTGTCACACATTTAATTAAATGACAGCCTTCCAGCAAATGCCCAAATGATTAGATTGCTGGCTGCAGGTTATAGCATAAACTATTTGCTTGAAATTGCAGAGGCCCATCAGAATAAAAGCTCTATGTGTCAAACTATAGAGGAAGTGTCTCCAGAGTTGGTCAATCAATCAATCAATTAATCAAGGTTCTTATAGAGCACGGCTAATCACCCGTTAGGGTCTCAAGACGCAGGGGGGTGGGTTCTGCAGTTCAGTTGAAGAGCCAGTTCAGTCTAAATGCCAGGTCTTGAGGTCCTTCCTGAATTGAGGCAGTGAGGGTGATTGCCTGAGATGTAGAGGAAGAGAGTTCCAGGTCTTTGCAGCGAAGTAGGAGAAGGATCTTCCTCCAGCCGTGATCATGCGGATCCATGGGATAGTGACCAGGTTGGCAGAATGGAGGTAACTGGTTGGAGTGTAGAAGGAGGGGCGGTGGTTGAGGTATGCAGGGACGATGTTGAGGACCTTCTAGATGTGCGTGAGGAGCTTGAAGGTGATTCTATGTTGATCAGGAGCTAATGGAGGTTTCTCAGGTGATCGGTGATGTGGCTGCGGTGGGAGATGTCTAGGATAAGTCTTGAGGCGGTGTTCTGGATTCTTTGCATTTTCTTTTGGAGCTTCTGGGTGGTGATGGGGTAGAGTTAGTTGCCATAGTTGAGTTTGCTGCGGAGGAGCCCCTGGGTGACCGTTCTTCTGAACTCAGTGGGGATCCACTTAAAAATCTTCCGGAGCCAGCAGAGCTTGTGGAAGCAGGATGTTGAGACAGTGTTGATTTGGCGGTTCATTGAGAACGCGGAGTCAAGGATGATGCAGAGGTTACATGTGTGGTAGGGGCTCCAAACTTCGGGCCATCAGGAGTAGGCATGGGCGGTAAATTCCGTTTACAGACTTTGGAGAATATGGGTAATTTCCAGTTACACGGAGAACGCAGAATTGGCCAAAACTCTGCGTTCCGCGGCTTCGCTGAATTTTTGCTTGTTCGCGTTCTCAAAATGCGTGTTTGCTGAGAAATTTCCCCCCGAGCATGCAAACAGCATTCGCGGACAGGAAAAAAGCATCCCAAACAAGCAATTCCGCATGTTCGCGGAATTTCTGCGTGCTCACTGAGATTTTTTACCGTTTCGCGGAGCTTTGCGCAGCGCGACTACGCAAATTCTGCCCACCCCTAATCAGGAGTCCTCCCAATCAGTGGGGGTAGTTCCCAGGATGAGGATTTAAGTTTTGTCGGAGTGGAGTTTGGGGCAGCTGTCCTTCATCCAGGTGGTGACTGTCTTCATCTTGTTGTGGAAGTTCTTTGCGGCTGTAGGTACGTCGGTGAGGGATAGAACTTGTGTTATCCAAATCAAAACCCATATAGGCCGGACAAGATGCTGGATTTCCCCTTTCTCCTGCAAACCAAATTCTGTTTGAAATAATTCTGTGAACAAAGTGCACTGGCACAAGCCCTTCAAAGTACAAAACCAGCACTGGTTTATAAATATATATATATCTTATCACAACTCCCCTTATTCTGCATCTACATGCCCAAGATGTGGCCTAGCAGCTCAAGATGCCGCCTTTGGAACCTGGTGAAAATCCTGCCCTTGACAGGTGATTCTGGGTAAATCACTTAACCTCCTTAGTGCCCAAATCAGTGTAAAATGTACTTGAGTAATCCCCACTAGATGTGCAGGATCTATGATAATTTCCTGACCCCACATCCACTGTACTGTGATTGGATTCTTCACAATTAGTTTTGTGCTATATAAATACCAATAAATACATACATAGACATACAACTTGCATTGTAAAGTGCATGAAATGCTGCTGCATATGTAAGTACTGCAGATACCAGGAGAAAGAGATGGAAACTCTTTCAGTAGGGTGGCTGGGCATAGCGACAGCAGGGTTTGGCTGGTAAAAAACAACACAAGAAGGATAGAGGTGGCAGGGGACAGATGGGGGAGAGAAAGGTAACAGAAATGGTGGCAGAAAAACAAAGTAAGATCAGTAAAGCAGTTGAGAAGAGACTGGAGGAGGACATGGATGTCATTTAGGGGTCGCAGCTGTTATCCCCGGCTTGCTCCTTGTGGCCCCTGGCAGTGCCTTTGCAACCCCTGGCCTCCAAGGTGGCTAGATCAGTGCAAGAACACAAGAGTGGCCCCACAGTCCTTATTTTCTGTAAATTTTCATTATATCATTATTTTGTAATTACAAAATAGAGCAAATTTAGCTGGAACTGGACCTTTGGTGGCAGCTGTGGTATTTAAAAATAGTTTTAAATGTATGTTTTGTGGGTACTTGCGTGTGAGTGTGTTTATTTGAGAGAGCATGTGTGTGTATGTGTGAGCATGTGTCTCTCTATATGAGTATCTTAGTATGAGTGAAAGTGAGTGAGTGGCAGTGACAGGCAATGAGTGAATCTTTGTGAGAATGAAAGCCAGATTATCTAGTCTCCGAAACAAAATGTGTCATATCTACTAAGGAACTGTACTTTTTGTCTCTCCCTGTGTGCTGGTGCACTCTTGGGAGCCATGCACCAATGCACACTCCCCTTGTGCCATACTGCAAGCTTGTGT
This sequence comes from Triturus cristatus, assembly GCF_964204655.1. Classification (NCBI taxonomy): domain Eukaryota; kingdom Metazoa; phylum Chordata; class Amphibia; order Caudata; family Salamandridae; genus Triturus; species Triturus cristatus. The sequence continues at coordinate 322,883,865 of NC_140587.1, read as the reverse complement.
GGCTTCTCTTAAGCATAGGTTATGTAGTGGAAGGGATTATTTCCAGAACAAAACTATGCTTTACGACTTTACCCACTTTGTATGTGTGCAGTATAATGAAGTACACATCAAAGTTGGAAAACCGAGGAGCAATGAAAGATTTCTCCTTGCTATGTCTGCCTCAAGGAGGCATACGATTTTGGTGCAAATTCCTGTCTAACAATGCTTGTAAATAGGGATGTGCATCAAAACCCATGGGTGGGTGCATGTGAATGCCTGTGCACCACCCATGGAACGGCCCTTGACACAAAATAACAAAGCAGATCATAGCACAACTGGCATTACTTTAGGATACTATTGAATGTAAATCTTGCATAGTAAATCCCTCCCTCAAACTTTGCACCAGGTTTGCACCACAAGAGTGACACAAACCCAGGTCAAAGCAAAAGTAAACCTGCACATGAGAAAAATAATCACCTTACTATATAGGGTAGCTGTTCAATTTATTAAAGTATTATTGGACATGCTGATCTGGTGTTTTATGATAAGTAAAATCAAGTGTGTTATTTTCTCCAATCTTGACTTCCCTACAGATCTATGGTGCAGACTTTTATAATTTGTGACTTGCATTCATGTAATTGAAATTGATTTATATAGCAATGCAATGTGCTTCAACTAAATGGAAATGCCAACAAGAAGCTAACATGATATCCCCCAGTGCTATGTTCCTATGTATACAATACTAGACATCCTGCAAATGATGTCTCTTTATTTCTTAAATTTAAATGGTGGTAAAACTGAGGTGCTGGTCATAAGAGGAGAGTCCAAGCTTTGGTCCCCTGAATGATATGCTTTCTACATCCTTGGAGAATACTAAGTTCAGTTTGCTAGATCCCCCAGCACTAAGCACTCAGGAGACAGAACACCAACACCCCGCACCCAGTGAGCAATATTTGAGTGAGGTGTGTTTCAGGTAATGAACAATCTCATGAGACATTAGAGAGATAGTTATTGGAACCCCAAATGCTCTGTCATTATTTAATTACACACCCAAGAGCATTAGAAAATGGGTAATCGATTTAAAAGTTTTATTTTAAAATCAAAATCCTATTCTAGTGCACATGGTAGGAAGTAAAACTACAATGAAGACAAATAAAATGGCAGTAGCAATGTTTACTAAAAGTGTAAATAAATAAAAAGAAAAAAATCAAACTTAATTGCTATATACTTTTATAGCAATTTTACCTTCATTCTGCTACTTCTCACCACTAAACTAATTCTAGCACAGCAGAAAATAAAAACCTATTTCAAGTTTCAGGGAAGTTTCTTACATTCCCATCCCTGGCAGAAGAATAGGGCTTGTGTTTGGTTTGGTGGCAAAGCAATTTGTCACACAAGGGCACTTGGGCTTTATAAACACAGCAAGCAGCTTTCAGTTGTAATGGGTGACATGATTTTGCACGACCTGTCTCGTTGTCACCTGGAATGAAGATTTGCCTCTAACATCTGACTCGTTGTGCTCAGCTTTTATAACTTTATTTCACTGTTGTTGAAACTCTTCATTATTCATGACTAATCCTACAAAGTAGAACTGCTATTATAATGGTAAGAATACCTTGAATACGCCATCGAGAAGGCACTATGTTTCCTGGAAATGCCTGAAACTCTTCATAGATTATCACCCAATATTACAAATTGAATGTCTGGGTGGATACTGATTTATCTGGGAAGTTTGCAATGGTAGTGAACAATTTATACATTTATTAATGGTGGGAACTGAATACTCAGACTGGGAATTTGCATAGGTCATTTTGATGTCTCTGAAATGGCCACAAAAGTTTTAAACAGATACTCCTTCTAAATGTGTCTAATCTGGTAGTGGTAAACTCTAAATAAATGCCTGTGAATAATGAAGATTTACACCGTTAAAGATATCTGTATTTAGTACATGTTCAGAAGAGACCCACATATTCATTCAAGGGTCAGAATTCATTTTCAGCAATAGGAAAATGTGCCAAAACTGCAGTTAATCTCTGCGCAGCCAGGGGGCAATGAAGGCTGAAAAAAGAGTCCTATCACACAAGAGGAGGAGCGTAAACTCTGGCTTCCATAAGAAGATGAATCCCAGCAGCAACTCCATGTCCGGCAACAGGAAAGTCTGAGCAGCCAGCCACGAAGAGGAATGAATTCAAATTAAAAACTTTCAAAGTGGTCAGATGTAGCAGGAGTGAATGTTGTTAACACAGATACTGTGATCAATTTTCTGAAAGATGTGACTTGCATGGAAGCAGCTCTGTGCACTGCCACCAATGATAATGGAGTGATGGACTGCAAATCATGTCCGGAAGCTGTGTGAAGGACAGAAACGATGGACACTTTCCTCTAGGTTGCTGGTATAAACCATAAGGTGTCTTCTCTATATAACCCCTGTGATAATGACCTAGTAAATAAGATTCAACAGGGCGAATGAAGGATTAATTCAAGTGGCTGCAATTGGTTGCTCGGCTGCTACAATGAATTAGAGAAGATTGTGTGATCTTACGCGACCCGCGGACCACTTGGTATTCACTTTTTACTTCACCGCATGAAAGAAAAGCACATTGCCTTATGGAGCATCAATCATTTTTAAGAGGTGTGGTAAAATAGTAGAAAATGCATTTCCCTTTTCACAGGCCTTTTTCAGCCTCCCTATGAAATGGCTACCTCAGCTTTCTGGGATTTAACAGACACACTGGAACGGCCAACTGCCCCAATATCACAGTGATCAGGTTAAGCCAGTCTTGCCTTTTTGGCCAATGGTGCTCTGCATTCTGGGACTATATATATTATGGTGGCAAGTTAGCCTGCAAGTTATTCAGTTTTTTGAAAACTGCCTTTTGAAAATACTACACAGCCACCCTGGTTAGGGTTTAGTGCGCTTCTGCGTGTTTAAATCTCTACCTGGTTACAGTCAGTTTAAGTTACATCTGTGACGTTATACTCCATTTCACTGGCACACTATCACATCATTCTCATGAACAATGTGCTCTGCAGCCACTGATTCCCCCATCTTCATTTAAGTGGCGGAATGTAGTGGACAAGGGGGAAGTTACTCTACTGATGCATTATCCGATGCAGGGTTTGGCTTCCATCACTCCCGCCTACAACAGCCTTACTCTGTCAAAGCAAGTGGCGTCAAATGTTGTTGTATTGTAAACCTTACACACAGTTTCTTTGAGCTATTTGTTCTGCAGCTGCTGTATGTTTGGCTACTCTCCGTGACTCGTGGGACTTTAAGTGGGGTAGTGTAGTGGAAGATCCACTTTGCTCTCCGGTTACTGAGGGTCCCCACCCATAAAGCAAGTGACTGAAAACCAAAAGAAGTCCTAGCAAAAAGTTTCAAACCAGCCCCACACTGCAGGGGGCAATGACTAAAATTGTGACATGGGGACATACTTGGGTGATGGAAGCCACCCCACTCGGAAACCCAGTGCTGAGTTGGTAAATGAATAAGTGCCGGTGCCCAAAACGTTGCTCAGAAACCTGTACCCGGTGCAATTATATGTCGGCATGGTAAATATCAAGCCTGCCTAGTCTTTAATCCACCTCATTCCTCGTTAATTCACTACCAGGCACTCCCTGTCACTGAATCTTACTCGTACAGGTTACTGCTTTCTCCTTTGTAATGTTTTTTGTCTTTCTTTTACTCTGACTTTCACTTTGTATGTTTTCCCCCTCTTTCTCTCTGTAAATGTCTAATGCGGAAAAATAAGTGCCAGTGGTCCCCACCAGCAAACCACCAGGTCAAACCTGCTGAAACCACCGCCCTAGCCTGCAATCCACATGGACAATGCCAGAGGACAGGCCATGCACCAAACCCCCTTGCTCACAAGCAAAGGCGGTGCACAGTGGGGGTTTTGCTGGCTGTTGGGATATGGGTGCACAGTCTGGCCTGGGGAAAGTGTCATGGTGATCCGTCAAGTGGGGGGCCAAGAAAAAGGTAGGAGGGTCCCAAAACGCTTTTGCCCCATGTAAGTTTCCATAGGAAAATTGAACAGCGGTACTATAAAAACAGTTGAATGGAATTGTACCAAATTTGACAGAAAACTAGATCTTGGTCCAGAAAGTATGCGTTTTGGGATTTGGTGTAAATCCGTTCAGTAGTTTGAGAAATTAAGGTTCAGAATGTATGTATTTTTCATGCTGCAGAGGATCGGCGGAGCCTACAGATCAAAAGATAAGATCTGATCACATGAACAAAGATGTGGCAGCAGCCATTTTAGGACATGGGGATTCAGTCCCCTTTTCTAGAAAAAAGACAAAAAAACATAAGGTGGCAGGGAAGAGATACCTTGCCCCCCTAGGTCTGGTGGGGCTAAAAATGGTAAATCATACTTTTTTTTAAATGTCTTTTTATTATTTTTCTATAGCAAGGTAAACATAACGAACATGTACCAGTTAACTCCCTTTCACAGCAGCAGATCACAGCCTTCCCAAATGACTGGTGAGAGAAGTAACAAGGTAATAGCGTTTCGCCTCCGAGTGCACTCTCAAAGTGTAGTATCATATGTTTGCTGCAGCAAGTCATGAAAATGACCTAGCCATTTGCTCCTTATCGTTTTATGTTTCCTTCGGCATCCACAGCTTTTATAAACTGTGGCTAGCCAAGGCACATTAGTCCATGCTATGGAGCCATTCTGCCAGTGAGGGGGCTACGGGTAAACAGCAGCGATTAGCAATCTCCCCTTTTGGCCCCAGGCAGCCAATCCTGTATAGTATTCTGACCCTAGTTGGTCTATCCCAACCTAGGTGAATGCTTAGAAGGGTCCTGCGTCACTTGGGAGCCACTGGGAAGCCCAAGATACATTGTAGGTTGGTGTGAACCCTTGACCAAAATGTGCAAATTGAAGGGCAATCCAGGATCATGGGCCCAAGATTCCCACCCCTGACCCACAGTGGGGGCATATATCAATTGGGGATTTATGTATTTTGTATAGTTTCGGAGTGTAGTAGATTAGGTGAAAATATTTAAATTGCACAATGCGGATGTATACTTTTACAACGCATGCACTTACAACGCAATTTTTACATCGCAACATCCACTACAACGCATTCCATTACATCGCATGACACTACAACGCATTTTAAAAAACTACCTTTACAAAGCATTCCATTACATCACATACTACCTTTACAACGCATACCATTACAACGCATACTGTTACATTGCATTTAAGGTAAGTATTGGATAGTATAGGGGTAAAAATTACTATTCTAACTCCAGGGGGTGCAACAGTAGGGTAAGTGTTGGATAGTGTAGGGGTTAAAAATTACTATTCTAACTCCAATGGTATGCATTGTAATGGTATGCGTTGTAATGCCTGCGTTGTAGTGACATGCGATGTAGTGTCATGCGTTGTAATGGTATGCGTTGTAATGGTATGCGTTGTAGTGTCATGCGTTGTAAAGGATGTTCCGTTGTAATGCCTGCGTTGTAAGTGTAGTGCGATGTAATAGTTGCGTTGTAAAGGTTGTTTCCCCTCTCGGTCTCTACAGCATCGCTCCCTCAGTAGCGAGAGCGGGTCCACAAAATGTATCACTAATGTTTTGTAAAGTCTTGAGATGCCTTTTCTCTCTATCACCAGGTTTACTTTGAGTGGGCTGTGATCTGTAATGGTAATGAGGCCTTTTTGCATCTTTGTAAACCGTGACATAATCGGAGAAATAAAATATAGTGATTTGTGAAGATCGTATTCCGCCCCCAATTCGGCAAACAATTTCATGTGTGAAGCGACCCACACATTTCCCAAAATGGGAAGCCCTATTCTTTCCCAGGAATTAAATCCATGTACACATGTAACTGAGGATTTATATTCATCAACCGAAAGTGGAGTTACCTGGTTCAGCGGTTTCCACCATATAATACATCTTTAGGGCCATGAGCCAACAGTTGATTGCTAGCATTGAAACTGGTCGAAGGTTTACCCGTGGCTTGGCTCTTTACAGAAGCTAAACCAAAAGAGGAGGGACCAGAGGCAGATAATGGTCCCGTATACAGGTCCCCACAAGGACAATGTGATAAGAGGGTATGCAGTTCCTATCAAGAGAGAAGGTCAAAAGCTAACCAGGGGGCAGATAAGGGGATCTGCTCCCTTAGGAGCAAGGACCCCTACACGCCCCAAGGGGTGCCATGCTTCCTCATCGGGCAGCTCCTTGTTGGGCTGGCGCTGCAATGCCCAACGGGCCCCGCAGGGGGGTTCTTTGCCGGAGTTCTTTTGTTTTTGCGAACGTGAAGAGTGAGGTGTGTTGGTGTTTGTGAAGAGTAAATAGATTGGTAAAAAAGTATGAAGTAAAAATAACTAAAAGAACCCAAAATGCTATTTAATAACTGGGCTCCTTTGTTATGGTTAAAAACATAAGGTCTGGCTAGAGATGGATATAATGGCCCAATCCAGCACAAGGTGATGGTTTCTAAAAGAAGGTCAACATGCTTCATGCCCTATTACTGTCATAAAGGTCATGGCATTTCGTCAGGACCGAAGTCCTAATCTACTCATGTAGGAGGAGCAAGTTGTTAAATTTGTACAGTATCGTAAAAGTGAAAATATATCCATTGCAGGGCAGAATAACTGGGCATTTCGCTGAAGTCACACACTGAAGGAGCAAGTCTTGAATTCTATGTATTTAGAATTCACTCTTTTTCCAGAGCTTTAATTGGTCAGAGAATATGCAATGTAATGATTTTAAAACAGATCATTCATGAACGCCATGATCTTGGATATTAAAACTGAAGATTGACCATCTTATCTGGAGTTCAGAATTACCTGTATATTTTCTACTTACTTAGAATTAAATATGTATTGGTGCCTACTTAATTTGACTTAATGAAAAAAAAGCAACCATAATAATGGGATATATAACTATCCAATTCACTGTCCATGTCATTTTCTATTTGATCATTTTAGGGTTCGCGAACGAAACCTATCCTTTTTTTAGATCATTCTATGTTTGAGTCCGACATTTCAGGAAGAGATTAGTTTTTGCATTATGTCATGTCGAGAGCTTTACACAGCATCATAAAATAACTGAGCCGCCAGAAAAGCACCAGAAAGGCATGGGTCATTCCAAGAAAGAGGGTAATTTTCTGAAACCAGGAATCAAGACTCAATGTTTTAAGCATTTGGATTATTCAAGTGACATCTCTGTTAATCCATAATTTCTATACACACTGCTGCAAAACAATATCACTTTGGCAAGGATGTTTGAGGTTACTATGCAAGCCTTTACCACATATTCCCTTTACCACATGTCCCCTGCCAAGGAATACCTTTACCACACAAGTATTTAAAAAGCATATGCCTTTACAATGAAAATGCAAGTATATATCAGGTAAGTGAAGCCTATATATGTATATGCATTTCCAGAGACTTTTAATATCAGCGTTTTAACAGAAATAAAGCCGTTTTTAATGACCCCCGGAGCAGCGTCACACTCTTTTCGTCAGGAGGAGAGAGCAAGGTTGGGACATATATATATATATATATATATTTGATCAAGGGCACTTTGTATGCCCGAAACGCGTCATTAGGCTTATTGAATAAAAGAATTTCAGCCACCAAGCTTGGGTCCGTGACTCCTTGTGCGTGCAAACAGACAACATGCAGGAGTCGTCCTGCACATATATATATATATATATATATAGATATATATATATATAACCAAAGGTTACAGGGACGTTATTGTTAGGAAATATAATTTTAAAAAACTAGAAGTTCACTGAAAAAAGCAAAGGTCAAAGGAACGTAACTCACTCATACAAAACCATTGAAATTCAGCAGTTATAGTTACCTGAGCTAACTATAGATTACACCCTGCAAAGCACTGCTTAATGACCTCACATATTGCATCTCTCATGACATGGACAGTGACATCTATGATGACATCTCTGATGGGATTACTGATGTCATCATCCAGTGATTGTGAGTGTTTTCTAAACCTTTCTGAGAGTTAAACATATATACTAAGGCACCTCAAAAGATAAATTAGTTTAGTTTGTGTACTACTAATGAGTGAATCTTTTTTTACAACTTAGATTATGTGAGTGTCTGTGAAACTGTGTATATTTGTGGGTAAGTGGCTGTATCAGTGAATAAGTGGGTGTGTGAATAGCTGTATGAATGAGTGACTGTTTGAGTGCCTGTATGGGTGAGTGAATGGGTGATAAGTGGTGTATAGATGAGTGAGTGGATATGTGAGAGACTGTATAGATGATTGAGTGGGTGTGTGAGTTGTTCTATGGGTGAGCAAGTGGCTGTATGGGCAATTGAATGGGTGTGTAAGTGCCTGTAAATGGTGAATGAGAGGGTACTTGAGTGGCTGTATGGGTGTGTGAATGGGCGTCTAAGTGGGTATAAGGGTGAGTGAGTGGCTGTGTGTGTGGGTGAGTAAGTGAGTGTGACAGAGGCTCTATGAAAGACTATGTGGTTGTCGCAGTAACTGTTTAGGTGTCTGAGTACATGTGTTAGAATCTGTATGAGTGAATGGGTGTGTGAGTATCTGTATGGGTGAGTGAGTGGCTCTGTGAGTAGCTGTAGGAGTGAGTGGGTCTATGCATAAGGCAGTGTGTGCATGAGTATTTGCATGGGTTTGTGATCGGGTATGTTAGTGGTTGTGTGGGTTTATGAGAGGATGTATGGGGTGTGAGTCAGTATGTGAGTGGTTCAGTGATGTCTTCAGTAATGTCATTTGAGATGTCACCAGTGAGGTCACTGACCATGTCATGAGTGATGTAATATGTGAGGTCATAAGCAGTGCATCGTGGGTGCCTAATTTATGGTTATCTGAGGTGACTATAACTGCTGGGTTTGTACAAGTGAAATCTGAGCATAAATATAATGTCCATGTAACCTTTGTGTTTTTAAGTGAATTTTTAAATTTTTATTTCCTAACGTGAACATCCTTATAACCTTTAATTTTTGTAGTAAATTTCTATTTTTTTAATGTTATTTTCTAACTATAACGTCCCAGTAACCTTTGGCTTTTTTAGCGAATTTATAAGGTTTGTTAAAGTTATTTCCTAACTATAAAGTTCCTGTAACCTTTGTTTTTTTTTTAGTGAATTTCCACAGTTTTTAATGTTATTTTCCAACTACAATGCCCCTGTAACCTTTGGCATTTTTAATGAATTTCTAAGTTTTTTTAAATTTAATTTCTAACTAACTTTTGAGAGTGTGAGTAAGTTAGTGCATTATTGTCTCAGTGGGTGTGTGAGTTTTTCAATGGGTAAGTGAGTGGGTGCTTGAGTGCACAAGTGTCTGAGTGGGTGCCTAAGTGTCTGAGTGGGTCTGTGAGTGGGTGTGAAAGTGTCTGAGTGGGTTTACAAGTACGTCCATGAGTGTGTGAGTCAGTCTATTAGTGAGTGCATGAGGTCCTCATGCTAGCTCCCCCTACTACGGTCCACCTGTCTAGCTTGCCTGCAGTCTGGTACCCTCTGCTGCCTTCGGTTTTGTGCATCCACTGCTTGTTTTCTGCTAGTGTTTCTGCCTTTTCTCTATTTGCTCCTGCCCTCTATTTTGCCCCTTCTACTCGTTCTGCCCTCTATTTGTCCTCTTATAGTAATTCTGCCTGTTATTTTGCCTCTTATTGCTCATTTCTGACCCTTATTCTGACGTCGCATCCACCGTGCCCAGATACCCCTAGGGGTGACAGTGCTACACCATAGAAATACTAATTGATTCATTCATTCATTTTTCCCTGCACAAAACTATTTCTGTGAGATTAACTGGATTCAACTGTTTTCCGATTTCTATATTAAGATGGGAACAACAAAATGATTTATACTGGTTTTGTTTATATTTTCTTTTTTCTTCCCTTATAGGACTCTTACAGCTGCTCTAGACAAGCCAGTGTGGGCCTCTTACTAGACATTCTGTGCAGCCAAGGCTGCTGTGATTGTGTGCACATCACTGGACAGATGGGACATGTGTAAGAGAAGCACACACAGAAAGATAGTGTGTGCCAGTGCTTGCGTCGTTGTGGTCTGTGAGTCAGATTGTACATGTGTGTGACTTAGATTGTTTGTGTATGTCAGATTTTGTGTGATAGAAATTGCATCAGATCATTTATTTCTCTGTGTGAGAGAGAGAAATATATTGTGTATATCAGGTTGTGTGTGAGTGTGAGTGCACTAAGGGCCGGCCATACTTCAGAGGGAGGTTGGGGCAAGGCTCTGAGATGGAGTGTGACTGCAAGCTATACATGAGGAGAGGCCAATTTCACATGCACTCAGTTCCCCTTTCACAACAGATTGCTTTCATACCTCAGCACCTCCTAACGGGGCATATGCACTGACTTTAGGAGCTGCTGTGTGTGGGGAAATGCAAAGTGACTGAAAGCAGGGCATGCATCCTTAGCAAAAATGTAGATTTAACATCACTTCCGTTTTGTTCACCGCTACCCACACAATAAGCCCCGTCCCTTGTCTAAACAGGCGGTCAATGTGTATTGGGGCATGTGTGCTATCACTTCTTCAGTAAGGGAAGGGGCACAAGATTCAGAGATGGCAGGTTCCCTGGAGCCTCTGAACATGCAGGCAGTGCTGCGCCTCTAGACTGGAACAACCCAGCACCCATTCACCTTAAATGGGGCATGCCACCCTTGCCTTTCTTCACAGAGTACATCTGCAGCGGCATTGTACACGGCAAACAGCGCAGCTGTGGTTGGGTTTGGAAAGCGGGACTGCTCTTTAAGGCTGGGCTGTGGGCAGAGAACTTCCCGGCACCCTACACAAGCTTTATTAGAGTAACCTTCACTGGAGAGGAGAAGCTGGAAGATTAACCAAGTCATCATCGGGGGCTTGTGCTCAGTGCATTGCGTGTGACTTTTCAAATCGAGGCCCAAGGTGGCTGCCAACACTTCCTGGTTGAAGTGTTGGCAGCCAATCAGATTTCAGCTCGGGTACAGTTGCATCCACAGAGGATCTGCACCCCTAGATATACAAATTTGGATTTTGGTTAAAAACTCTAAAATTACTGAACAGATTTACACCAAATCACAAAAAGGCCTATTTCTGGACCAAGAGCTAGCTTTCTACCAAATTTGGTGTAATTCCGTCCAGTGGAATGAGCTGTAGTCATGTTCAAAATACCTACGGGAATTAACAAAGGAGAAAACATGTTTTAGGTCCCCCCTTTTCTCTGCCCCAGCTTAACGGATTGCCACAAAACTTTTGAGACAGCAACTGAAGTGAGCGTCAAATTGCTTTGCGATATTTCATGACGATTCATCAACTGGTGCCAAAGATATAGGCAAATCAAAAAAATGCTTTTCCTATGGAAAGGTCGTAACTATGACTACCTACTGGCAACTACCAGTAGGATAGATGTATGTATATATCAGCTAAGTGTAACTATATATATATATATATATATATATAATGGCTCCCACTGCACCTAAGACCAGCGCACTCGCGGACGGGTGCTTTATCGCGCCGAGGTGCAACCGCGCTAAAATGTTCGCTCACTCCTTTGTCTCCATCCGGATTAAGGAAAGCACTCGCAGGGGTTGTCTTACGTATTCTTTATTTGGACCGCTTTAAAACATGACGCGTTTCGGCTTGCGCCTTAATCTGATGTTTTTAGATTTCGCGCCGTGAAACGGCCAGCATTTTTAACAAGATGTCAGAGGTCACATGATACATCGATGTATAGAGAGCAAAAAAGGACCACCATAGATTCATAGGCAGGCGCCATATTGGAGTGGATAAACTCCCATTGAGACATCATAAAGCGACAGTTCTGCTGAATAATTAACAGCATACAGTACATATATATGTTTACCACACACGCGTGGGCCGTATTATGTATAAAATAACATCAACTGTAACTTGTTGCTAATTGACACAATCATGCCGTGTATCGGCAAAAATCCTCGGTGGTATCTTATTACGCCGTATATCGGCATTTATCCTGTTCTCTCACATATAATTCTGGACCAACCAACATTTAAAAAAGGGAAGGGAAGTTTACATAAAGGAGTACACAAATCTGAATTCAACATCATCATACAGAAACACAATAGTGCTTAAACAACTTCAAGCGTACGAAAGAATTAATCACCTAGATGCACTGCTAATTCTTCCCCTACATTCATCCCTTGGGGTATCTTTGTCCCTAGGTCTATAATGTATCTCGATTCTAATCTACGAAGCTGTATTGGCATTCGCTCTTAATTCCTTGCGTGGGCCTTCGAATTTCTTCGCAAACGTGAGTACTCTTCCCTGGGCATAATCGCGTTCGTCCCTTTCAAACTTTTCTTGCTTTCTTTGTTTGATTTTTGCTTCGTACTTCACAAGTCTCTTCTTCATCTGTTCTTTTAATTCTTCAATTTTCTTCTTGTCCTCCTCTTTCTCAATTTCGGTCTCCATCTTCTCTATTTCCAGTAGTGTTTTATCTCGATCGCTCCAGGCAAACATAACTAGTATGAGCAGCATCCCTTTACTTGACTCCGCTGTATGAACCGCCCATTCATCTAAGAGTCTGGGGTCGGGATTTTCGTAGGCTGGGATGGTGTAAATGCGCAAACCTCTTGGTATCCTATTAACATCAATGTAACTTTGTAATGAGGTTGCTTCCCACCACTTTCTTTGTTCTCGCTCATACAGTCTTTCTAGTGCCAGAAATCTGGATGTTAAGTTCGTATTTGCCTGTGTTCCTTTGCTACCTCCTTGTTGTGGGTCAGTCAGCGTACTCTTTCTAAGCAATACACTACGTAGGAGCTGCTGCATGTCAAAAACTTGGTTATGGTTTTAGGCTTCTTAAGAGATCTAGGCTAGATCTCTAAAAGACAGTCTTGTCCAAAGCCAATTTTGTCAGAAACTTCCAAAGGGGGGGACCTTAAGGGAACTTAGGGGTTTCTTCCCTTGTGGGAAATGCAAAGCCTGTGTGTATAGCAGAAGAACATTCACATACAGGGTCACCGGCCTTAAGAAGCCTAAAACCATAACCAAGTTTTTGACATGCAGCAGCTCCTACGTAGTGTATTGCTTAGAATGCCCATGTGGTCTGCGTTATATTGGCAGCACTATCCACCCAGTCAAAGTAAGAATTCTGGAGCACATGAGAGCAATAGCAAAAAATGATGCCACCTATTCTGTGGCAAGACACTTCACTGAAAAACATGAAAGTAACAGGGAACTGCTGCGTTTCTATGGGCTAGATCAAATCCCCTTGAACATCAGGGGAGGGGACAGGATTAAACAGCTTCGTAGATTAGAATCGAGATACATTATAGACCTAGGGACAAAGATACCCCAAGGGATGAATGTAGGGGAAGAATTAGCAGTGCATCTAGGTGATTAATTCTTTCGTACTCTTGAAGTTGTTTAAGCACTATTGTGTTTCTGTATGATGATGTTGAATTCAGATTTGTGTACTCCTTTATGTAAACTTCCCTTCCCTTTTTTAAATGTTGGTTGGTCCAGAATTATATGTGAGAGAACAGGATAAATGCCGATATACGGCGTAATAAGATACCACCGAGGATTTTTGCCGATACACGGCATGATTGTGTCAATTAGCAACAAGTTACAGTTGATGTTATTTTATACATAATACGGCCCACGCGTGTGTGGTAAACATATATATGTACTGTATGCTGTTAATTATTCAGCAGAACTGTCGCTTTATGATGTCTCAATGGGAGTTTATCCACTCCAATATGGCGCCTGCCTATGAATCTATGGTGGTCCTTTTTTGCTCTCTATACATCGATGTATCATGTGACCTCTGACATCTTGTTAAAAATGCTGGCCGTTTCACGGCGCGAAATCTAAAAACATCAGATTAAGGCGCAAGCCGAAACGCGTCATGTTTTAAAGCGGTCCAAATAAAGAATACGTAAGACAACCCCTGCGAGTGCTTTCCTTAATCCGGATGGAGACAAAGGAGTGAGCGAACATATATATATATATATATATATATATATATATATATATATATATATTCACTGAAAAAACATAGGTTTCACACACGTTATAGTTAGGAATTAGCATTTAAAAAACCTTGCAAATTCACTTAAAAAACCATAGGTTTCACACATGTTATAGTTAGGTGGATATTTCACTCGTAAAAAACCAATGAAATTCCCCCGTTATAGTTACTGCAGGCAACTATAACTCACGCGACCGCAATCCTCTGCTGATGACGTCAGATATTACATCACTGATGACATATGTGTCTTTCTGAAAAATAAATATTTGTAATATATGTATAGCTAAAGATTAATGGAAGAAGACATGGGTAAATAAGTGTCTAAATACAGTGATGTAATATCTGACGTCATCAGCAGAGGATTGCGGTCGCGTGAGTTATAGTTGCCTGCAGTATCTATAACGGGGGAATTTCATTGGTTTTTTACGAGTGAAATGTCCAGCTAACTATAACATGTGTGAAACCTATGATTTTTTTAAGTGCATATATATATATAATATATATATATATATATTTCACTCGTAAAAAAACAATGAAATTCCCCCGTTATAGTTAGTTCAGATAACTATAACTCGCGCGCCCGCAATGCACTGCTGATGACATCACATATTACATCACTCATGACATGGTCAGTGACATCACTCATGACATCACTGATGACATCATCCTTGTGATAGAGTGGCGGTCGCGCGAGTTATAGTTATCTGAACTAACTATAACGGGGGAATTTCATTGGTTTTTTACGAGTGAAATATCCACCTAACTATAACATATGTGAAACCTATGGTTTTTTAAGTGAATTTGCAAGGTTTTTTAAATGCTAATTCCTAACTATAACGTTTATGAAACCTATGGTTTTTTCAGTGAATTTGTACGGTTTTTTAAATGCTAAGTTATGTATGTATTATTATTTTTTTTATATATTTATTTTACAATAAAGTACGTATTAAAAATTTTTTCTTTTATTTTAATTTTTTTTGTTTTACACCGTGCGCGCACGGTGCGCGCACCCCCGCGATTTTAAAAAAAAAAATTAAAAAAAAAATTTCTTCCTTCGGGGTCCTTCAGGGACCCCCTGACAAAGGCTAGGGGGTCAGGAACTCTCTACCCTGCCCCCTTTTCACATTCGCCACCTTCCTTTTTCACTCTCACACTGAAAACAAACAAAATGGCGGCCGACACTTCCTGATTTCGACCGATTCGAACGTTGACTAACGGCGACCAATCAGAATTACGCTCGCGCACGTTAGGGTGCTCGCACGGTGCTCGCACTGTACGCGCTTATAGATATTTATATGCTTTTAAATGCTATTTTCTCAGGAACTACTGAACAGATTGACACCAGACCTGCAAAAGGCACTTCCCTGACCTGAGGACTACCTCTCTGCCAAATTTCAAGTAATTCTGTTCAGCCGTTCGGGCTGTACCTTCGACTAAAGGTCCTATGGGAAAATGCATGGGGAAAACGTGTTTTGGGACCCCCCTTTTTTCTCGGCCCCCACTTGACAAATCGCCCCGAGACTTTCAGGGTAGGAGCTGAGCGGAGCGCCCCATTAGTTTTGAAAATTTCGCGAGGATTTGTCAACCGGCGCCAAAGTTATTCAAAATAGAATTTTCAGATTTCCTATGGAAACACGGTCCTAACTATAACTATCTACTGGCGACCGCCAGTAGATAATATATATATATATCCACCATACGACCCCCACCTCAAACTCCGAACTCAGGGCGGCTGCTATCTCCCTTCAGTGAGAGTGGGACCTCACTCTTGCTACACAGCAACTCCGATACGATTTGGGGCACTCGCAGGCTCATTTCAGGCTTTATTTGTTAACAGCAGACTCGTATATATATATATATATATATATTCACTGAAAAAACCCAAAGGTTTCAGGTAAGTTATAGTTAGAAATTAGCACTTAAATACATTAGAAATTCACTGAAAAAACAATAGGTTTCAGGGACGTTATAGTTAGCTGGACATTTCACTCTTACAAATCCATAGAAATTCCACTGTTATAGTTAATTCACCTAACTATAACTCGCGCACCCGCAATGCATTGCTCATGACGTCACATATTACATCATTCATGACATGGTCATTGACATCACTGATGACATCACTGATGAAATCTCAAATGACATCACTGATGACAACACTGATGACATCATCCAGTGACTGTGTGTTTCTGTAAAGTGTAAATATGTTTTATATATATTCCAAGGTGTATTAAAGAATGAGTGGGTGTATAAGTGTCTGGATGGAGGATTTAGTAGGTGCGTGACTGACTGTATAAGTGAGTGATTAAATGTGTCTTACTGAATGCATGGGTTAGTGACTAAACTGTGTGAATGTCTGTATCAGTCTGTCTGATGTTGTGCAAGCTTCTGCATGGGTTGGTCAGAAGCTACATTAGTGTCTATAAAGGTTATTGATTGGTTGTCTGAGTATTTTTTGGGGAGATTGAGTATGGGTGGGAGGTGTGTGACTGTGCATAGATGTGTGAGTGGTTGATTCACTGGGTGTATGGGTTCAAGAGTGCATGCGGAAACAGCTCTATGGGTGTGTGAGTGTGTGTATGGGTGTGTTGGCGAGTAAATGGATGTCTCAGTGGTACATGTCCAAGTAACTACATATGTAAAAGGCAGTGTATGTGAGAGTTGAAGTATATAAATGTCTCTACATGATAGTCAGTGATTGTGAGACTGGCTGTATGGATGAGTGTGTACTTGTATCACTGATTATATAAGAGGGTAAGTATGCATTAGTATCTGTATGAATAAGTGAGGTGGCGTGTGTGTAATTGTGTAGGTGAGTAAATGGGAGTGTGATTGATTCTTAGCATGACTGACTAGATGTGTGAGTAACTGCATTGATGAGTGGTGGTGTGTGAGTATCTGTATAGGTGTATGAGTGCATATGATAGTGTTGTATTGATGAGTGACTGCATGTATGAGTGAATGTATGGATGAATGAGGGGGTGTGTGTGTGTACTGTGTAGACCTAGGAATCAGTGAGTGCATATGTAGTAACTGGTTTTGGTGTGTCAATGATTTAGAAAATGAAAGTCTGTATTTTACAGTGGGTGTATCAAAGGTTATATTAGAGTGTGAGGAGGTGCATGAGATTTTCACGTGGATGATGTCATCAGTAATAGATGTCATCTAACTATAACGTACCTGAAACCTATGGTTTTTTCAGTGAATTTCAATGGTTTTTAAATGCTAATTTCTAACTATGACATCCCTATTAAATCCCCTTGAATCCTGAAGGTCCTTGGTGGTCAAGTAGCCCCCCAGATACATCCAGTAAGCGCCACAGACCTGCGTTTCAGAGAGGTGTTCTGAGGCCACGCCCCTTTTTACACCACGGTGCAAACGCGGCGTCTGGCACACTGCTGCTCAGAGGATGAAGTCCACTTTTGTCTTGAGGTCCTCAGGACACAAGAGGACCTAATCGCCCCACCAGCAGTGCACCAGAAGCCACGTTTGCAGAGCGGTGTAAAAAGGGCCGTGGCCTCGGAGCACCTCTCTGCAACGCAGCCCTGTGGCATTTACAAGACGTACCTGGTGTACTAGTTGGTCTCCAGGGACCCTCAGGATTGAAGGGGAATTAATCCCCCAACTTAAAACATGCCACAGGGCGCGTTAGCACTGTGGTGCAGGGGGGGGGGCGGGGCCTGATGTGACAAGTGTGCAAACGCGACCTGTGGCGCTTTTAAAGTTGGGTGATTAAGTCTCCTTGAATCCTGAGGGTCCCTGAAGGCCAACTAGCCCACCAGCTACCTCCAATAAGCACCACAGAGCTGCGTTGCAGAGTGGTGTAAAAAGGGGCGTGGCCTCAGAACAGCTCTCTGCAACGCAGCTCCCCGGCGCTTACTGGAGGTACCTGGTGGGCTAGTTGGCCCCCAAGGACCCTTAGGAGTGAAGGGGACTTACTCCTCCAACTTAAAACGCGCCACAGGGCACGTTTGCCCACTTGTCAAATCAGACCACGCCCCCTCTCTGCACCACTGTGCAAACACGCCCCCTGGTGCGTTGTAAATTGAGAATTAAATCCCCTTGAGTCTTGTATTGTATTGTATTGTATTGATTCTTGTATAGCGCTGCTGTCACCCCACCGGTATCCTGACGCTCTGATATAGACATGTATTATCGATGCTAAGGGATTAGGGCAGGGCGAGAAAGGATCAGGCTTTCGGGAAGAGCCATGTTTTAAGGCTCTTTCTAAAATCGGTTAGAGAGTCGATCTGTCTGATCCTCTGTGGTAGCTCATTGCACATCCGAGCGCCCGCCACGCTAAATGCCCTTCCTCCCAGCCTGGATCGTTTAAATCTAGGAATTACCAGCAGATTGGCGCTGGAAGATCGGAGCTGTCTCAGAGGGAGGTACCAAGTGAACCTTTCCTGGAGAGGGATCGGGCCCGTCCCGTGTATTGCTCTGTACACCAGACAGAGAGATTTAAAGAGGACCCTTTCCCTGATTGGTAGCCAGTGAAGCTCTCTCAGGGCCTGAGTAGAGGATGAGTCACGCCGCCAATTTAACACCAGTTTAGCCGCGGCCGACTGGAATCTTTTCAGCCCCTGGAAGATGTATTGAGGGGCCCCTAAATACAATGAATTAAAGTAGTCCATCCTGCTCAACACTGTGCTGCTTACTATCAGGGGGTGCAGATCCTTCGGTAGGATCGGAAGAATCCGGCGCAGCAGACGCAGTAGACCAAAGGACACACTGGCTGTCTTGTTTGCCTGCGACTCCATTTGGAGGTTTTTATCTATTAGGACCCCCAAATTGCGTATTGTATTGGCCGGGGCCAGCAGGTCCTCCTCAGGGGTAAGCCTAAACTTCACTGGTGCATGCAGAGGCAGCCTTGCCAGTGAGCAATACAATACCTCGGTCTTCCCTCCGTTGAACAGCAAGGAATTTCTCCGCAGCCAATCTATGGTCTGATGCATGCACTCTTGGAATTGTTTCATAGGGACTGCCTGTTTTCCCTCCACGGAAAATGCCAATTGCGTATCATCCGCGTAATTGACCAGGTCGACCCCGAACGCTTTAATAATAGAGAAGAGTGGCTGTAGATAAATGTTAAAGAGGATGGGGCTGATGCTGGAGCCCTGCGGTACTCCATAGACTAAGGGTGATTTTCCAGATGTAAACGGTCCTAAAGTTACCATCTGTTGTCTCCCTGTCAAGTAAGACCGCAGCCACTGCAGTGCCCGTCCCTTCACCCCTATTCTCTCCAGTCTCTCCAGCAGGATTGAGTGACTCACTGTGTTGAATGCGGCCGACATATCAAGGAGCACCAAAACCATGGCATTCCCGTTGTTGGCCCGCATTCGAAAGTTGTCCATCATAGTTGACAGAGCTGACTCTGTCCTATGTCCGGGTCGGAAGCCAAACTGATCCTTATCCAGCAAATGATGTTCCTCCAAATAGTCTGATAAGGATCTACTTACAGCCTTTTCCAAAATTTATTTGGAAAAGGGAGGAGGGAGATTGGCCGAAAGTTGGCCGGGTTTGTCGGGTCCAAGGAGGGCTTCTTAATTAGTGGTTACACCACCGCCTGCTTCCATCCCTCCAGGACTATGCCTTCTTCCAAAGATTGGTTGCATATCTGACGTAGCCAGGGAAGAGTCGAGTGGCCATAGGTCTTCCACACTTTCTGGGGCAGGGGGTCAAGTGGGGAGCCTGAAGCTTTGCACCATTGTGTTAAAAGTGAGATCTGTGAGGGTAGGGAAACTGTCCAGGAAGCATCGCTGAACCGGATCCCCTTCAGTTGCCTGTATAGCGTGGTCCTGTGCGGCAATTTCGTTGTCCTTAAAGGAGCCAACAATCTTTGCCACTTCTTCCATAAAATGGGAAGCAATCTCATACATAACTTCTGTGAGGCCTCTACTTTGTTTTCCAAGCAAGTTGGGGCCGAGATATCTCTAACAATCTTACAAAGTTCTTTGGTCCCATCAGATGCTTGTAGGATGGAATTGGCATAGAAGTTAGCTTTGCTTTCTAGAATAAGCATCTTGTACTTAGTCTGTGCCATCCTTAACTCCGACTTATCCCCCTCTAAATACCTCTTCCTCCTTCCTTTCGGCCTGTTTGCACAGTAGACGTGACTGTTTCAGTTCATCATTGTACTAAGGTGCAGAGATTTTATTTCTAGTTCTTATTTTTCTCAGTGGAATTAGTTGGTCCAGAGCATCCGTAATAAACTCCTGATAAGTGGTGTAGTTTTCCTCTACCGTACTAGAGGCGCAGAAGGGGTTCACTGTGGGTAGTGTTAGGAGGGCACCCGTCCTGCCTAATTTTGCCCAAACCCTACCTCTCCGAAAGGTCGTGGAAGTTATGGCTTGGTCTCTTCGACCGGGTAGCAAAATTTTGAAATGGATTAGGTAGTGATCTGTCCAATTTTGGGGTACAATATTTATAATCTCGACTTCTAACCCATTTGCAAACAGGAGACGGAGGATGTGCCCTCCCTGATGGGTCGGGGAGGTAACTAGTTGTTGGAGGTTGAAGTTAGTGCAGGTGCACTTCAGATCTCTCAAATAGTTTCCAATGTTTGCATTCTCCCAAAGATTGAAGTCGCCCAGGATAATCATTCTGGAGTGTATTAAGGATAGGTTGGTAATGGTATCCAGAAAGGACTGATACAGGGTGGTACTCCCTGGGGGACGGTAACAGACCAAACCCGTGTATAGACTGCCTTTAGCTTCCTGCAACGAGAATCCCATGAATTCAATCCCGTCTACCTCGTCCACCTGCAGGAGAGCAAACTTAAGTTCTTCCCTAAATATCACTCCAACCCCTCCCGCTCTACCCTCTTTCCTTGGGTTATGTAACATTTTAAATCCATCGGGGCAGGCGAGTCCTATTTCTACCACGGACTCCGCTCCAATCCAAGTTTCGGTTAGAAACAAAACATCGATTTTCATATTTTCAATCAGCAATGCGATTTCCGCGTGGTGCTTGGCTAGCGACCGACTATTAATCAGCCCGCAGTTCAAGCTGTTAAATGTTTTAGTACTCATATTTCCCACGGAAGATCCGTGGAAGACAGCATCAGTGTCAACCCTTTTACCTATATCCAGAAGCTGTTCTCTTGTATAGGTGTGGCGTGCCTCGCTGACTAAATAGGCAGCATGGCCAGCACCAAGCACGTCCGAAGCGCGGACGGGCCCCAATGGGCTTGCCTCTGGCGCGCCATCGGGGCGCGCGCGCAGTGGGCGCTTGCATTGCCCGGATTAAGTAGGCAGCTGGCGTATTCCCCTTGCCACTAGTGCGCTCACCAATATGGCGCCCTAGTGTGTCACAACCACCCCCAAGATGGCGCTTAATGAAGAGTGTGGAGTGTGGAGGAGAATCCCCGCTCAAACGGCAGGTGAACAAATTCAATTTAAGTGCGGGTATGCGGAGGGTACTGCTGGACAGTTAAAATATAATAAAACCAACCGATTAAAAGACCTTAGTCAACAAAAGCAGCAGGCGAATTCCAGCCACTGATAGCCTATGGTAACCCTCCCGTATCCTTTCGGCTCGGCAGCTTGCGCGCTATATCATTTAGTGATGGCGCGCTTGCATTGCCCGGATTAAGTAGGCAGCCGGCGTATTCCCCTGGCCACTAGTGCGCTCACCAATATGGCGCCCTAGTGTGTCACAACCACCCTCAAGATGGTGCTTAATGAAGAGTGTGGAGTGTGGAGGAGAATCCCCGCTCAAACGGCAGGTGAACAAATTCAATATAAGTGCGGGTATGCGAAGGGTACTGCTGGACAGTTAAAATATAATAAAACCAACCGATTAAAAGACCTTAGTTAACAAAAGCAGCAGGCGAATTCCAGCCACTGATAGCCTGTGGTAACCCTCCCATATCCTTTCGGCTCGGCAGCTTGCGTGCTATATCATTTAGTCCCTGAGGTCCAACTAGCCCACCAGGTACCTCCAGTAAGCGCCACAGAGCAGCGTTGCAGAGAGGTGTAAAAAGGGGCATGGCCTCGGACCACCTCTCTGCAAGGCAGCCCTGTGGCGCATACTGGAGGTACCTGGTGGGCTAGTTGGCCCCCAGGGACCCCCAGTATTGAAGGGGAATTAATTCCCAACTTAAAACACGCCCCCCTTCTTTTTCCTTTTTTTGGGCCCTGGAGATCCCATCCCCCAGGGTCTAACCCCTTTTAAAAAATAAAAAAAATCTAAATCCCGTGGCTAATTCCGGCCCTGGGGACCCCATCCCCAGGGCATGGCCACATATATTTATTTTTTTAAGGAGGGAGGCTGCGTGGCCCCCCTCCTGAGACCTCTATTAGCCCCGGGGACCCCATCCCCCGGGGCCAGCCTTTATTATTTATTTATTTATTTATTTAGGGGGTGAGGAGGGCCACAGGGCCCCCTCCCGGGCCACTTCTAGCCCCAGGGATCCCATTCACCGGGGCCGGCCCTATCCGTTGGGGACCGTGGTGGGAGCCCCAATGCCCCCACGGTCCCGCCATCTCCCCACCTCCTGTGGGAGATGGCATTGCTTTTCCACACAGGGAACTGCTGACATGCAGCTCCCCGTGTGGAAAAGCAATCAGCTTTGGATTTTGGAAGAGAGAGCAGGTTTCCCTGCTCTCACTTCCAAAATCCAAACCAGAGTATGCAATGACAGGGCGGGAGCCACATGGCTCCCACATTGCAAACAGCAGTGTCCCGGGGGTTGGCACCCTGGGAAACTGCAGAAGCCGGCCCTGGGGAGTGGCAGTCCCCAGGGCCATTGAGGGCTCCAGGAGGAGGGCCGCGCGCCCCCCCAACTAGTGCACAGCCCCAGGGAGGTGGTGGTGCCCAGGGCGTGTGGCGGGGCTCGAGCCCCCCACTCAGTTTAATATTTATTTAAAAAAGAAGCCCCACGGGTTGGCGGTCCCTGGGGCTGTGAGGGGGCCATTTGCCCCGTGAATATTTGAGAAAAGCCCTGGAGGGTTGCGGTCCCCAGGACTTGGGGGGCCTTGGAGGCCCCCCACAAATCAAACAAGCCACGGGGGTGGTGGTCCCTGGGGCTGCGGGGGTTCACTAATATTTTTTGGCAATGCCCCTGGGACCTGGCCCACCCGGGGGCCTCAATTAAATGAAGCACTACCTTCTTGCCAAATTTGGTGTAATTCAGTTCAGCAGTTCAGGCTGTAGCCTTGGCTAAAGTTTCCTATGGGAAATTGATTTTCTGACCTCTATTTTTGGAATTTCTCAGGAACTACTGAACAGATTTACACCATTTAACAAAAAGGACTCTTTCTGAACAAAGGACTACCTTTTTGCCAAATTTGGTGTAATTCCGTTCAGCAGTTCGGGCTGTAGCCGTGTCCAAAGTTTCCTATGGAAAATAACATGGGGAAGACATGTTTTGGGACCTCCCTTTTTTCTCGGCCCCCGTTTGGCAAATCGCTCCGAAACTTTCAATACAGGAGCTGACTAGAGCGCCCCACTAGTTTTGAAAATGTTGCGAAGATTCGGCAACTGGCACAAAAGTTATTGGAAAAAATAAAAATGCTTTTCCTATGGAAAATAGGTCCTAACTATAACTACCCGCCAGTAGGATGGATATATATATATATATATATATATATATATATATATATATATATATATATATATATCTCCAAACAAAGTTAGCCTGCAATGAGGGGGCCCAGACAAGGAGGTAAATGTCGCATTTCCTTTATGAAAAGATGCAGTGAAACAAACAGACAGGTATTTTCCACCAATATCACAGCTCAGCTCAGCTCAGCCCGACGCATTTCGTGCCTCCAGGCACTTCATCATGGGCTTCTGGCTTTCAATTAAATGCAGGCACGGTGAATTCTTCGGGCACCAGTTCAAATATACGAAAACCCCGCCCCGATGGGCATGGCCACCCCGTGGCCTCTTGGTAGATGTAGTGCTCCGAGACCAGCAGCGCAATGCCTATAACTATGGTGCAATTGGCAGGAACGTGAATATTATCCACCTGGAGGAAGGTACTTACCGTTGGTATTCGAATCCCTGCCACGCCCACCATGTGTTTTCCGCCTATCAAAGCGTTCGAGGCATTCTTTTTATTTTTGGACTCCGACAGCACTGTTTGTTTGGGGAAGGCATCCGAAGAAGGAACTATTCCGAAATGCATCATGCCATCCGAATAAATCTGCTGGTCAGAAGCAAGCCTGTGTGTGTGCCTGGTTCTTCAGTCTGAGGGACCTTGGTTGTGATAATTCGGTGCGTGACCACTATGCACCTTTGGTACCCCACCCACAAGCAGTGCAGCAGAGTCAGTGGTAACTTTGGTGTTTTTCATCGTTTGGAAAGCTGCTGCACCGCCGCTGTCTTTAACATCCAGCAACACTTGTTGGGATGCAATTGGTCCGATACTCCACTCCGGGACTTCCCGAGGAGACAGTAGCGGCAAGGTGATGGCTTGTGGGACCAGCAGCGCAATGCCTATAACTATGGTGCAATTGGCAGGAACGTGAATATTATCCACCTGGAGGAAGGTACTTACCGTTGGTATTCGAATCCCTGCCACGCCCACCATGTGTTTTCCGCCTATCAAAGCGTTCGAGGCATTCTTTTTATTTTTGGACTCCGACAGCACTGTTTGTTTGGGGAAGGCATCCGAAGAAGGAACTATTCCGAAATGCATCATGCCATCCGAATAAATCTGCTGGTCAGAAGCAAGCCTGTGTGTGTGCCTGGTTCTTCAGTCTGAGGGGCCTTGGTTGTGATAATTCGGTGCGTGACCACTATGCACCTTTGGTACCCCACCCACAAGCAGTGCAGCAGAGTCAGCGGTAACTTTGGTGTTTTTCATCGTTTGGAAAGCTGCTGCACCGCCGCTGTCTTTAACATCCAGCAACACTTGTTGGGATGCAATTGGTCCGATACTCCACTCCGGGACTTCCCGAGGAGACAGTAGCGGCAGGGTGATGGCTTGTGGGACCAGCAGCGCAATGCCTATAACTATGGTGCAATTGGCAGGAACGTGAATATTATCCACCTGGAGGAAGGTACTTACCGTTGGTATTCGAATCCCTGCCACGCCCACCATGTGTTTTCCGCCTATCAAAGCGTTCGAGGCATTCTTTTTATTTTTGGACTCAGACAGCACTGTTTGTTTGGGGAAGGCATCCGAAGAAGGAACTATTCCGAAATGCATCATGCCATCCGAATAAATCTGCTGGTCAGAAGCAAGCCTGTGTGTGTGCCTGGTTCTTCAGTCTGAGGGGCCTTGGTTGTGATAATTCGGTGCGTGACCACTATGCACCTTTGGTACCCCACCCACCAGCAGTGCAGCAGAGTCAGTGGTAACTTTGGTGTTTTTCATCGTTTGGAAAGCTGCTGCACCGCCGCTGTCTTTAACATCCAGCAACACTTGTTGGGATGCAATTGGTCCGATACTCCACTCCGGGACTTCCCGAGGAGACAGTAGCGGCAGGGTGATGGCTTGTAGGACCAGCAGCGCAATGCCTATAACTATGGTGCAATTGGCAGGAACGTGAATATTATCCACCTGGAGGAAGGTACTTACCGTTGGTATTCGAATCCCTGCCACGCCCACCATGTGTTTTCCGCCTATCAAAGCGTTCGAGGCATTCTTTTTATTTTTGGACTCCGACAGCACTGTTTGTTTGGGGAAGGCATCCGAAGAAGGAACTATTCCGAAATGCATCATGCCATCCGAATAAATCTGCTGGTCAGAAGCAAGCCTGTGTGTGTGCCTGGTTCTTCAGTCTGAGGGGCCTTGGTTGTGATATATATATATATATATCTCCAAACAAAGTTTGCCTGCAATGAGGCGGCCCAAACAAGTAGGTAAATGTCGCATTTCCTTTATGAAAAGATGCAGTGAAACAAACAGACAGGTATTTTCCACCAATATCACAGCTCAGCTCAGCTCATCCCAACGCATTTCGTGCCTCCAGGCACTTCATCATGGGCTTCTGGCTTTCAATTAAATGCAGGCACGGTGAATTCTTCGGGCACCAGTTCAAATATACGAAAACCCCGCCTCGATGGGCGTGGCCACCCCGTGGCCTATTGGTAGATGTAGTGCTCCGAAACCTACTCCAGTGAGTTACAACGCCGCATTCAATAATAATGAAAAAATTAAACCCCAGTGGGCTGCAAATAATATATATATATATATTACCTATTGGCGGTTGCCATTAGGTAGTTATAGTTAGGACCAAGTTTCCATAGGAAGAGCATTTTTTGTTTTGCTTATAACTTTGGCGTCGTTTGATGAATCTTCATGAAATTTTCCAAACTAATTCTTTGTTCATATCAGCTCCTATGTGGAACATTTGGGGGTAATTCGTCAAGGGGGGGGTTGAGAAAAAAGGGGGGTTCCAAAACGTTTTTTCTCCATGTTAATTTCCGTGGGAAACTTTAGACAAGGTTACAGGTCGAACGGGTGAACGGAATTACCCCAAATTTGGCAGGGGGAAGGGTCTTGGTCTAGAAAGCACGCTTTTGTTTATTTGGTGTTAATCCGTTCAGTAGTTTATGAGAAATATTGAAATTTACAGACATCGATATTTGGGAATTCTGCCATCTGATTGGCTGAGGCGTTACGAGCACGAGCTTGCTGCTTATTGGCTGGGAGCGCTGCGAGCAGTTGCAACTAGGAATTGTTGGCCGCCATTTTGTGATTCCATCGAAGCGAGTAAGGGGAAAAAAGGGCACAAAAAGTGGGAAAGAGGAGGGTAGGAGCACTGTAACCTCTGTGGGGTGTTTAGGGTGTGCTATAGACGGGGTGTGAAGTGAAGTATTCACCCGTAGCGCTGTGAAAGTGCTGGGCAATGGAAATTAAGTGAGGTATTGCCTAGTGTCTGATGGTGCTAAGGTGAGCTGGTGCAGGAGTCGGGGATTAAAGCGTGAGCCCAAACTGTGTGTCATATGTTGTGAAGTCAGGTGCCCTCTCCGTTGCACTACACCTGTGGAAGTAGTGTCAGCATGTGTTTATACCTACTAGGACGAACTACTGACCCCTACTGGTCTGAAAGTCCTAGGGTACGGAAAATATGTGAGGTATTGTGTACAGTCTCATGGTGCTAGGCTGAGCTGCTGCCGAACTTGGGGATGAAAGCGTGAGTCCAAACAGTGTGTCATATGCTGTGAAGTGATGTGCTCTGGCCGCTGTGCCATATCTGTCCAAGTAGTGTCAGTATGTAGTTATACCTACTTGGAGGAACTTTTGTTTCAAACATTGTAACTTGTGTTTGGTGCTTAGGGGGTGTTATACAGGGAGTGTGAAGATAAATTCACGCGTATCAAAACAATTCGGTATTTGTAAAGTGCAAACTACACACTCCTACGGGTCTGATGGTGCTGGGGGCGTAAGCTGAGCTGCTGACGGACTCGGGGTAAAGCCGGTGAACTACTGACCCCTAATGGTCTGAAAGTGCAGGGTACGGAAATTAAGTGAGGTATTGCCTAGAGTGTCATGCTGCTAAATTGAGCTGCTGCTGGACTCGGGTATGAAACCGTGAGCCTGTGTTTGCTATGCTGTGAAGTCATGTGCTCTGGGCGCTGTGCCACACTTGTCCAACTTGTATATGGTGCTTAGGTGGTGTTGTATAGGGAGTGCGAAGGTAAATCAATATGGTATTTGTAAAGTGCAAACTACTCACCCCTATGGGGGAGTCGAGGTGGTGATCAAAGCGAGAGCTCTGTGCTGCAAAGTCAGATGGTCTGGAAGCTACGTCACAGCTGTGTGGAGAATACATTTTGGCGAGGGTCCAGGAGTTGCCGTTACCTGGCCCTAAAATAGCAGGCCTAAGTTGTCAGTTATAGGGTGGCTCTAAAAAGAGCCCTTGTGTTGATTAGTTGGAGCTACATATAAGTGCGGATGCACAGCTTCAAGGCATTCAGAAAAACTTGATTTCCGTGATCTGTGAAGTGTACTCACGTCTGTAGATATCAGCCATATCAAAACGTATGTTGTTGTAGATGGACCCAATTTTGTGGTCTCTGAGGTATGCAGACACAGCTTTGTTGAGTTTCTTCCTAGATTTTTCAATCTTAGGACAAAAAAGACAGTTTGAGGGTGAAGTAACATCAATTGTCCAAAGGTGTCCTTCATAAGCATTTCCAAACCGACTCCAGTCAATGTGCCTAGGTCGTTTCCACCACAGTGCACAATCATGAGGTCAGGGTGTTGGAGATGCAAACAGGTTTTAACCAAAGGCAACAATTGGTGCCACTTCAATCCTCTCTGTGCAAACCATTTAATGTCCACATTTTGTAAACCTAGGTCTAAGTCAATACGTCTCTGTTCTGCATACCTCTTGCACTAGAAAATATAGCTATGTCCTACGATCCACACTCGCATTTTGAAGGTATGTTATGTTATGTTATGTTATGTTATATTCCACTTGTAACGCGCTCGGCTACTCACGAGTATCCCGTCGCAAACCTGAGGCAGACAGAGGAGATCAGACAAAGAGAAATGTTTTCAACTTTCTTTTGAAAGCAGTGAGCTCCTGCGTAAGACGAAGATCAAGGGGGAGGGCATTCCAAGCCCTACTGGCCCTGACCACCAGAGAACCACCTCCCATCCTCTGAAGTCTGAATCTAGGAACCAGGGCCAGGCCCATAGAAGCCGAGCACAAGGCCTGAGCGGGGGCATAGAAAGAGAAGCGTTTCTGGAGGTAGAGGGGACCCTGACCATGAAGGGCGCGATACGCCAGAACCAAAGATTTATATTTGATTCTAGCCGCTACTGGTAGCCAATGAAGGGCAATCAGGGGAGAGGTAACACTCAGTCTAGAGGAGAGACCCAGTAGTAGCCTGGCCGCGGTGTTCTGGACTACCTGCAATTTCTTGATGAGGTATCCCGGTGAGCCAATATAGAGAGAGTTGGCGTAATCCAACCGGGAAAGAATCAGCGCACAGGTGACTGTGACTCTAGCTGCCTGCGGAAGGAGAGGAAATAACTTTCTCAGAATTTTAATAAGTCCGAAGCAGCAGCCAGCAGTTTTCTTAACCTGGGTGGAAAACAGCAGATTCTCCTCAAACCAGACGCCCAAATTCTTGGCAGGCCGACCCTCGGACGAGGGGGGCCAAAGCTGATGACGGAAGTCGGAGGGGAAAGTGCCAAAGAGCAAAATTTCCGATTTTTGGTCGTTGCACTTAAGCTGAGCCCCTGCCAGCCAAGCGAAGATGGAACGAAGACACTGTTGGGCATCCAGGGCTGAGCTGGCAGCCTTATCCCAGGTGAAGGTATGGAAGGTATGGAAAGATGTCTGTAGCTCATGCAGTTCCTTGGTAGAATAAGAGATATGTTTAAAGATGGGGATCTACTTTTTATTGCCATACAAAACGATACGTGATTGGGAGACGAAAAGCATTCTTTTTTAAAAGTAGTGTGCACATCCGTTTTGTGGAAAAGCATCTTTGTGATTGGTTAAGAAAAAGCAGTTTCAACATGGAGCACATATCATAAGATAAAAGTTGTCAACTCAACCACACCTGCTACTTGCATTTGGAAGGCACTGTTCGAACTTAAAACAATTGTGAACCTTTAACCTGCACGTGCCGTTAAACGTTTGAGAAAATGTTGCAAAAAAATATGGTTAAGTTTAAAAAGATTGATAAACTTTTAACCTGCACGTGTTGTACAATATTCTAGAAAGTGTGTTGATAGAATACGTTGCACTTCTGACTTCTATGTGTTGTTGAATATTTAAAAAAACTGTTTATATGGAAAATTAAAAATAAACCAAGAGAGAGAAGTTTTGAAACCTAAAAGAATCAAGGAACTATTCTAATTTGTTCTTTACATGTATTTATGTGTGGAGCAACAAAAGTATAGACAGAACAGCACCAGGAAGAGGAAGAAGCAGGGAGTGGGGGGATGGGGAAGATGGGCAGAATGGCAGAAATGCACAATTAAGTATAGCACAAGTATGGACAAACAATGGCCAAAATTAAACACACCAACAAGGAGCACAAGTCACACAACTTGTCAACATCACACCAGTGAATGAGCATAGAAGTGAAAACCACGCTGCATTCATAGAGGATGTGTACAAAGGCGGGTCGTTGGTGTTGTGGGATGTCTGCGACCGTGGTCATCATGGATGAGATGCCCAGCATGTGGCACATGGGCAAGTTCACTGTCTGTTACGTTGCAAACAGCTGCTCCTCCCTCCCACGAGCTCCCACACTTTTGTACGGTGCGTGTTGTATCTCGTGCACTCATACGGCACACCATTGTAATGCCTATTTGCGCATGTGCTGCTGCATTCCAACTACACCATCACAATGCCGTTT
This sequence comes from Triturus cristatus, assembly GCF_964204655.1. Taxonomy (NCBI): domain Eukaryota; kingdom Metazoa; phylum Chordata; class Amphibia; order Caudata; family Salamandridae; genus Triturus; species Triturus cristatus. The sequence continues at coordinate 322,853,641 of NC_140587.1, read as the reverse complement.
GGAGGTGGTGCCTGCCACTTTACAACATCGCCTGCTGCGGCCCTTGTGGCAGGCCACACCAGAACACAGAGACACACTTACCGCACTTCCTGTACACGCCGGTTGTGCATGCAGGAGGATGCATGCGTAGCTTCATGTCCAGGCTCACTGCCAATGCTGAGGCGATAGCACACTGTGATGTTGCAGGGCTGGTGCCTATCATGCTAACACAATGACCAGAGTGACACACTTGCTCAGATGTGGGTTTGGGGGGCGTTGGCGGTCCCGGAGTTGTTCCGAAGAGTCTTGTGGCCCTCATGGGTATCCCTGTATCATGCTCATTTATTCTATGGCACCTGTGGGAGTTCTGATGTGCCTCTTGGCTGTGTTCTCTTTCATGGTGCAGGTAGTCGTCCTGCTTAACACCATCAGAAAGCAGGTGTAAAATCCCTGGTGGTAATGTGGCTTAACGCCGGAATTTGTTTTGCATTGCAGGTGGTGTGAAAGTGTAATTTTTTGCGTGTACAGGACAATATACGAACTGGGCAGTGTATCTCGTCAAGATCCAGCACCTGATGCCCGATTCCCAATCAATATAAATACAATGAGGTTTTGTAAATGATTTTGTGTGTACACTGTGAGTGCAGCCACTACGTCAGTGCAATTCAATACAGGATTTTAGTATTTAGAATAAATCGCAAAGGTGCACCTCGTGTCTTTTTGCACGGGAACGGCTAGTCTGCATTTCATTATCAGCACTTTAATGGAAATAAAGTTGAGATAAATCTAACACACTATTCAGAAGTTGGTGGAAACTGCAGACATCACCAGTATTCCCGCGATAAGTCCACCAAAATGTAAGACCATGGTGGACTTCATCCAATAACAGTAATAAGAACAAGAAAGAGTTACACAGCAGTTAAGAAAACAACCAGAAACATTATAAAAAATTTTTTTTCAAACTTTCTTTTTTTATTAACATATATCAACAATAAAGAAATAAACAAAATGTATAAAAAAAATACAAAATAACAAGGTGGAACGCTGCTGTGGGGACCATGGATGTGGACAACAGAGCCTGGAAAATAAAGCACAAAATAAGGACGTGTGTAATGCGCATATCAAAGGAGAGAGACAGAGAAAAAGAGAAGGAAAAAAAAAGCCAGAGAGAAAAAAGAGGGAAGGAAAGAAAGGGAGTTACGAAAGGGAGAAGGAAGAGATAGTTAGAGAGATAGAAGGAAAAGGAGAGAGAGAGAGAGAGAGAGAGAGAGAGAGAGAGAGAGAGAGAGAGAGAGAGAGAGAGAGAGAGAGAAAGAGAGAAAGAGAGAGACAGACACTGCCGCCCCTGCGCATCGATTAGCAAATAATTACCTGGTGCCACCGGAGTGTGCAGCAGTGGGCACTCCACGTGCCCGTCAAAACTCCGCGCATCCCAGATATGTCGTGGAGTCCTGAATCATGAATGGCGGAGACCACATCATCTTCTCCACGGCCCGGCAGATCTCACACATGTCGCTGAGTCCTGAGTCATCAATGGCGGAGACCACATCAGCTTATGGGGCCGCTAAGCCTGTGGAAGTTAAGTTCGTGCCACGTGGTGGTAGGCCCCTGATGGCCATATGAGCTTCGGATAGCACTAACCCTGTGCATGTGAAGTCCACGCCAAGGGGATGGTAGGCCCCTGAGGGCTATACAGATTAGGATGCGAGTAACCTTTTGTACAAGTTTTGAAAGACTCTTTATGGTTGAGACACGTGACGTTGTCGATCTATTATATTTGCGTGGTCACATGGCCTGTGACGCATGTGCCGGATGGGTGTGGTGTGTGGGCAAACCTGCCCTCAGGGAGTGGCCGTGAGATGTTGAGAACTAGACCACTGACCTGCACACCAACAGCGAGTACACCTGCGACAGGTAGGTATGTGGGGCCATCGTCAGAACGTAATCTGAGTGGCGTGGCGTGGCGTACGACGGAACAGGGCAGGGATAGCTACAGTGGTGCGGACAGCTCGTAGTACTGCATCTGTGAGTGGAGTGGACGGGCCGCAGCTTTCTCTCTGCGAGCCTGGGTGCAAACTGTTCATAACTCACACTACATAAGTATTGAATAATCATTTTGTGATTCAGTCCGTCAGCTGGCATTTGTCCGAGGTATTTGTGAAAACATATCTGAGTTCTTTCTGTGAATGATACCCCTTTGACACTGCCTCTCCCCACATCAGCAGGTAACGCACCCTCTTCCCACATTACCATCATACCCCCAATAACCTTTTTGGCCCGGAAGTGTCCCTGTGCAGTTGGACAAAGAAGAGTCCTAGACATGTAAAGATTTACATTAAAAATATTTAAAGAAAAGAACAACAAATAAGACTGAAGGGAGTCTGGTGCTGTGGGCGTGGGTGACTGCCATTCAGGATTGAGGACACAGTTACACATGTGGGATCGGTTTGTGTTAAAGAGGGTTAGTGGGACTACGTGTCGCCGGCCTTGCATATCGAAATATGCCTCACAATTTGAAGGGAGTATGTTGTGTGGTTGCTGCCTCGGACTTGGGGTCACTGCCATTCAGGACTCAGGACACAGTTACACATGTGGGATCAGCTTCTGTTAAAGAGGGTTAGTGGCACCAGACGTATTGAGACTGTATGAGCCTGTGATGAAGCTTGGTGTGGACGGGCCGCACTGGGAGCAATATGTCTTGGCTATAGGACTGCGTCATGTGGAATTACTGCTGTATCTGAATTGTGAGGCCTGCTGATCGTAGTGTAGACCAGAGGTAGCGGTGAGCAAAGGTCCACAGCCACGTGCATACGTTAGTGGCCTCATCAACCTGCGTACTGCAGGTTCAGTGGCACCACTTGTCGCCAGCCTTCAATATGAAAATTCTCCTCACTAATCAAAGGGAGTGTGGTGGTGTGGTCGCTGCCATGAAGTTTTGGGTCACTGCATATGGAAATATGTCTAACTGATCAAAGAGAGTTTGCTGCTGTGGTGGCTGCCATGGACCTGGGGTCACTGCCATTCAGGACTCAGGACACAGTTACACATGTGGGATCGGCTTGTGTTGGAAAGTGTTAGTTGGCACCACGTGTCCAAAATTCAAATTGCGAGGTCTGCTGCCTGCAGTGTAGACTGCTGAGTGTTCGTTTGTACTTGAAAATTAATTTGGTGATTGTACTAAAGGTATAACTGATATAAAAAATGTTCAAGAAGAAAGGATACTAAAAGTATATTATGTAGATTTGAGGCCTGTGATAGTTACTTGCCTAGTGGACTCTGTAGTTAATGAATGAAGAAATAATTTCCATTGGGAGCCCTAGTGAGTGCAGTGTAGGCATATGATGAACAGATGAAATAAGTATAGAATACACTGACGAAAGTGTTGTATTTTCTGAGTAAAATCTTGTTAGAAATTAGCATTTAAAAATGGAATTGCGAGCTGCACTGCCTACAGTGTAGAATGCTATTCCATTTTAGTTTTCATTTGAAGATTACTTTGGTAATTGTAATAAAGCTATAACTGATATAAAAAAAGTTTTTGAAGCAAGGATACTAAAAGGATAATATGTAGGGTGTAGAACTGTGATACTTACTTGCCTACTGGAGTCTGTAGTTGCATATGGAAATACCCCTCACTGATCAAAGGGAATGTGGTGGTACGGAGTTGGGGTCACTGCTATTCAGGACTCAGGACACAGTTACACATGTGGGATCGGCTTGTGTTGAACAGAGTTATTGGCATCACGTGTCGCCACCGTTGCATATGGAAATATGTCTAACTGATCAAAGAGAGTATGCTGCTGTGGTTGCTGCCACTTACTTGGGGTCACTGCCATTCAGGACACAGTTACACATGTGGGATCGGCTTGTGTTAAAGAGGGTTAGTGGGACTACGTGTGGCTGGCCTTGCATATCGAAATATGCTTCAGTGATCGAAGGGAGTGTGGTGCTGTGGTCGCTGCCAGGGACTTGGGGTGACTGCCATTCAGGACTCAGGACACAGTTACACATGTGGGATTGACTTGTGTTAAACAGGGTTAGTGGTAGTACATCTACATTCCTAGTTTGAATTTTATAATGAGTACGTCGGCAATAAATATAAACATAGTTGGGATTTTCACCAGAAACTACTTTAAACTTTGTTATTTCTTTTTCAAACTTCACAACAGTATTATCTTCCATTTGTTGATCAACACCTAGACATATCCAACTGTTATTTTCTGTACAGTTCTCTTGACTAGCAAAGAAACGTAAGTCTATATCATCACAAATTTGTTTTATAACATTTATATTAAAACTCAATTTCATGCCGCAGGAAAACCTAGACTTATCCAGAATGGTTCCTGTTGACTTTGAATATAAACTTGCAGATGTCTATCGATCCGAACATTGGTAGGATCCAATTTGTCGATGTGAAAGTATCTTCAAACTGAAGCTGTACATTTTTTTCCTAAGTGTCTTCTTCTGTGAAATTTCTTCCCACATTTCTTTCAATTCTGTCTTCTCAGAGTTGGTAATATATGACGTGACATAGTGAGAAACAGCAATTGAGTTATGTGCATCATATTGTTTGTTCATATTTGCATTTCATATCTTCAAAATCTCCGTATTGTAATCATTATTGTACTTCGATGCTTCTGTTCTTTTTAAATTATAAGTATTTTTGGGTGATTTTTGAGTGATGGTATGTCTCATTGCTGACATAAAACTGTTCACTCTTCCTTTGGAAATTACTGGACATGGAAAGGGAAATCGACAGTTTGTGTACAATGTATCTTTTGCGTTATCTTTTCGTCGGCAATACTTTCCACATTGATGACTTCGATATGCAAATACACCACACTAATCGAAGGGAGTCTGGTGCTGTGGTTGCTGGCAAGTTGGGGTCACTGCCATTCAGGACTCAGGACACAGTTCCACATGTGGGATCGGCTTGTGTTGAAGACGGTTAGTGGTACCATTTGTCACCGGTCGCCCACAGTTTAGGGCAGAGGTAGCGGTGAGCTAGGGTCCACACCCACGTGCATACGTTGGTGGCCCCACCGGCCTGAGTAGTGCAGGTTCAGTGGCACCACGTGTCGCCGGCCTTCCATATGGAAATACCCCTCACTGATGAAAGGGAGTCTGGTGCTGTGGTCGCTGCCATTCAGGACTCAGGACACAGTTACACATGTGGGATCGGCTTGTGTTGAAGACGGTTAGTGGTACCATTTGTCGCCGGTCACCCACAGTGTAGGGCAGAGGTAGCAGTGAGCTAGGGTCCACAGCCACGTGCATACGTTGGTGACCCAAACAAACCTTGCGTAGTACAAGTTCAGTGGCACCACGTGTCGCCGGTCTTCCATGTGGAAATACTCCTCGGTGATCGAAGGGAGTCTGGTGCTGTGGTCGCTGCTATTGAGGACTCAGGATACCGTTACACGTGGGATCAGCTTGTGTTGTAGCCGGTTAGTGGTACCATTTGTCGCCAGTCGGCCACAGTGTAGGGCAGAGGTAGCGGTGAGCTAGGGTCCATAGCCACGTGCATACGTTGGTGGCCCCACTGGCCTGTGTAGTGTAGGTTCAGTGGCAACACGTGTCGCTGGCCTTCCATAAGGAAATACCCCTCACTGATCAAAGGGAGTCTGGTGCTGTGGTCGCTGCCATTCAGGACTCAGGACACAGTTACACATGTGGGATCGGCTTGTGTTGAAGACGGTTAGTGGTACCATTTGTCGTAGGTCACCCACAGTGTAGGGCAGAGGTAGCAGTGAGCTAGGGTCCACAGCCACGTGCATACGTTTGTGACCCAAACAAACCTTGCGTAGTACAGGTTCAGTGGCACCATGTGTCGCCGGTCTTCCATGTGGAAATACTCCTCGGTGATCGAAGGGAGTGTGGTGCTGTGGTCGCTGCTATTTAGGACTCAGGACACAGTCACACATGTGGGATCGGCTTGTGTGAAAGACGGTTAGTGGTACCATTTGTCGCCAGTCGCCCACAGTGTAGGGCAGAGGTAGCGGTGAGCTAGGGTCCATATACACGTGCATACGTTGGTGGTCCCACTGGCCTGCGTAGTGTAGGTTCAGTGGCAACATGTGTCGCTGGCCTTCCATAAGGAAATACCCCTCACTGATCAAAGGGAGTCTGGTGCTGTGGTCGCTGCCATTCAGGACTCAGGACACAGTTACACATGTGGGATCGGCTTGTGTTGAACAGGGTTAGTTGGCACCACATGTCGCCGGTCTGCCACAGTGTAGGCCAGAGGCAGCGGTCAGCAAAGGCCCACAGGCAGGTGACGTTGACTTGAGCTGCACAGATTGGGAACATTTGGTCTTCTTAACCCATTATAGTCTCTTACACAATTTGCGTCGCTACTAATGTTGAATTGTGAAGCATGTAACTCCAGTGTAGGGCGGAGGCAGTGGTCAGGATGGGTGCACAGGCACGTGGGGTTGAGTTGAGCTGCACAGTTAGTGGCACCTGGAGTACTCCGCGTGTGCGCACCCTGCGATGAGACGTGGTCCCAGCGGGCTGCACTTGGAGCAATGTGTTTTGTCTAAAGAATTCTGTGTTGATAAGGCCACGTGACGATGACTTATGGTGCAGTGAGCTAGTAGTAGCTGAAGCACACAGCGTGTGCGCACCCTGAGATGATGCGTGGTCTGGGTGGGCCGCACTGGGAGCAACGTGTCTTGCGAACTGGACTGCAATATCTGCAATCGCCCCTACATCTAAATTGTGAGCCGTGATGTCCGTAGTGTAGATCGAAGGCAGTAGTCGGTACAGACATAAGTCTGCGGTGCTGTGCTGCTGGGTTCGCAGGGGCCCTGTGTCGAGGAGGCCTGCGGTTATGGCGGCTGCCACGTGCCAGGGTGATGGCTGCCGTTCTGACAGGCTCGTTTGTATTCCCACAAGAGAACCACGCCTAGGGCCTGGTCTATTTATTCATACTCCTACGCTGGAGTGGCATACGTTGGAGCAGCCCACTCCCCTTCTGCTTCCAGGGGGGGCAACACAGCTACATGACCGAGATCTTCCCCACTGCCTGAGGTAACATGGTTGTGTCCACTGTGCACTACACTACAAGCATCAATAGTATATCTCCACATGGAGAGGTTTGTGCTTTGCATAGTGAGGTTTGTGCAGCACATGAGCGTTACACTTGGCATTGTGTGCTTTATCAGTGATGGGTGACTTGCCTCCTTCATATATAGTTGGTTGCTCATCTCCCAACATTCAGCTATTGTGTGGTTGAGGGGCATGATGTTTTGGGAAGGTCTGTTGTTCTGTTTTGTGCTGCCTCGGTAGTAGTAGGGGGGGGTGGTCCGGGGGGAGGTTCTAGTGGTGTTGGGTGTTGGAGCTGCATGATCAGTAGCTGTATCACGTGTTGGTCTTTAGATGTGGCTGTGAGTTGGGTCAAAATAACGGAGTAAATACTCGACTAAGTGTGGGTGTAGTGCTCCGCTCCGCCCGCGGAGTGTGCGTAGTGCTGCCTACTTCACGGTCCGCAAAGTAGGCGTAGCAGGCAGGCTACGCACACGCCACAGCGGAGCAGAGTTGCCCGCCACCCGCCTCCCACCAGCCCTCATTTTAAAATCACTTACAGTGTTTAAAAGTAAGGAAAATTACTTACCTGAGCTGCGGCGTCCCGGGGCTCCCTCTTCCTGCTTCATCGCCAACTTCTTCCTCACAAATGCACGGGTGCCCGCGCATGCGCATTTGTGAGGAAGAAGTTGGCAATGAAGCAGGAAGAGGGATCTCCGGGACGCCGCAGCTCAGGTAAGTCATTTTCCTTACTTTTAAACATTTAAAGTGATTTTAAAAGAGGGCAGGAGGGAGGCGGGCGACGCGTAGTGGGGCTACGTGGAGTGTGCGAGTATGCATAGATTTGGCCCCACTACGTGATGCTCCACGTAGCCCTACTACGCCCCCTACACCCAGGGTTATACTCGACCTCCTTACACCAGTTAAAGGTTGATGTTAATTTTTTACTGCTAACTCGGCTTATCGCCTGCTTTTTGGATTGCATTGCAGATTTGGCTGGTCATTGAAAATATGGGGAAGTGGTGTTTTCGTGTTTTTTTTGCACGGGAACGCCTACTGTGCATTTCATTAGTGTTAGATGTGGTTCTTGTTTGTGGCGATTTTGTTTGTGTAAGGTATTGATTGAAGAGTGGTGAGATTTGCAGTTTTCACCAAGTTGAGAATGGAATGATAATTAAATAACACAGAAAAAAACAGGTTTAATGAACATTATAAATAGAAATTTGCATTTAAAAAACCTTTGAAATTCACTGAAAAAACCATAGGTTTCAGGCATGTTATAGTTAGAAATTAGCATTTAAAAAACCTTAGAAATCACTGAAAAAATCATAGGTTTCAGGGACGTTATAGTTAGGAATTAGCATTTAAAAAAACCTTAGAAATTCACTGAAAAAACCATAGGTTTCAGGGACGTTATAGTTAGTTGGACATTTGACTCATCTAAAACCAGAGAAATTCGCCTTTTATTGTTAGTTGAGCTAACTATAATTCGCGCCCCCGCAATGCACTGCTGTTGACGTCACATATTGCATCACTCATGACATGGTCAGTGACATCACTGATTACATCTCAAATTACATCACTGATGACATCATCCACGTGAAAATCAGATGCACCTGATCAGACCCTAATATAACACTTGATACACCCAGTCTAAAATACAGATATTTTTCGAAACCGTGAACACACCAATACCAGTTAGTGCATATCCACTCTCTAATGTGTAGGTCTATATACATACATTTATTCACCTATACACTCACTCATACATACAGTCAGCCATCAATACAGCATTATCAAATCCAGTCACATATCTATACAGACACTCAGACACTGCCTCTCATTTTTTGAGTTATTCACACACCTAGTCAGTAATGGAAATAATCAATAACACTTTCATTTGCTCACCTGTACAGTTATACACATACCACATCACTTATTTAAACAAATACTAACACATACTTACACTCTAATACAATAACTAAAACAAGGACACACTGATCCATACAGGCACTCTCACAAGTCACAATCACTCATTCTCACATATAGTCATTTATATAGTGCAACACTCATATACACTGTCTTTCGCATATGGAGTTACTCACATGTACCACTGAGGCATCCATTCACTCACCGACACATTCATACACACACTCACTCAGCCATACAAACCTTCACAGATACAGACTTGAACACATATACTTAGTGAATTAGCCACTCACACATCTATGCAGAGAGTCACACCCCCCACCCACCCACACAGACACTCAGGTACTCATACAGGTACAAGCAATGCATAGCTCATATAGATCCTCATTTAGTTGCTAACCAAACCATGGAACTGCTTACACATCAAGTAACAACCTAAACTGTGTGAATGTCTATATCAGTCACTAACACAAGACACAATTAATTAGTCACTTATACAGTTAGTGACACACCTACTCAATCATCCATCCTGAGTCTTATACACTCATTCATTCTTCAATACACCTGGCATATATATATATTTATAAAACATATTTAAACTTTACAGAAACACACATTCACTGGATGATGTCATCAGTGATGTCATTTGAGATGTCATCAGTGATGTCATCAGTGATGTCACTTACCATGTCATGAGTGATGTAACATGTGTCGTTATCAGCAGTGCATTGTGGGGGCACAAGTTATAGTTAGCTCAACTAACTATAACATGCGAATTTCTCTGGTTTTATATGAGTCAAATGTCCAACTAACTCGAACGTCCCTGAAACCTATGGTTTTTTCAGTGAATTTCTAAGGTTTTTTTAAATGCTAATTCTTAACTATAACGTCCCTGAAACCTAAGGTTTTTTCAGTGAATATATATATAGCTACACTTACCTGATATATACATACATTTTTGTTCTATAGGCATGTGTGATAAAGGCTTGTATCGTAACGGCATTTTGTGGTCAGGATGCATGGTAAAGGTATTGCCTGGTAAATGAAGCAATGTAAATGCTGTTTCCCCTTTCACACCATTAAGGGCCGGGTAAACAAAGCCTTGGCTTTGCATATGGCATTTGACATACCTTAAGTGGATGTCTTTTTTATTTTTTGTCTCTAAAGAATGTTTTTTGCAATGTAAAGTCACCCTGAATCTCGTAAAATTAAATAATGCAATAAATAGACGTACCATAGAGGCACCATTGGCATTTTGAGGAACTTTATTTTCCCCCAATAGTTCAAACTTGTTAAATCCACCAGTTATTGCATTTTTAACTTATTTACTTTATCCCAGTTTTGCTCTTGCACCTTATGAGATTCTCTGCAAGATACAATCTTCATGATTAATAATTCATCTACCTGTACATTCAACATTCAAAATCCTTTTTGAAATCACATATTAATACTGCCGTTTTTGCAGATTTATTTCAGCTGCACTTGTAACTAGGATACAGCAATGCATGGCTCATGACTCATGACATGGTCAGTGACATGTCATGGTCATGGTCAGTGACATCACTGATGACATCATCCACAGAACCACCTACACACCCATACAACCTCTCATGCGTCCACACACATAGCTTCACAACCAATCACATACCCATTTACAGACCCATACATTTACTCACACACCCACTCACTGACTCATGCAAGTACTACTAACACATGTATTCACTCACCTACACAGTCATTGACACAAGCACCCACTCACCCATACAGGCACTCTCACATTCACTCACTCACTCACCCACCAATACAGTCACTCAAACCCACTCAACACTTATGCACCCAGTCACTCACCCATGTAGCCACTCACACACCCCATCACTAACCTTTACATGTCTCTCACATTCACCCCTGACACACTCACTCATTCACCCATACAGCCACTCAAATACACATTTTCGTTGTCAAGGCATGCCTGCAAAAGACATATGTGTGGAAAAGACTTGTGTGGTAAATGCGATGCGCGGTAAAGGCATTTCGTGGAAAAGGTATTCTGTGGTAATTGATGCGTTGTAAATCGGAATCTAGTATAATAAAATTATGCAATAAATGGAAGCACCATAGAGGCACCATTGGCATTTTGAGGAACTTTATTTTCCTCCAATAGCTCAAATTATAGTAAATCCACTCATTATTGTATTTTTTTATGTATTTATTTTATCCCAGTTTAGCCGTGGTGCCTCATGAGATTCTCTGCAAGATGCAATCCTCCGTGATTAATCATTTATCTACCTTTACATTAAAAATAACTTAATACTGCCTTTTTGCATACTTATTTCAGTTGCACTTGTAACCAAGATACAGCTCCGTAAGAGTCCACAAGATCCAGAAATACAGTAACTATCTCAGCAGGATCTGAAAATAATAGCAACCTACTTTTGCTAGTGTCTTCTGCTCATTAAGGCCAACCGGGGATCCATTTATACTGGCTTTTGTAAGGGGTTCACGCTTCACATCAGACAATGGGCGGGGGAGGAAGCCACTCTTGCTCTTTCTCCTTATGCAGGTCAAATAAATCCATGGAGAGCAAAAACATTGCTTATTGTATGCATTTGAAAATGTGCTAAAATAAATAATAAACTATATTCACCTTTACAGTGGCAAAATGTTAGTTTTGATATTACCCAGCTCTTTATATATTGTACACTATCACAGTTATTCTCCTAGAATGCCTTTTATTGAACACAATTAGAAACTAAGAATTACTGCAGGCATTGCATTTCATTAACAAGGGAACTAGAGCAAATAGGAAACTCAATCCCTTGTGGAAAGCAGACAGAGATACAAAACACAGGACCTCAAGGACGGACGCTAACACCCAGCATCCTCCTCTTTGAGGATGCGAGGGCACTGGAAGTCCCCAGGCCATCGCTCCTCTTTAATGTACCTACTCCCTACAATAATGCTATGCTAATGACATCGCAGCAGGAGGGGAGGTTTCACTAAGCATGGCATGAACGCAAAACTTGCCATTTATCATAGGAAACTGGCTGGGTAATCGTGGCTAAATAAGGAAACATTAAATAACAATTAGCAATTAGCAAGGAGTGATTAAACCATCATCTGTGGCTTACATTGCCATCTCTACTAAAAAGGTCCGGGAAATAGGGGACAATTTCGTTGTAAAACAAGGCCTTACTACTTTTTTACCACCTAACACTGCATTGGCATGCAACCCAGACTGTACCCCTGCGCTGCAGCCCCACTCATATTAGCCATTGGAGTTAGCCATTGGAGAGAGGGTGGCTGTCGCTCTCTTAGTGATCTATTCGAGGGTGACTCCCTAAAGTTATTTGACCAATGTTGATAGGAGTTTCGTCTTCCTGAGTTTAAGAGACTGCAAAATTATCAGTTACACCATTGAGCCCCCCCCACCCAATGCGCAGGTGGCTACCCACCAACTGACAGCTTTTGAGACTCTGGTGCGGTCATTCGAGGGGACCTGTGGGCTCATTACGCATACCTACCAGGTCCCCCAGCACTCTACCCCACACACACTCCTACCAATCACAATTGCACGCAGACATTGGGAAAGACTTATCCACAAAACAATGGGAGCACCTCTGGCATGACACCCCGCGGATTTCGAGAAGCATAGCCCAACGCAAGATGGTGTACAAAGTAATAACTAGCTGGTACCACACGGCTCCCGCATATCTTTGCCTCAAGCTCCCCTCACAGCCCAATGGTTCACATGCCTGTGGCAAACACTAGTGGTGGAATTACTTTCTCATAAATTAACCCACACAGATGGGAATTTCACTCGTATTTGGCAAAACTCTTCTACGATATGTTTCCCGTTTGGAACACTCTTGCCTTACATCACCTAGCAATAAAGCACTGCAGCTGCTTGACTGAGCTTTCACTCCTAGTCCTCATCCATGGTCACCATCCCCTACCCCCCTTGGTCCCACTCCTTGGACTCCCCAGGGGTCATAGGACTGCAACAGATGGTTGCTCCCAGCATAGAAGAATACACGTTTTCTTCGTTTACATAATTTTTTGTTTTTTCTTCCTCTTTCTGTTAAGTTGTTGGGAGGGGGCTTTCTAGCCCCCTCCTGGGATGTATAATACTTCCTGGCTGGCCTACTACTGTAAGTGAAGCATGCAACTCATTATACTGTCTGTGGTGGCTTTTGTTAACATACTTGACTGGAATACTATGGCCTTGCAGTGTTCAAGCCACTATGGCTTTACTTGTTGTCTTTGTACCTCAAAATCATCAATAAAGAGTGTTTCGTAAAAAATACCATCTGCGGGTAAGAGATTTTCTTAAAAAACTTACATATATCTCATGGGGTGAGCCTTTGCCCCATTCTAGTTTACACTTGAAACATCATTTGCTTATAGTGATAATGTTATAGGCCTCTTTAATACGGATGTCTAGAACACTGACCCACCATGGACATCTGTAGGTCCATTTCATCAACTTTTTAAAGACTTTGGGTGGATATGAGCACTGCAGCTTTCAGGTCAAGCTGGTGGGGGGAATGTATGTGCCAGGTCCCCAACTGACTGCTAAATTGTCAGTGAGGGCCATGCAAGGAGTCTGGGTACATCTTGCCTTATCCCTGAAGCACTGGAATATGCTGCACAGATAAAAAACATATGTCTCAGTTTGTTACAGTTTGCTTTGCCTTTCATGCTGGAACAATACACTGACTTCTGAACTGGGGTCGATTTGCATTAAAAAAATTATGGGGGTGTGATCTTGAGAAGAATGGGGCTGAGTCAGGGGAGGGTCAGTGAGTGAAAGGGCGGGGTCAGTGAGTGTGGGGCCTTGGGGCCGATTACGATGTTGGGCGTAAACTTTCTGCCTGATTCCTTCCTGGAATCGGTTCCGACCGACTCGCGATTGGCGGTTCCGCACGACTGATTAAGATGTTTCCGAACACTGTTCGGTCGGACTCCCATTGACTCCTATGGGAGCCCGTGTTCCGACCGACAACACTGGCTCCTATTGGGAAAATGTGTGTCTGCTGAAAACCTTGCACCCTATCTTGGGCCCCCCTTGGTGCCTGCCACACAGTGCATGCTTTTAAAGGGGGGGGTCCCTTGGGTAAACCCCACAGACCCCGACCGGAGGCCTCAGGATGAAGAGGGGCCTGCTAGGGGCCTCAAAAGTCAGTTTCTGACAGCCTTTTCGTGTCAGACAGACCGAGTCGGAAAGGCTGTTGGAATTCGACATCGTAATTGGTTGGTCGGAAACGCTGTCCGTAGAGCTGTATAATTTGGCTATGACTGACACGGATTCTCTGAGAGCCGGTCAGAACTGATTCGGAATGTCCGAACGGTTTCCCTCCCAACTGCGAACATCGTAATCGGTCGGGCGGATTGGATTCCGACCAAGTCGGTCGGATGGGTTCCAACACAGTCTAGGAGAATGGCCCTTTCTGCAGGGTCAGCCCCAAACTTTTTGCCCTTTTGTTGGCCCTAGAACTTTGTGCACTTTACTAACCAGTGCTAAGGTGCGTATGCTCTCTCTTTAAAACATGGTAACATTGGCTTATACCCAATTAGCATATTTAATTTACTTATAAGTCCCTCGTAAAGTGCACTACATGTCCCCAGGGAGTCCCTGTAAATTAAATACTACTGGTGGGCCTGCAGCACTGATTGTGCCACCCCCCTTAAGTAGCCCTTTAAACATGCCTCAGGCCTGCCACTGCAGAGCTTGTGTGTGCGGTTTTAGACTTGCGTTTCAACCTGGAAAAATAAACCTTTTGCCAGGTGAAACAAGACTTTTTAATACATATGTAATCCCTAGGGTAGGCCCAGAACAGCCCAAAGGACAGGGTGCAATGTATTTAAAAGGCAGGACATGTACTTTTAGGATTTACATGTCTGGCAGTAAAAAACTCTGAAAGTATAATTTTCAAATGAGAAGAGATGACTGGTTCATGTTTGGTGACTCTGGAATCCTAATTTAAAATCACAATTTATGGCGAAGTCAGATTTAAAATTACCATTCTAAAATTGCCACTTTTAGAAAGCTGGCATTTTCTTGCCTTAACCATCTGGTGCCTGCAGCCTGTCTCTGGTCACATGACTGGGTGTAGTTGGGCTTTCTGTATTTCTCCTAGGCAGCCACACACAATGGGGGCTTAGTTGTGACTGGTTGGGCCATCACTGGCAGGAGCTAGGCCTACCCTCACACCTTAATAGTCTGTGCCCTGTCACCACACAAAGGGCTTAAAAACACTGCATTATCCCTTCAGCCAGCTTGGAGTCAGGGCAGGGGAGGTAGAGAATTCCAGGCACTGTCTCACCTTCCAGATCTATGGCACCAGGGAATAATAGAGGGAGCTAAGACACCACCAATTCAGTACATTTCTGGACCTGTGGATACTTGGCTAGGAAGAACGACTGCTGTGCTGCTATAAGGACTGCTGAACTGCTGCACTCTTGCCTGGGGTGGAAGGACTGGACCTCAAACCAACCTTGAGCCCATGAGCCCAGATTGACTCAAAGGGCTAGTCTGCTGATATCCTGATTTGACCCTCAGGGACATATTAGGCTCCCCATCATCTCCTGTACCCGTCTTAGTGAGTTCCTGAACCCCAAGAGGTGGTGCCTCTCAGGTCCTGCACCCTTGGTGTTGCTCTTGAGCTCTTAAATTCAAGCCTTTGGGCTCTCTGTAACTGTGAACATGCCCGTTCGCATTGGAACCGCGCTACTTGCATCGAAACCATGCCGCTTGCACTGTAAATCAGCACGAGCCACCGTCAGCCTGTCTCTTTGCACAGCAGCATCGACTGCTAACGGAAGACCTCAAGCGCAAAGCACCAGCCCGCCCATCAACGATGCCTGGCCTGGTCCTCGAGCCAGGTCTATCACCGACCATGATGGTCTCCTTGCTACTGGTGACTTTATTCCACGTGAACGGAAATCTTGGCCCAAAACTTGAAAAGATAAACCTTCAGCAGGACTAGTCTGGGACTATATCTCATCCACGCTTCATAAGGGTCAGCTTGTCCTTTTGACTTTAATCCGGTCCAGTGTGACCAGATAGCCATGGATGGTACTCTATGCTTTTAGGCACTGTATTGCAATCTATTCTTTAAACATTCATAACTCTGGTTCTAATGATTGGATTGTCATTTTGGTCTTGTTATGGTCATTACATTTAGCTCTATATATCTAAACTGGTTTCTGTTTGGTGTTTTCATGAAATGTTGAACAAATACTTTACACACTGCCTCTAAGTTAAGCTTGAATGCTCTGTGCCAAGCTACAAAGGGGTTGAGCAAAGGTTAATTTGGGGTTTGCTTTTGCAGACCAGGGCTCATACCTCAGTCAACCAGGAACCCAATTGCTAACACCTAGCTAAAAAGAACAAAATAGTCCATAACTACCTACAGGTAACTTCACATAACAAATAATGCCAGGCTCACCCTCGATCTCCCCAGATGCACTGAGGTAACCCCTCACCTCGGGAAACTCCACTGGCTACCAGTCATGAAGAGATGCCATTAAAAACTGCTCTCCCACACTTACAAGGCATTACACAATGAAGGACCGGTGTGCCTCAACCAACATGTGACCTTTCACCAGCCCACCAGGAAACTCTGGTCGAATCCCTTGCCCTCGCCCCAACCCGTCGCATCCGCCGGATATATAGCGGAAGCTGCTCCTTCTCCCATCTGGTGGCTAAGACCTGGAACAAGACCTCTGCACCTCAGAGCCTCACCATTGCTCCTGCAATTCAGGAAGGACCTCAAAACATGGAGTTTCAACCAATAGGAGAACAGGCAGCACTACAATACCTCGCTCTACAAATCCTGATTGATTGATATAATGTACACACCTTAAATGAAAAAAAAAATTTAAGTTAAACTTATCTGTACTGGGGAATAGTGATGTCTATTCATAGTGCTACGTGGGACGATCCTGTGACAGCATTGTGGATGTAGATATCATTAGTTTAAACAATGCAATACACATAGTATAAGACAGCTGCCTTACCGACGTGGTTCGCGGGCTGGTTGTTTGCGCCCCTGACTAAAAAGTATTGATTTAGACGATTTATTGTCTCTGTATAATGTGTGTGTGTGTGTAAAGTGCTCTCACACTTTACACTGGGATGTGTTGCTCTACAAAAGAAATGAAATCTTTTTGAGATAGATGTTATTGAGAGATGTGGAGCAGCGCTAGATGGTGGTAGTGAGGGAATATGTGGAGAATGAACAACATTGGGGGGCAGGGGAGGGCGACAACAATTTTTGCACGGGGCGCCACCATCGATAAAGTCAGTCCTGTTTGCACAGCGTAATGGGTAACTATGAATTATGGCCTTATGATGCCATTAAGAGATTCTGCTGCACTGATTAGAAAGCATAAGTCTAAGGGAAACTCGAGAAGTGGACAGTGGACCATAAAGGAAAGTGTAGCACCCGTACCGTAAATTACCAATGTAATATATAAGTCCGACAATTTTGTGTGCAGATTACCAAATGTGCCTCCTGTCCAGAAGCACCTCCCCTCCCCTGTTCTGGGGAATACAGAACAAACAAAGTAGGTTGGAACAGCCCCACAACTTGTCAGAAAAAAAGAGTCTGTAAAGAAATATCTATGGATATTGAAGAATCCTAATACAATGAAATGAGTCGCTGCTAATGCAAGATGTATAATGTTTTTCTTCTTTATTATTCCAACAACCATCAACCAACGTGTTTCGTCCTTTTTACATAGGACTTCTTCAGGGCTGGAAGTTAAATAGATATATACAAGACATTTACAGAAAACACACTGTACAAAACTCACAACATTTATATACACACAACATATATATTACATACAACAAGCGTACATGTGATAAGACACTCACTAATTATCCATACCCAAGTTGGCACATACCAACCACAACATCAACAATGTAAAAATCACAAATAAAAGTAAACAAGCATAGGATTAACACAGTGCCATCCATGCCAAGATAGAAAGGGACAAAGTTGTTTGCCATTCCTACAGAAAAGTCTTTAAGCATAGGATTAGCACACTGCTATCTACGCCGAGCTGTAAAATGGCCAAAGCCTTTTACCACACCAGGCACATTATTACAGCTTTGGATTGGTAAAATACCATCCAAGCCATCCTGAAATGAAAAAAAGCAACCCCTGACACGTGTTTCACTCTCATTAGAGCTCTTAAGAGAGGGAGCACCCAGTATAAGTCAAAACAATACCCTTTCAGGCATAGAGTGATGCATAAATAAAAGAAGAGGAGAACTCTGGGTAGTTCTCAAGTTTAGGTGGAAAGCACCTCCAGTATAGAGGACTCTCAACACCAGCGACTCTCTAAATTTGCTCACCTCAAATATCTGCTTTTCTATCAAAGTTTTTAAGCATATGATTAGCACAGTGCCATGACTTTGTCCCTTTCTATTTCGGCGTGGATGGCACTGTGATAATCCTACGCCTAAAAATTTTGTTAGAACAGCAGACATTTGAGGATGGATTCACAGTGAAACATAAAAGTAATAGGTGGAATGCCAGTAATTTGCATAAGGCTGGTACTGTACTTCCTAACTAAGGTATAAGAAGAACGTGACAAATGTACTGATGTTCATGAAGCATAAGGCTGATCAGTTGACTGGACAAGGAACTAAGTGAAGAGTCAACAGGCAATGCTTAAGGGTGAAATTCAATCCCATTCAATCCCATTACCTTCTGGTGGAACAACAACGATGCAAGTTAAAAGGGGGAGTGACTATAATTATGACTTTAGGTAATTCTTATATTGAAAGGAAGTGCCGATATATTGAGCACACTATATAGCTAACTCTTGGGTTTGTTTGCTTGTTGGACAATAGGCTCCAGCAGGTCTTGTATTTAATAATAGGGCGCTAGGTTACGTTCTTACCAGTTCACTTGCACAGATAATGGCACTCTCACCTCTTGGTAGCTTTAATTCCTTCAATCAGTGACACTTATAAAGCGCGCTACATACCCGTAGGGTCTCAAGGCGCTGGGGGGGGGGGGGGGGGGGTGCCGCTACTGCTCGAACAGCCAGGTCTTCAGCTTCTTCCTGAAGGAGAGGTGGTCTTGGGTCAGGCGCAGGTCGGGAGGGAGGGAGTTCCAGGTCTTGGCGGCCAGGTAGGAGAAGGACCTTCCTCCTGTAGTCGCTCTTCGGATGCGGGGGACGGCGGCGAGGGCGTGGTTGGCTGATCGGAGGTGGCGTTTGGGAGCGTAGAAGTTGACTTGGCTGTTGAGGTAGCTCGGGCCTTGGTCGTGTAGGGCTTTGTGTGCGTGGGTGAGGAGGCGGAAGGTGATTCTTTTGTTGACGGGGAGCCAGTGAAGGTCTCTCAGATGTCCGGAGATGTGGCTGGTTCGTGGGATGTCGAGGATGAGTCTGGCTGAGGCGTTCTGGATCCGCTGGAGTCTCTTCTGGAGCTTGGCGGTGGTACCGGCGTAGAGGGCGTTGCTGTAGTCCAGTCGGCTGGTGACGAGGGCCTGGGTGACGGTCTTCCTGGTCTCGGTGGGGATCCACCAGAAGATCTTCCGTAGCATGCGTAGGATGTTGAAGCACGCCGAGGAGACGTTGTTGACTTGCCTGGTCATGGAGAGGGAGGAGTCCAGGATGAAGCCCAGGTTGCGTGCATGGTCTGTCGGTTTGGGTGCGGTGCCCAGGGCGGGAGGCCACCAGGAGTCGTCCCAGGCGGAGGGTGAGGAGCCCAGGATGAGGACCTCCGTCTTGTCCGAGTTCAGTTTCAGGCGGCTGGTCGTCATCCACTCGGCTACCTCTTTCATCCCTTCGTGCAGGTTGGCTCTGGCGGCGGCGGGGTCGTTGGTCAGGGAGAGGATCAGCTGGGTGTCGTCGGCGTAGGAGATTATGCTGAGGTTGTGTTTGCGTACGATGGCCGCGAGGGGGCTCATGTAGACGTTGAAGAGGGTGGGGCTCAGAGATGATCCTTGAGGGACGCCGCAGATGACTTCGGAGGCCTCTGACTTGTACGGTGGTAGGCGGACTCTCTGTGTTCTTCCGTCGAGGAAGGAGATGATCCATTCCAGCGCCTTGTCCTGGATTCCGATGTTGCTGAGGCGCCGTACTAGGGTGCGGTGGCAGACCGTGTCGAATGCCGCGGAGAGGTCTAGGAGGATGAGGGCCGCTGTTTCTCCATTGTCCATCAGGGCTCGGATGTCATCGGTGGCGGCGATGAGGGCGGTCTCGGTGCTGTGATTGGCTCGGAAGCCGGACTGTGAGGGGTCGAGGGATCCGTTCGTCTCGAGGAAGGCGGCCATCTGCTTGTTGACGGTCTTCTCGATGACTTTGGCTGGAAACGGGAGGAGCGAGATGGGGCGGTAGTTCTTGAGGTCGGTGGGGTCCGCTGTTGGTTTCTTGAGTAGAGCGCTGAGTTCGGCGTGTTTCCAGCTCTCAGGGAAGATGGTGGTGTCGAAGGATGTGTTGATGATGTCTCGCAAGTGGGGTGCGATGACAGCGTCGGCCTTGTTGAAGACGTGGTGAGGGCAGGGGTCGGTCGGTGATCCGGAGTGGATGGAGTTCAGCGTGCGGATGGTGTCTTCGGTGCTGATCGGGGTCCAGGCGTGGAGGGTGGTGGTGGGGGGTGGTTGTTTGGTCATGGTGTGCGTTGGTTGGTTGTTGAAGCTGTTGTGTATGTCCGCGATCTTGTTGTGGAAGTATGAAGCGAGGGAGTTGCAGAGGTCTTGCGATGGGGTGATGTCGTTGTTTCCTTGGGTATTCCAAGCAGGGATGCTGCGGTTGAATGAATGTGGGAATTACGGGAGTCTCTCTAAAACCTCCTCTGCTGTACTGTACATGGTTCGGATGGCGCTGGTTTTGCATATTGCTTCTCGCAGAGTATCACATCCCATTTGAACAACTCTCACCTCTGTATGGTACTCGTTCAGCATTCCACCCCTTCAGGTCGGATTGTTAGCACCTCCAGATCATGCTGTGTCCAATGAGATTGGCGGAATTCGAAGAGGACTGTTCACTAATTGGGTTCATGGCTTCTCTGGACTTGCACCTCACTGATGGAACATCCAGTCATCAGCCAGGTAAAAGATTCCAGTAAACAACTGAACATTTGCTATTCTTTGCTATGTCTACTTTTTAGAAGGATTTTGCAAACATACATATTTAAGTGCACTGGTGGTACAAAAAATATGGCACTTTGCATATTTGTATTTATTGTTGGGGAGATCACAGACATGGTTTGTGTACGCTGTTCATGTAGTTGCAGGTAGTGTGTGCTTGGATTGGGAAGTAATACAGGCATTCAGGTGTACAACGTTTTGCTGCAACTATTGCGCTAGTGAATGGGTGATGTGTTTTCTGGATAGGAATGGCTGAATAGTTTGGAGTATATTGGATTTTAGAAGTGGTTTATTCAGGGTTCCGTTGTTATGCTGTATTTATAGAGGATGCTACAGCTTTCACTTTGGCCACAATGAGGATCTGGTGTCACTGACTAGTAGTGGACTAATATGTGTATTTGAATATTAGTTGTAGGGTGACCTCCTCAGTCCATGTCATTACGCACAGTTTACAGCCCGAGCCTTCACGTGTTGGCTTAATACAGTCTGGTTGACAGGGTGGACTGGGACAGCAAATAGGCCCAGGCACCAAACAAAAGTGACCTGAATAGCTAATCAGATAGCTAAAAAGAAGTGGTCCATATATTCCCAAATGGAGACAGTGTTGAAACGGTATAGATATGCTGTATGGGAGTTTTATAAAGTATCAAGGATTTATAGCTGAAAAATCCATGATTGAAAGTGTCCCTGATGACATGGCGTGAGGTGGAACCATGTTCATGAGTGATGAACATGGATTCTGGTTGTGATCTTTAAAGATTTGGACTCTACCATGTGTAATCTGGGGTACATGCTTGTTGCTGTGCTTACACTTACATAGATGTAGTTAGGAAATGGAAATAAATGATTTTGCTCTGTATGTATGTATGTATGTATGTGTATGTTATGTAAAAAGAACAATTGATGGACAGAATGATGCACAATGTCAAACATTCACCCCAGTACAGAGATCTGGGCCTACAGCCATCGTTTTTTGCTCCCCATGCCATTCCAGTTCAGACCCAGCCATATGCAAATCACTCTTGACCCTGTTCCCAATGGAAACAGTTCAGCCCAAACTGTTCGGCCAGGTCCTCCCTGAACCGGACCACAAGCATCTTAGGACCGGTTTTGGGGCAATCTACTTCTTCGGCCAGGCTAACTTGAATCCAGTGGCAAGGAGAACATTGTGTATTTTAATTTTTACAGAGCGAGGCTATCGACAAGGTAGTGGAGCCCTGTACATGGTGAAAGACGAGCTTTCAAAGAGAGGGCAACTCTGAATTTCTCAACAATCAAGACCTGCGGTGCCTTATTATGCAGGGGGAGGTAAAGCAGTCTGAAGCTGAAAGAAAATACAGTTAATCTGTGTTGCTCAAATGGCAGGCCTTGCTAATATCTCCTCAACCCAACCCACTACACTTTGTCAGCTAACAGTGTATGATTGAGTTGTTTCTCACACCCACCTTCCTAGAAAAGGTTAAAAGGCTGGGCTATTGCTAATTGTTTCGGCCTTTCACATCAGAAAAGCCAGCTTAGAGCGTGGGCAAGCTGTCCTGATACTGAGCAGCCAAAACACTCTTCAACTGCATATTTATTATTGTTTGTTTGGAAAACTAGACTCCCTTTCACATCTAGGGGTGCTTAAAACCAATGTACATTTCCCACAGTCCTTTGGCTGGATTAAAGTTGAATCTTCAAACTCCATTGAAAGAGATGATCAAAATGTCAGGGTGTAAGCACTGTTCAAATACCTTATGAATGGGATAAAAACCTACAGGGACATAGCAGTAGGAACAGTGGACAAACATTGGTAGTAGTCTTTGTGAACTCTTATCTGAGGAATTGCCTATCCCTGAAGAGTTACACAAGTTGGGTGCCTTGTACGAACAATCCTCTGACTTTGACAATTCTAAATTCAGTTCCACATCTAAATGCAGGAGCCGGTGAATCTTCAGGTACTGTAGTGGAGACGGAGTTCCGTGTACACTCATTGCTATGTTAGCATAAGTGTCTTAGATGTAAAACGTCATCTTGCCACTTTTGCTGCTTTTGCACACGACACTGCAGGTAGCTGTTATTATAAGAAAACCTGCTTGCTTGCTTTTTCTTCACGAGAACGGTCTGTTGTTCACATCCCTAGACGTGCACTGTGACCTTAGTCTGAACACTGTGTGCAGAAGCCGTCAAGGTCAAATAATAATGTATGCTTTTGAATTCATGTTGATCGGCCCACGCTCTAGCCATAACACGCACACAGCTGCAAATATCTGAAACTCGGGTGTCTTTAATATTGCATTTTGCGTGCATGATTCAGACACTTTGGAGAAGACCTTCTCCAGACACAGAGTAGAGCTGATCCTGTGATGTGATTCACCTAAGCTGATATTTACGGTATGGGGTTCCCCATTCAAACCTAGAGACCTTCTATTAGTTTCATAATACTAGCTTTCTTGTGAAGGGAGGGTGGTTGTTTTCCACTATCATTTGTAATATGATTTCTCCCTTCATTTTCTATGGTATTGTAACAATGCTGATGGTTTTGTTTTTTATCATTTGCCTGCTTATGTTAGCCAAAGTACTGCATCATAGAGCACGCAGTTAAAAATAAAACTTTACTGTGTCTCTGATTACACTTGTTGTGGACTGATATGAGAATAATAACGAAAAGGTGTTTCTGATTCCCACCATTCTCGAGAGTACTCCAAGTCGCTTGTTCTGGGTTGTCTAATCATTGGTAGCTTCGAAATGATACGGAGAACGAATGAGACACTGATGCTAGTCGGATAGGGGTTCTGGGTACTTAGGTGAGTTTTTGGTACACCGCAATTCACTGAGGTCCTGGATTACTGAGTATAGTTCTGTGCATGAGCAGAATCCCTGCAACATGGCGCCCAACGTTATGGTCTTATGATTGAGACGCCTTAGTAGTGGTTATTTTAGTCCACAATACCCTCACTCTTGTTTCCGGTTGACGGGTGTGATGGTTTAAACCTACCTCCTTAGTTAATATATAGGTTCTCTCAAGCTTGACAATTAAAAAGGTTTTGTTTTATCTTGTACCCTTTTTGTGCTACGGTTGATATAAATTGTTTTTCTTCGCTGTGTCCTTATGGCTGCAGTCGCTATTGCGGCGCATAGCCGAGCACCTCTCTGGCATCATTTGACGCAGTTCGGGGTGCCTGACGATGGTATGTCTATTATCTTTGTAGTGAGTGCCGATGCTTCATATCTCTATGAGTTGTTTTACTCTTGGGTTACCTTGCTGGTGGTGAATGCAGACGATAGTACGTTTCACTCTTACACTCCTACGGCAGTCCCGGCTAATTATACACCATATAGAACGCAGGAAATTCCTGTTTCTGCTTGGCTGCATCGTATTTGGTTTAATGGCGCCCTCCCCCACACGGTTACACCGGTTCGTTTGGGCCCCTTGTCCATTCCAGGGGCCACTTGGCCAGTACTGGCCGGGTTCACACCACATCCACGTTATTTGCATGCCACGGTGGATGAGTTACGTCAACTCCATATCGCTCTGATTACGGTACATTGGCTTTAGTGCAAAACGTTTCACGCAATGTCCAGGTAGGGGCAACTGTTGTTGCGGGGCAACAAGCTGGCCCGGCCGGGATTACTATTAGTCCCGTCATGCTTAATTCGGTAATGGGCAAGCGCCCCCAGAATAAGGACGATATGCCTTATTGGCTTGCTGAGAAATTTGACCAACTGGAAGCAGTTTTTCCGAATTCTACGCCTCTGGAAAAACACAGGATACTCACAATTAGTTTGCAGAAAGACTTAGTCCCAGAGGTAGCCGATTGCGACAACTGGGGCAAAGTATTTGCGGCAGTCTACTCGAAGTGCTTCGGCACTCCATCTATGGCCGTACTGCCCTCCGTGATCAAACGTGTTCAAGATCAACATGGTCCGGAGGCAGCAGTCGAGTTAGGAATGAGGCTTGTCGGCGTGTTCGACGTAGTTGCCACGCTCATCCTTGGTAATGTCAAGGGGGATGCAGTTAACTTTCAAGGGTCGAATGCACTGCGCCTCGTCGACGACGTCGATAAACCTCACGAGTTACCTAAGATTATTGCGGAGGCATATAGAACCATTGGCCGCAATAGTTTGGGGATTAAGCTTTCTGTTCAGACAACAGCTGCACAACCGCAAACTAAAATAGGCACGTCTTCTACAGTCGAACGTCCAGCTTTTCCGAAACAAAATTGGAAAGCTAAAAAACAGGGGAAGCAGCAGCAGAAACAGGGGTCTCGTCCCGCGTCGCCTGTCCAGTCGACTACTGAGCGCACATATGATTTGCGCGATCGCACTAGAATTAGGTCACCTGATAGATTTCAGGTTTCTGAACAACGTTCTCCTTGTTCTTCACAGGAAACATCGGTTTCACAGTCCGGTGCAAGAGAACGTGGCAAAGGTCGAGGTGCCCAACAAGGACGTGACCAGCCCCGCCAGACTGACAGTAAGGGAAAGCAGGACTATTTTGCACGCCAACGACCCCCGTTTCAAAAGAAGAAAGTTGCTGCACTAACAGTGAGGTATGCCACAGATGGTGAGAACGCAGCTTCGGAACCTGGCATGGGCACTAACGGTGCTCGACAGCGCAGCGGAGGTTACAGTAGTGCGGCAAGCACTGCGTCCATATCTGGAGGCGACAGCAACTGACAGATTTATTACTATAGAGACTGCTGATACTAGAGTGGCTCCCCCTGACAGACTATATGACAAAGTCCTTTTAATAGAAGGTGACATACAACGTACCATAAAAG
Source organism: Triturus cristatus (assembly GCF_964204655.1). Lineage (NCBI taxonomy): Eukaryota > Metazoa > Chordata > Amphibia > Caudata > Salamandridae > Triturus > Triturus cristatus. Next base: position 322,827,834 of record NC_140587.1, on the reverse strand, counting down.
GGATTTTTTGGGAAAATCTGACCTCTACATATGACATTCTGTTAGCAGAGGCAGGCTGGCCCCCAGCTTTCGTTTTGGCCGCTCCTAGAGGGGAGGAGGTAATCCTCCCATCTTTTGCACACACTGTGCAGAAGGATCAGGCTCAGAACTTTGCAGAAGATTGGGCTCAGGTACTTGCTCCGGCGTTGTACCGTACTCAGGTTGGGTGGGATACGTTGTCGCCTAGCCATGAGATTCCATTACGGTCTATGCCCCAGCCGCAACCCCAATATCCCATGCGCCGCAAAGCGAGATCTCACGTCGCAGAAATCCTTGAACAATTGGAATATCAAGATTGAAACATGTGTCTCACCAATGAATAATCCTCTTTTCACTGTAACTAAACCCGATGGGTCGTACCGCCTAGTTTTGGATTACCGGCATTTGAACTCTCATTGTCGGACCTGTGCTGTACAGAATACCCATAGTTCGGCCCTAGTTGATAGTCTCGTGAGGAAAAGGTTTAAGACCACCCTTGACATCTCAAATGGTTTTTATAGCCATAATCTGTCCTCAATTAGTAGTCAGTGGACAGCTTTTACTTCTGGCGGCAAACAAAAGCAGTTTAAAAGATTAGCCATGGGCTATAAAAACAGTCCTGGTGTCTTTGCCACACGTGTAGTCTCTCTGTTAGAGAGCATTGACCCTGATGCGTACTCGTATGTTGATGATATCTATCTCACTGATGACTAATTATGGCCGCATCTGTGTCGTGTTGACCGTATCATTGTTATGTTTGCGGACTTCGGTTACAAATTCAACTTTGCTAAGTCGCACATTGCAGAGTATACATTGTTGTTCGTGGGCTATGAACTCAACAACGAAGGCCGAGGATTAGCACCTCACTTCTTGGAGAAGTGCGCATGTTTGCATGCTCCGACAACACTGAAGAAGTTACAATCTTTGCTGGGTTTTTTAAATTTCGGGCGTACTTACATTCCCGATTATGCCCAGCGTATCAAGCTGCTATATGACTTGGTACAACCTAACTTTTCCAAATCGAGCTGGCTGCCAGAACATTCGGCTATCTTGCAATCTTTGCAGGCTGATCTTCTTGCTTTGAAATACTTACTGACGCGTGATAACCACACTAACCTGGTAATAAGAATTCTGCCTGGCGCAGTGGGTTTCATATACTTAACGTTCAATGAGGGCAATACAGTCCCCATTGCTTACAAATCACACTTGTACACTTTGGCTGAAATGCGCTTTTCCACTGTCGAGAAAGTTTTGACTGCAGTGCAGATGGCGAATCTAAAAGAGAGAGCACTGTCGCAGGGGAAACGCATGTTGGTTGTCACACCGTATCCTGCTTTAGAGGCAGTGACGAAAGCCAGTGTACCTAATTCTAAAGCTTTGTATCCACATTGGATACAATGGGCCACTTCCTTGACATCGCTGGATGTCACCTACATCTTTGATGCCTCATTGCAGACTCAGGAGTACTTGCAGTATGAATTTGTTCATCCGGCGCCTCTGTCATTGCGCCTGCTTGAGGATTACCATTGTGTCATTTACACTGATGGTTCGGCGCTACCGGCAACGGAATCTAAGCATGCTTATTCAGCGGCCTGCGCAATAGTAGCTGGTACTTTCGTCAATGGTGAATTCAAGTCTGATGTCATGCACACGCATTCATTGGGTGATTGTACCACCCAGTTGGCAGAGCTACGTGCTCAGGTGCTCGTGCTGGAGTTTGCTGTTTCTCGAGTTACTACTCTTATAGTGAGTGACTCTTTTTACTGTGTTCAGTCTTTGAACGACAATTTATTCTTTTGGTCTCAAAATGAATATCGTGATTCCAAGGGTAGCACAATCAAGCATAAAATGCTTTGGGTACGAGTAGCAGAACTTAAACAGACTCTGCCTTTCGTGAATGTAATTCACACTCTTGGGCACCAGCGAGTTGGTGTCCATGCTGTCGGTAACAGCTTAGCTGATGGAGCAGCGAAAACAGCAGTGGCAACATATCTAGTAGCAGCGGTTACAAGATCCAAATGTAAGATTGATGATGACATCTTGGCGGCTTTTGCTGCAACAGAGAAGGGAAGTAATTACCCTAAAGGTTTCCCTTCTAAATACTCTTATCATTTAAGTCCTGATAAAGTTCCCTATGTGACAATTAACAACGTTTGTGACAGATTGATTCCCAATGCGGACTGCAGACTTTCCTTGATAACAGCAGCTCACGAAGGTATGGCTTCTGTGCATGCCTGCGTTTCAGCGACTGTTACTCTCTTACAACAACGTTACTGGTGGCACGGATTGTATAAACAGACTCGTGCTTATGTTCTTAATTGTGACATCTGCCAGCAGATTAAACCTTTGACTGCTGCGCGCCCACCACAAACACAGTTGTACATATCTAATAAACTACTTGGATGCGTTTATTTAGATCACTGAGGTCCTTTCTCCTCTGATACTGCGTATAAGTACGTCTTAGTTGCAGTGGATTCGTGCACACGTTTTCTTTGGGTATGGCTACAACGGAGTGCTGATGCTCGAACTGTCATCAGGGATTTTTGTGTCTTTGTGGGAATTTTCGCATGTGGTACCCTTCATTCGGACCAGGGTCCTGCGTTCGCCTCTAAGGCGTACAAAGAAGCCATGAGATCTTTGGGGGTCCAAGTCAAATTTTCGTCTCCATATCAGCCTGAGGGCAATAGTGTTTTGGAGCGAATGAACCGTGATTTAAAGCAATCCCTGACAGCTAGGGTTTTAGGTACTGGCAGGAACTAGTTGGCGCATCTGTATAGCGTTCAACGTGCACTTAATAATCTCCCTAGAAGGTCTCTGGGTGGGCGGACCCCATTCGAAATGCTCTTTGGCATAAAGATGTTTGTTCCGGACCTTGATGGTCTAGACATGGCGGCGTTAGCTGCACCCTTTGACGTAGATGATCACTGTGCTGTATTACAGAATCTACAAGAGACCAGAGACAGTCTTGCAAAGGAACACTTGCCCTCCACAACTGATGCTGCGCTTCAGATTCCGGTAGTCGGCTGGCTACCTCGAGTTGGTGACCTGGTCCGGGAGAAGGTGGAGAACAATAAGGAGTTCAGCCCCTCTTATCGTGCTCCAGTACCAGTTCTTGGCGTGCAGGGTACAAGAACAGTCATTTTACCTCCACTTCCTGGTCGCAAGGATAACAGGTACATCTCCATTGACAATGTCAAACTACAGCGAGTGGCTGATTCTTCTTAGTATGACTCCAGCGGTCTCTTGTCCAGCAATGCTGAGAAATTCTGTCTTGACTCCGGCTCCTACAAACAGGCCTGACATTGCCATCGAGATGCATACAGTTACTAATCCTTTATTGCCACCACCGGATGGTGGTCCAACTGACGATACTGTGTATACTTATCCCACAACTGCAGTTGACCAGTCATGTTTTTCATTTGACACTAACTCTATGAATTCCCATGCCCCATCGAAAATTTCTATTTTTGCTGCTTGGTTTACAAAACATTTTTTAATTCCCCCTTGGACTTACATTTGGCTGGTGCTCGTAAGTATTTTTTTGTTTATGTCCATTGGATTTGTAGTGGTGTTTTGTAGTCTAGTGAATGGAGACTATCTGACCGAAAGAAGTGCAATTAGATTAATTGATGGAACTTTGGCCCCTCACTCCTCATCGCACATCATGAAAAGGGACCGGACTTTTGTGAATATTACTGCCTGGCCTGTGTTTTTTTTTTTTTGTAAAACATTTTTATTGGCATTTATAAACAGTTATACACATAGGCACAGGCGATAGCGCCATTATCATATAGGCTTACATATCAGGAGCGCCCAGTCATATCCCTTTCGGTCTCTCAATCTCGTGGGCCCTCGGGCTACTCGCCTCTACCCTGAGTTGGGCTGCAGGTATGTGTCCGGGACCAGCCTCTGGGTATGCACTACTGGAGCGCGCAGTGATTGCCTCGCCGCTTGGGGGCTGTGCAATGTAAGTAATCCCCTGTAAGGGGTGTCGTAGAGGCTATAGGGTTGCAGCCATTAACTAACCGTCAACTAACTGGGGACAGAGAAACTAGGGAAAAGGGGTGCACTATGTCGCATATCATGAATACTTGTAGCTGTGCGCCTGAGAGCTGGACCATCGTGTGGGATAAAGTCGGGGTGGTCACCGATGCGGAGGAGGGAAGGGAGTCAGGGGGGGCGGGAGCACCGATCATTGCCTATGAGGGACCCGGCGGTGGGACCTGTGGTGTCTGCCTCTGCGAGTCACCGGGTGCTTGGACTGCCTGCGCATTTCCCGGGGTGGGCTCCGGAGTCGTGGGCGCCCCCGGGGGGTCAATCAGTCTTGAACTCGCCACAGCTGCTGTTTCCTGCGCGAAAGCGTGCATTAACATGGCCCATGGCATGGAGATCGGGTGTTTGCGCATCCCTCGGGCCTCCTCCATTCTGAGTGTTGTTTCCTCTGCCTTGCCCCACTTCTTGACTGCTCCCACCCATGCCGCTAGAGGGGGCCCCCCCGGCGTCTTCCAATGCATAGCGATGCATCGTTTGTCTAGGAGCAACACCAGGAAAGCAAACCTCCTTTCCACCTTCTGGTGTTTATGTCGCCCATGAATACCCAGTGCACACGCCTCCCATGTGTCCAGGTCCTGTAACCCCGTAACCGATTTAAGGGCAGTATGAATCGTGTGCCAGTAACTATAAAGCGTCGGACAATCCCAAAACATGTGCTTAAACGAGGCAGCGGGCTCCAGGCATCTGGGGCAACCGAACAGTTGCCCCAGTCAGGGAAATATTTCTGCAGCTTTTCGGGGTGAGATACGCCCTGTGTAGTATATGCAACTGTATGTTCTTAAACCGGTAATTGCCGGATACTTTTTTAGTGTATTCAAGGACCCGAGTCCACTCCCTGTCATGTAGAGGCCTTTAGAAGTCATCTTCCCAGTGTTCTCTGAGGGGCGCCAGCGTAGGACTCCGCAGGGTCCGTACCGCTTTGTAGATCCAAGTGACAAGATGGCGACCCAACCCCATCTGCAGTATCGCATAGATGACCGGGTGCGTGGGGGGCTCCATATCGATCCCACGCCACTGCCTGCGGCAGTCCGTGAGAAGTTGCCTATGCCGTAGGAACTGCCCCCCGGGAAGCTCAAAGTCCCCGACCAGTGCATCGAAGGTCTGCAAGCTCTCCCCGGAGAACAGCATACCCACCTCCGTCACAGCATGATCCGTCCACACCTGCATCATTCGCTCTGCGTAATACGCCCGACCCCTGGGGAGCCCCACCAACGGCAGCAGAGGAGAGTACAGGGGAGTATCCCGACTAAGTCGGTGAACACGCGCCAAGCAGGCGCGCGCTGTCATGACCTGGAGGGGCCGGGATAGCGGCGGTGTTGCACCCGGCAGCAGCATGCGATGGACAGTGGGGGTTTGAATCCGCCCCGTCTCAGTGATCAGCTCCTCTTGTGCCCGGCCTGCCGTCCAACGTGACACCCACTGTAATTGGGCGGCAAGGAAATACGCCTCGAATGAGGGAGCCGCCAACCCACCCTGGTCAAGGGGTAATTGCAGTTTTGCCAGGGCTATACGCCGGCGGCCGTTGCCCCATATGAGGGTCCCAAGCAGGGTATCCAGCTCGCGGAACAGGGATCGCGGGGGAACCACCGGAAGATTGGAGAAGAGGTAAAGCAGGCGCGGGACCAGGATCATTTTTGCGACGGCTATCTTTCCCGTGACAGCCAAGTGGAGACCCTTCCAGAAATGGACCAAGGATCGGATTACTGCCTGGCCTGTGTTGGATGGGATTGTATGGGATGCTGTTAGATTTCAAATTCATGGTCCCACAGAAGTGATTAATGTTCCCAATGTACTTCGTGTTTCTATGGGGGATGTTGTTAAACAAAACATCCACTCTGATGATTGGGATGTCAAAGCCGTAGAGGCTCTTTTTTCTGATTTGAAATATTATGCTGCTTTTGATGCTGAAGGTTTATATTTAGACACAGCAAACTATGGGTAGTTATTTTGTTACCAACTGTGACGGGAAGAGCTGTGAAGACCAACAGGAGTATCCCGGGGGCACCGAGCCGACTCGACTGGTGCTGACTCTGGCGACGGCCAGGGGGCGGAGCTTGGGGGAGCAGAAAAACCGGGAAGAAGGAGCAGCATGTGTGGAACGCCGAGGATGTGAGGAGCTACACGGAGACCCACGACACGAGGAGGAAGGCGAGACGATACCGAAGGAAGAGACAGAGGAATCTGGTCCAACGGGAGCCCAAAGCGACGACGGGAGGATCCAGAGGAGAACCGGGACGTACCCCGAGGAAGGCGCTACGGACGAGACGGCCTGGACCCTATCATCGGGTCCCGGTTTCAGGCAAGTGATAGGGAAGACAGGGCGCACATTGGTAGGGTGGTGGCAAGCGCAGTCTGGCTTCTCCGGTCTGTAGGTAGGGGGCCACCCAGACAGCAGGGGAATACCCAAAGGGGCGGGAGGCTTCCTTTTCTTTTCTTTCTCAGGGGCAAGCACGACTGGGGGCCAGGGAAAATGCACGCTCACCTCCAATGGGAATCTGCCTGAAGCAAGGGCCCGGGACGGGAGAGAAAGGCTAAAACCTGAATAACCACACGGGTTCCACTGAGTGATTGGAGAGGGGAAGACAAACAACAAGGGGACTAGCGCAAAAGCTTATGCGCGTAAGAATAATAGCAGGGAGAGATAAGACCCTGACCGTCTCATATTTTCTTTACTGAGGGGACGCCCGTCAGGACAGCCCACGGGAGCAGGAAAAGCAGCATAGACCGGCATCGGTGCACGGAACCGACAGAGCCCGGGGATACAGACCACGGCGGAGAGCCGACTTCAGCATCGACAGTTCCACAGTCCCTCCTGTACACCCCAATAAAAGTTTATACACCAATCTCCTTTGCCTCGTCCAGTCTGTGGGGGCATGACACCAACATTATGGCAATCATTTCCTGCATAAAGCGAATACATTTAGAAATGTTGTCAATTATACGAAATGGGAGCATTGCCCAGTGCCCGTTGAAGGCAGCTCCAAGACTCTAGTAGACATATTTACATATTTTACTGACTTCAGTGCGTCTACTCCTGTAGCCTTTTATTTTAAGGTGGCTGCCGAGTCAGCTTCAAAAGTCAGACTGACACAAACTAATTTATTGTATTCCAAATCCTTTATGGATGAATTGGCTATTGGGGGCTATGAGCTGTGGAAAGATACCATCGATCTTAAATGGGTTTGGGGTTCTAAAGCTTGGCAGGTACAGGGTACAGAAGCTCTGCATCGTGCTTGCCTTATCCCAAACCACATTTTGTTTTTAAACTCACCAATTTTTCAAACCACCTGTTTTGGATTGGCTACTTCTAAAAAGTTAAATTCCCCCTCTATTCCTGATCTGGGAGATTATCCAAAATGGACTAATCACACAGATCTGTCCTTTGATGTGTTGCAGTCCTATATCACCAATACGTCCTTCAACATTTCCAATTTTTATCCTGAAGGTTGGTTAATATGGCAGAAGAGCTCAGATTCCTGTCAACATCGTTTCCTGGGTCTATAACCTGGCTATACACAGGTTAGAGTGGACCCTCGATTTGAATCTTCCCATTCTGTTACTACCTATTCGGTCGGGAAGTTATGTCAGAACTGGCTGCAACATTCCACCTTGGCATCTGTTAAACTTAATTTATCAAAATTGAACGACAAAGTAGATTTGAATGATTTTGTTGAGGGTCCTGTGGGTGGCAGATCCAAAAGATGGGTGTATGCTATATATAACGAAGTTTGGAAATTATCTCAAATTTAGGCTGCTTCCAGATTAAGAGCTATTGATCAAGCAAATTTGGGAAAAATTCTAGCTGTAGTCGATAATAGCATTAACACCCTTTCTTCCAAAATGTATACATTAGATAATATTGTTTCATCTGTTGTGGATATTGTACAGGATGATATATCTGTTTTATACCATGGTCAAAATCAATTGCGTTCTATTATGCAGTTTGCATGGACTTTGCAAACATTGAAAGCTGGGAAAGTTCCCTGGTACTACATGAATACATCATCTTTATTCCTGCTGTTTAATCCGACTGCAAAACAACAATTCATGTCCATTAAATATGCAACATACTCATTACTGCATATTGAAAAGTTAGAACCTTTACCTTACTCTGTGGCCGAATCGAACTCAGCAGTGTGGCTTATCCACAGTTTAATCACCTTGCCGTTTCCATTTTTTAAGTTCAGTTCATGTATGAAACATTATGCCCTAGGCAGATATGAACCATTGGGAACTGCTTTCCTGCATGAAGTTTGGTCACTCCCATTTACATACAGGTGCATGAGAGAGGGTAAAGAAGTTTATTTGAAAGGGGAGGAATGCACTTCCACACCTGATCACTCAGTTGTCTGTATGCACATACAATTGCATGGCACCTGCAACGTTCAGGCACCGAATTTAGCTTGCATTCTGAAGGGAAATCCTGTGCCAGCAATTACACCCACTTTTACATTGTTAGCTAACGTTAGCTTTTGCTTTTAAATAATGAGGCATGCTGCGGGATGCTAGTGGGAATTTTGTAAATTGTAATTGTCTCACAACGCGTAGTCTGCTGTAAAAATGTCCTTTTCCCGCCCCCGCATGGGAGACTGGATGTATCCATCTGGCCTTCCATCCCAACCTTGAAAGCAGAGTTCAACAAGATGAGCAGAATAAGTGCTCTATTGTCTCAAAAAGAAGTCGCACTGACTTCCTCCCGTGAAACATTCGTCCTTCACGTGGCAAACACCCGCACCGAGGTGCATGCGCCTTCATTTCGGAGCTCCGATTCATACTATATTCAATGCCTCGTCAACTACTGGCTTAGTGCATTTTTTTCAAAGTTGTGGCCTCGTGACCTCCTTCCAAACAATATTTGGTGTGATACCGTCATTTTTTCATTCTATTTTTTCCAGCGTCTTCGGCGGGCTTCCGTTGATTCTCACCCTCACGGCTGGTGTGCTCCTGTTGGTCTGTTTGCTGCGCAATGGCTGCACGATATGTATCACACGACAGCCTGCCCCGGCTGCTTCACCTTCGTAACCGGATACTTGAATATTATGGAACATTACCACTGGCCACTTTCAGCGTAGCCTATGGATTGTCCTTCCGGTTCTCCTACTTTGCTTGCGTGCAACCTGTTTTTCATTGCTTAGATTGTCCTTTCGAATGGGCTCTGGATTTGTGCCTGTCAAACTCGGCGTCTCCTGCCCCGGATTATGATCGACTAATGAGTTCCTTAGTGGCTCATGAGTTGGACTGTTCTGGCATCGGGATTATGGCCTGTGGAGCGGCACATGGAGTCCTAGGGAATTAGGATATATATACGGCAGCATGTGACTTCTTGGCGAGAAGTTATCTTGAAGAACACGCAAGTTGTCCTCTGATTGTGCTAGAGGCTCCAGTTATCGAAGAACATGTATGTTCATTTCCTTTGCTAGACTGGATGGCGGAATCTTTTACAGAACATTATAATGACTTCCTCTTGGAGGCTGTTGCTACTTATTGTGCTTACAAGTTGATGGATTAATTTGGGAGTTGTCCATCTTCCAATACTCCAACCCCAAATTTTTAAATTTTTTCTATTTTTTTACTCTACACTAGGCTCCGTCGCGCCTTTGCGAGATGTTACATTTTTTCCTTTTTCTAACGGGTTTTTCGAACTGGCACTACCAATTATATGGATGGGCAATACATGAACTTGGTTCTTTCTCTGTCGAACTTGAACTCTGCATTCTTACTTTCCTTCCCTATTTGTTAGTGGTCCGATCAAGGGAGGGTGTAGTGGAGACGGAGTTCCGTGTACACACATTGCTATGTTAGCATAAGCGTCTTAGATGTAAAACGCCATCTTGCCACTTTTGCTGCTTTTGCACACGACACTGCAGGTAGCTGTTATTATAAGAAAACCTGCTTGCTTGCTTTTTCTTCACATGAGAACGATCTGTTCACATCCCTAGACGTGCACCGCGACCTTAGTCTGAACACTGTGTGCAGAAGCCGTCAAGGTCAAATAACAATGTATGCTTTTGAATTCATGTTGATCGGCCCACGCTCTAGCCATAACACGCACACAGATGCAAATATCTTAAACTCGGGTGCCTTTAATATTGCAATTTGCGTGCATGATTCAGACACTTTGGAGAAGACCTTTTCCGGACACAGAGCAGAGCTGATGCTGAGATGTGATTCACCTAAGCTGATATTTACGGTATGGGGTTCCCCATTAAAACCTTGAGACCTTCTATTAGTTTCATAATACTAGCTTTCTTGTGTGAAGGGAGGGTGGTTGTTTTCCACTATCATTTGTAATATGATTTCTCCCTTCATTTTCTATGGTATTGTAACAATGCTGATGGTTTTGTTTTTAATCATTTGCCTGCTTATGTTAGCCAAAGTACTGCATCATAGAGCACGCAGTTAAAAATAAACATTTTAAATTTTACTGTGTCTCTGATTACTCTATTTGTGGACGGATATGAGAATAATAACGAAAAGGTGTTTCTGATTCCCACCATTCTTGAGAGTACTCGAAGTCGCTTGTTCTGGGTTGTCTAATCATTGGTAGCTTCGAAATGATACGGAGAACGAATGAGACACTGATGCTAGTCGTATGGGGGTTCTGGGTACTGAGGTGAGTTTTTGGTACACCGCAATTCACTGAGGTCCTGGTTTCCTGCGCATAGTTCTGTGCATGAGCAGAATCCCTGCAACAGTACCGGCATCCTGGCTGGGGTATCATTAATACCCTATGCTCCCTCCAGGGATTGAGTAGCACGGATATTCTCTACTGTTAGAAGACTTCGTATAGATCCAACAGCAGCAGTTTGCCCAATTGTTCACTATGGGAAGATGATCAGGACATAAACACATACTGACTACAGCGTTACTAAATTGTTCATGGAGTAAATCTAAATAAAAGACAAATATAGATACTGATCATCATCACAATAATGTAGATGTAAGATGCGTATCAAAAGGCGATATTTTTGGAACAGGTCCTCTTCCAGCCAAACATGGAACTGACAATAATGCACATCAAAAACAGCACTGATTTAACCAAAAAGGGAAAAAGACAATTGATCAGAGCACAAGGACACACCATCAATAAACCACATTTGTCC